>NW_027667674.1:0-600000 GCF_963924665.1 Micromys minutus | reverse complement strand
CTGTAATTTTGCCCCAAAATACGTGAAATTTCTGCAATTTTGCCCAAAAATAAGGGAAATTTCTGAAATTTTGCCCCAAAATAAGTGGAATTTCTGAGTTTTGCCCCAAAATAAGGAGAATTTCTGTCTTTTTGCCCCAACATATAGGCAATTTCTGCCTTTTTGCCTCACAATTAGGGGAATTTTTGCAATTTTGCTCCAAAATACGGAGAATTTCTGCATTTTTGCCCAAAAATAAAAAGAATGCATACCTTTTTGCCATAAAAAAGGGAAATTTCTTCATTTTTGCTCCAAAATAAGGGGAATTTCTGCTTTTTTGCCTATAAATAAGTGGAATTTCTGTCTTTTTTCCCCTAAAACAAAGGGAATTACTGTTTTTTTTTGCCACAAAATAAGGAAAAATTCTGACTTATTTCTCTGAAGTAAGTAAAATTTCTGCAATTTTTCCCCAAAATAAAAGAAATTTCTGACTTTTTGCCCCCAAATAAGGGGAATTTCAGCCTTTTTACCTAAAATAAGAGGAATTTCTGAATTTTTGCCACAAAATATTAGGAATTTCTGCATTTTTGCCCCAAAATAAAAAAAATTTCTGCCTTTTTTCTCTGAAATAAGTGAAATTTCTGAAATTTTGCCCCAAATAAGTTAAAGTTCTGCAATTTTAGCCCAAAATAAGTGAAATTTCTGCAATTTTGCCTCAAAATAAGGGAAATTTCTGGAATTTTGCCCCAAAATAAGTGGAATTTCTGAGTTTTGCCCCAAAATAAGGAGAATTTCTGTCTTTTTGCCCCAACATATAGAGAATTTCTGCCTTTTTGCCCCACAATTAGGGGAATTTCTGCAATTTTGCTCCAAAATACAGGGAATTTCTTCCTTTTTGCCTGAAAATAAGAAGAATGCATAACTTTTTGCCATAAAAAAAGGAAATTTCTTCATTTTTGCTCCAAAATAAGGGGAATGTTTGCTTTTTTGCCTTTAAATAAGTGGAATTTCTGTCTTTTTCCCCCAAAACATAGGTAATTCCTGTCTTTTTTGCCCCAAAATAAGCAAAATTTCTGACTTATTACCCTGAAATAAGTGAAAATTCTGCAATTTTGCTGCAAAATAAAGGAAATTTTTGCCTTTTTGCCCCCAAATAAGGGGAATTTCAGCCTTTTTACCTCAAAATAAGGGGAATATCTGCATTTTTGCCACAAAATATTAGGAATTTCTGCCTTTTTGCCCCAAAATAAGAAAATTTCTGCTTTTTTTCCCTGAAATAAGTGAAATTTCTGCAATTTTGCCCCAAAATAAGTGAAATTTCAGCAATTTTGCCCCAAAATAAGGGAAATTTCTGGAATTTTGCCCCAAAATAAGTGGAATTTCTGCAATTTTGCCCCAAAATAAGGGAAATTTCTGGAATTTTGCCCTAAAATAAGTGGAATTTCTGAGTTTTGCCCCAAAATAAAGAGAATTTCTGTTTTTTTGCCCAAAATATAGGCAATTTGTGCCTTTTTGCCCCACAATTAGGGGAATTTCTGCAATTTTGCTCCAAAATAAAGGGTATTTCTGCCTTTTTGCCCGAAAATAAGAAGAATGCATACCTTTTTGCCATAAAAATGGGAAATTTCTTCATTTTTGCTCCATAATAAAAGGAATTTCTGCTTTTTTGCCTCTAAATAAGTGGAATTTCTGTCTTTTTCCCCCAAAACAAAAGGGAATTTCTGTCTTTTTTGCCCCAAAATAAGGAAAAATTCTGACTTATTACCTTGAAGTAAGTGAAATTTCTGCAATTTTGCCCCAAAATAAGGGAACTTTCTGCTTTTTGCCCCCAAATAAGGGGAATTTCAGCCTTTTTACCTCAAAATAAAGGGAATTTCTGCATTTTTGCCCCCAAATAAGGGGAATTTCAGCCTTTTTACCTCAAAATAAGGGGAATTTTTGCATTTTAGCCACAAAATATTAGGAATTTCTGCATTTTTGCCCTAAAATAAGAAAATTTCTGCTTTTTTTCCCTAAAATATGTGAAATTTCTGCAATTTTGCCCCAAAATAAGTGAAATTTCTGCAATTTTGTAATAAAATAGAGGAAATTTCTGGAATTTTGCCCCAAAATAAGTGGAATTTCTGAGTTTTGCCCCAAAATAAGATGAATTTCTGTCTTTTTACCCCAACATATAGGGAATTTCTGCCTTTTTGCCCCACAATTAGGGGAATTTCTGCTTTTTTGCTCCAAAACACGGGGAATTTCTGCCTTTTTGCCCGAAAATAAGAAGAATGCATACCTTTTTGCCATCAAAAAAGGAAATTTCTTCATTTTTGTTCCAAAATAAGGGGAATTTCTGTTTTTTTGCCTCTAAATAAGTGGAATTTCTGTCTTTTTCCCCCCAAAACAAAGGGAATTTCTGTCTTTCTTGACATAAAATAAGAAAAAATTCTGACTTACTACCCTGAAGTAAGTGAAATTTCTGCAATTTTGCCCCAAAATAAGGGAATTTTCTGCGTTTTTGTTTCCAAAATGAGTGGAATTTTAGCCATTTTACCTCAAATTAGGGAAATTTCTGCATATTTACCCCCTATTAAGGGGAATTTCAGCATTTTTAACCTCAAAATAAGGGGAATTTATGCATTTTTGCCACAAAATATTAAAAATTTCTGCCTTTTTGGCCCAAAATAAGAAAATTTCTGCTTTTTTTCCCTGAAATAAGTGAAATTTCTGCAATTTTGCCCCAAAATAAGTGGAATTTCTGAGTTTTGCCCCAAAATAAGGAGAATTTCTGTTTTTTTCTCAACATATAGGCAATTTCTGCCTTTTTGCCTCACAATTAGGGGAATTTTTGCAATTTTGCTCCAAAATACGGAGAATTTCTGCATTTTTGCCCAAAAATAAAAAGAATGCATACCTTTTTGCCATAAAAAAGGGAAATTTCTTCATTTTTGCTCCAAAATAAGGGGAATTTCTGCTTTTTTGCCTATAAATAAGTGGAATTTCTGTCTTTTTTCCCCTAAAACAAAGGGAATTACTGTTTTTTTTGCCACAAAATAAGGAAAAATTCTGACTTATTTCTCTGAAGTAAGTAAAATTTCTGCAATTTTTCCCCAAAATAAAAGAAATTTCTGACTTTTTGCCCCCAAATAAGGGGAATTTCAGCCTTTTTACCTAAAATAAGAGGAATTTCTGAATTTTTGCCACAAAATATTAGGAATTTCTGCATTTTTGCCCCAAAATAAAGAAAATTTCTGCCTTTTTTCTCTGAAATAAGTGAAATTTCTGAAATTTTGCCCCAAAATAAGTTAAAGTTCTGCAATTTTAGCCCAAAATAAGTGAAATTTCTGCAATTTTGCCTCAAAATAAGGGAAATTTCTGGAATTTTGCCCCAAAATAAGTGGAATTTCTGAGTTTTGCCCCAAAATAAGGAGAATTTCTGTCTTTTTGCCCCAACATATAGAGAATTTCTGCCTTTTTGCCCCACAATTAGGGGAATTTCTGCAATTTTGCTCCAAAATACAGGGAATTTCTTCCTTTTTGCCTGAAAATAAGAAGAATGCATACCTTTTTGCCATCAAAAAAGGAAATTTCTTCATTTTTGTTCCAAAATAAGGGGAATTTCTGTTTTTTTGCCTCTAAATAAGTGGAATTTCTGTCTTTTTCCCCCCAAAACAAAGGGAATTTCTGTCTTTCTTGACATAAAATAAGAAAAAATTCTGACTTACTACCCTGAAGTAAGTGAAATTTCTGCAATTTTGCCCCAAAATAAGGGAATTTTCTGCGTTTTTGTTTCCAAAATGAGTGGAATTTTAGCCATTTTACCTCAAATTAGGGAAATTTCTGCATATTTACCCCCTATTAAGGGGAATTTCAGCATTTTTAACCTCAAAATAAGGGGAATTTATGCATTTTTGCCACAAAATATTAAAAATTTCTGCCTTTTTGGCCCAAAATAAGAAAATTTCTGCTTTTTTTCCCTGAAATAAGTGAAATTTCTGCAATTTTGCCCCAAAATAAGTGGAATTTCTGAGTTTTGCCCCAAAATAAGGAGAATTTCTGTTTTTTTCTCAACATATAGGCAATTTCTGCCTTTTTGCCTCACAATTAGGGGAATTTTTGCAATTTTGCTCCAAAATACGGAGAATTTCTGCATTTTTGCCCAAAAATAAAAAGAATGCATACCTTTTTGCCATAAAAAAGGGAAATTTCTTCATTTTTGCTCCAAAATAAGGGGAATTTCTGCTTTTTTGCCTATAAATAAGTGGAATTTCTGTCTTTTTTCCCCTAAAACAAAGGGAATTACTGTTTTTTTTGCCACAAAATAAGGAAAAATTCTGACTTATTTCTCTGAAGTAAGTAAAATTTCTGCAATTTTTCCCCAAAATAAAAGAAATTTCTGACTTTTTGCCCCCAAATAAGGGGAATTTCAGCCTTTTTACCTAAAATAAGAGGAATTTCTGAATTTTTGCCACAAAATATTAGGAATTTCTGCATTTTTGCCCCAAAATAAAGAAAATTTCTGCCTTTTTTCTCTGAAATAAGTGAAATTTCTGAAATTTTGCCCCAAAATAAGTTAAAGTTCTGCAATTTTAGCCCAAAATAAGTGAAATTTCTGCAATTTTGCCTCAAAATAAGGGAAATTTCTGGAATTTTGCCCCAAAATAAGTGGAATTTCTGAGTTTTGCCCCAAAATAAGGAGAATTTCTGTCTTTTTGCCCCAACATATAGAGAATTTCTGCCTTTTTGCCCCACAATTAGGGGAATTTCTGCAATTTTGCTCCAAAATACAGGGAATTTCTTCCTTTTTGCCTGAAAATAAGAAGAATGCATAACTTTTTGCCATAAAAAAAGGAAATTTCTTCATTTTTGCTCCAAAATAAGGGGAATGTTTGCTTTTTTGCCTTTAAATAAGTGGAATTTCTGTCTTTTTCCCCCAAAACATAGGTAATTCCTGTCTTTTTTGCCCCAAAATAAGCAAAATTTCTGACTTATTACCCTGAAATAAGTGAAAATTCTGCAATTTTGCTGCAAAATAAAGGAAATTTTTGCCTTTTTGCCCCCAAATAAGGGGAATTTCAGCCTTTTTACCTCAAAATAAGGGGAATTTCTGCATTTTTGCCACAAAATATTAGGAATTTCTGCCTTTTTGCCCCAAAATAAGAAAATTTCTGCTTTTTTTCCCTGAAATAAGTGAAATTTCTGCAATTTTGCCCCAAAATAAGTGAAATTTCAGCAATTTTGCCCCAAAATAAGGGAAATTTCTGGAATTTTGCCCCAAAATAAGTGGAATTTCTGCAATTTTGCCCCAAAATAAGGGAAATTTCTGGAATTTTGCCCTAAAATAAGTGGAATTTCTGAGTTTTGCCCCAAAATAAAGAGAATTTCTGTTTTTTTGCCCAAACATATAGGCAATTTGTGCCTTTTTGCCCCACAATTAGGGGAATTTCTGCAATTTTGCTCCAAAATAAAGGGTATTTCTGCCTTTTTGCCCGAAAATAAGAAGAATGCATACCTTTTTGCCATAAAAATGGGAAATTTCTTCATTTTTGCTCCATAATAAAAGGAATTTCTGCTTTTTTGCCTCTAAATAAGTGGAATTTCTGTCTTTTTCCCCCAAAACAAAAGGGAATTTCTGTCTTTTTTGCCCCAAAATAAGGAAAAATTCTGACTTATTACCTTGAAGTAAGTGAAATTTCTGCAATTTTGCCCCAAAATAAGGGAACTTTCTGCTTTTTGCCCCCAAATAAGGGGAATTTCAGCCTTTTTACCTCAAAATAAAGGGAATTTCTGCATTTTTGCCCCCAAATAAGGGGAATTTCAGCATTTTACCTCAAAATAAGGGGAATTTTTGCATTTTTGCCGCAAAATATTAGAAATTTCTGCATTTTTGCCCTAAAATAAGAAAATTTCTGCTTTTTTTCCCTAAAATATGTGAAATTTCTGCAATTTTGCCCCAAAATAAGTGAAATTTCTGCAATTTTGTAATAAAATAGAGGAAATTTCTGGAATTTTGCCCCAAAATAAGTGGAATTTCTGAGTTTTGCCCCAAAATAAGATGAATTTCTGTCTTTTTGCCCCAACATATAGGGAATTTCTGCCTTTTTGCCCCACAATTAGGGGAATTTCTGCTTTTTTGCTCCAAAACACGGGGAATTTCTGCCTTTTTGCCCGAAAATAAGAAGAATGCATACCTTTTTGCCATCAAAAAAGGAAATTTCTTCATTTTTGTTCCAAAATAAGGGGAATTTCTGTTTTTTTGCCTCTAAATAAGTGGAATTTCTGTCTTTTTCCCCCCAAAACAAAGGGAATTTCTGTCTTTCTTGACATAAAATAATAAAATTCTGACTTACTACCCTGAAGTAAGTGAAATTTCTGCAATTTTGCCCCAAAATAAGGGAATTTTCTGCGTTTTTGTTTCCAAAATGAGTGGAATTTTAGCCATTTTACCTCAAATTAGGGAAATTTCTGCATATTTACCCCCTATTAAGGGGAATTTCAGCATTTTTAACCTCAAAATAAGGGGAATTTATGCATTTTTGCCACAAAATATTAAAAATTTCTGCCTTTTTGGCCCAAAATAAGAAAATTTCTGCTTTTTTTCCCTGAAATAAGTGAAATTTCTGCAATTTTGCCCCAAAATAAGTGGAATTTCTGAGTTTTGCCCCAAAATAAGGAGAATTTCTGTTTTTTTCTCAACATATAGAGAATTTCTGCCTTTTTGCCCCACAATTAGGGGAATTTCTGCAACTTAGCTCCAAAATACGGGTTTTTCTGCCTTTTTCCCCCAAAACAAAGGGAATTTCTGTCTTTTTTGCTCCAAAAAAAGGAAAAATTCTGACTTATTACTCTGAAGTAAGTGAAGTTTCTGCAATTTTGCCCCAAAATAAGGGAAATTTCTGCCTTTTTGCCCCTAAATAAGGGGAATTTCAGCCTTTTTACCTCAAAATAAGGAGAATTTCTGCATTTTTGCCACAAAATATTATTAATTTCTGCATTTTTGCCCCAAAATAAAAAAATTTCTGCTTTTTTTCCCTGAAATAAGTGAAATTTCTGCCTTTTTGCCCCAATATAAGTGAAATTTCTGCAATTTTGCCCCAAAATAAGGGAAATTTCTGAAATTTTGCCACAAAATAAGTGGAATTTCTGAGTTTTGCCCCAAAATAAGGAGAATTTCTGTCTTTTTGCCCTAACTAAAGGGAATTTCTGCCTTTTTGCCCCACAATTAGGGGAATTTCTGAAATTTTGCTCCAAAATACGGTGAATTTCTGCCTTTTTGCCCGAAAATAAGAAGAATGCATACCTTTTTGCCATAAAAAATTGAAATTTCTTCATTTTTGTTCCAAAATAAAGGGAATTTCTGATTTTTTGCCTCTAAATAAGTGGAATTTCTGTCTTTTTCCCCCAAAACAAAGGGAATTGTTTTGTTTTTGCACCAAAATAAGGAAAAATTCTGACTTATTACCCTGAAGTAAGTGAAATTTCTGCAATTTTGCCAAAAAATAAGGGAAATTTCTGAATTTTTGCCTCCAAATAAGGGGAATTTCAGCCTTTTTACTTCAAAATATGGTGAATTTCTGCATTTTTGCCCCCAAATAAGAGGAATTTCAGCCTTTATATCTCAAAATAAGGAGAATTTCTGCATTATTGCCACAAAACATTAGGAATTTCTGCCTTTTTGCCCCAAAATAAAAAAATTTCTCATTTTTTTCCCTGAAAAAAGTGAAATTTCCGCAATTTTGCCCCAAAATATGTATTATTTCTGCAATTTTGTCCCAAAATAAGGGAAATTTCTGGAATTTTGCCCCCAAATAAGTGGAATTTCTGAGTATTTCCCCAAAATAAGAAGAATTTCTGTCTTTTTGCCCCAACATATAGAGAATTTCTGCCTTTTTGCCACACAATTTGTAAATTTCTGCAATTTTTCTCCAAAATACGGGGAATTTCTGCCTTTTTGTCCGAAAATAAGAAGAATGCATACATTTTTGCCATAAAAAAGAAATTTCTTCATTTTTGCTCTAAAATAAGGGGAATTTCTGCTTTTTTGCCTTTAAATAAGTGGAATTTCTGTCTTTATCCCCCAAAACAAAGGGAATTCCTGTCTTTTTTTCCCCAAAATAAAGAAAATTTCTGACTTATTACCCTTAAATAAGTGAAATTTCTGCAATTTTGCCACAAAATATTAGGAATTTCTGCCTTTTTGCCCCAAAATAAGAAAATTTCTCTTTTTTTCCCTGAAATAAGTGAAATTTCTGCAATTTTGCCCCAAAATAAGTGAAATGTCTGCAATTTTGCCCCAAAATAAGGGAAATTTCTGGAATTTTGTCCCAAAATAAGTGGAATTTCTGAGTTTTGCCCCAAAATAAGGAGAATTTCTGTTTTTTTGCCCCAACATATACGCTATTTCTGCCTTTTTACCCCACAATTAGGGGAATTTCTGCAATTTTGCTCCAAAATACGGGGAATTTCTGCCTTTTTGCTTGAAAATAAGAAGAATGCATACCTTTTTGCCATAAAAAAAGAAAATTTCTTCATTTTTGCTCCAAAAAGGGGAATTTCTGCTTTTTTGCCTCTAAATAAGTGGAATTTCTTTCTTTTTCCCTCAAAACAAAGGGAATTTCTGTCTTTTTTGACCCAAAATAAGGAAAAATTCTGACTTATTACCCTGAAGTAAGTGATATTTCTGCAATTTTGCCCCAAAATAAGGGAAATTTCTGCCTTTTGCCCCCAAATAAGGGGAATTTCAGCCTTTTACCTCGAAATAAGGGGAATTTCTGCATTTTTGCCACAAAATATTAGGAATTTCTGCCTTTTTGCCCCAAAATAAGGAAAATTTCTGCCTTTTTTCCCTGAAATAAGGGAAATTTCTGCAATTTTGTTACAAATTATGTAAAATTTCTGCATATTTGCCCAAAAATAAGTGAAATTTCTGCAATTTTGCCCCAAAAAAAGGAAAATTTCTGTAATT
The DNA here is from genome assembly GCF_963924665.1 of Micromys minutus. Lineage (NCBI taxonomy): Eukaryota > Metazoa > Chordata > Mammalia > Rodentia > Muridae > Micromys > Micromys minutus. Next base: position 591,071 of record NW_027667674.1, on the reverse strand, counting down.
TTGCCCCAAAATAAGTGGAATTTCTGAGGTTTGCCCCAAAATAAAGAGAATTTCTGTCTTTTTGCCCCAACATATAGAGATTTTCTGCATTTTTGCCCCACAATTAGGGGAGTTTCTGCAATTTTGCTCAAAAATACGGGGAATTTCTGCTTTTTTGCCCGATAATAAGAAGAATGCATACCTTTTTGCCATAAAAAAGGGAAATTTCTTCATTTTTGCTCCAAAATAAGGGGAATTTCTGCTTTTTTGCCTCTGAATAAGTGGAATTTCTGTCTTTTTCCCCCAAGGCAAAGGGAATTCCTGTCTTTTTTGTCCCAAAATAAAGAAAATTTCTGACTTATAACCCTTAAATAAGTAAAATTTCTGCAATTTTGCCCCAAAATAAAGGAAATTTTTGCCTTATTGCCCCCAAATAAGGGGAATTTCAGCCTTTTTACTTCAAAATAAAGGGAATTTCTGCATTTATGCCACAAAATATTAGGAATTTCTGCCTTTTTGCCCCAAAATAAGAAAATTTCTGCTTCTTTTTCCTTAAATAAGTGAAATTTCTGCAATTTTGCCCCAAAATAAGTGAAATGTCTGCAATTTTGCCCCAAAATAAGGGAAATTTCTGGAATTTTGCCCCAAAATAAGTGGAATTTCTGAGTTTTGCCCCAAAATAAGGAGAATTTCTGTCTTTTTGCCCCAACATATAGGCAATTTCTGCCTTTTGGCTCCACAATTAGGGAAATTTCTTCAATTTTGCTCCAAAATACGGGGAATTTCTGCCTTTTGCCCGAAAATAAGAAGAATGCATACCTTTTGCCATAAAAAAGGGAAATTTCTTAGTTTTTGCTCCAAAAAGGGGAATTTCTGCTTTTTTGCCTCTAAATAAGTGGAATTTCTGTTTTTTTTCCCCAAAACAAAGTGAATTTCTGTCTTTTTGCCCCAAAATAAGGAAAAATTCTGACTTATTACCCTGAAGTAAGTGAAATTTCTGCAAATTTGCCCCAAAATAAGGGAAATTTCTGTCTTTTTGCCCCCAAATAAGGGGAATTTCAGCCTTTTTACCTCGAAATAAGGGGAATTTCTGCATTTTTCCACAAAATATTAGGAATTTCTGCCTTTTTGCCCCAAAATAAAGAAAATTTCTGCCTTTTTTCCCTAAAGTATGTGAAATTTCGGCAATTTTGCCACAAAATAAGTAAAATTTCTTCATATTTGCCCCAAAATAAGTGAAATTTCTGCAATTTTGCCCCAAAATAAGGAAAATTTCTGGAATTTTGCCCCAAAATAAGTGGAATTTCTTAGTTTTGCCCCAAAATAAGGAGAATTTCTGTCTTTTTGCCCCAACATATAGAGATTTTCTGCATTTTTGCCCCACAATTAGGGGAAATTCTGCAATTTTGCTGCAAAATACGGGGAATTTCTGCCTTTTTCCCCGAAAATAAGAAGAATGCATAACTTTTTGCCATAAAAAATGGAAATTTCTTCATTTTTGCTCCAAAATAAGGGGAATTTCTGCTTTTTGGCCTTTAAATAAGTGGAATTTCTGTCTTTTTCCCCCAAGACAAAGGGAATTTCTGTCTTTTTTGCCTCAAAATAAGGAAAAATTCTGACTTATTACCCTGAAGTAAGTGAAATTTCTGCAATTTTTCCCCAAAATTAGGGAAATTTCTGCTTTTTGGCTCCAAATAAGGGGAATTTCAGCCTTTTTACCTCAAAACAAGGAGAATTTCTGCATTTTTGTCACAAAAAATTAGGAATTTCTGCCTTTTTGCCCCATATAAGGAAAATTTCTGTCTTTTTTCTCTGAAATAAGTGAAATTTCTGCAATTTTGCCCCAAAATAAGTGAAATTTCTGCAATTTTGCCCAAAAATAAGTGAAATTTCTGCAATTTTGCCCCAAATGAAGGGAAATTTCTGGAATTTTGCCCCAAAATAAGTGGAATTTCTGAGTTTTGACACAAAATAAGGAGAATTTCTGTCTTTTTGCCCCAATATATAGAGAATTTCTGCATTTTTGTCCCACAATTAAGGGAATTTCTGCAATTTTGCTCCAAAATACAGGGAATTTCTGCCTTTTTGCCCGAAAATAAGAAGAATGCATAACTTTTTGCCATAAAAAAGGGAAATTTCTTCATTTTTGCTCCAAAATCAGGGGAATTTCTGCTTTTTTGCCTCTAAATAAGTGGAATTTCTGTCTTTTTCCCCCAAAACAAAGGGAATTCCTGTCTTTTTTGCCCCAAAATAAGGAAAATTTCTGACTTATTACCCTGAAATAAGTGAAATTTCTGCAATTTTGCCCCAAAATAAAGGAAATTTTTGCCTTTTGCCCTCAAATAAAGGGAATTTCAGCCTTTTTACCTCAAAATAAGGGGAATTTCTGCATTTTTGCCACAAAATATTAGGAATTTCTGCCTTTTTGCCCCAAAATAAGAAAATTTCTGCTTTTTTACTCTGAAATAAGTGAAATTTTGCAATTTTGCCCCAAAATAAGTGAAATTTCTGCAATTTTGCTCAAAAATAAGGGAAATTTCTGGAATTTTGCCCCAAAATAAGTGGAATTTCTGAGTTTTGCCCCAAAATAAGGAGAATTTCTGTTTTTTTGCCCCAACATATAGGCAATTTCTGCCTTTTTGCCCCACAATTAGGGTAATTTCTGCAATTTTGCTCCAAAATCCGTGGAATTTCTCCCTTTTTGCACGAAAATAAGAAGAATGCATACCTTTTTGCCATGAAAAAAGAAAATTGCTTCAATTTTGCTCCAAAAAGGGGAATTTCTGCTTTTTTGCCTCTAAATAAGTGGAATTTTTGTCTTTTTCCCCCAAAACAAAGGGAATTTCTGTCTTTTTTGCCCCAAAATAAGGAAAAATTCTGACTTATTAACCTGAAGTAAGTAAAATTTCTGCAATTTTGAACCAAAATAAGGGAAATTTCTGGAATTTTGCCCCAAAATAAGTGGAATTTTTGTGTTTTTCCCCAAAATAAAGAGAATTTCTGTATTTTTGCCCAAACATATAGAGAATTTCTGTTTTTTTGCCACACAATTAGGGAAATTTCTGTAATTTTGCTCCAAAATACGGGTAATTTCTGCCTTTTTGCCCGAAAATAAGAAGAATGAATACCTTTTTGCCAAAAAATGGGAAATTTCTTCATTTTTGCTCCAAAATAAAAGGAATTTCTGCTTTTTTGCCTCTAAATAAGTGGAATTTCTGTCTATTTCCCCCAAAATAAAGAGAATATCTGTCTTTTTTGGCCCAAAATAAGGAAAAATTCTGACTTATTACCCTGAAGTAAGTGAAATTTCTGCAATTTTGCCCCAAAATAAGGGAAATTTCTGCCTTTTTGCCCCCAAATAAGAGGAATTTCAGCCTTTTTACCTCAAAATAAGGGGAATTTCTGCATTTTTGCCCCCAAATAAGGGGAATTTCAGCCTTTTTACCTCAAAATAAGGGGACTTTCTGCATTTTTGCCACAAAATATTAGGAATTTCTTCCTTTTTGCCCCAAAATAAGAAAATTTCTGCTTTTTTTCCATGAAATAATTGAAATTTCTGCAATTTTGCCCCAAAATAAGTGAAATTTCTGCAATTTTGTCCTAAAATAAAGGAAATTTCTGGAATTTTGCTTCAAAATAAGAGGAATTTCTGAGTTTTGCTTCAAAATAAGGAGAATTTCTGTCTTTTTGCCCCAACATATAGGAAATTTCTGCCTTTTTGCCCCACAATTAGGGGAATTTCAGCAATTTTGCTCCAAAAGACGAAGAATTTCTGCCTTTTTGCCCGAAAATAAGAAGAATGCATACCTTTTTGCCATCAAAAATGTAATTTCTTCTATTTTGCTTCAAAATAAAGGGAATTTCTATTTTTTTGCCTCTAAATAAGTGGAATTTCTGTCTTTTTCCCTCAAAACAAAGGGAATTTCTGTCTTTTTTGCCCTAAAATAAGGAAAAATTCTGACTTATTACCCTGTAGTAAGTGAAATTTCTTCAATTTTGCCCCAAAATAAGGGAAATTTCTGCCTTTTTGCCCCCAAATAAGGGGAATTTCAGTCTTTTTACCTTAAAATAAGGGGAATTTCTGCATTTTTGCCACAAAATATTAGGAATTTCTGCCTTTTTGCCCCAAATTAAGAAAATTTCTGCTTTTTTTTCCTGAAATAAGTGAAATTTCTGCAATTTTGCCCCAAAATAAGTGAAATGTCTGCAATTTTGCCCCAAAATAAGGGAAATTTCTGGAATTTTGCCCCAAAATAAGTGGAATTTCTGAGTTTTGCCCCAAAATAAGGAGAATTTCTGTTTTTTTGCCCTAAGATATAGGCGATTTCTTCCTTTTTGCCCCACAATTAGGGGAATTTCTGCAATTTTGCTCCAAAATACGGGGAATTTCTGCCTTTTTGCTTGAAAATAAGAAGAATGCATACCTTTTTGCCATGAAAAAAGAAAATTGCTTCATTTTTGCTCCAAAAAGGGGAATTTCTGCTTTTTTGCCTCTAAATAAGTGGAATTTCTGTTTTTTTTCCCCAAAACAAAGGGAATATCTGTCTTTTTGCCCCAAAATAAGGAAAAATTCTGACTTATTACCCTGAAGTAAGTGAAATTTCTGCAAATTTGCCCCAAAATAAGGGAAATTTCTGCCTTTTTGCCCCCAAATAAGGGGAATTTCAGCCTTTTTACCTCGAAATAAGGAGAATTTCTGCATTTTTGCCACAAAATATTAGGAATTTCTGCCTTTTTGCCCCAAAATAAAGAAAATTTCTGCCTTTTTTCCCTAAAATATGTGTAATTTCTGAATTTTGCCACAAAATAAGTAAAATTTCTTCATATTTGCCCCAAAATAAGTGAAATTTCTGCAATTTTGCCCCAAAATAAAAAAAATTTCTGGAATTTTGCCCCAAAATAATTGGAATTTCTTAGTTTTGCCCCAAAATAAGGAGAATTTCTTTCTTTTTGCCCCAACATATAGAGATTTTCTGCATTTTTGCCCCACAATTAGGGGAAATTCTGCAATTTTGCTCCAAAATACGGGGAATTTCTGCCTTTTTCCCCGATAATAAGAAGAATGCATAACTTTTTGCCATAAAAAATGGAAATTTCTTCATTTTTGCTCCAAAATAAGGGGAATTTCTGCTTTTTGGCCTTTAAATAAGTGGAATTTCTGTCTTTTTCCCCCAAGACAAAGGGAATTTCTGTCTTTTTTGCCTCAAAATAAGGAAAAATTCTGACTTATTACCCTGAAGTAAGTGAAATTTCTGCAATATTTCCCCAAAATTAGGAAAATTTCTGCCTTTTTGCCTCCAAATAAGGGGAATTTCAGCCTTTTTACCTCAAAACAAGGAGAATTTCTGCATTTTTGTCACAAAAAATTAGGAATTTCTGCCTTTTTGCCCCATATAAGGAAAATTTCTGTCTTTTTTCTCTGAAATAAGTGAAATTTCTGCAATTTTGCCCCAAAATAAGTGAAATTTCTGCAATTTTGCCCAAAAATAAGTGACATTTCTGCAATTTTGCCCCAAAATAAGGGAAATTTCTGGAATTTTGCCCCAAAATAAGTGGAATTTCTGAGTTTTGACACAAAATAAGGAGAATTTCTGCCTTTTTGCCCCAATATATAGAGAATTTCTGCATTTTTGTCCTACAATTAAGGGAATTTCTGCAATTTTGCTCCAAAATACAGGGAATTTCTGCCTTTTTGCCCGAAAATAAGAAGAATGCATAACTTTTTGCCATAAAAAAGGGAAATTTCTTCATTTTTGCTCCAAAATCAGGGGAATTTCTGCTTTTTTGCCTCTAAATAAGTGGAATTTCTGTCTTTTTCCCCCAAAACAAAGGGAATTCCTGTCTTTTTTGCCCCAAAATAAGGAAAATTTCTGACTTATTACCCTGAAATAAGTGAAATTTCTGCAATTTTGCCCCAAAATAAAGGAAATTTTTGCCTTTTGCCCTCAAATAAAGGGAATTTCAGCCTTTTTACCTCAAAATAAGGGGAATTTCTGCATTTTTGCCACAAAATATTAGGAATTTCTGCCTTTTTGCCCCAAAATAAGAAAATTTCTGCTTTTTTACTCTGAAATAAGTGAAATTTTGCAACTTTGCCCCAAAATAAGTGAAATTTCTGCAATTTTGCCCCAAAATAAGGGAAATTTCTGGAATTTTGCCCCAAAATAAGTGGAATTTCTGAGTTTTGCCCCAAAATAAGGAGAATTTCTGTTTTTTTGCCCCAACATATAGGCAATTTCTGCCTTTTTGCCCCACAATTAGGGTAATTTCTTCAATTTTGCTCCAAAATCCGTGAAATTTCTCCCTTTTTGCACGAAAATAAGAAGAATGCATACCTTTTTGCCATAAAAAAGGGAAATTTCTTCATTTTTGCTCCAAATTAAGGGGAATTTCTGCTTTTTTGCCTCTAAATAAGTGGAATTTTTGTCTTTTTCCCCCAAAACAAAGGAAATTTCTGTCTTTTTTGCCCCAAAATAAGGAAAAATTCTGACTTATTAACCTGAAGTAAGTAAAATTTCTGCAATTTTGCACCAAAATAAGGGAAATTTCTGGAATTTTGCCCCAAAATAAGTGGAATTTTTGTGTTTTTCCCCAAAATAAAGAGAATTTCTGTATTTTTGCCCAAACATATAGAGAATTTCTGTTTTTTTGCCACACAATTAGGGAAATTTCTGTAATTTTGCTCCAAAATACGGGTAATTTCTGCCTTTTTGCCCGAAAATAAGAAGAATGAATACCTTTTTGCCAAAAAATGGGAAATTTCTTCATTTTTGCTCCAAAATAAAAGGAATTTCTGCTTTTTTGCCTCTAAATAAGTGGAATTTCTGTCTATTTCCCCCAAAATAAAGAGAATATCTGTCTTTTTTGGCCCATAATAAGGAAAAATTCTGACTTATTACCCTGAAGTAAGTGAAATTTCTGCAATTTTGCCCCAAAATAAGGGAAATTTCTGCCTTTTTGCCCCCAAATAAGGGGAATTTCAGCCTTTTTACCTCAAAATAAGGGGAATTTCTGCATTTTTGCCCCCAAATAAGGGGAATTTCAGCCTTTTTACCTCAAAATAAGGGGAATTTCCGCATTTTTGCCACAAAATATTAGGAATTTCTTCCTTTTTGCCCCAAAATAAGAAAATTTCTGCTTTTTTTCCATGAAATAATTGAAATTTCTGCAATTTTGCCCCAAAATAAGTGAAATTTCTGCAATTTTGTCCTAAAATAAGGGAAATTTCTGGAATTTTGCTTCAAAATAAGAGGAATTTCTGAGTTTTGCTTCAAAATAAGGAGAATTTCTGTCTTTTTGCCCCAACATATAGGAAATTTCTGCCTTTTTGCCCCACAATTAGGGGAATTTCAGCAATTTTGCTCCAAAAGACGGGGAATTTCTGCCTTTTTGCCCGAAAATAAGAAGAATGCATACCTTTTTGCCATCAAAAATGTAATTTCTTCTATTTTGCTTCAAAATAAAGGGAATTTCTATTTTTTTGCCTCTAAATAAGTGGAATTTCTGTCTTTTTCCTTCAAAACAAAGGGAATTTCTGTCTTTTTTGCCCTAAAATAAGGAAACATTCTGACTTATTACCCTGTAGTAAGTGAAATTTCTTCAATTTTGCCCCAAAATAAGGGAAATTTCTGCCTTTTTGCCCCCAAATAAGGGGAATTTCAGTCTTTTTACCTTAAAATAAGGGGAATTTCTGCATTTTTGCCACAAAATATTAGGAATTTCTGCCTTTTTGCCCCAAAATAAGAAAATTTCTGCTTTTTTTCCCTGAAATAAGTGAAATTTCTGCAATTTTGCCCCAAAATAAGTGAAATGTCTGCAATTTTGCTCCAAAATAAAAGAAATTTCTGGAATTTTGCCCCAAAATAAGTGGAATTTCTGAGTTTTTCCCCATAATAAGGAGAATTTCTGTTTTTTTGCCCCAACATATAGGCAATTTCTGCCTTTTTGCCCCACAATTAGGGGAATTTCTGCAATTTGGCTCCAAAATACGGGGAATTTCTGCCTTTTTGCTTGAAAATAAGAAGAATGCATACCTTTTTGCCATGAAAAAAGAAAATTTCTTCATTTTTGCTCCAAAAAGGGGAATTTCTGCTTTTTTGCCTCTAAATAAGTGGAATTTCTTTCTTTTTCCCTCAAAACAAAGGGAATTTCTGTGTTTTTTGCCCCAAAATAAGGAAAAATTCTGACTTATTACCGTGAAGTAAGTGATATTTCTGCAATTTTCCCCAAAATAAGGGAAATTTCTGCCTTTTGCCCCCAAATAAGGGGAATTTCAGCCTTTTTACCTCGAAATAAAGGGAATTTCTGCATTTTTGCCACAAAATATTAGGAATTTCTGCCATTTTGCTCCAAAATAAGGAAAATTTCTGCCTTTTTCCCCTGAAATAAGTGAAATTTCTGCAATTTTGTTACAAAATATGTAAAATTTCTGCATATTTGCCCCAAAATAAGTGAAATTTCTGCAATTTTGCCCCCAAAAAAGGAAAATTTCTGTAATTTTGCCCCAAAATAAGTGGAATTTCTGAGTTTTGCCCCAAAATAAAGGGAATTTCGGTCTTTTGGCCCCAACATATAGAGATTTTCTGCATTTTTGCCCCACAATTAGGGGAATTTCTGCAATTTTGCTCAAAAATACGGGGAATTAATGCTTTTTTGCCCGATAATAAGAAGAATGCATACCTTTTTGCCATAAAAAAGGGAAATTTCTTCATTTTTGCTCCAAAATAAGGGGAATTTCTGCTTTTTTGCCTCTGAATAAGTGGAATTTCTGTCTTTTTCCCCCAAGGCAAAGGGAATTCTTGTCTTTTTTGTCCCAAAATAAAGAAAATTTCTGACTTATAACCCTTAAATTAGTAAAATTTCTGCAATTTTGCCCCAAAATAAAGGAAATTTTTGCCTTATTGCCCCCAAATAAGGAGAATTTCAGCCTTTTTACCTCAAAATAAAGGGAATTTCTGCATTTATGCCACAAAATATTAGGAATTTCTGCCTTTTTGCCCCAAAATAAGAAAATTTCTGCTTTTTTTCCCTGAAATAAGTGAAATTTCTGCAATTTTGCCCCAAAATAAGTGAAATGTCTGCAATTTTGCCCCAAAATAAGGTAAATTTCTGGAATTTTGCCCCAAAATAAGTGGAATTTCTGAGTTTTGCCCCAAAATAAGGAGAATTTCTGTTTTTTTGCCCCAAGATATAGGCAATTTCTGCCTTTTTGCCCCACAATTAGGGGAATTTCTGCAATTTTGCTCCAAAATACGGGGAATTTCTGCCTTGTTGCTTGAAAATAAGAAGAATGCATACCTTTTTGCCATGAAAAAAGAAAATTGCTTCAATTTTGCTCCAAAAAGGGGAATTTCTGCTTTTTTGCCTCTAAATAAGTGGAATTTCTGTTTTTTTCCCCAAAACAAAGGGAATTTCTGTCTTTTTGCCCCAAAATAAGGAAAAATTCTGACTTATTACCCTGAAGTAAGTGAAATTTCTGCAAATTTGCCCCAAAATAAGGGAAATTTCTGCCTTTTTGCCCCCCAATAAGGGGAATTTCAGCCTTTTTACCTCGAAATAAGGGGAATTTCTGCATTTTTGCCACAAAATATTAGGAATTTCTGCCTTTTTGACCAAAAATAAAGAAAATTTCTGCCTTTTTTCCCTAAAATATGTGAAATTTCTGCAATTTTGCCACAAAATAAGTAAAATTTCTTCATATTTGCCCCAAAATAAGTGAAATTTCTGCAATTTTGCCCCAAAATAAGGAAAATTTCTGGAATTTTGCCCCAAAATAAGTGGAATTTCTTAGTTTTGCCCCAAAATAATGAGAATTTCTGTCTTTTTGCCCAAACATATAGGCAATTTCTGCCTTTTGGCTCCACAATTAGGGGAATTTCTTCAATTTTGCTCCAAAATACGGGGAATTTCTGCCTTTTGCCTGAAAATAAGAAGAATGCATATTTTTTGCCATAAAATAGGGAAATTTCTTCATTTTTGCTCCAAAATATAGGGAATTTCTGCTTTATTGCCTCTAAATAAGTGGAATTTCTGTCTTTTCCCCCAAAACAAAGGGAATTCCTGTCTTTTTTGCCCCAAAATAAGGAAAATTTCTGACTTATTACCCTGAAATAAGTGAAATTTCTGCAATTTTGCCCCAAAATAAAGGAAATTTTTGCCTTTTGCCCTCAAATAAAGGGAATTTCAGCCTTTTTACCTCAAAATAAGGGGAATTTCTGCATTTTTGCCCCCAAATAAGGAAAATTTCAGCCTTTTTACCTCAAAATAAGGGGAATTTCCGCATTTTTGCCACAAAATATTAGGAATTTCTTCCTTTTTGCCCCAAAATAAGAAAATTTCTGCTTTTTTTCCATGAAATAATTGAAATTTCTGCAATTTTGCCCCAAAATAAGTGAAATTTCTGCAATTTTGTCCTAAAATAAGGGAAATTTCTGGAATTTTGCTTCAAAATAAGAGGAATTTCTGAGTTTTGCTTCAAAATAAGGAGAATTTCTGTCTTTTTGCCCCAACATATAGGAAATTTCTGCCTTTTTGCCCCACAATTAGGGGAATTTCAGCAATTTTGCTCCAAAAGACGGGGAATTTCTGCCTTTTTGCCCGAAAATAAGAAGAATGCATACCTTTTTGCCATCAAAAATGTAATTTCTTCTATTTTGCTTCAAAATAAAGGGAATTTCTATTTTTTTGCCTCTAAATAAGTGGAATTTCTGTCTTTTTCCCTCAAAACAAAGGGAATTTCTGTCTTTTTTGCCCTAAAATAAGGAAAAATTCTGACTTATTACCCTGTAGTAAGTGAAATTTCTTCAATTTTGCCCCAAAATAAGGGAAATTTCTGCCTTTTTGCCCCCAAATAAGGGGAATTTCAGTCTTTTTACCTTAAAATAAGGGGAATTTCTGCATTTTTGCCACAAAATATTAGGAATTTCTGCCTTTTTACCCCAAAATAAGAAAATTTCTGCTTTTTTTCCCTGAAATAAGTGAAATTTCTGCAATTTTGCCCCAAAATAAGTGAAATGTCTGCAATTTTGCCCCAAAATAAGGGAAATTTCTGGAATTTTGCCCCAAAATAAGTGGAATTTCTGAGTTTTGCCCCATAATAAGGAGAATTTCTGTTTTTTTGCCCCAACATATAGGCAATTTCTGCCTTTTTGCCCCACAATTAGGGGAATTTCTGCAATTTTGCTCCAAAATACGGGGAATTTCTGCCTTTTTGCTTGAAAATAAGAAGAATGCATACCTTTTTGCCATGAAAAAAGAAAATTTCTTCATTTTTGCTCCAAAAAGGGGAATTTCTGCTTTTTTGCCTCTAAATAAGTGGAATTTCTTTCTTTTTCCCTCAAAACAAAGGGAATTTCTGTGTTTTTTGCCCCAAAATAAGGAAAAATTCTGACTTATTACCGTGAAGTAAGTGATATTTCTGCAATTTTCCCCAAAATAAGGGAAATTTCTGCCTTTTGCCCCCAAATAAGGGGAATTTCAGCCTTTTTACCTCGAAATAAAGGGAATTTCTGCATTTTTGCCACAAAATATTAGGAATTTCTGCCATTTTGCTCCAAAATAAGGAAAATTTCTGCCTTTTTCCCCTGAAATAAGTGAAATTTCTGCAATTTTGTTACAAAATATGTAAAATTTCTGCATATTTGCCCGAAAATAAGTGAAATTTCTGCAATTTTGCCCCCAAAAAAGGAAAATTTCTGTAATTTTGCCCCAAAATAAGTGGAATTTCTGAGTTTTGCCCCAAAATAAAGAGAATTTCGGTCTTTTGGCCCCAACATATAGAGATTTTCTGCATTTTTGCCCCACAATTAGGGGAATTTCTGCAATTTTGCTCAAAAATACGGGGAATTAATGCTTTTTTGCCCGATAATAAGAAGAATGCATACCTTTTTGCCATAAAAAAGGGAAATTTCTTCATTTTTGCTCCAAAATAAGGGGAATTTCTGCTTTTTTGCCTCTGAATAAGTGGAATTTCTGTCTTTTTCCCCCAAGGCAAAGGGAATTCCTGTCTTTTTTGTCCCAAAATAAAGAAAATTTCTGACTTATAACCCTTAAATAAGTAAAATTTCTGCAATTTTGCCCCAAAATAAAGGAAATTTTTGCCTTATTGCCCCCAAATAAGGGGAATTTCAGCCTTTTTACCTCAAAATAAAGGGAATTTCTGCATTTATGCCACAAAATATTAGGAATTTCTGCCTTTTTGCCCCAAAATAAGAAAATTTCTGCATTTTTTTCCCTGAAATAAGTGAAATTTCTGCAATTTTGCCCCAAAATAAGTGAAATGTCTGCAATTTTGCCCGAAAATAAGGTAAATTTCTGGAATTTTGCCCCAAAATAAGTGGAATTTCTGAGTTTTGCCCCAAAATAAGGAGAATTTCTGTCTTTTTGCCCCAACATATAGGCAATTTCTGCCTTTTGGTTCCACAATTAGGGGAATTTCTTCAATTTTGCTCCAAAATACGGGGAATTTCTGCCTTTTGCCCGAAAATAAGAAGAATGCATACCTTTTGCCATAAAAAAGGGAAATTTCTTAGTTTTTGCTCCAAAAAGGGCATTTCTGCTTTTTTGCCTCTAAATAAGTGGAATTTCTGTTTTTTTTTCCCCAAAACAAAGGGAATTTCTGTCTTTTTGCCCCAAAATAAGGAAAAATTCTGACTTATTACCCTGAAGTAAGTGAAATTTCTGCAAATTTGCCCCAAAATAAGGGAAATTTCTGCCTTTTTGCCCCCAAATAAGGGGAATTTCAGCCTTTTTACCTCGAAATAAGGGGAATTTCTGCCTTTTTGCCCCAAAATAAAGAAAATTTCTGCCTTTTTTCCCTAAAGTATGTGAAATTTCTGCAATTTTGCCACAAAATAAGTAAAATTTCTTCATATTTGCCCCAAAATAAGTGAAATTTCTGCAATTTTGCCCCAAAATAATGAAAATTTCTGGAATTTTGCCCCAAAATAAGTGGAATTTCTGAGTTTTGCCCCAAAATAAGGAGAATTTCTGTCTTTTTGCCCCAACATATAGAGATTTTCTGCATTTTTGCCCCACAATTAGGGGAAATTCTGCAATTTTGCTGCAAAATACGGGGAATTTCTGCCTTTTTCCCCGAAAATAAGAAGAATGCATAACTTTTTGCCATAAAAAATGGAAATTTCTTCATTTTTGCTCCAAAATAAGGGGAATTTCTGCTTTTTGGCCTTTAAATAAGTGGAATTTCTGTCTTTTTCCCCCAAGACAAAGGGAATTTCTGTCTTTTTTGCCTCAAAATAAGGAAAAATTCTGACTTATTACCCTGAAGTAAGTGAAATTTCTGCAATTTTTCCCCAAAATTAGGGAAATTTCTGCCTTTTTGCCTCCAAATAAGGGGAATTTCAGCCTTTTTACCTCAAAACAAGGAGAATTTCGGCATTTTTGTCACAAAAAATTAGGAATTTCTGCCTTTTTGCCCCATATAAGGAAAATTTCTGTCTTTTTTCTCTGAAATAAGTGAAATTTCTGCAATTTTGCCCCAAAATAAGTGAAATTTCTGCAATTTTGCCCAAAAATAAGTGACATTTCTGCAATTTTGCCCCAAAATAAGGGAAATTTCTGGAATTTTGCCCCAAAATAAGTGGAATTTCTGAGTTTTGACACAAAATAAGGAGAATTTCTGTCTTTTTGCCCCAATATATAGAGAATTTCTGCATTTTTGTCCTACAATTAAGGGAATTTCTGCAATTTTGCTCCAAAATACAGGGAATTTCTGCCTTTTTGCCCGAAAATAAGAAGAATGCATAACTTTTTGCCATAAAAAAGGGAAATTTCTTCATTTTTGCTCCAAAATCATGGGAATTTCTGCTTTTTTGCCTCTAAATAAGTGGAATTTCTGTCTTTTTCCCCCAAAACAAAGGGAATTCCTGTCTTTTTTGCCCCAAAATAAGAAAAATTTCTGACTTATTACCCTGAAATAAGTGAAATTTCTGCAATTTTGCCCCAAAATAAAGGAAATTTTTGCCTTTTGCCCTCAAATAAAGGGAATTTCAGCCTTTTTACCTCAAAATAAGGGGAATTTCTGCATTTTTGCCACTAAATATTAGGAATTTCTGCCTTTTTGCCCCAAAATAAGAAAATTTCTGCCCTTTTTCCCTGAAATAAGTGAAATTTCTGCAATTTTGCCCCAAAATAAGTGAAATGTCTGCAATTTTGCCCCAAAATAAGGTAAATTTCTGGAATTTTGCCCCAAAATAAGTGGAATTTCTGAGTTTTGCCCCAAAATAAGGAGAATTTCTGTCTTTTTGCCCCAACATATAGGCAATTTCGGCCTTTGGCTCCACAATTAGGGGAATTTCTTCAATTTTGCTCCAAAATACGGGGAATTTCTGCCTTTTGCCCGAAAATAAGAAGAATGCATACCATTTGCCATAAAAAAGGGAAATTTCTTAGTTTTTGCTCCAAAAAGGGGAATTTCTGCTTTTTTGCCTCTAAATAAGTGGAATTTCTGTTTTTTTTTCCCCAAAACAAAGGGAATTTCTGTCTTTTTGCCCCAAAATAAGGAAAAATTCTGACTTATTACCCTGAAGTAAGTGAAATTTCTGCAAATTTGCCCCAAAATAAGGGAAATTTCTGCCTTTTTGCCCCCAAATAAGGGGAATTTCAGCCTTTTTACCTCGAAATAAGGGGAATTTCTGCATTTTTGCCACAAAATATTAGGAATTTCTGCCTTTTTGCCCCAAAATAAAGAAAATTTCTGCCTTTTTTCCCTAAAGTATGTGAAATTTCTGCAATTTTGCCACAAAATAAGTAAAATTTCTTCATATTTGCCCCAAAATAAGTGAAATTTCTGCAATTTTGCCCCAAAATAAGGAAAATTTCTGGAATTTTGCCCCAAAATAAGTGGAATTTCTTAGTTTTGCCCCAAAATAAGGAGAATTTCTGTCTTTTTGCCCCAACATATAGAGATTTTCTGCATTTTTGCCCCACAATTAGGGGAAATTCTGCAATTTTGCTGCAAAATACGGGGAATTTCTGCCTTTTTCCCCGAAAATAAGAAGAATGCATAACTTTTTGCCATAAAAAATGGAAATTTCTTCATTTTTGCTCCAAAATAAGGGGACTTTCTGCTTTTTGGCCTTTAAATAAGTGGAATTTCTGTCTTTTTCCCCCTAGACAAAGGGAATTTCTGTCTTTTTTGCCTCAAAATAAGGAAAAATTCTGACTTATTACCCTGAAGTAAGTGAAATTTCTGCAATTTTTCCCCAAAATTAGGGAAATTTCTGCCTTTTTGCCTCCAAATAAGGGGAATTTCAGCCTTTTTACCTCAAAACAAGGAGAATTTCGGCATTTTTGTCACAAAAAATTAGGAATTTCTGCCTTTTTGCCCCATATAAGGAAAATTTCTGTCTTTTTTCTCTGAAATAAGTGAAATTTCTGCAATTTTGCCCCAAAATAAGTGAAATTTCTGCAATTTTGCCCAAAAATAAGTGAAATTTCTGCAATTTTGCCCCAAATTAAGGGAAATTTCTGGAATTTTGCCCCAAAATAAGTGGAATTTCTGAGTTTTGACACAAAATAAGGAGAATTTCTGTCTTTTTGCCCCAATATATAGAGAATTTCTGCATTTTTGTCCTACAATTAAGGGAATTTCTGCAATTTTGCTCCAAAATACAGGGAATTTCTGCCTTTTTGCCCGAAAATAAGAAGAATGCATAACTTTTTGCCATAAAAAAGGGAAATTTCTTCATTTTTGCTCCAAAATCATGGGAATTTCTGCTTTTTTGCCTCTAAATAAGTGGAATTTCTGTCTTTTTCCCCCAAAACAAAGGGAATTCCTGTCTTTTTTGCCCAAAATAAGAAAAATTTCTGACTTATTACCCTGAAATAAGTGAAATTTCTGCAATTTTGCCCCAAAATAAAGGAAATTTTTGCCTTTTGCCCTCAAATAAAGGGAATTTCAGCCTTTTTACCTCAAAATAAGGGGAATTTCTGCATTTTTGCCACAAAATATTAGGAATTTCTGCCTTTTTGCCCCAAAATAAGAAAATTTCTGCCCTTTTTCCCTGAAATAAGTGAAATTTCTGCAATTTTGCCCCAAAATAAGTGAAATGTCTGCAATTTTGCCCCAAAATAAGGTAAATTTCTGGAATTTTGCCCCAAAATAAGTGGAATTTCTGAGTTTTGCCCCAAAATAAGGAGAATTTCTGTCTTTTTGCCCCAACATATAGGCAATTCGGCCTTTGGCTCCACAATTAGGGGAATTTCTTCAATTTTGCTCCAAAATACGGGGAATTTCTGCCTTTTGCCCGAAAATAAGAAGAATGCATACCATTTGCCATAAAAAGGGAAATTTCTTAGTTTTTGCTCCAAAAAGGGGAATTTCTGCTTTTTTGCCTCTAAATAAGTGGAATTTCTGTTTTTTTTTCCCCAAAACAAAGGGAATTTCTGTCTTTTTGCCCCAAAATAAGGAAAAATTCTGACTTATTACCCTGAAGTAAGTGAAATTTCTGCAAATTTGCCCCAAAATAAGGGAAATTTCTGCCTTTTTGCCCCCAAATAAGGGGAATTTCAGCCTTTTTACCTCGAAATAAGGGGAATTTCTGCATTTTTGCCACAAAATATTAGGAATTTCTGCCTTTTTGCCCCAAAATAAAGAAAATTTCTGCCTTTTTTCCCTAAAGTATGTGAAATTTCTGCAATTTTGCCACAAAATAAGTAAAATTTCTTCATATTTGCCCCAAAATAAGTGAAATTTCTGCAATTTTGCCCCAAAATAAGGAAAATTTCTGGAATTTTGCCCCAAAATAAGTGGAATTTCTTAGTTTTGCCCCAAAATAAGGAGAATTTCTGTCTTTTTGCCCCAACATATAGAGATTTTCTGCATTTTTGCCCCACAATTAGGGGAAATTCTGCAATTTTGTTGCAAAATACGGGGAATTTCTGCCTTTTTCCCCGAAAATAAGAAGAATGCATAACTTTTTGCCATAAAAAATGGAAATTTCTTCATTTTTGCTCCAAAATAAGGGGACTTTCTGCTTTTTGGCCTTTAAATAAGTGGAATTTCTGTCTTTTTCCCCCTAGACAAAGGGAATTTCTGTCTTTTTTGCCTCAAAATAAGGAAAAATTCTGACTTATTACCCTGAAGTAAGTGAAATTTCTGCAATTTTTCCCCAAAATTAGGGAAATTTCTGCCTTTTTGCCTCCAAAAAAAGGAATTTAAGCCTTTTTACCTCAAAACAAGGAGAATTTCTGCATTTTTGTCACAAAAAATTAGGAATTTCTGCCTTTTTGCCCCATATAAGGAAAATTTCTGTCTTTTTTCTCTGAAATAAGTGAAATTTCTGCAATTTTGCCCCAAAATAAGTGAAATTTCTGCAATTTTGTCCTAAAATAAGGGAAATTTCTGGAATTTTGCTTCAAAATAAGAGGAATTTCTGAGTTTTGCTTCAAAATAAGGAGAATTTCTGTCTTTTTGCCCCAACATATAGGAAATTTCTGCCTTTTTGCCCCACAATTAGGGGAATTTCAGCAATTTTGCTCCAAAAGACGGGGAATTTCTGCCTTTTTGCCCGAAAATAAGAAGAATGCATACCTTTTTGCCATCAAAAATGTAATTTCTTCTATTTTGCTTCAAAATAAAGGGAATTTCTATTTTTTTGCCTCTAAATAAGTGGAATTTCTGTCTTTTTCCCTCAAAACAAAGGGAATTTCTGTCTTTTTTGCCCTAAAATAAGGAAAAATTCTGACTTATTACCCTGTAGTAAGTGAAATTTCTTCAATTTTGCCCCAAAATAAGGGAAATTTCTGCATTTTTGCCCCCAAATAAGGGGAATTTCAGTCTTTTTACCTTAAAATAAGGGGAATTTCTGCATTTTTGCCACAAAATATTAGGAATTTCTGCCTTTTTGCCCCAAAATAAGAAAATTTCTGCTTTTTTTCCCTGAAATAAGTGAAATTTCTGCAATTTTGCCCCAAAATAAGTGAAATGTCTGCAATTTTGCCCCAAAATAAGGGAAATTTCTGGAATTTTGCCCCAAAATATGTGGAATTTCTGAGTTTTGCCCCAAAATAAAGAGAATTTCTGTTTTTTTGCCCTAAGATATAGGCAATTTCTTCCTTTTTGCCCCACAATTAGGGGAATTTCTGCAATTTTGCTCCAAAATACGGGGAATTTCTGCCTTTTTGCTTGAAAATAAGAAGAATGCATACCTTTTTGCCATGAAAAAAGAAAATTGCTTCATTTTTGCTCCAAAAAGGGGAATTTCTGCTTTTTTGCCTCTAAATAAGTGGAATTTCTGTTTTTTTTTCCCCAAAACAAAGGGAATTTCTGTCTTTTTGCCCCAAAATAAGGAAAAATTCTGACTTATTACCCTGAAGTAAGTGAAATTTCTGCAAATTTGCCCCAAAATAAGGGAAATTTCTGCCTTTTTGCCCCCAAATAAGGGGAATTTCAGCCTTTTTACCTCAAAATAAGGGGAATTTCTGCATTTTTGCCACAAAATATTAGGAATTTCTGCCTTTTTGCTCCAAAATAAAGAAAATTTCTGCCTTTTTTCCCTAAAATATGTGAAATTTCTGCAATTTTGCCACAAAATAAGTAAAATTTCTTCATATTTGCCCCAAAATAAGTGAAATTTCTGCAATTTTGCCCCAAAATAAGGAAAATTTCTGGAATTTTGCCCCAAAATAAGTGGAATTTCTTAGTTTTGCCCCAAAATAAGGAGAATTTCTTTCTTTTTGCCCCAACATATAGAGATTTTCTGCATTTTTGCCCCACAATTAGGAGAAATTCTGCAATTTTGCTCCAAAATACGGGGAATTTCTGCCTTTTTCCCCGATAATAAGAAGAATGCATAACTTTTTGCCATAAAAAATGGAAATTTCTTCATTTTTGCTCTAAAATAAGGGGAATTTCTGCTTTTTGGCCTTTAAATAAGTGGAATTTCTGTCTTTTTCCCCCAAGACAAAGGGAATTTCTGTCTTTTTTGCCTCAAAATAAGGAAAAATTCTGACTTATTACCCTGAAGTAAGTGAAATTTCTGCAATTTTTCCCCAAAATTAGGAAAATTTCTGCCTTTTTGCCTCCAAATAAGAAGAATTTCAGCCTTTTTACCTCAAAACAAGGAGAATTTCTGCATTTTTGTCACAAAAAATTAGGAATTTCTGCCTTTTTGCCCCATATAAGGAAAATTTCTGTCTTTTTTCTCTGAAATAAGTGAAATTTCTGCAATTTTGCCCCAAAATAAGTGAAATTTCTGCAATTTTGCCCAAAAATAAGTGAAATTTCTGCAATTTTGCCCCAAATTAAGGGAAATTTCTGGAATTTTGCCCCAAAATAAGTGGAATTTCTGAGTTTTGACACAAAATAAGGAGAATTTCTGTCTTTTTGCCACAATATATAGAGAATTTCTGCATTTTTGTCCTACAATTAAGGGAATTTCTGCAATTTTGCTCCAAAATACAGGGAATTTCTGCCTTTTTGCCCGAAAATAAGAAGAATGCATAACTTTTTGCCATAAAAAAGGGAAATTTCTTCATTTTTGCTCCAAAATCAGGGGAATTTCTGCTTTTTTGCCTCTAAATAAGTGGAATTTCTGTCTTTTTCCCCCAAAACAAAGGGAATTCCTGTCTTTTTTGCCCCAAAATAAGGAAAATTTCTGAATTATTACCCTGAAATAAGTGAAATTTCTGCAATTTTGCCCCAAAATAAAGGAAATTTTTGCCTTTTGCCTTCAAATAAAGGGAATTTCAGCCTTTTTACCTCAACATAAGGGGAATTTCTGCATTTTTGCAACAAAATATTAGGAATTTCTGCCTTTTTGCCCCAAAATAAGAAAATTTCTGCTTTTTTACTCTGAAATAAGTGAAATTTTGCAACTTTGCCCCAAAATAAGTGAAATTTCTGCAATTTTGCCCCAAAATAAGGGAAATTTCTGGAATTTTGCCCCAAAATAAGTGGAATTTCTGAGTTTTGCCCCAAAATAAGGAGAATTTCTGTTTTTTTGCCCCAACATATAGGCAATTTCTGCCTTTTTGCCCCACAATTAGGGTAATTTCTGCAATTTTGCTCCAAAATCCGTGGAATTTCTCCCTTTTTGCACGAAAATAAGATAAATGCATACCTTTTTGCCATAAAAAAGGGAAATTTCTTCATTTTTGCTCCAAAATAAGGGGAATTTCTGCTTTTTTGCCTCTAAATAAGTGGAATTTCTGTCTATTTCCCCCAAAATAAAGAGAATATCTGTCTTTTTTGCCCCAAAATAAGGAAAAATTCTGACTTATTACCCTGAAGTAAGTGAAATTTCTGCAATTTTGCCCCAAAATAAGGGAAATTTCTGCCTTTTTGCCCCCAAATAAGGGGAATTTCAGCCTTTTTACCTCAAAATAAGGGGAATTTCTGCATTTTTGCCCCCAAATAAGGGGAATTTCAGCCTTTTTACCTCAAAATAAGGGGAATTTCCGCATTTTTGCCACAAAATATTAGGAATTTCTTCCTTTTTGCCCCAAAATAAGAAAATTTCTGCTTTTTTCCCTGAAATAATTGAAATTTCTGCAATTTTGCCCCAAAATAAGTGAAATTTCTCCAATTTTGTCCTAAAATAAGGGAAATTTCTGGAATTTTGCTTCAAAATAAGAGGAATTTCTGAGTTTTGCTTCAAAATAAGGAGAATTTCTGTCTTTTTGCCCCAACATATAGGAAATTTCTGCCTTTTTGCCCCACAATTAGGGGAATTTCAGCAATTTTGCTCCAAAAGACGGGGAATTTCTGCCTTTTTGCCCGAAAATAAGAAGAATGCATACCTTTTTGCCATCAAAAATATAATTTCTTCTATTTTGCTTCAAAATAAAGGGAATTTCTATTTTTTTGCCTCTAAATAAGTGGAATTTCTGTCTTTTTCCCTCAAAACAAAGGGAATTTCTGTCTTTTTTGCCCTAAAATAAGGAAAAATTCTGACTTATTACCCTGTAGTAAGTGAAATTTCTTCAATTTTGCCCCAAAATAAGGGAAATTTCTGCCTTTTTGCCCCCAAATAAGGGGAATTTCAGTCTTTTTACCTTAAAATAAGGGGAATTTCTGCATTTTTGCCACAAAATATTAGGAATTTCTGCCTTTTTGCCCCAAAATAAGAAAATTTCTGCTTTTTTTCCCTGAAATAAGTGAAATTTCTGCAATTTTGCCCCAAAATAAGTGAAATGTCTGCAATTTTGCCCCAAAATAAGGGAAATTTCTGGAATTTTGCCCCAAAATAAGTGGAATTTCTGAGTTTTGCCCCAAAATAAGGAGAATTTCTGTTTTTTTGCCCTAAGATATAGGCAATTTCTTCCTTTTTGCCCCACAATTAGGGGAATTTCTGCAATTTTGCTCCAAAATACGGGGAATTTCTGCCTTTTTGCTTGAAAATAAGAAGAATGCATACCTTTTTGCCATGAAAAAAGAAAATTGCTTCATTTTTGCTCCAAAAAGGGGAATTTCTGCTTTTTTGCCTCTAAATAAGTGGAATTTCTGTTTTTTTTCCCCAAAACAAAGGGAATTTCTGTCTTTTTGCCCCAAAATAAGGAAAAATTCTGACTTATTACCCTGAAGTAACTGAAATTTCTGCAAATTTGCCCCAAAATAAGGGAAATTTCTGCCTTTTTGCCCCCAAATAAGGGGAATTTCAGCCTTTTTACCTCGAAATAAGGGGAATTTCTGCATTTTTGCCACAAAATATTAGGAATTTCTGCCTTTTTGCCCCAAAATAAAGAAAATTTCTGCCTTTTTTCCCTAAAATATGTGAAATTTCTGCAATTTTGCCACAAAATAAGTAAAATTTCTTCATATTTGCCCCAAAATAAGAGAAATTTCTGCAATTTTGCCCCAAAATAAGTGAAATTTCTGCAATTTTGCCCCAAAATAAGTGGAATTTCTTAGTTTTGCCCCAAAATAAGGAGAATTTCTTTCTTTTTGCCCCAACATATAGAGATTTTCTGCATTTTTGCCCCACAATTAGGGGAAATTCTGCAATTTTGCTCCAAAATACGGGGAATTTCTGCCTTTTTCCCCGATAATAAGAAGAATGCATAACTTTTTGCCATAAAAAATAGAAATTTCTTCATTTTTGCTCCAAAATAAGGGGAATTTCTGCTTTTTGGCCTTTAAATAAGTGGAATTTCTGTCTTTTTCCCCCAAGACAAAGGGAATTTCTGTCTTATTTGCCTCAAAATAAGGAAAAATTCTGACTTATTACCCTGAAGTAAGTGAAATTTCTGCAATTTTTCCCCAAAATTAGGAAAATTTCTGCCTTTTTGCCTCCAAATAAGGGGAATTTCAGCCTTTTTACCTCAAAACAAGGAGAATTTCTGCATTTTTGTCACAAAAAATTAGGAATTTCTGCCTTTTTGCCCCATATAAGGAAAATTTCTGTCTTTTTTCTCTGAAATAAGTGAAATTTCTGCAATTTTGCCCCAAAATAAGTGAAATTTCTGCAATTTTGCCCAAAAATAAGTGAAATTTCTGCAATTTTGCCCCAAATTAAAGAAAATTTCTGTAATTTTGCCCAAAAATAAGTGGAATTTCTGAGTTTTGACACAAAATAAGGAGAATTTCTGTCTTTTTGCCCCAATATATAGAGAATTTCTGATTTTTGTCCTACAATTAAGGGAATTTCTGCAATTTTGCTCCAAAATACAGGGAATTTCTGCCTTTTTGCCCGAAAATAAGAAGAATGCATAACTTTTTGCCATAAAAAAGGGAAATTTCTTCATTTTTGCTCCAAAAGCAGGGGAATTTCTGCTTTTTTGCCTCTAAATAAGTGGAATGTCTGTCTTTTTCCCCCAAAACAAAGAGAATTCCTGTCTTTTTGCCCCAAAATAAGGAAAATTTCTGACTTATTACCCTGAAATAAGTGAAATTTCTGCAATTTTGCCCCAAAATAAAGGAAATTTTTGCCTTTTGCCCTCAAATAAAGGGAATTTCAGCCTTTTTACCTCAAAATAAGGGGAATTTCTGCATTTTTGCCACAAAATATTAGGAATTTCTGCCTTTTTGCCCCAAAATAAAAAAATTTCTGCTTTTTTACTCTGAAATAAGTGAAATTTTGCAACTTTGCCCTAAATTAAGTGAAATTTCTGCAATTTTGCCCCAAAATAAGGGAAATTTCTGGAATTTTGCCCCAAAGTACGTGGAATTTCTGAGTTTTGCCCCAAAATAAGGAGAATTTCTGTTTTTTTGCCCCAACATATAGGCAATTTCTGCCTTTTTGCCCCACAATTAGGGTAATTTCTGCAATTTTGCTCCAAAATCCGTGGAATTTCTCCCTTTTTGCACGAAAATAAGAAGAATGCATACCTTTTTGCCATAAAAAAGGGAAATTTCTTCATTTTTGCTCCAAATTAAGGGGAATTTCTGCTTTTTTGCCTCTAAATAAGTGGAATTTTTGTCTTTTTCTCCCAAAACAAAGGGAATTTCTGTCTTTTTTGCCCCAAAATAAAGAAAAATTCTGACTTATTAACCTGAAGTAAGTAAAATTTCTGCAATTTTGCACCAAAATAAGGTAAATTTCTGGAATTTTGCCCCAAAATAAGTGGAATTTTTGTGTTTTTCCCCAAAATAAAGAGAATTTCTGTATTTTTGCCCAAACATATAGAGAATTTCTGTTTTTTTGCCACACAATTAGGGAAATTTCTGTAATTTTGCTCCAAAATACGGGTAATTTCTGCCTTTTTGCCCGAAAATAAGAAGAATAAATACCTTTTTGCCAAAAAATGGGAAATTTCTTCATTTTTGCTTCAAAATAAAAGGAATTTCTGCTTTTTTGCATCTAAATAAGTGGAATTTCTGTCTATTTCCCCCAAAATAAAGAGAATATCTGTCTTTTTTGCCCCAAAATAAGGAAAAATTCTGACTTATTACCCTGAAGTAAGTGAAATTTCTGCAATTTTGCCCCAAAATTAGGGAAATTTCTGCCTTTTTGCCCCCAAATAAGGGGAATTTCAGCCTTTTTACCTCAAAATAAGGGGAATTTCTGCATTTTTGCCATCAAATAAGGGGAATTTCAGCCTTTTTACCTCAAAATAAGGGGAATTTCCGCATTTTTGCCACAAAATATTAGGAATTTCTTCCTTTTTGCCCCAAAATAAGAAAATTTCTGCTTTTTTTCCCTGAAATAATTGAAATTTCTGCAATTTTGCCCCAAAATAAGTGAAATTTCTCCAATTTTGTCCTAAAATAAGGGAAATTTCTGGAATTTTGCTTCAAAATAAGAGGAATTTCTGAGTTTTGCTTCAAAATAAGGAGAATTTCTGTCTTTTTGCCCCAACATATAGGAAATTTTTGCCTTTTTGCCCCCCAATAAGGGGAATTTCAGCATTTTTACCTCGAAATAAGGGGAATTTCTGCATTTTTGCCACAAAATATTAGGAATTTCTGCCTTTTTGCCCCAAAATAAAGAAAATTTCTGCCTTTTTTCCCTAAAATATGTGAAATTTCTGCAATTTTGCCACAAAATAAGTAAAATTTCTTCATATTTGCCCCAAAATAAGTGAAATTTCTGCAATTTTGCCCCAAAATAAGGAAAATTTCTGGAATTTTGCCCCAAAATAAGTGGAATTTCTTAGTTTTGCCCCAAAATAAGGAGAATTTCTGTCTTTTTGCCCAAACATATAGGCAATTTCTGCCTTTTGGCTCCACAATTAGGGGAATTTCTTCAATTTTGCTCCAAAATACGGGGAATTTCTGCCTTTTGCCTGAAAATAAGAAGAATGCATATTTTTTGCCATAAAATAGGGAAATTTCTTCATTTTTGCTCCAAAATATAGGGAATTTCTGCTTTATTGCCTCTAAATAAGTGGAATTTCTGTCTTTTCCCCCAAAACAAAGGGAATTCCTGTCTTTTTTGCCCCAAAATAAGGAAAATTTCTGACTTATTACCCTGAAATAAGTGAAATTTCTGCAATTTTGCCCCAAAATAAAGGAAATTTTTGCCTTTTGCCCTCAAATAAAGGGAATTTCAGCCTTTTTACCTCAAAATAAGGGGAATTTCTGCATTTTTGCCCCCAAATAAGGAAAATTTCAGCCTTTTTACCTCAAAATAAGGGGAATTTCCGCATTTTTGCCACAAAATATTAGGAATTTCTTCCTTTTTGCCCCAAAATAAGAAAATTTCTGCTTTTTTTCCATGAAATAATTGAAATTTCTGCAATTTTGCCCCAAAATAAGTGAAATTTCTGCAATTTTGTCCTAAAATAAGGGAAATTTCTGGAATTTTGCTTCAAAATAAGAGGAATTTCTGAGTTTTGCTTCAAAATAAGGAGAATTTCTGTCTTTTTGCCCCAACATATAGGAAATTTCTGCCTTTTTGCCCCACAATTAGGGGAATTTCAGCAATTTTGCTCCAAAAGACGGGGAATTTCTGCCTTTTTGCCCGAAAATAAGAAGAATGCATACCTTTTTGCCATCAAAAATGTAATTTCTTCTATTTTGCTTCAAAATAAAGGGAATTTCTATTTTTTTGCCTCTAAATAAGTGGAATTTCTGTCTTTTTCCCTCAAAACAAAGGGAATTTCTGTCTTTTTTGCCCTAAAATAAGGAAAAATTCTGACTTATTACCCTGTAGTAAGTGAAATTTCTTCAATTTTGCCCCAAAATAAGGGAAATTTCTGCCTTTTTGCCCCCAAATAAGGGGAATTTCAGTCTTTTTACCTTAAAATAAGGGGAATTTCTGCATTTTTGCCACAAAATATTAGGAATTTCTGCCTTTTTGCCCCAAAATAAGAAAATTTCTGCTTTTTTTCCCTGAAATAAGTGAAATTTCTGCAATTTTGCCCCAAAATAAGTGAAATGTCTGCAATTTTGCCCCAAAATAAGGGAAATTTCTGGAATTTTGCCCCAAAATAAGTGGAATTTCTGAGTTTTGCCCCATAATAAGGAGAATTTCTGTTTTTTTGCCCCAACATATAGGCAATTTCTGCCTTTTTGCCCCACAATTAGGGGAATTTCTGCAATTTTGCTCCAAAATACGGGGAATTTCTGCCTTTTTGCTTGAAAATAAGAAGAATGCATACCTTTTTGCCATGAAAAAAGAAAATTTCTTCATTTTTGCTCCAAAAAGGGGAATTTCTGCTTTTTTGCCTCTAAATAAGTGGAATTTCTGTATTTTTCCCCCAAAACAAAAGGAATTCCTGTCTTTTTTGCCCCAAAATAAGGAAAATTTCTGACTTATTACCCTGAAATAAGTGAAATTTCGGCAATTTTACCCCAAAATAAAGGAAATTTTTGCCTTTTGCCCTCAAATAAAGGGAATTTCAGCCTTTTTACCTCAAAATAAGGGGAATTTCTGCATTTTTGCCACAAAATATTAGGAATTTCTGCCTTTTTGCCCCAAAATAAGAAAATTTCTGCTTTTTTACTCTGAAATAAGTGAAATTTTGCAATTATGCCCCAAAATAAGTGAAATTTCTGCAATTTTGCTCCAAAATAAGGGAAATTTCTGGAATTTTGCCCCAAAATAAGTGGAATTTCTGAGTTTTGCCCCAAAATGAGGAGAATTTCTGTTTTTTTGCCCCAACATATAGGCAATTTCTCCCTTTTTGCCCCACAATTAGGGTAATTTCTGCAATTTTGCTCCAAAATACGTGGAATTTCTCCCTTTTTGCACGAAAATAAGAAGAATGCATACCTTTTTGCCATAAAAAAGGGAAATTTCTTCATTTTTGCTCCAAATTAAGGGGAATTTCTGCTTTTTTGCCTCTAAATAAGTGGAATTTTTGTCTTTTTCCCCCAAAACAAAGGGAATTTCTGTCTTTTTTGCCCCAAAATAAGGAAAAATTCTGACTTATTAACCTGAAGTAAGTAAAATTTCTGCAATTTTGCACCAAAATAAGGTAAATTTCTGGAATTTTGCCCCAAAATAAGTGGAATTTTTGTGTTTTTCCCCAAAATAAAGAGAATTTCTGTATTTTTGCCCAAACATATAGAGAATTTCTGTTTTTTTGCCACACAATTAGGGAAATTTCTGTAATTTTGCTCCAAAATACGGGTTATTTCTGCCTTTTTGCCCGAAAATAAGAAGAATGAATACCTTTTTGCCAAAAAATGGGAAATTTCTTCATTTTTGCTCCAAAATAAAAGGAATTTCTGCTTTTTTGCCTCTAAATAAGTGGAATTTCTATTTCCCCCAAAATAAAGAGAATATCTGTCTTTTTTGCCCCAAAATAAGGAAAAATTCTGACTTATTACCCTGAAGTAAGTGAAATTTCTGCAATTTTGCCCCAAAATTAGGGAAATTTCTGCCTTTTTGCCCCCAAATAAGGGGAATTTCAGCCTTTTTACCTCAAAATAAGGGGAATTTCTGCATTTTTGCCACAAAATATTAGGAATTTCTGCCTTTTTGCCCCAAAATAAGAAAATTTCTGCTTTTTTTCCCTGAAATAATTGAAATTTCTGCAATTTTGCCCCAAAATAAGTGAAATTTCTGCAATTTTGTCATAAAATAAGGGAAATTTCTGGAATTTTGCTTCAAAATAAGAGGAATTTCTGAGTTTTGCTTCAAAATAAGGAGAATTTCTGTCTTTTTGCCCCAACATATAGGAAATTTCTGCCTTTTTGCCCCACAATTAGGGGAATTTCAGCAATTTTGCTCCAAAAGACGGGGAATTTCTGCCTTTTTGCCCGAAAATAAGAAAAATGCATACCTTTTTGCCATCAAAAATGTAATTTCTTCTATTTTGCTTCAAAATAAAGGGAATTTCTATTTTTTTGCCTCTAAATAAGTGGAATTTCTGTCTTTTTCCCTCAAAACAAAGGGAATTTCTGTCTTTTTTGCCCTAAAATAAGGAAAAATTCTGACTTATTACCCTGTAGTAAGTGAAATTTCTTCAATTTTGCCCCAAAATAAGGGAAATTTCTGCATTTTTGCCCCCAAATAAGGGGAATTTCAGTCTTTTTACCTTAAAATAAGGGGAATTTCTGCATTTTTGCCACAAAATATTAGGAATTTCTGCCTTTTTGCCCCAAAATAAGAAAATTTCTGCTTTTTTTCCCTGAAATAAGTGAAATGTCTGCAATTTTGCCTCAAAATAAGGGAAATTTCTGGAATTTTGCCCCAAAATAAGTGGAATTTCTGAGTTTTGCCCCATAATAAGGAGAATTTCTGTTTTTTTGCCCCAACATATAGGCAATTTCTGCCTTTTTGCCCCACAATTAGGGGAATTTCTGCAATTTTGCTCCAAAATACGGGGAATTTCTGCCTTTTTACTTGAAAATAAGAAGAATGCATACCTTTTTGCCACGAAAAAAGAAAATTTCTTCATTTTTGCTCCAAAAAGGGGAATTTCTGCTTTTTTGCCTCTAAATACGTGGAATTTCTGTATTTTTCCCCCAAAACAAAGGGAATTCCTGTCTTTTTTGCCCCAAAATAAGGAAAATTTCTGACTTATTACCCTGAAATAAGTGAAATTTCTGCAATTTTGCCCCAAAATAAAGGAAATTTTTGCCTTTTGCCCTCAAATAAAGGGAATTTCAGCCTTTTTACCTCAAAATAAGGGGAATTTCTGCATTTTTGCCACAAAATATTAGGAATTTCTACCTTTTTGCCCCAAAATAAGAAAATTTCTGCTTTTTTACTCTGAAATAAGTGAAATTTTGCAACTTTGCCCCAAAATAAGTGAAATTTCTGCCATTTTGCCCCAAAATAAGGGAAATTTCTGGAATTTTGCCCCAAATTAAGTGGAATTTCTGAGTTTTGCCCCAAAATAAGGAGAATTTCTGTTTTTTTGCCCCAACATATAGGCAATTTCTGCCTTTTTGCCCCACAATTAGGGTAATTTCTGCAATTTTGCTCCAAAATCCGTGGAATTTCTCCCTTTTTGCACGAAAATAAGAAGAATGCATACCTTTTTGCCATAAAAATGGGAAATTTCTTCATTTTTGCTCCAAATTAAGGGGAATTGTTGCTTTTTTGCCTCTAAAGAAGTGGAATTTTTGTCTTTTTCCCCCAAAACAAAGGGAATTTCTGTCTTTTTTGCCCCAAAATAAGGAAAAATTCTGACTTATTAACCTGAAGTAAGTAAAATTTCTGCAATTTTGCACCAAAATAAGGGAAATTTCTGGAATTTTGCCCCAAAATAAGTGGAATTTTTGTGTTTTTCCCCAAAATAAAGAGAATTTCTGTATTTTTGCCCAAACATATAGAGAATTTCTGTTTTTTTGCCACACAATTAGGGAAATTTCTGTAATTTTGCTCCAAAATACGGGTAATTTCTGCCTTTTTGCCCGAAAATAAGAAGAATGAATACCTTTTTGCCAAAAAATGGGAAATTTCTTCATTTTTGCTCCAAAATAAAAGGAATTTCTGCTTTTTTGCCTCTAAATAAGTGGAATTTCTGTCTATTTCCCCCAAAATAAAGAGAATATCTGTCTTTTTTGCCCCAAAATAAGGAAAAATTCTGACTTATTACCCTGAAGTAAGTGAAATTTCTGCAATTTTGCCCCAAAATTAGGGAAATTTCTGCCTTTTTGCCCCCAAATAAGGGGAATTTCAGCCTTTTTACCTCAAAATAAGGGGAATTTCTGCATTTTTGCCCCCAAATAAGGGGAATTTCAGCCTTTTTACCTCAAAATAAGGGAATTTCCGCATTTTTGCCACAAAATATTAGGAATTTCTTCCTTTTTGCCCCAAAATAAGAAAATTTCTGCTTTTTTTCCCTGAAATAATTGAAATTTCTGCAATTTTGCCCCAAAATAAGTGAAATTTCTGCAATTTTGTCCTAAAATAAGGGAAATTTCTGGAATTTTGCTTCAAAATAAGAGGAATTTCTGAGTTTTGCTTCAAAATAAGGAGAATTTCTGTCTTTTTGCCCCAACATATAGGAAATTTCTGCCTTTTTGCCCCACAATTAGGGGAATTTCAGCAATTTTGCTCCAAAAGACGGGGAATTTCTGCCTTTTTGCCCGAAAATAAGAAGAATGCATACCTTTTTGCCATCAAAAATGTAATTTCTTCTATTTTGCTTCAAAATAAAGGGAATTTCTATTTTTTTGCCTATAAATAAGTGGAATTTCTGTCTTTTTCCCTCAAAACAAAGGGAATTTCTGTCTTTTTTGCCCTAAAATAAGGAAAAATTCTGACTTATTACGCTGTAGTAAGTGAAATTTCTTCAATTTTGCCCCAAAATAAGGGAAATTTCTGCCTTTTTGCCCCCAAATAAGGGGAATTTCAGTCTTTTTACCTTAAAATAAGGGTAATTTCTGCATTTTTGCCACAAAATATTAGGAATTTCTGCCTTTTTGCCCCAAAATAAGAAAATTTCTGCTTTTTTTCCCTGAAATAAGTGAAATTTCTGCAATTTTGCCCCAAAATAAGTGAAATGTCTGCAATTTTGCCCCAAAATAAGGGAAATTTCTGGAATTTTGCCCCAAAATAAGTGGAATTTCTGAGTTTTGCCCCATAATAAGGAGAATTTCTGTTTTTTTGCCCCAACATATAGGCAATTTCTGCCTTTTTGCCCCACAATTAGGGGAATTTCTGCAATTTTGCTCCAAAATACGGGGAATTTCTGCCTTTTTGCTTGAAAATAAGAAGAATGCATACCTTTTTGCCATGAAAAAAGAAAATTTCTTCATTTTTGCTCCAAAAAGGGGAATTTCTGCATTTTTGCCTCTAAATAAGTGGAATTTCTGTATTTTTCCCCCAAAACAAAAGGAATTCCTGTCTTTTTTGCCCCAAAATAAGGAAAATTTCTGACTTATTACCCTGAAATAAGTGAAATTTCGGCAATTTTGCCCCAAAATAAAGGAAATTTTTGCCTTTTGCCCTCAAATAAAGGGAATTTCAGCCTTTTTACCTCAAAATAAGGGGAATTTCTGCATTTTTGCCACAAAATATTAGGAATTTCTGCCTTTTTGCCCCAAAATAAAAAAATTTCTGCTTTTTTACTCTGAAATAAGTGAAATTTTGCAATTATGCCCCAAAATAAGTGAAATTTCTGCAATTTTGCTCCAAAATAAGGGAAATTTCTGGAATTTTGCCCCAAAATAAGTGGAATTTCTGAGTTTTGCCCCAAAATAAGGAGAATTTCTGTTTTTTTGCCCCAACATATAGGCAATTTCTCCCTTTTTGCCCCACAATTAGGGTAATTTCTGCAATTTTGCTCCAAAATACGTGGAATTTCTCCCTTTTTGCACGAAAATAAGAAGAATGCATACCTTTTTGCCATAAAAAAGGGAAATTTCTTCATTTTTGCTCCAAATTAAGGGGAATTTCTGCTTTTTTGCCTCTAAATAAGTGGAATTTTTGTCTTTTTCCCCCAAAACAAAGGGAATTTCTGTCTTTTTTTCCCCAAAATAAGGAAAAATTCTGACTTATTAACCTGAAGTAAGTAAAATATCTGCAATTTTGCACCAAAATAAGGGAAATTTCTGGAATTTTGCCCCAAAATAAGTGGAATTTTTGTGTTTTTCCCCAAAATAAAGAGAATTTCTGTATTTTTGCCCAAACATATAGAGAATTTCTGTTTTTTTGCCACACAATTAGGGAAATTTCTGTAATTTTGCTCCAAAATACGGGTAATTTCTGCCTTTTTGCCCGAAAATAAGAAGAATGAATACCTTTTTGCCAAAAAATGGGAAATTTCTTCATTTTTGCTCCAAAATAAAAGGAATTTCTGCTTTTTTGCCTCTAAATAAGTGGAATTTCTATTTCCCCCAAAATAAAGAGAATATCTGTCTTTTTTGCCCCAAAATAAGGAAATATTCTGACTTATTACCCTGAAGTAAGTGAAATTTCTGCAATTTTGCCCCAAAATTAGGGAAATTTCTGCCTTTTTGCCCCCAAATAAGGGGAATTTCAGCCTTTTTACCTCAAAATAAGGGGAATTTCTGCATTTTTGCCCCCAAATAAGGGGAATTTCAGACTTTTTACCTCAAAATAAGGGGAATTTCCGCATTTTTGCCACAAAATATTAGGAATTTCTTCCTTTTTGCCCCAAAATAAGAAAATTTCTGCTTTTTTTCCCTGAAATAATTGAAATTTCTGCAATTTTGCCCCAAAATAAGTGAAATTTCTGCAATTTTGTCCTAAAATAAGGGAAATTTCTGGAATTTTGCTTCAAAATAAGAGGAATTTCTGAGTTTTGCTTCAAAATAAGGAGAATTTCTGTCTTTTTGCCCCAACATATAGGAAATTTCTGCCTTTTTGCCCCACAATTAGGGGAATTTCAGCAATTTTGCTCCAAAAGACGGGAATTTCTGCCTTTTTGCCCGAAAATAAGAAGAATGCATACCTTTTTGCCATCAAAAATGTAATTTCTTCTATTTTGCTTCAAAATAAAGGGAATTTCTATTTTTTTGCCTCTAAATAAGTGGAATTTCTGTCTTTTTCCCTCAAAACAAAGGGAATTTCTGTCTTTTTTGCCCTAAAATAAGGAAAAATTCTGACTTATTACCCTGTAGTAAGTGAAATTTCTTCAATTTTGCCCCAAAATAAGGGAAATTTCTGCCTTTTTGCCCCCAAATAAGGGGAATTTCAGTCTTTTTACCTTAAAATAAGGGGAATTTCTGCATTTTTGCCACAAAATATTAGGAATTTCTGCCTTTTTGCCCCAAAATAAGAAAATTTCTGTTTTTTTTCCTGAAATAAGTGAAATTTCTGCAATTTTGCCCCAAAATAAGTGAAATGTCTGCAATTTTGCCCCAAAATAAGGGAAATTTCTGGAATTTTGCCCCAAAATAAGTGGAATTTCTGAGTTTTGCCCCAAAATAAGGAGAATTTCTGTTTTTTTGCCCTAAGATATAGGCAATTTCTGCCTTTTTGCCCCACAATTAGGGGAATTTCTGCAATTTTGCTCCAAAATACGGGGAATTTCTGCCTTTTTGCTTGAAAATAAGAAGAATGCTTACCTTTTTGCCATGAAAAAAGAAAATTGCTTCATTTTTGCTCCAAAAAGGGGAATTTCGGCTTTTTTGCCTCTAAATAAGTGGAATTTCTGTTTTTTTTTCCCCAAAACAAAGGGAATTTCTGTCTTTTTGCCCCAAAATAAGGAAAAATTCTGACTTATTACCCTGAAGTAAGTGAAATTTCTGCAAATTTGCCCCAAAATAAGGGAAATTTCTGCCTTTTTGCCCCCAAATAAGGGGAATTTCAGCCTTTTTACCTCGAAATAAGGGGAATTTCTGCATTTTTGCCACAAAATATTAGGAATTTCTGCCTTTTTGCCCCAAAATAAAGAAAACTTCTGCCTTTTTTCCCTAAAGTATGTGAAATTTCTGCAATTTTGCCACAAAATAAGTAAAATTTCTTCATATTTGCCCCAAAATAAGTGAAATTTCTGCAATTTTGCCCCAAAATAAGGAAAATTTCTGGAATTTTGCCCCAAAATAAGTGGAATTTCTTAGTTTTGCCCCAAAATAAGGAGAATTTCTTACTTTTTGCCCCAACATATAGAGATTTTCTGCATTTTTGCCCCACAATTAGGGGAAATTCTGCAATTTTGCTCCAAAATACGGGGAATTTCTGCCTTTTTCCCCGATAATAAGAAGAATGCATAACTTTTTGCCATAAAAATTGGAAATTTCTTCATTTTTGCTCCAAAATAAGGGGAATTTCTGCTTTTTGGCCTTTAAATAAGTGGAATTTCTGTCTTTTTCCCCCAAGACAAAGGGAATTTCTGTCTGTTTTGCCTCAAAATAAGGAAAAATTCTGACTTATTACCCTGAAGTAAGTGAAATTTCTGCAATTTTTCCCCAAAATTAGGAAAATTTCTGCCTTTTTGCCTCCAAATAAGGGGAATTTCAGCCTTTTTACCCCAAAACAAGGAGAATTTCTGCATTTTTGTCACAAAAAATTAGGAATTTCTGCCTTTTTGCCCCATATAAGGAAAATTTCTGTCTTTTTTCTCTGAAATAAGTGAAATTTCTGCAATTTTGCCCCAAAATAAGTGAAATTTCTGCAATTTTGCCCAAAAATAAGTGAAATTTCTGCAATTTTGCCCCAAATTAAGGGAAATTTCTGGAATTTTGCCCCAAAATAAGTGGAATTTCTGAGTTTTGACACAAAATAAGGAGAATTTCTGTCTTTTTGCCCCAATATATAGAGAATTTCTGCATTTTTGTCCTACAATTAAGGGAATTTCTGCAATTTTGCTCCAAAATACAGGGAATTTCTGCCTTTTTGCCCGAAAATAAGAAGAATGCATAACTTTTTGCCATAAAAAAGGGAAATTTCTTCATTTTTGCTCCAAAATCAAGGGAATTTCTGCTTTTTTGCCTCTAAATAAGTGGAATTTCTGTCTTTTTCCCCCAAAACAAAGGGAATTCCTGTCTTTTTTGCCCCAAAATAAGGAAAATTTCTGACTTATTACCCTGAAATAAGTGAAATTTCTGCAATTTTGCCCCAAAATAAGGGAAATTTTTGCCTTTTGCCCTCAAATAAAGGGAATTTCAGTCTTTTTACCTTAAAATAAGGGGAATTTCTGCATTTTTGCCACAAAATATTAGGAATTTCTGCCTTTTTGCCCCAAAATAAGAAAATTTCTGCTTTTTTTCCCTGAAATAAGTGAAATTTCTGCAATTTTGCCCCAAAATAAGTGAAATGTCTGCAATTTTGCCCCAAAATAAGGGAAATTTCTGGAATTTTGCCCCAAAATAAGTGGAATTTCTGAGTTTTGACCCATAATAAGGAGAATTTCTGTTTTTTTGCCCCAACATATAGGCAATTTCTGCCTTTTTGCCCCACAATTAGGGGAATTTCTGCAATTTTGCTCCAAAATACGGGGAATTTCTGCCTTTTTGCTTGAAATTAAGAAGAATGCATACATTTTTGCCATGAAAAAAGAAAATTTCTTCATTTTTGCTCCAAAAAGGGGAATTTCTGCTTTTTTGCCTCTAAATAAGTGGAATTTCTTTCTTTTTCCCTCAAAACAAAGGGAATTTCTGTGTTTTTTGCCCCAAAATAAGGAAAAATTCTGACTTATTACCCTGAAGTAAGTGATATTTCTGCAATTTTGCCCCAAAATAAGGGAAATTTCTACCTTTTGCCCCCAAATAAGGGGAATTTCAGCATTTTTACCTCGAAATAAAGGGAATTTCTGCATTTTTGCCACAAAATATTAGGAATTTCTGCCTTTTTGCTCCAAAATAAGGAAAATTTCTGCCTTTTTCCCCTGAAATAAGTGAAATTTCTGCAATTTTGCCCCAAAATAAGTGAAATGTCTGCAATTTTGCCCCAAAATAAGTGAAATTTCTGCAATTTTGCCCCCAAAAAAGGAAAATTTCTGTAATTTTGCCCCAAAATAAGTGGAATTTCTGAGTTTTGCCCCAAAATAAAGAGAATTTCGGTCTTTTGGCCCCAACATATAGAGATTTTCTGCATTTTTGCCCCACAATTAGGGGAATTTCTGCAATTTTGCTCAAAAATACGGGGAATTTCTGCTTTTTTGCCCGATAATAAGAAGAATGCATACCTTTTTGCCATAAAAAAGGGAAATTTCTTCATTTTTGCTCCAAAATAAGGGGAATTTCTGCTTTTTTGCCTCTGAATAAGTGGAATTTCTGTCTTTTTCCCCCAAGGCAAAGGGAATTCCTGTCTTTTTTGTCCCAAAATAAAGAAAATTTCTGACTTATAACCCTTAAATAAGTAAAATTTCTGCAATTTTGCCTCAAAATAAAGGAAATTTTTGCCTTATTGCCCCCAAATAAGGGGAATTTCAGCCTTTTTACCTCAAAATAAAGGGAATTTCTGCATTTATGCCACAAAATATTAGGAATTTCTGCCGTTTTGCCCCAAAATAAGAAAATTTCTGCTTTTTTTTCCCTGAAATAAGTGAAATTTCTGCAATTTTGCCCCAAAATAAGTGAAATGTCTGCAATTTTGCCCCAAAATAAGGTAAATTTCTGGAATTTTGCCCCAAAATAAGTGGAATTTCTGAGTTTTGCCCCAAAATAAGGAGAATTTCTGTCTTTTTGCCCCAACATATAGGCAATTTCTGCCTTTTGGCTCCACAATTAGGGAAATTTCTTCAATTTTGCTCCAAAATACGGGGAATTTCTGCCTTTTGCCCGAAAATAAGAAGAATGCATACCTTTTGGCATAAAAAAGGGAAATTTCTTAGTTTTTGCTCCAAAAAGGGGAATTTCTGCTTTTTTGCCTCTAAATAAGTGGAATTTCTGTTTTTTTCCCCAAAACAAAGGGAATTTCTGTCTTTTTGCCCCAAAATAAGGAAAAATTCTGACTTATTACCCTGAAGTAAGTGAAATTTCTGCAAATTTGCCCCAAAATTAGGGAAATTTCTGCCTTTTTGCCTCCAAATAAGGGGAATTTCAGGCTTTTTACCTCAAAACAAGGAGAATTTCTGCATTTTTGTCACAAAAAATTAGGAATTTCTGCCTTTTTGCCCCAAAATAAGAAAATTTCTGCTTTTTTACTCTGAAATAAGTGAAATTTTGCAATTTTGCCCCAAAATAAGTGAAATTTCTGCAATTTTGCCCCAAAATAAGTGA
This sequence comes from Micromys minutus, assembly GCF_963924665.1. NCBI lineage: Eukaryota > Metazoa > Chordata > Mammalia > Rodentia > Muridae > Micromys > Micromys minutus. The sequence continues at coordinate 554,662 of NW_027667674.1, read as the reverse complement.
AATTTCTGCAATTTTGCCCAAAAATAAGTGAAATTTCTGCAATTTTGCCCCAAATTAAGGGAAATTTCTGGAATTTTGCCCCAAAATAAGTGGAATTTCTGAGTTTTGACACAAAATAAGGAGAATTTCTGTCTTTTTGCCCCAATATATAGAGAATTTCTGCATTTTTGTCCCACAATTAAGGGAATTTCTTCAATTTTGCTCCAAAATACAGGGAATTTCTGCCTTTTTGCCCGAAAATAAGAAGAATGCATAACTTTTTGCCATAAAAAATGGAAATTTCTTCATTTTTGCTCCAAATTAAGGGGAATTTCTGCTTTTTTGCCTCTAAATAAGTGGAATTTTTGTCTTTTTCCCCCAAAACAAAGGGAATTTCTGTCTTTTTTGCCCCAAAATAAGGAAAAATTCTGACTTATTAACCTGAAGTAAGTAAAATTTCTGCAATTTTGCACCAAAATAAGGTAAATTTCTGGAATTTTGCCCCAAAATAAGTGGAATTTTTGTGTTTTTCCACAAAATAAAGACAATTTCTGTATTTTTGCCCAAACATATAGAGAATTTCTGTTTTTTTGCCACACAATTAAGGAAATTTCTGTAATTTTGCTCCAAAATACGGGTAATTATTACCTTTTTGCCCGAAAATAAGAAGAATGAATACCTTTTTGCCAAAAAATGGGAAATTTCTTATTTTTGCTCCAAAATAAAAGGAATTTCTGCATTTTTGCCTCTAAATAAGTGGAATTTCTGTCTATTTCCCCCAAAATAAAGAGAATATCTGTCTTTTTTGCCCCAAAATAAGGAAAAATTCTGACTTATTACCCTGAAGTAAGTGAAATTTCTGCAATTTTGCCCCAAAATAAGGGAAATTTCTGCCTTTTTGCCCCCAAATAAGGGGAATTTCAGCCTTTTTACCTCAAAATAAGGGGAATTTCTGCATTTTTGCCCCCAAATAAGGGGAATTTCAGACTTTTTACCTCAAAATAAGGGGAATTTCCGCATTTTTGCCACAAAATATTAGGAATTTCTTCCTTTTTGCCCCAAAATAAGAAAATTTCTGCTTTTTTTCCCTGAAATAATTGAAATTTCTGCAATTTTGCCCCAAATAAGTGAAATTTCTGCAATTTTTTCCTAAAATAAGGGAAATTTCTGGAATTTTGCTTCAAAATAAGAGGAATTTCTGAGTTTTGCTTCAAAATAAGGAGAATTTCTGTCTTTTTGCCCCAACATATAGGAAATTTCTGCCTTTTTGCCCCACAATTAGGGGAATTTCAGCAATTTTGCTCCAAAAGACGGGGAATTTCTGCTTTTTTGCCCGAAAATAAGAAGAATGCATACCTTTTTGCCATCAAAAATGTAATTTCTTCTATTTTGCTTCAAAATAAAGGGAATTTCTATTTTTTGCCTCTAAATAAGTGGAATTTCTGTCTTTTTCCCTCAAAACAAAGGGAATTTCTGTCTTTTTTGCCCTAAAATAAGGAAAAATTCTGACTTATTACCCTGTAGTAAGTGAAATTTCTTCAATTTTGCCCCAAAATAAGGGAAATTTCTGCCTTTTTGCCCCCAAATAAGGGGAATTTCAGTCTTTTTACCTTAAAATAAGGGGAATTTCTGCATTTTTGCCACAAAATATTAGGAATTTCTGCCTTTTTACCCCAAAATAAGAAAATTTCTGCTTTTTTTCCCTGAAATAAGTGAAATTTCTGCAATTTTGCCCCAAAATAAGTGAAATGTCTGCAATTTTGCCCCAAAATAAGGGAAATTTCTGGAATTTTGCCCCAAAATAAGTGGAATTTCTGAGTTTTGCCCCATAATAAGGAGAATTTCTGTTTTTTTGCCCCAACATATAGGCAATTTCTGCCTTTTTGCCCCACAATTAGGGGAATTTCTGCAATTTTGCTCCAAAATACGGGGAATTTCTGCCTTTTTGCTTGAAAATAAGAAGAATGCATACCTTTTTGCCATGAAAAAAGAAAATTTCTTCATTTTTGCTCCAAAAAGGGGAATTTCTGCTTTTTTGCCTCTAAATAAGTGGAATTTCTTTCTTTTTCCCTCAAAACAAAGGGAATTTCTGTGTTTTTTGCCCCAAAATAAGGAAAAATTCTGACTTATTACCCTGAAGTAAGTGATATTTCTGCAATTTTGCCCCAAAATAAGGGAAATTTCTGCCTTTTGCCCCCAAATAAGGGGAATTTCAGCCTTTTTACCTCGAAATAAAGGGAATTTCTGCATTTTTGCCACAAAATATTAGGAATTTCTGCCATTTTGCTCCAAAATAAGGAAAATTTCTGCCTTTTTCCCCTGAAATAAGTGAAATTTCTGCAATTTTGTTACAAAATATGTAAAATTTCTGCATATTTGCCCGAAAATAAGTGAAATTTCTGCAATTTTGCCCCCAAAAAAGGAAAATTTCTGTAATTTTGCCCCAAAATAAGTGGAATTTCTGATTTTTGCCCCAAAATAAAGAGAATTTCGGTCTTTTGGCCCCAACATATAGAGATTTTCTGCATTTTTGCCCCACAATTAGGGGAATTTCTGCAATTTTGCTCAAAAATACGGGGAATTTCTGCTTTTTTGCCCGATAATAAGAAGAATGCATACCTTTTTGCCATAAAAAAGGGAAATTTCTTCATTTTTGCTCCAAAATAAGGGGAATTTCTGCTTTTTTGCCTCTGAATAAGTGGAATTTCTGTCTTTTTCCCCCAAGGCAAAGGGAATTCCTGTCTTTTTTGTCCCAAAATAAAGAAAATTTCTGACTTATAACCCTTAAATAAGTAAAATTTCTGCAATTTTGCCCCAAAATAAAGGAAATTTTTGCCTTATTGCCCCCAAATAAGGGGAATTTCAGCCTTTTTACCTCAAAATAAAGGGAATTTCTGCATTTATGCCACAAAATATTAGGAATTTCTGCCTTTTTGCCCCAAAATAAGAAAATTTCTGCTTTTTTTCCCTGAAATAAGTGAAATTTCGGCAATTTTGCCCCAAAATAAAGGAAATTTTTGCCTTTTGCCCTCAAATAAAGGGAATTTCAGCCTTTTTACCTCAAAATAAGGGGAATTTCTGCATTTTTGCCACAAAATATTAGGAATTTCTGTCTTTTTGCCCCAAAATAAAAAAATTTCTGCTTTTTTACTCTGAAATAAGTGAAATTTTGCAATTATGCCCCAAAATAAGTGAAATTTCTGCAATTTTGCTCCAAAATAAGGGAAATTTCTGGAATTTTGCCCCAAAATAAGTGGAATTTCTGAGTTTTGCCCCAAAATAAGGAGAATTTCTGTTTTTTTGCCCCAACATATAGGCAATTTCTGCCTTTTTGCCCCACAATTAGGGTAATTTCTGCAATTTTGCTCCAAAATACGTGGAATTTCTCCCTTTTTGCACGAAAATAAGAAGAATGCATACCTTTTTGCCATAAAAAAGGGAAATTTCTTCATTTTTGCTCCAAATTAAGGGGAATTTCTGCTTTTTTGCCTCTAAATAAGTGGAATTTTTGTCTTTTTCCCCCAAAACAAAGGGAATTTCTGTCTTTTTTGCCCCAAAATAAGGAAAAATTCTGACTTATTAACCTGAAGTAAGTAAAATTTCTGCAATTTTGCACCAAAATAAGGTAAATTTCTGGAATTTTGCCCCAAAATAAGTGGAATTTTTGTGTTTTTCCCCAAAATAAAGAGAATTTCTGTATTTTTGCCCAAACATATAGAGAATTTCTGTTTTTTTGCCACACAATTAGGGAAATTTCTGTAATTTTGCTCCAAAATACGGGTAATTTCTGCCTTTTTGCCCGAAAATAAGAAGAATGAATACCTTTTTGCCAAAAAATGGGAAATTTCTTCATTTTTGCTCCAAAATAAAAGGAATTTCTGCTTTTTTGCCTCTAAATAAGTGGAATTTCTATTTCCCCCAAAATAAAGAGAATATCTGTCTTTTTTGCCCCAAAATAAGGAAAAATTCTGACTTATTACCCTGAAGTAAGTGAAATTTCTGCAATTTTGCCCCAAAATTAGGGAAATTTCTGCCTTTTTGCCCCCAAATAAGGGGAATTTCAGCCTTTTTACCTCAAAATAAGGGGAATTTCTGCATTTTTGCCCCCAAATAAGGGGAATTTCAGACTTTTTACCTCAAAATAAGGGGAATTTCCGCATTTTTGCCACAAAATATTAGGAATTTCTTCCTTTTTGCCCCAAAATAAGAAAATTTCTGCTTTTTTTCCCTGAAATAATTGAAATTTCTGCAATTTTGCCCCAAAATAAGTGAAATTTCTGCAATTTTGTCCTAAAATAAGGGAAATTTCTGGAATTTTGCTTCAAAATAAGAGGAATTTCTGAGTTTTGCTTCAAAATAAGGAGAATTTCTGTCTTTTTGCCCCAACATATAGGAAATTTCTGCCTTTTTGCCCCACAATTAGGGGAATTTCAGCAATTTTGCTCCAAAAGATGGGAATTTCTGCCTTTTTGCCCGAAAATAAGAAGAATGCATACCTTTTTGCCATCAAAAATGTAATTTCTTCTATTTTGCTTCAAAATAAAGGGAATTTCTATTTTTTTGCCTCTAAATAAGTGGAATTTCTGTCTTTTTCCCTCAAAACAAAGGGAATTTCTGTCTTTTTTGCCCTAAAATAAGGAAAAATTCTGACTTATTACCCTGTAGTAAGTGAAATTTCTTCAATTTTGCCCCAAAATAAGGGAAATTTCTGCCTTTTTGCCCCCAAATAAGGGGAATTTCAGTCTTTTTACCTTAAAATAAGGGGAATTTCTGCATTTTTGCCACAAAATATTAGGAATTTCTGCCTTTTTGCCCCAAAATAAGAAAATTTCTGTTTTTTTTCCTGAAATAAGTGAAATTTCTGCAATTTTGCCCCAAAATAAGTGAAATGTCTGCAATTTTGCCCCAAAATAAGGGAAATTTCTGGAATTTTGCCCCAAAATAAGTGGAATTTCTGAGTTTTGCCCCAAAATAAGGAGAATTTCTGTTTTTTTGCCCTAAGATATAGGCAATTTCTGCCTTTTTGCCCCACAATTAGGGGAATTTCTGCAATTTTGCTCCAAAATACGGGGAATTTCTGCCTTTTTGCTTGAAAATAAGAAGAATGCATACCTTTTTGCCATGAAAAAAGAAAATTGCTTCATTTTTGCTCCAAAAAGGGGAATTTCGGCTTTTTTGCCTCTAAATAAGTGAAATTTCTGTTTTTTTTCCCCAAAACAAAGGGAATTTCTGTCTTTTTGCCCCAAAATAAGGAAAAATTCTGACTTATTACCCTGAAGTAAGTGAAATTTCTGCAAATTTGCCCCAAAATAAGGGAAATTTCTGCCTTTTTGCCCCCAAATAAGGGGAATTTCAGCCTTTTTACCTCGAAATAAGGGGAATTTCTGCATTTTTGCCACAAAATATTAGGAATTTCTGCCTTTTTGCCCCAAAATAAAGAAAACTTCTGCCTTTTTTCCCTAAAGTATGTGAAATTTCTGCAATTTTGCCACAAAATAAGTAAAATTTCTTCATATTTGCCCCAAAATAAGTGAAATTTCTGCAATTTTGCCCCAAAATAAGGAAAATTTCTGGAATTTTGCCCCAAAATAAGTGGAATTTCTTAGTTTTGCCCCAAAATAAGGAGAATTTCTTACTTTTTGCCCCAACATATAGAGATTTTCTGCATTTTTGCCCCACAATTAGGGGAAATTCTGCAATTTTGCTCCAAAATACGGGGAATTTCTGCCTTTTTCCCCGATAATAAGAAGAATGCATAACTTTTTGCCTTAAAAAATGGAAATTTCTTCATTTTTGCTCCAAAATAAGGGGAATTTCTGCTTTTTGGCCTTTAAATAAGTGGAATTTCTGTCTTTTTCCCCCAAGACAAAGGGAATTTCTGTCTGTTTTGCCTCAAAATAAGGAAAAATTCTGACTTATTACCCTGAAGTAAGTGAAATTTCTGCAATTTTTCCCCAAAATTAGGAAAATTTCTGCCTTTTTGCCTCCAAATAATGGGAATTTCAGCTTTTTTACCTCAAAACAAGGAGAATTTCTGCATTTTTGTCACAAAAAATTAGGAATTTCTGCCTTTTTGCCCCATATAAGGAAAATTTCTGTCTTTTTTCTCTGAAATAAGTGAAATTTCTGCAATTTTGCCCCAAAATAAGTGAAATTTCTGCAATTTTGCCCAAAAATAAGTGAAATTTCTGCAATTTTGCCCCAAATTAAGGGAAATTTCTGGAATTTTGCCCCAAAATAAGTGGAATTTCTGAGTTTTGACACAAAATAAGGAGAATTTCTGTCTTTTTGCCCCAATATATAGAGAATTTCTGCATTTTTGTCCTACAATTAAGGGAATTTCTGCAATTTTGCTCCAAAATACAGGGAATTTCTGCCTTTTTGCCCGAAAATAAGAAGAATGCATAACTTTTTGCCATAAAAAAGGGAAATTTCTTCATTTTTGCTCCAAAATCAGGGGAATTTCTGCTTTTTTGCCTCTAAATAAGTGGAATTTCTGTCTTTTTCCCCCAAAACAAAGGGAATTCCTGTCTTTTTTGCCCCAAAATAAGGAAAATTTCTGACTTATTACCCTGAAATAAGTGAAATTTCTGCAATTTTGCCCCAAAATAAGGGAAATTTTTGCCTTTTGCCCTCAAATAAAGGGAATTTCAGCCTTTTTACCTCAAAATAAGGGGAATTTCTGCATTTTTGCCACAAAATATTAGGAATTTCTGTCTTTTTGCCCCAAAATAAGAAAATTTCTGCTTTTTTACTCTGAAATAAGTGAAATTTTGCAACTTTGCCCCAAAATAAGTGAAATTTCTGCAATTTTGCCCCAAAATAAGGGAAATTTCTGGAATTTTGCCCCAAAATAAGTGGAATTTCTGAGTTTTGCCCCAAAATAAGGAGAATTTCTGTTTTTTTGCCCCAACATATAGGCAATTTCTGACTTTTTGCCCCACAATTAGGGTAATTTCTGCAATTTTGCTCCAAAATCCGTGGAATTTCTCCCTTTTTGCACGAAAATAAGAAGAATGCATACCTTTTTGCCATAAAAAAGGGAAATTTCTTCATTTTTGCTCCAAATTAAGGGGAAATTCTGCTTTTTTGCCTCTAAATAAGTGGAATTTTTGTCTTTTTTCCCCAAAACAAAGGGAATTTCTGTCTTTTTTGCCCCAAAATAAGGAAAAATTCTGACTTATTAACCTGAAGTAAGTAAAATTTCTGCAATTTTGCACCAAAATAAGGTAAATTTCTGGAATTTTGCCCCAAAATAAGTGGAATTTTTGTGTTTTTCCCCAAAATAAAGAGAATTTCTGTATTTTTGCCCAAACATATAGAGAATTTCTGTTTTTTTGTCACACAATTAAGGAAATTTCTGTAATTTTGCTCCAAAATAAGGGTAATTATTGCCTTTTTGCCCGAAAATAAGAAGAATGAATACCTTTTTGCCAAAAAATGGGAAATTTCTTCATTTTTGCTCCAAAATAAAAGGAATTTCTGCATTTTTGCCTCTAAATAAGTGGAATTTCTGTCTATTTCCCCCAAAATAAAGAGAATATCTGTCTTTTTTGCCCCAAAATAAGGAAAAATTCTGACTTATTACCCTGAAGTAAGTGAAATTTCTGCAATTTTGCCCCAAAATAAGGGAAATTTCTGCCTTTTTGCCCCCAAATAAGGGGAATTTCAGCCTTTTTACCTCAAAATAAGGGGAATTTCTGCATTTTTGCCCCCAAATAAGGGGAATTTCAGACTTTTTACCTCAAAATAAGGGGAATTTCCGCATTTTTGCCACAAAATATTAGGAATTTCTTCCTTTTTGCCCCAAAATAAGAAAATTTCTGCTTCTTTTCCTGAAATAATTGAAATTTCTGCAATTTTGCCCCAAAATAAGTGAAATTTCTGCAATTTTTTCCTAAAATAAGGGAAATTTCTGGAATTTTGCTTCAAAATAAGAGGAATTTCTGAGTTTTGCTTCAAAATAAGGAGAATTTCTGTCTTTTTGCCCCAACATATAGGAAATTTCTGCCTTTTTGCCCCACAATTAGGGGAATTTCAGCAATTTTGCTCCAAAAGACGGGGAATTTCTGCCTTTTTGCCCGAAAATAAGAAGAATGCATACCTTTTTGCCATCAAAAATGTAATTTCTTCTATTTTGCTTCAAAATAAAGGGAATTTCTATTTTTTTGCCTCTAAATAAGTGGAATTTCTGTCTTTTTCCCTCAAAACAAAGGGAATTTCTGTCTTTTTTGCCCTAAAATAAGGAAAAATTCTGACTTATTACCCTGTAGTAAGTGAAATTTCTTCAATTTTGCCCCAAAATAAGGGAAATTTCTGCCTTTTTGCCCCCAAATAAGGGGAATTTCAGTCTTTTTACCTTAAAATAAGGGGAATTTCTGCATTTTTGCCACAAAATATTAGGAATTTCTGCCTTTTTGCCCCAAAATAAGAAAATTTCTGCTTTTTTCCCTGAAATAATTGAAATTTCTGCAATTTTGCCCCAAAATAAGTGAAATGTCTGCAATTTTGCCCCAAAATAAGGGAAATTTCTGGAATTTTGCCCCAAAATAAGTGGAATTTCTGAGTTTTGACCCATAATAAGGAGAATTTCTGTTTTTTTGCCCCAACATATAGGCAATTTCTGCCTTTTTTGCCCCACAATTAGGGGAATTTCTGCAATTTTGCTCCAAAATACGGGGAATTTCTGCCTTTTTGCTTGAAATTAAGAAGAATGCATACCTTTTTGCCATGAAAAAAGAAAATTTCTTCATTTTTGCTCCAAAAAGGGGAATTTCTGCTTTTTTGCCTCTAAATAAGTGGAATTTCTTTCTTTTTCCCTCAAAACAAAGGGAATTTCTGTGTTTTTTGCCCCAAAATAAGGAAAAATTCTGACTTATTACCCTGAAGTAAGTGATATTTCTGCAATTTTGCCCCAAAATAAGGGAAATTTCTACCTTTTGCCCCCAAATAAGGGGAATTTCAGCATTTTTACCTCGAAATAAAGGGAATTTCTGCATTTTTGCCACAAAATATTAGGAATTTCTGCCTTTTTGCTCCAAAATAAGGAAAATTTCTGCCTTTTTCCCCTGAAATAAGTGAAATTTCTGCAATTTTGCCCCAAAATAAGTGAAATGTCTGCAATTGTGCCCCAAAATAAGTGAAATTTCTGCAATTTTGCCCCCAAAAAAGGAAAATTTCTGTAATTTTGCCCCAAAATAAGTGGAATTTCTGAGTTTTGCCCCAAAATAAAGAGAATTTCGGTCTTTTGGCCCCAACATATAGAGATTTTCTGCATTTTTGCCCCACAATTAGGGGAATTTCTGCAATTTTGCTCAAAAATACGGGGAATTTCTGCTTTTTTGCCCGATAAGAAGAATGCATACCTTTTTGCCATAAAAAAGGGAAATTTCTTCATTTTTGCTCCAAAATAAGGGGAATTTCTGCTTTTTTGCCTCTGAATAAGTGGAATTTCTGTCTTTTTCCCCCAAGGCAAAGGGAATTCCTGTCTTTTTTGTCCCAAAATAAAGAAAATTTCTGACTTATAACCCTTAAATAAGTAAAATTTCTGCAATTTTGCCTCAAAATAAAGGAAATTTTTGCCTTATTGCCCCCAAATAAGGGGAATTTCAGCCTTTTTACCTCAAAATAAAGGGAATTTCTGCATTTATGCCACAAAATATTAGGAATTTCTGCCTTTTTGCCCCAAAATAAGAAAATTTCTGCTTTTTTTCCCTGAAATAAGTGAAATTTCTGCAATTTTGCCCCAAAATAAGTGAAATGTCTGCAATTTTGCCCCAAAATAAGGTAAATTTCTGGAATTTTGCCCCAAAATAAGTGGAATTTCTGAGTTTTGCCCCAAAATAAGGAGAATTTCTGTCTTTTTGCCCCAACATATAGGCAATTTCTGCCTTTTGGCTCCACAATTAGGGGAATTTCTTCAATTTTGCTCCAAAATACGGGGAATTTCTGCCTTTTGCCCGAAAATAAGAAGAATGCATACCTTTTGGCATAAAAAAGGGAAATTTCTTAGTTTTTGCTCCAAAAAGGGGAATTTCTGCTTTTTTACCTCTAAATAAGTGGAATTTCTGTTTTTTTTCCCCAAAACAAAGGGAATTTCTGTCTTTTTGCCCCAAAATAAGGAAATATTCTGACTTATTACCCTGAAGTAAGTGAAATTTCTGCAAATTTGCCCCAAAATTAGGGAAATTTCTGCCTTTTTGCCTCCAAATAAGGGGAATTTCAGCCTTTTTACCTCAAAACAAGGAGAATTTCTGCATTTTTGTCACAAAAATTAGGAATTTCTGCCTTTTTGCCCCAAAATAAGAAAATTTCTGCTTTTTTACTCTGAAATAAGTGAAATTTTGCAATTTTGCCCCAAAATAAGTGAAATTTCTGCAATTTTGCCCCAAAATAAGTGAAATTTCTGCAATTTTGCCCAAAAATAAGTGAAATTTCTGCAATTTTGCCCCAAATTAAGGGAAATTTCTGGAATTTTGCCCCAAAATAAGTGGAATTTCTGAGTTTTGACACAAAATAAGGAGAATTTCTGTCTTTTTGCCCCAATATATAGAGAATTTCTGCATTTTTGTCCCACAATTAAGGGAATTTCTTCAATTTTGCTCCAAAATACAGGGAATTTCTGCCTTTTTGCCCGAAAATAAGAAGAATGCATAACTTTTTGCCATAAAAAAGGGAAATTTCTTCATTTTTGCTCCAAATTAAGGGGAATTTCTGCTTTTTTGCCTCTAAATAAGTGGAATTTTTGTCTTTTTCCCCCAAAACAAAGGAAATTTCTGTCTTTTTTGCCCCAAAATAAGGAAAAATTCTGACTTATTAACCTGAAGTAAGTAAAATTTCTGCAATTTTGCACCAAAATAAGGTAAATTTCTGGAATTTTGCCCCAAAATAAGTGGAATTTTTGTGTTTTTCCACAAAATAAAGAGAATTTCTGTATTTTTGCCCAAACATATAGAGAATTTCTGTTTTTTTGCCACACAATTAAGGAAATTTCTGTAATTTTGCTCCAAAATACGGGTAATTATTGCCTTTTTGCCCGAAAATAAGAAGAATGAATACCTTTTTGCCAAAAAATGGGAAATTTCTTATTTTTGCTCCAAAATAAAAGGAATTTCTGCATTTTTGCCTCTAAATAAGTGGAATTTCTGTCTATTTCCCCCAAAATAAAGAGAATATCTGTCTTTTTTGCCCCAAAATAAGGAAAAATTCTGACTTATTACCCTGAAGTAAGTGAAATTTCTGCAATTTTGCCCCAAAATAAGGGAAATTTCTGCCTTTTTGCCCCCAAATAAGGGGAATTTCAGCCTTTTTACCTCAAAATAAGGGGAATTTCTGCATTTTTGCCCCCAAATAAGGGGAATTTCAGACTTTTTACCTCAAAATAAGGGGAATTTCCGCATTTTTGCCACAAAATATTAGGAATTTCTTCCTTTTTGCCCCAAAATAAGAAAATTTCTGCTTTTTTTCCCTGAAATAATTGAAATTTCTGCAATTTTGCCCCAAAATAAGTGAAATTTCTGCAATTTTTTCCTAAAATAAGGGAAATTTCTGGAATTTTGCTTCAAAATAAGAGGAATTTCTGAGTTTTGCTTCAAAATAAGGAGAATTTCTGTCTTTTTGCCCCAACATATAGGAAATTTCTGCCTTTTTGCCCCACAATTAGGGGAATTTCAGCAATTTTGCTCCAAAAGACGGGGAATTTCTGCCTTTTTGCCCGAAAATAAGAAGAATGCATACCTTTTTGCCATCAAAAATGTAATTTCTTCTATTTTGCTTCAAAATAAAGGGAATTTCTATTTTTTGCCTCTAAATAAGTGGAATTTCTGTCTTTTTCCCTCAAAACAAAGGGAATTTCTGTCTTTTTTGCCCTAAAATAAGGAAAAATTCTGACTTATTACCCTGTAGTAAGTGAAATTTCTTCAATTTTGCCCCAAAATAAGGGAAATTTCTGCCTTTTTGCCCCCAAATAAGGGGAATTTCAGTCTTTTTACCTTAAAATAAGGGGAATTTCTGCATTTTTGCCACAAAATATTAGGAATTTCTGCCTTTTTACCCCAAAATAAGAAAATTTCTGCTTTTTTTCCCTGAAATAAGTGAAATTTCTGCAATTTTGCCCCAAAATAAGTGAAATGTCTGCAATTTTGCCCCAAAATAAGGGAAATTTCTGGAATTTTGCCCCAAAATAAGTGGAATTTCTGAGTTTTGCCCCATAATAAGGAGAATTTCTGTTTTTTTGCCCCAACATATAGGCAATTTCTGCCTTTTTGCCCCACAATTAGGGGAATTTCTGCAATTTTGCTCCAAAATACGGGGAATTTCTGCCTTTTTGCTTGAAAATAAGAAGAATGCATACCTTTTTGCCATGAAAAAAGAAAATTTCTTCATTTTTGCTCCAAAAAGGGGAATTTCTGCTTTTTTGCCTCTAAATAAGTGGAATTTCTTTCTTTTTCCCTCAAAACAAAGGGAATTTCTGTGTTTTTTGCCCCAAAATAAGGAAAAATTCTGACTTATTACCCTGAAGTAAGTGATATTTCTGCAATTTTGCCCCAAAATAAGGGAAATTTCTGCCTTTTGCCCCCAAATAAGGGGAATTTCAGCCTTTTTACCTCGAAATAAAGGGAATTTCTGCATTTTTGCCACAAAATATTAGGAATTTCTGCCATTTTGCTCCAAAATAAGGAAAATTTCTGCCTTTTTCCCCTGAAATAAGTGAAATTTCTGCAATTTTGTTACAAAATATGTAAAATTTCTGCATATTTGCCCGAAAATAAGTGAAATTTCTGCAATTTTGCCCCCAAAAAAGGAAAATTTCTGTAATTTTGCCCCAAAATAAGTGGAATTTCTGATTTTTGCCCCAAAATAAAGAGAATTTCGGTCTTTTGGCCCCAACATATAGAGATTTTCTGCATTTTTGCCCCACAATTAGGGGAATTTCTGCAATTTTGCTCAAAAATACGGGGAATTTCTGCTTTTTTGCCCGATAATAAAAAGAATGCATACCTTTTTGCCATAAAAAAGGGAAATTTCTTCATTTTTGCTCCAAAATAAGGGGAATTTCTGCTTTTTTGCCTCTGAATAAGTGGAATTTCTGTCTTTTTCCCCCAAGGCAAAGGGAATTCCTGTCTTTTTTGTCCCAAAATAAAGAAAATTTCTGACTTATAACCCTTAAATAAGTAAAATTTCTGCAATTTTGCCCCAAAATAAAGGAAATTTTTGCCTTATTGCCCCCAAATAAGGGGAATTTCAGCCTTTTTACCTCAAAATAAAGGGAATTTCTGCATTTATGCCACAAAATATTAGGAATTTCTGCCTTTTTGCCCCAACATAAGAAAATTTCTGCTTTTTTTCCCTGAAATAAGTGAAATTTCTGCAATTTTGCCCCAAAATAAGTGAAATGTCTGCAATTTTGCCCCAAAATAAGGTAAATTTCTGGAATTTTGCCCCAAAATAAGTGGAATTTCTGAGTTTTGCCCCAAAATAAGGAGAATTTCTGTCTTTTTGCCCCAACATATAGGCAATTTCTGCCTTTTGGTTCCACAATTAGGGGAATTTCTTCAATTTTGCTCCAAAATACGGGGAATTTCTGCCTTTTGCCCGAAAATAAGAAGAATGCATACCTTTTGCCATAAAAAAGGGAAATTTCTTAGTTTTTGCTCCAAAAAGGGCATTTCTGCTTTTTTGCCTCTAAATAAGTGGAATTTCTGTTTTTTTTCCCCAAAACAAAGGGAATTTCTGTCTTTTTGCCCCAAAATAAGGAAAAATTCTGACTTATTACCCTGAAGTAAGTGAAATTTCTGCAAATTTGCCCCAAAATAAGGGAAATTTCTGCCTTTTTGCCCCCAAATAAGGGGAATTTCAGCCTTTTTACCTCGAAATAAGGGGAATTTCTGCATTTTTGCCACAAAATATTAGGAATTTCTGCCATTTTGCCCCAAAATAAAGAAAATTTCTGCCTTTTTTCCCTAAAATATGTGAAATTTCTGCAATTTTGCCACAAAATAAGTAAAATTTCTTCATATTTGCCCCAAAATAAGTGAAATTTCTGCAATTTTGCCCCAAAATAAGGAAAATTTCTGGAATTTTGCCCCAAAATAAGTGGAATTTCTTAGTTTTGCCCCAAAATAAGGAGAATTTCTGTCTTTTTGCCCCAACATATAGCTTTTTTTCTGCATTTTTGCCCCAAAATTAGGGGAATTTCTGCAATTTTGTTCCAAAATACGGGGAATTTCTGCCTTTTTCCCCGAAAATAAGAAGAATGCATAAATTTTTGCCATAAGAAATGGAAATTTCTTCATTTTTGCTCCAAAATAAGGGGAATTTCTGCTTTTTGGCCTTTAAATAAGTGGAATTTCTGTCTTTTTCCCCCAAGACAAAGGGAATTTCTGTCTTTTTTGCCCCCAAAAAAGGAAAAATTCTTACTTATTACCCTGAAGTAAGTGAAATTTCTGCAATTTTTCCCCAAAATTAGGGAAATTTCTGACTTTTTGCCTACAAATAAGGGCAATTTCAGCCTTTTTACCTCAAAATAAGGAGAATTTCTGCATTTTTGTCACAAAATATTAGGAATTTCTGCCTTTTTGTCCGAAAATAAGGGAAATTTCTGCAATTTTGCCACAAAATAAGTGGAATTTCTGAGATTTGCCCCAAAATAAGGAGAATTTCTGTCTTTTTGCCCTAACTAAAGGGAATTTCTGCCTTTTTGCCCCACAATTAGGGGAATTTCTTAAATTTTGCTCCAAAATACGGGGAATTTCTGCCTTTTTGCCCGAAAATAAGAAGAATGCATACCTTTTTGCCATAAAAAAGTGAAATTTCTTCATTTTTGCTCCAAAATAAGGGGAATTTCTGCTTTTTTGCCTCTAAATAAGTGGAATTTCTGTCGTTTTCCCCCAAAACAAAGAAAATTCCTGTCTTTTTTGCCCCAAAATAAGGAAAATTTCTGACTTATTACCCTGAAATAAGTGAAATTTCTCAAATTTTGCCCCAAAATAAGTGAAATTTCTGCAATTTTGCCCCAAAATAAAGGAAATTTCTGGAATGTTGCCCCAAAATAAGTGGAATTTCTGAGTTTTGCCGCAAAATAAGGAGAATTTCTGTCTTTTTAGCCCAACATATAGGCAATTTCTGCCTTTTTGCCCCACAATTAGAGGAATTTCTACAATTTTGCTCCAAAATACGGAGAATTTCTGCCTTTTTGCACGAAAATAAGAAGAATGCATACTTTTTTGCCATAAAAAAGGGAAATTTCTTCATTTTTGCTCCAAAATAAGGGGAATTTCTGCTTTTTTGCCTCTAAATAAGTGGAATTTCTGTCTTTTTTCCCCAAAACAAAGTAAATTTCTGCCTTTTTTGCCCCAAAATAAGAAAAAATTCTGACTTATTACCCTGAAGTAAGTGAAATTTCTGCAATCTTGCCCCAAAATTAGGGAAATTAGTGCCTTTTTGCTCCCAAATAAGGAGAATTTTAGCCTTTTTACCTCAAAATAAGAGGAATTTCTGCATTTTTGTCACAAAATATTAGGAATTTCTGCCTTTTTGCCCCAAAATAAGGAAATTTCTGTCTTTTTTCTCTGAAATAAGTGAAATTTCTGCAATTTTGCCCCAAAATAAGTGAAATTTCTGAGTTTTGCCCCAAAATAAGGAGAATTTCTGTTTTTTGCCCCAGCATATAGAGAATTTCTGCCTTTTTGCCCCACAATTACGGGAATTTCTGCAATTTTGCTCCAAAATACGGGGAATTTCTGCCTTTTTGCCCGAAAATAAGAAGAATGCATACCTTTTTGCCATAAAAAGGAAATTTCTTTATTTTTGCTCCAAAATAAAAGGAATTTCTGCTTTTTTGCCTCTAAATAAGTGGAATTTCTGTCTTTTTCCCCCAAAACAAAGGGAATTTTTGTATTTTTGCACCAAAATAAGGAAAAATTCTGACTTATTACCCTGAAGTAAGTGAAATTTCTGCAATTTTGCAAAAAAATAAGGGAAATTTCTGCCTTTTTGCCTCCAAATAAGGGGAATTTCAGCCTTTATACCTCAAAATATGGTGAATTTCTGCATTTTTGCCCCCAAATAAGGGGAATTTCAGCCTTTATATCTCAAAATAAGGAGAATTTCTGCATTATTGCCACAAAACATTAGGAATTTCTGCCTTGTTGCCCCAAAATAAGAAAATTTCTCATTTTTTCCCTGAAAAAAGTGAAATTTCTGCAATTTTGCCCCAAAATATGTTAAATTTCTGCACTTTTTTCCCAAAATAAGGGAAATTTCTGGAATTTTGCCCCCAAATAAGTGGAATTTCTGAGTATTTTTCCAAAATAAGAAGAATTTCTGTCTTTTTGCCCCAACATATAGAGAATTTCTGCCTTTTTGCCCCATAATTAGAGGAATTTCTGCAATTTTGCTCCAAAATACGGGGAATTTCTGCCTTTTTGTCCGAAAATAATAAGAATGCATACATTTTTGCCATAAGAAAGAAATTTCTTCATTTTTGCTCTAAAATAAGGGGAATTTCTGCTTTTTTGCCTCTAAATAAGTGGAATTTCTGTCTTTATCCCCCAAAACAAAGGGAATTCCTGTCTTTTTTGCCCCAAAATAAAGAAAATTTCTGACTTATTACCCTTAAATAAGTGAAATTTCTGCAATTTTGCCCGAATATAAAGAAAATTTTTGCCTTATTGCCCCCAAATAACGGGAATTTCAGCCTTTTTACCTTAAAATAAAGGGAATTTCTGCAGTTTTGCCACAAAATATTAGGAATTTCTGCCTTTTTGCCCCAAAATAAGAAAATTTCTGCTTTTTTTCCCTGAAATAAGTGAAATTTCTGCAATTTTGCCCCAAAATAAGTGAAATGTCTGCAATTTTGCCCCAAAATAAGAGAAATTTCTGGAATTTTGCCCCAAAATAAGTGGAATTTCTGAGTTTTGCCCCAAAGTAAGGAGAATTTCTGATTTTTTGCCCCAACATATAGGCAATTTCTGCCTTTTTGCCCCACAATTAGGGGAATTTCTGCAATTTTGCTCCAAAATACGGGGAATTTCTGCCTTTTTGCTTGAAAATAAGAAGAATGCATACCTTTTTGCCATAAAAAAAGAAAATTTCTTCATTTTTGCTCCAAAAAGGGGAATTTCTGCTTTTTTGCCTCTAAATAAGTGGAATTTCTTTCTATTTCCCTCAAAACAAATGGAATTTCTGTCTTTTTTGCCCCAAAATAAGGAAAAATTCTGACTTATTACCCTGAAGTAAGTGATATTTCTGCAATTTTGCCCCAAAATAAGGGAAATTTCTGCCTTTTGCCCCCAAATAAGGGGAATTTCAGCCTTTTTACCTCGAAATAAGGGGGATTTCTGCATTTTTGCCACAAAATATTAGGAATTTCTGCCATTTTGCCCCAAAATAAGGAAAATTTCTGCCTTTTTTCCCTGAAATAAGTGAAATTTCTGCAATTTTGTTACAAAATATGTAAAATTTCTGCATATTTGCCCCAAAATAAGTGAAATTTCTGCAATTTTGCCCCAAAAAAAGGAAAATTTCTGTAATGTTGCCCCAAAATAAGTGGAATTTCTGAGTTTTGACCCAAAATAAAGAGAATTTCGGTCTTTTGGCCCCAACATATAGAGATTTTCTGCATTTTTGCCCCACAATTAGGGGAATTTCTGCAATTTTTCTCAAAAATACGGGGAATTTCTGCTTTTTTGCCCGATAATAAGAAGAATGCATACCTTTTTGCCATAAAAAAGGGAAATTTCTTCATTTTTGCTCCAAAATAAGGGGAATTTCTGCTTTTTTGCCTCTAAATAAGTGGAATTTCTGTCTTTTTCCCCCAAGGCAAAGGGAATTCCTGTCTTTTTTGTCCCAAAATAAAGAAAATTTCTAACTTATAACCCTTAAATAAGTGAAATTTCTGCAATTTTGCCCCAAAATAAAGGAAATTTTTGCCTTATTGCCCCCAAATAAGGGGAATTTCAGCGTTTTTACCTCAAAATAAAGGGAATTTCTGCATTTATGCCACAAAATATTAGGAATTTCTGCCTTTTTGCCCCAACGTAAGAAAATTTCTGTTTTTTTTTCCTTAAATAAGTGAAATTTCTGCAATTTTGCCCCAAAATAAGTGAAATGTCTGCAATTTTGCCCCAAAATAAGGGAAATTTCTGGAATTTTGCCCCAAAATAAGTGGAATTTCTGAGTTTTGCCCCAAAATAAGGAGAATTTCTGTCTTTTTGCCCCAACATATAGGCAATTTCTGCCTTTTGGCCCCACACTTAGGGGAATTTCTTCAATTTTGCTCCAAAATACGGGGAATTTCTGCCTTTTGCCCGAAAATAAGAAGAATGCATACCTTTTTGCCATAAAAAAGGGAAATTTCTTCAATTTTGCTCCAAAAAGGGGAATTTCTGCTTTTTTGCCTCTAAATAAGTGGAATTTCTGTTTTTATCCCCCAAAACAAAGGGAATTTCTGACTTTTTGGCCTGAAATAAGGAAAAATTTTGACTTATTACCCTGAAGTAAGTGAAATTTCTGCAATTTTGCCCCAAAATAAGGGAAATTTCTGCCTTTTTGCCCCCAAATAAGGGGAATTTAAGCCTTTTTACCTCGAAATAAGGGGAATTTCTGCATTTTTGCCACAAAATATTAGGAATTTCTGCCTTTTTGCCCCAAAATAAAGAAAATTTCTGCCTTTTTTCCCTAAAATATGTGAAATTTCTGCAAATTTGCCACAAAATAAGTAAAATTTCTTCATATTTGCCCCAAAATAAGTGAAATTTCTGCAATTTTGCCCCAAAATAAGGAAAATTTCTGGAATTTTGCCCCAAAATAAGTGGAATTTCTTAGTTTTGCCCCAAAATAAAGAGAATTTTTTCTGTCTTTTTGCACCAACATATAGAGATTTTCTGCATTTTTGCCCCACAATTAGGGGAATTTCTGCAATTATGCTCCAAAATACGGGGAATTTCTGCCTTTTTGCCCAAAAATAAGAAGAATGCATAACTTTTTGCCATAAAAAAGGGAAATTTCTTCATTTTTGCTCCAAAATAAGGGGAATTTCAGCTTTTTGGCCTTTATATAAGTGGAATTTCTGTCTTTTTCCCCCAAGACAAAAGGAATTTCTGTCTTTTTTGCCCCAAAATAATGAAAAATTCTGACTTATTACACTGAAGTAAGTGAAATTTCTGCAATTTTTCCCCAAAATTTAGGAAATTTCTGACTTTTTGCCTCCAAATAAGGGGAATTTCAGCCTTTTTACCTCAAAATAAGGAGAATTTCTGCATTTTTGTCACAAAATATTAGGAATTTCTGCCTTTTTGCCCCAAAATAAGAAAAAATTCTGTCTTTTTTCTCTGAAATAAGTGAAATTTCTGCAATTTTGCCCAAAAATAAGTGAAATTTCTGCAAATTTGCCCCAAAATAAGTGAAATTTCTGCAATTTTTCCCCAAAATAAGGGAAATTTCTGGAATTTTGCCCCAAAATAAGTGGAATTTCTGAGTTTTGCCCCAAAATAAGGAGAATTTCTGTTTTTTTGCCCCAACATATAGGCAATTTCTGCCTTTTTGCCCCACAATTAGGGGAATTTCTGCAATTTTGCTCCAAAATCGGGGAATTTCTACCTTTTTGCTTGAAAATAAGAAGAATGCATACCTTTTTGCCATAAAAAAAGAAAATTTCTTCATTTTTGCTCCAAAAAGGGGAATTTCTGCTTTTTTGCCTCTAAATAAGTGGAATTTCTTTCTTTTTCACTCAAAACAAAGGGAATTTCTGTGTTTTTTGCCTTAAAATAATCTAAAATTCTGACTTATTACCCTGAAGTAAGTGATATTTCTGCAATTTTGCCCCAAAAAAAGGGAAATTTCTGCCTTTTGCCCCCAAATAAGGGGAATTTCAGCCTTTTTACCTCGAAATAAGGGGAATTTCTGCATTTTTGCCACAAAATATTAGGAATTTCTGCCATTTTGCTCCAAAATAAGGAAAATTTCTGCATTTTTTCCCTGAAATAAGTGAAATTTCTGAAATTTTGTTACAAAATATGTAAAATTACTGCATATTTGCCCCAAAATAAGTGAAATTTCTGAGTTTTGCCCCAAAATAAAGTGAATTTCGGTCTTTTGGCCCCAACATATAGAGATTTTCTGCATTTCTGCCCCACAATTAGGGGAATTTCTGCAATTTTGCTCAAAAATACGGGGAATTTTTGCTTTTTTGCCCGATAATAAGAAGAATGCATACCCTTTTGCCATAAAAAAGGGAAATTTCTTCATTTTTGCTCCAAAATAAGGGGAATTTCTGCATTTTTGCCTCTAAATAAGTGGAATTTCTGTCTTTTTCCCCCAAGGCAAAGGGAATTCCTGTCTTTTTTGTCCCAAAATAAAGAAAATTTCTGACTTATAACCCTTAAATAAGTGAAATTTCTGAAATTTTGAACGAAAATAAAGGAAATTTTTGCCTTTTTGCCCCCAAATAAGGGGAATTTCAGCCTTTTTACCTCAAAATAAGGGGAATTTCTGCATTTATGCCTCAAAATATTAGGAATTTCTGCCTTTTTGCCCCAAAATAAGAAAATTTCTGCTTTTTTTTCCTTAAATAAGTGAAATTTCTGCAATTTTGCCCTAAAATAAGTGAAATGTCTGCAATTGTGCCCCAAAATAAGGGAAATTTCTGGAATTTTGCCCCAAAATAAGTGGAATTTCTGAGTTTTGCCCCAAAATAAGGAGAATTTCTGTCTCTTTGCCCCAACACATAGGCAATTTCTGCCTTTTGGCCCCACAATTAGGGGAATTTCTTCAATTTTGCTCCAAAATATAAGGAATTTCTGCCTTTTGCCCGAAAATAAGAAGAATGCATACCTTTTTGCCATAAAAAAGGGAAATTTCTTCATTTTTGCTCCAAAAAGGGGAATTTCTGCTTTTTTGCCTCTAAATAAGTGGAATTTCTGTTTTTTTCCCCCAAAACAAAGGGAATTTCTGTCTTTTTGCCCCAAAATAAGGAAAAATTCTGACTTATTACCCTGAAGTAAGTGAAATTTCTTCAATTTTGCCCCAAAATAAGGGAAATTTCTGCCTTTTTGCCCCCAAATATGGGGAATTTCTGCCTTTTTGCCCCCAAATAAGGGGAATTTCTGCATTTTTGCCAAAAATATTAGGAATTTCTGCCTTTTTGCCCAAAAATAAAGAAAATTTCTGCCTTTTTTCCCTAAAATATGTGAAATTTCTGCAATTTTGCAACAAAATAATTAAAATTTTTTCATATTTGCCCCAAAATAATTGAAATTTCTGCAATTTTGCCCCAAAATAAGGAAAATTTCTGGAATTTTGCCCCAAAATAAGTGGAATTTTTTAGTTTTGCCCCAAAATAAGGAGAATTTCTGTCTTTTTGCCCCAACATAGAGAGATTTTCTGCATTTTTGCCCCACAATTAGGGGAATTTCTGCAATTATGCTCCAAAATACGGGGAATTTCTGCCTTTTTGCCCGAAAATAAAAAGAATGCATAACTTTTTGCCATAAAAAAGGGAAATTTCTTCATTTTTGTTCCAAAATAAGGGGAATTTCTGCATTTTGGCCTTTAAATAAGTGGAATTTCTGTCTTTTCCCCCAAGACAAAGGGAATTTCTGTCATTTTTGCCCCAAAATAAGGAAAAATTCTGACTTATTACCCTGAAGTAAGTGAAATTTCTGCAATTTTGCCCCAAAATTAGGGAAATTTCTGCCTTTTTGCCTCCAAATTAGGGAAATTTCAGCCTTTTTACCTCAAAATAAGGAGAATTTCTGCATTTTTGTCACAAAATATTAGGAATTTCTGCCTTTTTGCCCCAAAATAAGAAAAATTTCTGTCTTTTTTCTCTGAAATAAGTGAAATTTCTGCAATTTTGCCCCAAAATAAGTGAAATTTCTGCAATTTTGCCCAATAATAAGTGAAATTTCTGCAATTTTGCCCCAAATTAAAGGAAATTTCTGGAATTTTGCCCCAAAATAAGTGCAATTTCTGAGTTTTGACACAAAATAAGGAGAATTTCTGTCTTTTTGCCCCAATATATAGAGAATTTCTGCATTTTTGTCCCACAATTAAAGAAATTTCTGCAATTTTGCTCCAAAATACGGGGAATTTCTGCCTTTTTGCCCGAAAATAAGAAGAATGCATAACTTTTTGCCATAAAAAAGGGAAATTTCTTCATTTTTGCTCCAAAATAAGGGGAATTTCTGCTTTTTTGCCTCTAAATAAGTGGAATTTCTGTCTTTTTCCACCAAAACAAAGGGAATTCCTGTCTTTTTTGCCCCAAAATAAGGAAATTTTCTGACTTATTACCCTGAAATAAGTGAAATTTCTGCAATTTTGCCCCAAAATAAAGGAAATTTTTGCCTTTTTGCCCCCAAATAAAGGGAATTTCAGCCTTTTTACCTCAAAATAAAGGGAATTTCTGCATTTTTGCCACAAAATATTAGGAATTTCTGCCTTTTTGCCCCAAAATAAGAAAATTTCTGCTTTTTTTTCTCTGAAATAAGTGAAATTTTGCAATTTTGCCCCAAAATAAGTGAAATTTCTGCAATTTTGCCCCAAAATAAGGGAAATTTCTGGAATTTTGCCCCAAAATAAGTGGAATTTCTGAGTTTTGCCCCAAAATAAGGAGAATTTCTGTTTTTTTGCCCTAACATATAGGCAATTTCTGCCTTTTTGCCCCACAATAAGGGGAATTTCTTCAATTTTGCTCCAAAATACGTGGAATTTCTGCCTTTTTGCACGAAAATAAGAGGAATGCATACCTTTTTTCCATAAAAAAAGGGAAATTCCTTCATTTTTGCTCCAAATTAAGGGGAATTTCTGCTTTTTTGCCTCTAAATAAGTGGAATTTCTGTCTTTTTCCCCCAAAACAAAGGGAATTTCTGTCTTTTTTGCCCCAAAATAAGGAAAAATTCTGACTTATTAACCTGAAGTAAGTAAAATTTCTGCAATTTTGCACCAAAATAAGGGAAATTTCTGGAATTTTGCCCCAAAATAAGTGGAATTTTTGAGTTTTTCCCCAAAATAAAGAGAATTTCTGTATTTTTGCCCCAACATATAGAGAATTTCTGTTTTTTGCTACACAATTAGGGAAATATCTGTAATTTTGCTCCAAAATACGGGTAATTTCTGCCTTTTTGCCCGAAAATAAGAAGAATGAATACCTTTTTGCCAAAAAATGGGAAATTTCTTCATTTTTGCTCCAAAATAAAAGGAATTTCTGCTTTTTTGCCTCTAAATAAGTGGAATTTCTGTCTATTTCCCCCAAAATAAAGAGAATTTCTGTCTTTTTTGCCCCAAAATAAGGAAAAATTCTGACTTATTACCCTGAAGTAAGTGAAATTTCTGTAATTTTTCCCCAAAATAAGGGAAATTTCTATCTACCTTTTTGCCCGCAAATAAGGAAAATTTCAGCCTTTTTACCTCAAAATAAGGGGAATTTCTGCATTTTTGCCCCCAAATAAGGGGAATTTCAGCCTTTTTACCTCAAAATAAGGGGAATTTCTGCATTTTTGCCCCCAAATAAGGGGAATTTCAGCCTTTTTACCTCAAAATAAGGGGAATTTCCGCATTTTTGCCACAAAATATTAGGAATTTCTGCCTTTTTGCCCCAAAATAAGAAAATTTCTGCTTTTTTTCCCTGAAATAATTGAAATTTCTGCAATTTTGCCCCAAAATAAGTGAAATTTCTGCAATTTTGTCCTAAAATAAGGGAAATTTCTGGAATTTTGCTTCAAAATAAGAGGAATTTCTGAGTATTGCTTCAAAATAAGAAGAATTTCTGTCTTTTTGCCCCAACATATAGGAAATTTCTGCCTTTTTGCCCCACAATTAGGGGAATTTCAGCAATTTTGCTCCAAAAGACGGGGAATTTCTGCCTTTTTGCCCGAAAATAAGAAGAATGCATACCTTTTTGCCATCAAAAATGTAATTTCTTCTATTTTGCTTCAAAATAAAGGGAATTTCTATTTTTTTGCCTCTAAATAAGTGGAATTTCTGTCTTTTTCCCTCAAAACAAAGGGAATTTCTGTCTTTTTTGCCCTAAAATAAGGAAAAATTCTGACTTATTACACTGTAGTAAGTGAAATTTCTTCAATTTTGCCCCAAAATAAGGGAAATTTCTGCCTTTTTGCCCCCAAATAAGGGGAATTTCAGTCTTTTTACCTCAAAATAAGGGGAATTTCTGCATTTTTACCACAAAATATTAGGAATTTCTGCCTTTTTGCCCCAAAATAAGGAAAATTTTTGCCTTTTTTCCCTGAAATAAATGAAATTTCTGCCTTTTTGCCCAAAATAAGTGAAATTTCTGCAATTTTGCCCCAAAATAAGGGAAATTTCTGCAATTTTGCCACAAAATAAGTGGAATTTCTGAGTTTTGCCCCAAAAAATGGAGAATTTCTGTCTTTTTGCCCCAACATATAGGAAATTTCTGCCTTTTTGCCCCACAATTAGGGGAATTTCTGCAATTTTGCTCCAAAATACCGAGAATTTCTGCCTTTTTGCCCGAAAATAAGAAGAATGCATACCTATTTGCCATAAAAAAGAGAAATTTCTTCATTTTTGCTCCAAAATAAGGGGAATTTCTGCTTTTTTGCCTCTAAATAAGTGGAATTTCTGTGTTTTTCTCCCAAAACAAAGGGAATTTCTGTCTTTTTTTCCCCAAAATAAGGAAAAATTCTGACTTATTACCCTGAAGTAAGTGAAATTTCTGCAATTTTGCCCCAAAATTAGGGAAATTTCTGCCTTTTTGCCCCAAAATAATGCGAATTTCAGCCTTTTTACCTCAAAATAAGGGGAATTTCTGCATTTTTGCCACAAAATATTAGGAATATCTGCTTTTTGCCCTAAAATAAGGAAAATTTCTGCCTTTTTTCTCTGAAATAAGTGAAATTTAGCAATTTTGCCCCAAAATAAGTGAAATTTCTGCAATTTTGCCCCAAAATAAGTGAAATTTCTGCAATTTTGCCCCAAAATAAGGAAAATTTCTGGAATTTTGCCTCAAAATAAGTGGAATTTCTGAGTTTTGCCCCAAAAAAAAGAAAATTTCTGTCTTTTTGCCCCAACATATAGGCAATTTCTGCCTTTTTGCCCAAAAATTAGGGGAATTTCTTCAATTTTGCTCCAAAATACGGGGAATATCTGCCTTTTTGCCTGAAAATATAAAGAATGCATAACTTTTTGCCATAAAAAAGGGAAATTTCTTCATTTTTGCTCCATAATAAGGGGAATTTCTGCTTTTTTGCCTCTAAATAAGTGGAATTTCTGTCTTTTTTTCCCAAAACAAAGGGAATTCTTGTATTTTTGCACCAAAATACGGAAAAATTCTGACTTATTACCCTGAAGTAAGTGAAATTTCTGCAATTTTGCCTCAAAATAAGAGAAATTTCTGCCTTTTTGCCCACAAATAAGGGGAATTTCAGCCTTTTTACCTCAAAATAAAGAGAATTTCTGCATTTTTTCCACAAAATATTATTAATTTCTGCCTTTTTGCCCCAAAATAAAAAATTTTTTGCTTTTTTTCCCTGAAATAAGTGAAATTTCTGCAATTTTGCCCCAAAATAAGTGAAATTTCTGCAATTTTGCCCCAAAATAAGAGAAATTTCTGGAATTTTGACCCAAACTAAGTGGAATTACTGAGTTTTGCCCCAAAATAAGGAGAATTTCTGTCTTTTTGCCCCAACATATAAAGAATTTCTGCCTTTTTGCCCCACAATTAGGGGAATTTCTGCAATTTTGCTCCAAAATACAGGGAATTTCTGCCTTTTTGCCCGAAAGTAAGGAGAATGCATATCTTTTTGCCATTAAAAGGAAATTTCTTCATTTTTGCTCAAAAATAAGGGTAATTTCTGCTTTTTTGCCTCTAAATAAGTGGAATTTCTGTATTTTTCCCCCAAAACGAAGGAAATTTCTGTCTTTTTTGCCCCAAAATAAAGAAAAATTCTGACTTATTACCCTGAAGTAAGTGAAATTTCTGCAATTTTGCCCCAAAATAAGAAAAATTTCTGCCTTTTTGCCCCCAAATAAGTGGAATTTCAGCCTTTTTACCTCGAAATATGGGGAATTTCTGCATTTTTGCCACAATATATTAGGAATTTCTGCCTTTTTGCCCCAAAATAAGGAAAATTTCTGCCTTTTTTCACTGAAATAAGTGAAATTTCTGCAGTTTTGCCCCAAAATAAGTGAAATTTCTGCAAATTTGCCCCAAAATAAGTGAAATTTCTGCAATTTTGCCCCAAAATAAGGGAAATTTCTGGAATTTTGCCCCAAAATAAGTGGAATTTCTGAGTTTTGCCCCAAAATAAGGATAATTTCTGTTTTTTTTTTTTCCCAACATATAGGCAATTTCTGCCTTTTTGCCCCACAATTAGGGGAATTTCTGCAATTTTGCTCCAAAATACGGGGAATTTCTGCCTTTTTGCTTGAAAATAAGAAGAATGCATACCTTTTTGCCATAAAAAAGAAAATTTCTTCATTTTTGCTCCAAAAAGGGGAATTTCTGCTTTTTTGCCTCTAAATAATTGGAATTTCTTTCTTTTTCCCTCAAAACAAAGGGAATTTCTGTGTTTTTTGCCCCAAAATAATCTAAAATTCTGACTTATTACCCTGAAGTAAGTGATATTTCTGCAATTTTGCCCCAAAAAAAGGGAAATTTATGCCTTTTGCCCCCAAATAAGGGGAATTTCAGCCTTTTTACCTCGAAATAAGGGGAATTTCTGCATTTTTGCCACAAAATATTAGGAATTTCTACCATTTTGCTCCAAAATAAGGAAATTTTCTGCATTTATACCCTGAAATAAGTGAAATTTCTGCAATTTTGTTACAAAATATGTAAAATTTCTGCATATTTGCCCCAAAATAAGTGAAATTTCTGCAATTTTGCCCCCAAAAAAGGAAAATTTCTGTAATGTTGCCCCAAAATAAGTGGAATTTCTGAGTTTTGACCCAAAATAAAGAGAATTTCGGTCTTTTGGCCCCAACATATAGAGATTTTCTGCATTTTTGCCCCACAATTAGGGGAATTTCTGCAATTTTTCTCAAAAATACGGGGAATTTCTGCTTTTTTGCCCGATAATAAGAAGAATGCATACCTTTTTGCCATAAAAAAGGGAAATTTCCTCATTTTTGCTCCAAAATAAGGGGAATTTCTGCTTTTTTGCCTGTAAATAAGTGGAATTTCTGTCTTTTTCCCCCAAGGCAAAGGGAATTCCTGTCTTTTTTGTCCCAAAATAAAGAAAATTTCTGACTTATAACCCTTAAATAAGTGAAATTTCTGAAATTTTGAACGAAAATAAAGGAAATTTTTGCCTTTTTGCCCCCAAATAAGGGAAATTTCAGCCTTTTTACCTCAAAATAAGGGGAATTTCTGCATTTATGCCTCAAAATATTAGGAATTTCTGCCTTTTTGCCCCAAAATAAGAAAATTTCTGCTTTTTTTTCCTTAAATAAGTGAAATTTCTGCAATTTTGTCCTAAAATAAGTGAAATGTCTGCAATTGTGCCCCAAAATAAGGGAAATTTCTGGAACTTTGCCCCAAAATAAGTGGAATTTCTGAGTTTTGCCCCAAAATAAGGAGAATTTCTGTCTTTTTGCCCCAACACATAGGCAATTTCTGCCTTTTGGCCCCACAATTAGGGGAATTTCTTCAATTTTGCTCCAAAATATGGGGAATTTCTGCCTTTTGCCCGAAAATAAGAAGAATGCATACCTTTTTGCCATAAAAAAAAGAAATTTCTTCATTTTTGCTCCAAAAAGGGGAATTTCTGCTTTTTTGCCTCTAAATAAGTGGAATTTCTGTTTTTTTCCCCCAAAACAAAGGGAATTTCTGTCTTTTTGCCCCAAAATAAAGAAAAATTCTGACTTATTACCCTGAAGTAAGTGAAATTTCTTCAATTTTGCCCCAAAATAAGGGAAATTTCTGCCTTTTTGCCCCCAAATAAGGGGAATTTCAGCCTTTTTACCTCGAAATAAGGGGAATTTCTGCATTTTTGCCAAAAATATTAGGAATTTCTGCCTTTTTGCCCAAAAATAAAGAAAATTTCTGCCTTTTTTCCCTAAAATATGTGAAATTTCTGCAATTTTGCCACAAAATAATTAAAATTTCTTCATATTTGCCCCAAAATAATTGAAATTTCTGCAATTTTGCCCCAAAAAAAGGAAAATTTCTGTAATTTTGCCCCAAAATAAGTGGAATTTCTGAGTTTTGCCCCAAAATAAAGAGAATTTCGGTCTTTTGGCCCCAACATATAGATATTTTCTGCATTTTTGCCCCACAATTAGGGGAATTTCTGCAATTTTGCTCAAAAATACGGGGAATTTTTGCTTTTTTGCCCGATAATAAGAAGAATGCATAACCTTTTCCATAAAAAAGGGAAATTTCTTCATTTTTGCTCCAAAATAAGGGGAATTTCTGCTTTTTTGCCTCTAAATAAGTGGAATTTCTGTCTTTTTCCCCCTTAACAAAGGGAATTCCTGTCTTTTTTGCCCCAAAATAAGGAAAAATTCTGACTTATTACCCTGAAGTAAGTGAAATTTCTGAAATTTTGCCCCAAAATTAGGGAAATTTCTGCCTTTTTGCCTCCAAATTAGGGGAATTTCAGCCTTTTTACCTCAAAATAAGGAGAATTTCTGCATTTTTGTCACAAAATATTAGGAATTTCTGCCTTTTTGCCCCAAAATAAGAAAAATTTCTGTCTTTTTTCTTTGAAATAAGTGAAATTTCTGCAATTTTGCCCCAAAATAAGTGAAATTTCTGCAATTTTGCCCAAAAATAAGTGAAATTTCTGCAATTTTGCCCCAAATTAAGGGAAATTTCTGGAATTTTGCCCCAAAATAAGTGGAATTTCTGAGTTTTGACACAAAATAAGGAGAATTTCTGTCTTTTTGCCCCAATATATAGAGAATTTCTGCATTTTTGTCCCACAATTAAAGAAATTTCTGCAATTTTGCTCCAAAATACGGGGAATTTCTGCCTTTTTGCCCAAAAATAAGAAGAATGCATACCTTTGTGCCATAAAAAAGTGAAATTTCTTCATTTTTGCTCCAAAATAAGGGGAATTTCTGCTTTTTTGCCTCTAAATAAGTGGAATTTCTGTCGTTTTCCCCCAAAACAAAGAAAATTCCTGTCTTTTTTGCCCTAAAATAAGGAAAATTTCTGTCTTATTACCCTGAAATACGTGAAATTTCTCCAGTTTTGCCCCAAAATAAGTGAAATTTCTGCAATTTTGCCCCAAAATAAAGGAAATTTCTGGAATGTTGCCCCAAAATAAGTGGAATTTCTGAGTTTTGTCGCAAAATAAGGAGAATTTCTGTCTTTTTAGCCCAACATATAGGCAATTTCTGCCTTTTTGCCCCACAATTAGAGGAATTTCTGCAATTTTTCTTCAAAATACGGAAAATTTCTGCCTTTTTGCATGAAAATAAAAAGAATGCATACTTTTTTGCCATAAAAAAGGGAAATGTCTTCATTTTTGCTCCAAAATAAGGGGAATTTCTGCTTTTTTGCCTCTAAATAAGTGGAATTTCTGTTTTTATCCCCCAAAACAAAGGGAATTTCTGACTTTTTGGCCTGAAATAAGGAAAAATTTTGACTTATTACCCTGAAGTAAGTGAAATTTCTGCAATTTTGCCCCAAAATAAAGGGAAATTTCTGCCTTTTTGCCCCCAAATAAGGGGAATTTAAGCCTTTTTACCTCGAAATAAGGGGAATTTCTGCATTTTTGCCACAAAATATTAGGAATTTCTGCCTTTTTGCCCCAAAATAAAGAAAATTTCTGCCTTTTTTCCCTAAAATATGTGAAATTTCTGCAAATTTGCCACAAAATAAGTAAAATTTCTTCATATTTGCCCCAAAATATGTGAAATTTCTGCAATTTTGCCCCAAAATAAGTGGAATTTCTTAGTTTTGCCCCAAAATAAAGAGAATTTTTTCTGTCTTTTTGCACCAACATATAGAGATTTTCTGCATTTTTGCCCCACAATTAGGGGAATTTCTGCAATTATGCTCCAAAATACGGGGAATTTCTGCCTTTTTGCCCGAAAATAAGAAGAATGCATAACTTTTTGCCATAAAAAAGGGAAATTTCTTCATTTTTGCTCCAAAATAAGGGGAATTTCAGCTTTTTGGCCTTTATATAAGTGGAATTTCTGTCTTTTTCCCCCAAGACAAAAGGAATTTCTGTCTTTTTTGCCCCAAAATAATGAAAAATTCTGACTTATTACACTGAAGTAAGTGAAATTTCTGCAATTTTTCCCCAAAATTTAGGAAATTTCTGACTTTTTGCCTCCAAATAAGGGGAATTTCAGCCTTTTTACCTCAAAATAAGGAGAATTTCTGCATTTTTGTCACAAAATATTAGGAATTTCTGCCTTTTTGCCCCAAAATAAGAAAAAATTCTGTCTTTTTTCTCTGAAATAAGTGAAATTTCTGCAATTTTGCCCAAAAATAAGTGAAATTTCTGCAAATTTGCCCCAAAATAAGTGAAATTTCTGCAATTTTTCCCCAAAATAAGGGAAATTTCTGGAATTTTGCCCCAAAATAAGTGGAATTTCTGAGTTTTGCCCCAAAATAAGGAGAATTTCTGTTTTTTTGCCCCAACATATAGGCAATTTCTGACTTTTTGCCCCACAATTTGGGGAATTTCTGCAATTTTGCTCCAAAATCGGGGAATTTCTACCTTTTTGCTTGAAAATAAGAAGAATGCATACCTTTTTGCCATAAAAAAAGAAAATTTCTTCATTTTTGCTCCAAAAAGGGGAATTTCTGCTTTTTTGCCTCTAAATAAGTGGAATTTCTTTCTTTTTCACTCAAAACAAAGGGAATTTCTGTGTTTTTTGCCTTAAAATAATCTAAAATTCTGACTTATTACCCTGAAGTAAGTGATATTTCTGCAATTTTGCCCCAAAAAAAGGGAAATTTCTGCCTTTTGCCCCCAAATAAGGGGAATTTCAGCCTTTTTACCTCGAAATAAGGGGGAATTTCTGCATTTTTGCCACAAAATATTAGGAATTTCTGCCATTTTGCTCCAAAATAAGGAAAATTTCTGCATTTTTTCCCTGAAATAAGTGAAATTTCTGAAATTTTGTTACAAAATATGTAAAATTACTGCATATTTGCCCCAAAATAAGTGAAATTTCTGAGTTTTGCCCCAAAATAAAGTGAATTTCGGTCTTTTGGCCCCAACATATAGAGATTTTCTGCATTTCTGCCCCACAATTAGGGGAATTTCTGCAATTTTGCTCAAAAATACGGGGAATTTTTGCTTTTTTGCCCGATAATAAGAAGAATGCATACCCTTTTGCCATAAAAAAGGGAAATTTCTTCATTTTTGCTCCAAAATAAGGGGAATTTCTGCATTTTTGCCTCTAAATAAGTGGAATTTCTGTCTTTTTCCCCCAAGGCAAAGGGAATTCCTGTCTTTTTTGTCCCAAAATAAAGAAAATTTCTGACTTATAACCCTTAAATAAGTGAAATTTCTGAAATTTTGAACGAAAATAAAGGAAATTTTTGCCTTTTTGCCCCCAAATAAGGGGAATTTCAGCCTTTTTACCTCAAAATAAGGGGAATTTCTGCATTTATGCCTCAAAATATTAGGAATTTCTGCCTTTTTGCCCCAAAATAAGAAAATTTCTGCTTTTTTTTCCTTAAATAAGTGAAATTTCTGCAATTTTGCCCTAAAATAAGTGAAATGTCTGCAATTGTGCCCCAAAATAAGGGAAATTTCTGGAATTTTGCCCCAAAATAAGTGGAATTTCTGAGTTTTGCCCCAAAATAAGGAGAATTTCTGTCTCTTTGCCCCAACACATAGGCAATTTCTGCCTTTTGGCCCCACAATTAGGGGAATTTCTTCAATTTTGCTCCAAAATATAAGGAATTTCTGCCTTTTGCCCGAAAATAAGAAGAATGCATACCTTTTTGCCATAAAAAAGGGAAATTTCTTCATTTTTGCTCCAAAAAGGGGAATTTCTGCTTTTTTGCCTCTAAATAAGTGGAATTTCTGTTTTTTTCCCCCAAAACAAAGGGAATTTCTGTCTTTTTGCCCCAAAATAAGGAAAAATTCTGACTTATTACCCTGAAGTAAGTGAAATTTCTTCAATTTTGCCCCAAAATAAGGGAAATTTCTGCCTTTTTGCCCCCAAATAAGGGGAATTTCTGCCTTTTTGCCCCCAAATAAGGGGAATTTCTGCATTTTTGCCAAAAATATTAGGAATTTCTGCCTTTTTGCCCAAAAATAAAGAAAATTTCTGCCTTTTTTCCCTAAAATATGTGAAATTTCTGCAATTTTGCAACAAAATAATTAAAATTTTTTCATATTTGCCCCAAAATAATTGAAATTTCTGCAATTTTGCCCCAAAATAAGGAAAATTTCTGGAATTTTGCCCCAAAATAAGTGGAATTTCTTAGTTTTGCCCCAAAATAAGGAGAATTTCTGTCTTTTTGCCCCAACATAGAGAGATTTTCTGCATTTTTGCCCCACAATTAGGGGAATTTCTGCAATTATGCTCCAAAATACGGGGAATTTCTGCCTTTTTGCCCGAAAATAAAAAGAATGCATAACTTTTTGCCATAAAAAAGGGAAATTTCTTCATTTTTGTTCCAAAATAAGGGGAATTTCTGCATTTTGGCCTTTAAATAAGTGGAATTTCTGTCTTTTCCCCCAAGACAAAGGGAATTTCTGTCATTTTTGCCCCAAAATAAGGAAAAATTCTGACTTATTACCCTGAAGTAAGTGAAATTTCTGCAATTTTGCCCCAAAATTAGGGAAATTTCTGCCTTTTTGCCTCCAAATTAGGGAAATTTCAGCCTTTTTACCTCAAAATAAGGAGAATTTCTGCATTTTTGTCACAAAATATTAGGAATTTCTGCCTTTTTGCCCCAAAATAAGAAAAATTTCTGTCTTTTTTCTCTGAAATAAGTGAAATTTCTGCAATTTTGCCCCAAAATAAGTGAAATTTCTGCAATTTTGCCCAATAATAAGTGAAATTTCTGCAATTTTGCCCCAAATTAAAGGAAATTTCTGGAATTTTGCCCCAAAATAAGTGGAATTTCTGAGTTTTGACACAAAATAAGGAGAATTTCTGTCTTTTTGCCCCAATATATAGAGAATTTCTGCATTTTTGTCCCACAATTAAAGAAATTTCTGCAATTTTGCTCCAAAATACGGGGAATTTCTGCCTTTTTGCCCAAAAATAAGAAGAATGCATACCTTTGTGCCATAAAAAAGTGAAATTTCTTCATTTTTGCTCCAAAATAAGGGGAATTTCTGCTTTTTTGCCTCTAAATAAGTGGAATTTCTGTCGTTTTCCCCCAAAACAAAGAAAATTCCTGTCTTTTTTGCCCTAAAATAAGGAAAATTTCTGTCTTATTACCCTGAAATACGTGAAATTTCTCCAGTTTTGCCCCAAAATAAGTGAAATTTCTGCAATTTTGCCCCAAAATAAAGGAAATTTCTGGAATGTTGCCCCAAAATAAGTGGAATTTCTGAGTTTTGCCCCAAAATAAGGAGAATTTCTGTTTTTTTGCCCCAACATATAGGCAATTTCTGCCTTTTTGCCCCACAATTAGGGGAATTTCTGCAATTTTGCTCCAAAATCGGGGAATTTCTACCTTTTTGCTTGAAAATAAGAAGAATGCATACCTTTTTGCCATAAAAAAAGAAAATTTCTTCATTTTTGCTCCAAAAAGGGGAATTTCTGCTTTTTTGCCTCTAAATAAGTGGAATTTCTTTCTTTTTCACTCAAAACAAAGGGAATTTCTGTGTTTTTTGCCTTAAAATAATCTAAAATTCTGACTTATTACCCTGAAGTAAGTGATATTTCTGCAATTTTGCCCCAAAAAAAGGGAAATTTCTGCCTTTTGCCCCCAAATAAGGGGAATTTCAGCCTTTTTACCTCGAAATAAGGGGAATTTCTGCATTTTTGCCACAAAATATTAGGAATTTCTGCCATTTTGCTCCAAAATAAGGAAAATTTCTGCATTTTTTCCCTGAAATAAGTGAAATTTCTGAAATTTTGTTACAAAATATGTAAAATTACTGCATATTTGCCCCAAAATAAGTGAAATTTCTGAGTTTTGCCCCAAAATAAAGTGAATTTCGGTCTTTTGGCCCCAACATATAGAGATTTTCTGCATTTCTGCCCCACAATTAGGGGAATTTCTGCAATTTTGCTCAAAAATACGGGGAATTTTTGCTTTTTTGCCCGATAATAAGAAGAATGCATACCCTTTTGCCATAAAAAAGGGAAATTTCTTCATTTTTGCTCCAAAATAAGGGGAATTTCTGCATTTTTGCCTCTAAATAAGTGGAATTTCTGTCTTTTTCCCCCAAGGCAAAGGGAATTCCTGTCTTTTTTGTCCCAAAATAAAGAAAATTTCTGACTTATAACCCTTAAATAAGTGAAATTTCTGAAATTTTGAACGAAAATAAAGGAAATTTTTGCCTTTTTGCCCCCAAATAAGGGGAATTTCAGCCTTTTTACCTCAAAATAAGGGGAATTTCTGCATTTATGCCTCAAAATATTAGGAATTTCTGCCTTTTTGCCCCAAAATAAGAAAATTTCTGCTTTTTTTTCCTTAAATAAGTGAAATTTCTGCAATTTTGCCCTAAAATAAGTGAAATGTCTGCAATTGTGCCCCAAAATAAGGGAAATTTCTGGAATTTTGCCCCAAAATAAGTGGAATTTCTGAGTTTTGCCCCAAAATAAGGAGAATTTCTGTCTCTTTGCCCCAACACATAGGCAATTTCTGCCTTTTGGCCCCACAATTAGGGGAATTTCTTCAATTTTGCTCCAAAATATAAGGAATTTCTGCCTTTTGCCCGAAAATAAGAAGAATGCATACCTTTTTGCCATAAAAAAGGGAAATTTCTTCATTTTTGCTCCAAAAAGAGGAAATTCTGCTTTTTTGCCTCTAAATAAGTGGAATTTCTGTTTTTTTCCCCCAAAACAAAGGGAATTTCTGTCTTTTTGCCCCAAAATAAGGAAAAATTCTGACTTATTACCCTGAAGTAAGTGAAATTTCTTCAATTTTGCCCCAAAATAAGGGAAATTTCTGCCTTTTTGCCCCCAAATAAGGGGAATTTCTGCCTTTTTGCCCCCAAATAAGGGGAATTTCTGCATTTTTGCCAAAAATATTAGGAATTTCTGCCTTTTTGCCCAAAAATAAAGAAAATTTCTGCCTTTTTTCCCTAAAATATGTGAAATTTCTGCAATTTTGCAACAAAATAATTAAAATTTTTTCATATTTGCCCCAAAATAATTGAAATTTCTGCAATTTTGCCCCAAAATAAGGAAAATTTCTGGAATTTTGCCCCAAAATAAGTGGAATTTCTTAGTTTTGCCCCAAAATAAGGAGAATTTCTGTCTTTTTGCCCCAACATAGAGAGATTTTCTGCATTTTTGCCCCACAATTAGGGGAATTTCTGCAATTATGCTCCAAAATACGGGGAATTTCTGCCTTTTTGCCCGAAAATAAAAAGAATGCATAACTTTTTGCCATAAAAAAGGGAAATTTCTTCATTTTTGTTCCAAAATAAGGGGAATTTCTGCATTTTGGCCTTTAAATAAGTGGAATTTCTGTCTTTTCCCCCAAGACAAAGGGAATTTCTGTCATTTTTGCCCCAAAATAAGGAAAAATTCTGACTTATTACCCTGAAGTAAGTGAAATTTCTGCAATTTTGCCCCAAAATTAGGGAAATTTCTGCCTTTTTGCCTCCAAATTAGGGAAATTTCAGCCTTTTTACCTCAAAATAAGGAGAATTTCTGCATTTTTGTCACAAAATATTAGGAATTTCTGCCTTTTTGCCCCAAAATAAGAAAAATTTCTGTCTTTTTTCTCTGAAATAAGTGAAATTTCTGCAATTTTGCCCCAAAATAAGTGAAATTTCTGCAATTTTGCCCAATAATAAGTGAAATTTCTGCAATTTTGCCCCAAATTAAAGGAAATTTCTGGAATTTTGCCCCAAAATAAGTGGAATTTCTGAGTTTTGACACAAAATAAGGAGAATTTCTGTCTTTTTGCCCCAATATATAGAGAATTTCTGCATTTTTGTCCCACAATTAAAGAAATTTCTGCAATTTTGCTCCAAAATACGGGGAATTTCTGCCTTTTTGCCCGAAAATAAGAAGAATGCATAACTTTTTGCCATAAAAAAGGGAAATTTCTTCATTTTTGCTCCAAAATAAGGGGAATTTCTGCTTTTTTGCCTCTAAATAAGTGGAATTTCTGTCTTTTTCCCCCAAAACAAAGGGAATTCCTGTCTTTTTTGCCCCAAAATAAGGAAATTTTCTGACTTATTACCCTGAAATAAGTGAAATTTCTGCAATTTTGCCCCAAAATAAAGGAAATTTTTGCCTTTTTGCCCCCAAATAAAGGGAATTTCAGCCTTTTTACCTCAAAATAAAGGGAATTTCTGCATTTTTGCCACAAAATATTAGGAATTTCTGCCTTTTTGCCCCAAAATAAGAAAATTTCTGCTTTTTTTTCTCTGAAATAAGTGAAATTTTGCAATTTTGCCCCAAAATAAGTGAAATTTCTGCAATTTTGCCCCAAAATAAGGGAAATTTCTGGAATTTTGCCCCAAAATAAGTGGAATTTCTGAGTTTTGCCCCAAAATAAGGAGAATTTCTGTTTTTTTGCCCTAACATATAGGCAATTTCTGCCTTTTTGCCCCACAATAAGGGGAATTTCTTCAATTTTGCTCCAAAATACGTGGAATTTCTGCCTTTTTGCACGAAAATAAGAGGAATGCATACCTTTTTTCCATAAAAAAAGGGAAATTCCTTCATTTTTGCTCCAAATTAAGGGGAATTTCTGCTTTTTTGCCTCTAAATAAGTGGAATTTCTGTCTTTTTCCCCCAAAACAAAGGGAATTTCTGTCTTTTTTGCCCCAAAATAAGGAAAAATTCTGACTTATTAACCTGAAGTAAGTAAAATTTCTGCAATTTTGCACCAAAATAAGGGAAATTTCTGGAATTTTGCCCCAAAATAAGTGGAATTTTTGAGTTTTTCCCCAAAATAAAGAGAATTTCTGTATTTTTGCCCCAACATATAGAGAATTTCTGTTTTTTGCTACACAATTAGGGAAATATCTGTAATTTTGCTCCAAAATACGGGTAATTTCTGCCTTTTTGCCCGAAAATAAGAAGAATGAATACCTTTTTGCCAAAAAATGGGAAATTTCTTCATTTTTGCTCCAAAATAAAAGGAATTTCTGCTTTTTTGCCTCTAAATAAGTGGAATTTCTGTCTATTTCCCCCAAAATAAAGAGAATTTCTGTCTTTTTTGCCCCAAAATAAGGAAAAATTCTGACTTATTACCCTGAAGTAAGAAAAATTTCTGTAATTTTTCCCCAAAATAAGGGAAATTACTACCTTTTTGCCCGCAAATAAGGGGAATTTCAGCCTTTTTACCTCAAAATAAGGGGAATTTCTGCATTTTTGCCCCCAAATAAGGGGAATTTCAGCCTTTTTACCTCAAAATAAGGGGAATTTCTGCATTTTTGCCCCCAAATAAGGGGAATTTCAGCCTTTTTACCTCAAAATAAGGGGAATTTCCGCATTTTTGCCACAAAATATTAGGAATTTCTGCCTTTTTGCCCCAAAATAAGAAAATTTCTGCTTTTTTTCCCTGAAATAATTGAAATTTCTGCAATTTTGCCCCAAAATAAGTGAAATTTCTGCAATTTTGTCCTAAAATAAGGGAAATTTCTGGAATTTTGCTTCAAAATAAGAGGAATTTCTGAGTATTGCTTCAAAATAAGAAGAGTTTCTGTCTTTTTGCCCCAACATATAGGAAATTTCTGCCTTTTTGCCCCACAATTAGGGGAATTTCAGCAATTTTGCTCCAAAAGACGGGGAATTTCTGCCTTTTTGCCCGAAAATAAGAAGAATGCATACCTTTTTGCCATCAAAAATGTAATTTCTTCTATTTTGCTTCAAAATAAAGGGAATTTCTATTTTTTTGCCTCTAAATAAGTGGAATTTCTGTCTTTTTCCCTCAAAACAAAGGGAATTTCTGTCTTTTTTGCCCTAAAATAAGGAAAAATTCTGACTTATTACACTGTAGTAAGTGAAATTTCTTCAATTTTGCCCCAAAATAAGGGAAATTTCTGCCTTTTTGCCCCCAAATAAGGGGAATTTCAGTCTTTTTACCTCAAAATAAGGGGAATTTCTGCATTTTTACCACAAAATATTAGGAATTTCTGCCTTTTTGCCCCAAAATAAGGAAAATTTTTGCCTTTTTTCCCTGAAATAAATGAAATTTCTGCCTTTTTGCCCAAAATAAGTGAAATTTCTGCAATTTTGCCCCAAAATAAGGGAAATTTCTGCAATTTTGCCACAAAATAAGTGGAATTTCTGAGTTTTGCCCCAAAAAATGGAGAATTTCTGTCTTTTTGCCCCAACATATAGGAAATTTCTGCCTTTTTGCCCCACAATTAGGGGAATTTCTGCAATTTTGCTCCAAAATACCGAGAATTTCTGCCTTTTTGCCCGAAAATAAGAAGAATGCATACCTATTTGCCATAAAAAAGAGAAATTTCTTCATTTTTGCTCCAAAATAAGGGGAATTTCTGCTTTTTTGCCTCTAAATAAGTGGAATTTCTGTGTTTTTCTCCCAAAACAAAGGGAATTTCTGTCTTTTTTTCCCCAAAATAAGGAAAAATTCTGACTTATTACCCTGAAGTAAGTGAAATTTCTGCAATTTTGCCCCAAAATTAGGGAAATTTCTGCCTTTTTGCCCCAAAATAATGCGAATTTCAGCCTTTTTACCTCAAAATAAGGGGAATTTCTGCATTTTTGCCACAAAATATTAGGAATATCTGCTTTTTGCCCTAAAATAAGGAAAATTTCTGCCTTTTTTCTCTGAAATAAGTGAAATTTAGCAATTTTGCCCCAAAATAAGTGAAATTTCTGCAATTTTGCCCCAAAATAAGTGAAATTTCTGCAATTTTGCCCCAAAATAAGGAAAATTTCTGGAATTTTGCCTCAAAATAAGTGGAATTTCTGAGTTTTGCCCCAAAAAAAAGAAAATTTCTGTCTTTTTGCCCCAACATATAGGCAATTTCTGCCTTTTTGCCCAAAAATTAGGGGAATTTCTTCAATTTTGCTCCAAAATACGGGGAATATCTGCCTTTTTGCCTGAAAATATAAAGAATGCATAACTTTTTGCCATAAAAAAGGGAAATTTCTTCATTTTTGCTCCATAATAAGGGGAATTTCTGCTTTTTTGCCTCTAAATAAGTGGAATTTCTGTCTTTTTTTCCCAAAACAAAGGGAATTCTTGTATTTTTGCACCAAAATACGGAAAAATTCTGACTTATTACCCTGAAGTAAGTGAAATTTCTGCAATTTTGCCTCAAAATAAGAGAAATTTCTGCCTTTTTGCCCACAAATAAGGGGAATTTCAGCCTTTTTACCTCAAAATAAAGAGAATTTCTGCATTTTTTCCACAAAATATTATTAATTTCTGCCTTTTTGCCCCAAAATAAAAAAATTTTTGCTTTTTTTCCCTGAAATAAGTGAAATTTCTGCAATTTTGCCCCAAAATAAGTGAAATTTCTGCAATTTTGCCCCAAAATAAGAGAAATTTCTGGAATTTTGACCCAAACTAAGTGGAATTACTGAGTTTTGCCCCAAAATAAGGAGAATTTCTGTCTTTTTGCCCCAACATATAAAGAATTTCTGCCTTTTTGCCCCACAATTAGGGGAATTTCTGCAATTTTGCTCCAAAATACAGGGAATTTCTGCCTTTTTGCCCGAAAGTAAGGAGAATGCATATCTTTTTGCCATTAAAAGGAAATTTCTTCATTTTTGCTCAAAAATAAGGGTAATTTCTGCTTTTTTGCCTTTAAATAAGTGGAATTTCTGTATTTTTCCCCCAAAACGAAGGAAATTTCTGTCTTTTTTGCCCCAAAATAAAGAAAAATTCTGACTTATTACCCTGAAGTAAGTGAAATTTCTGCAATTTTGCCCCAAAATAAGAAAAATTTCTGCCTTTTTGCCCCCAAATAAGTGGAATTTCAGCCTTTTTACCTCGAAATATGGGGAATTTCTGCATTTTTGCCACAATATATTAGGAATTTCTGCCTTTTTGCCCCAAAATAAGGAAAATTTCTGCCTTTTTTCACTGAAATAAGTGAAATTTCTGCAGTTTTGCCCCAAAATAAGTGAAATTTCTGCAAATTTGCCCCAAAATAAGTGAAATTTCTGCAATTTTGCCCCAAAATAAGGGAAATTTCTGGAATTTTGCCCCAAAATAAGTGGAATTTCTGAGTTTTGCCCCAAAATAAGGATAATTTCTGTTTTTTTTTTTTCCCAACATATAGGCAATTTCTGCCTTTTTGCCCCACAATTAGGGGAATTTCTGCAATTTTGCTCCAAAATACGGGGAATTTCTGCCTTTTTGCTTGAAAATAAGAAGAATGCATACCTTTTTGCCATAAAAAAGAAAATTTCTTCATTTTTGCTCCAAAAAGGGGAATTTCTGCTTTTTTGCCTCTAAATAATTGGAATTTCTTTCTTTTTCCCTCAAAACAAAGGGAATTTCTGTGTTTTTTGCCCCAAAATAAGGAAAAATTCTGACTTATTACCCTGAAGTAAGTGATATTTCTGCAATTTTGCCCCAAAAAAAGGGAAATTTATGCCTTTTGCCCCCAAATAAGGGGAATTTCAGCCTTTTTACCTCGAAATAAGGGGAATTTCTGCATTTTTGCCACAAAATATTAGGAATTTCTACCATTTTGCTCC
Organism: Micromys minutus; assembly: GCF_963924665.1. Taxonomy (NCBI): domain Eukaryota; kingdom Metazoa; phylum Chordata; class Mammalia; order Rodentia; family Muridae; genus Micromys; species Micromys minutus. The sequence goes on along the minus strand of NW_027667674.1, from coordinate 513,958 downwards.
AAAATAAGGAAATTTTCTGCATTTATACCCTGAAATAAGTGAAATTTCTGCAATTTTGTTACAAAATATGTAAAATTTCTGCATATTTGCCCCAAAATAAGTGAAATTTCTGCAATTTTGCCCCCAAAAAAGGAAAATTTCTGTAATGTTGCCCCAAAATAAGTGGAATTTCTGAGTTTTGACCCAAAATAAAGAGAATTTCGGTCTTTTGGCCCCAACATATAGAGATTTTCTGCATTTTTGCCCCACAATTAGGGGAATTTCTGCAATTTTTCTCAAAAATACGGGGAATTTCTGTTTTTTTGCCCGATAATAAGAAGAATGCATACCTTTTTGCCATAAAAAAGGGAAATTTCCTCATTTTTGCTCCAAAATAAGGGGAATTTCTGCTTTTTTGCCTGTAAATGAGTGGAATTTCTGTCTTTTTCCCCCAAGGCAAAGGGAATTCCTGTCTTTTTTGTCCCAAAATAAAGAAAATTTCTGACTTATAACCCTTAAATAAGTGAAATTTCTGAAATTTTGAACGAAAATAAAGGAAATTTTTGCCTTTTTGCCCCCAAATAAGGGGAATTTCAGCCTTTTTACCTCAAAATAAGGGGAATTTCTGCATTTATGCCTCAAAATATTAGGAATTTCTGCCTTTTTGCCCCAAAATAAGAAAATTTCTGCTTTTTTTTCCTTAAATAAGTGAAATTTCTGCAATTTTGCCCTAAAATAAGTGAAATGTCTGCAATTGTGCCCCAAAATAAGGGAAATTTCTGGAACTTTGCCCCAAAATAAGTGGAATTTCTGAGTTTTGCCCCAAAATAAGGAGAATTTCTGTCTTTTTGCCCCAACACATAGGCAATTTCTGCCTTTTGGCCCCACAATTAGGGGAATTTCTTCAATTTTGCTCCAAAATATGGGGAATTTCTGCCTTTTGCCCGAAAATAAGAAGAATGCATACCTTTTTGCCATAAAAAAGGGAAATTTCTTCATTTTTGCTCCAAAAAGGGGAATTTCTGCTTTTTTGCCTCTAAATAAGTGGAATTTCTGTTTTTTTCCCCCAAAACAAAGGGAATTTCTGTCTTTTTGCCCCAAAATAAAGAAAAATTCTGACTTATTACCCTGAAGTAAGTGAAATTTCTTCAATTTTGCCCCAAAATAAGGGAAATTTCTGCCTTTTTGCCCCCAAATAAGGGGAATTTCAGCCTTTTTACCTCGAAATAAGGGGAATTTCTGCATTTTTGCCAAAAATATTAGGAATTTCTGCCTTTTTGCCCAAAAATAAAGAAAATTTCTGCCTTTTTTCCCTAAAATATGTGAAATTTCTGCAATTTTGCCACAAAATAATTAAAATTTCTTCATATTTGCCCCAAAATAATTGAAATTTCTGCAATTTTGCCCCAAAAAAAGGAAAATTTCTGTAATTTTGCCCCAAAATAAGTGGAATTTCTGAGTTTTGCCCCAAAATAAAGAGAATTTCGGTCTTTTGGCCCCAACATATAGATATTTTCTGCATTTTTGCCCCACAATTAGGGGAATTTCTGCAATTTTGCTCAAAAATACGGGGAATTTTTGCTTTTTTGCCCGATAATAAGAAGAATGCATACCCTTTTCCATAAAAAAGGGAAATTTCTTCATTTTTGCTCCAAAATAAGGGGAATTTCTGCTTTTTTGCCTCTAAATAAGTGGAATTTCTGTCTTTTTCCCCCTTAACAAAGGGAATTCCTGTCTTTTTTGCCCCAAAATAAGGAAAAATTCTGACTTATTACCCTGAAGTAAGTGAAATTTCTGAAATTTTGCCCCAAAATTAGGGAAATTTCTGCCTTTTTGCCTCCAAATTAGGGGAATTTCAGCCTTTTTACCTCAAAATAAGGAGAATTTCTGCATTTTTGTCACAAAATATTAGGAATTTCTGCCTTTTTGCCCCAAAATAAGAAAAATTTCTGTCTTTTTTCTTTGAAATAAGTGAAATTTCTGCAATTTTGCCCCAAAATAAGTGAAATTTCTGCAATTTTGCCCAAAAATAAGTGAAATTTCTGCAATTTTGCCCCAAATTAAGGGAAATTTCTGGAATTTTGCCCCAAAATAAGTGGAATTTCTGAGTTTTGACACAAAATAAGGAGAATTTCTGTCTTTTTGCCCCAATATATAGAGAATTTCTGCATTTTTGTCCCACAATTAAAGAAATTTCTGCAATTTTGCTCCAAAATACGGGGAATTTCTGCCTTTTTGCCCAAAAATAAGAAGAATGCATACCTTTGTGCCATAAAAAAGTGAAATTTCTTCATTTTTGCTCCAAAATAAGGGGAATTTCTGCTTTTTTGCCTCTAAATAAGTGGAATTTCTGTCGTTTTCCCCCAAAACAAAGAAAATTCCTGTCTTTTTTGCCCTAAAATAAGGAAAATTTCTGTCTTATTACCCTGAAATACGTGAAATTTCTCCAGTTTTGCCCCAAAATAAGTGAAATTTCTGCAATTTTGCCCCAAAATAAAGGATATTTCTGGAATGTTGCCCCAAAATAAGTGGAATTTCTGAGTTTTGCCGCAAAATAAGGAGAATTTCTGTCTTTTTAGCCCAACATATAGGCAATTTCTGCCTTTTTGCCCCACAATTAGAGGAATTTCTGCAATTTTTCTTCAAAATACGGAAAATTTCTGCCTTTTTGCATGAAAATAAAAAGAATGCATACTTTTTTGCCATAAAAAAGGGAAATTTCTTCATTTTTGCTCCAAAATAAGGGGAATTTCTGCTTTTTTGCCTCTAAACAAGTGGAATTTCTGTCTTTTTTCCCCAAAACAAAGGGAATTTCTGTCTTTTTTGCCCCAAAATAAGAAAAAATTCTGACTTATTACCCTGAAGTAAGTGAAATTTCTGCAATCTTGCCCAAAAATTAGGGAAATTAGTGCCTTTTTGCCTCCAAATAAGGAGAATTTTAGACTTTTACCTCAAAATAAGGGGAATTTCTGCATTTTTGTCACAAAATATTAGGAATTTCTGCCTTTTTGCCCCAAAATAAGGAAAATTTCTGTCTTTTTTCTCTGAAATAAGTGAAATTTCAGCAATTTTGCCCCAAAATAAGTGAAATTTCTGAGTTTTGCCCCAAAATAAGGAGAATTTCTGTTTTTTGCCCCAGCATATCGAGAATTTCTGCCTTTTTGCCCCACAATTACGGGAATTTCTGCAATTTTGCTCCAAAATACGGGGAATTTCTGCCTTTTTGCCCGAAAATAAGAAGAATGCATACCTTTTTGCCATAAAAAGGAAATTTCTTTATTTTTGCTCCAAAATAAAAGGAATTTCTGCTTATTTGCCTCTAAATAAGTGGAATTTCTGTCTTTTTCCCCCAAAACAAAGGGAATTTTTGTATTTTTGCACCAAAATAAGGAAAAATTCTGACTTATTACCCTGAAGTAAGTGAAATTTCTGCAATTTTGCCAAAAAATAAGGGAAATTTCTGCCTTTTTGCCTCCAAATAAGGGGAATTTCAGCCTTTTTACCTCAAAATATGGTGAATTTCTGCATTTTTGCCCCCAAATAAGGGGAATTTCAGCCTTTATATCTCAAAATAAGGGGAATTTCTGCATTATTGCCACAAAACATTAGGAATTTCTGCCTTGTTGCCCCAAAATAAGAAAATTTCTCATTTTTTCCCTGAAAAAGTGAAATTTCTGCAATTTTGCCCCAAAATATGTTTAATTTCTGAAATTTTGTCCCAAAATAAGGGAAATTTCTGGAATTTTGCCCCCAAATAAGTGGAATTTCTGAGTATTTCCCAAAATAAGAAGAATTTCTGTCTTTTTGCCCCAACATATAGAGAATTTCTGCCTTTTTGCCCCACAATTAGCGGAATTTCTGCAATTTTGCTTTAAAATACGGGGAATTTCTGTCTTTTTGTCCGAAAATAAGAAGAATGCATACATTTTTGCCATAAAAAAGAAATTTCTTCATTTTTGCTCTAAAATAAGGGAAATTTCTGGTTTTTTCCTCTAAATAAGTGGAATTTCTGTCTTTATCCCCCAAAACAAAGGGAATTCCTGTCTTTTTTGCCCCAAAATAAAGAAAATTTCTGACTTAATACCCTTAAATAAGTGAAATTTCTGCAATTTTGCCTGAAAATAAAGGAAATTTTTGCCTTATTGCCCCCAAATAAGGGGAATTTCAGCCTTTTTACCTTAAAATAAGGGGAATTTCTGCATTTTTGCTACAAAATATTAGGAATTTCTTCCTTTTTAGCCCAAAATAAGAAAATTTCTGCTTTTTTTCCCTGAAATAAGTGAAATTTCTGCAATTTTGCCTGAAAATAAAGGAAATTTTTGCCTTATTGCCCCCAAATAAGGGGAATTTCAGCCTTTTTACCTTAAAATAAGGGGAATTTCTGCATTTTTGCCACAAAATATTAGGAATTTCTGCCTTTTTGGCCCAAAATAAGAAAATTTCTGCTTTTTTTCCCTGAAATAAGTGAAATTTCTGCAATTTTGCCCCAAAATATGTGAAATATCTGCAATTTTGCCCCAAAATAAGGGAAATTTCTGGAATTTTGCCCCAAAATAAGTGGAATTTCTGAGTTTTGCCCCAAAATAAGGAGAATTTCTGTTTTTTAGCCCCAACATATAGGCAATTTCTGCCTTTTTGCCCCACAATTAGGGGATTTTCTGCAATTTTGCTCCAAAATACGGGGAATTTCTGCCTTTTTGCTTGAAAATAAGAAGAATGCATACCTTTTAGCCATAAAAAAGAAAATTTCTTCATTTTTGCTCCAAAAAGGAGAATTTCTGCTTTTTTGCCTCTAAATAAGTGGAATTTCTTTCTTTTTCCCTCAAAACAAAGGGAATTTCTGTCTTTTTTGCCCCAAAATAAGGAAAAATTCTGGCTTATTACACTGAAGTAAGTGATATTTCTGCAATTTTGCCCCAAAATAAGGGAAATTTCTGCCTTTTGCCCCCAAATAAGGGGAATTTCAGCCTTTTTACCTCAAAATAAGGGGAATTTCTGCATTTTTGCCACAAAATATTAGGAATTTCTGCCTTTTTGCCCCAAAATAAGGAAAATTTCTGCCTTTTTTTCCTGAAATAAGTGAAATTTCTTCAATTTTGTTACAAAATATGTAAAATTTCTGCATATTTGCCCCAAAATAAGTGAAATTTCTGCAATTTTGCCCCAAAAAAAGGAAAATTTCTGTAATTTTGCCCCAAAATAAGTGGAATTTCTGAGTTTTGCCCCAAAATAAAGAGAATTTCGGTCTTTTTGCCCCAACATATAGAGATTTTCTGCATTTTTGCCCCACAATTAGGGGAATTTCTGCAATTTTTCTCAAAAATACGGGGAATTTCTGCTTTTTTGCCCGATAATAAGAAGAATGCATACCTTTTTGCCATAAAAAAGGGAAATTTCTTCATTTTTGCTCCAAAATAAGGGGAATTTCTGCTTTTTTGCCTCTGAATAAGTGGAATTTCTGTCTTTTTCCCCCAAGGCAAAGGGAATTCCTGTCTTTTTTGTCCCAAAATAAAGAAAATTTCTGACTTATAACCCTTAAATAAGTGAAATTTCTGCAATTTTGCCCCAAAATAAGTGAAATGTCTGCAATTTTGCCCCAAAATAAGGGAAATTTCTGGAATTTTGCCCCAAAATATGTGGAATTTCTGAGTTTTGCCCCAAAATAAGGAGAATTTCTGTCTTTTTGCCCAAACATATAGGCAATTTCTGCCTTTTGGCCCCACAATTAGGGGAATTTCTTCAATTTTGCTCCAAAATACGGGGAATTTCTGCCTTTTTGCCCGAAAATAAGAAGAATGCATACCTTTTTGCCATCAAAAATGTAATTTCTTCTATTTTGCTTCTAAATAAAGGGAATTTCTATTTTTTTGCCTCTAAATATGTGGAATTTCTGTCTTTTTCCCTCAAAACAAAGGGAATTTCTGTCTTTTTTGCCCTAAAATAAGGAAAAATTCTGACTTACTACCCTGTAGTAAGTGAAATTTCTTAGATTTTGCCCCAAAATAAGGGAAATTTCTGCCTTTTTGCCCCCAAATAAGGGGAATTTCAGTCTTTTTACCTCAAAATAAGGGGAATTTCTCCATTTTAACTACAAAATATTAGGAATTTCTGCCTTTTTGCCCCAAAATAAGGAAAATTTCTGCCTTTTTTCTCTGAAATAAGTGAAATTTCTGCCTTTTTGCCCCAAAATAAGTGAAATTTCTGCAATTTTGCCCCAAAATAAGGGAAATTTCTGCAATTTTGCCACAAAATAAGTGGAATTTCTGAGTTTTGCCCCAAAAAAAGAGAATTTCTGTCTTTTTGCCCCAACATATAGGGAATTTCTGCCTTTTTGCCCCACAATTAGGGGAATTTCTGATATTTTGCTCCAAAATACCGAGAATTTCTGCCTTTTTGCCCGAAAATAATGCGAATTTCAGCCTTTTTACCTCAAAATAAGGGGAATTTCTGCATTTTTGCCACAAAATATTAGGAATATCTGCTTTTTGCCCCAAAATAAGGAAAATTTCTGCCTTTTTTCTCTGAAATAAGTGAAATTTCTGCAATTTTGCCCAAAATAAGTGAAATTTCTGCAATTTTGCCCCAAAATAAGTGAAATTTCTGCAATTTTGCCCCAAAATAAGGAAAATTTCTGGAATTTTGCCCCAGAATAAGGAGAATTTCTGTCTTTTTCCCCAAACATATATGCAATTTCTGCCTCTTTGCCCAACATTTAGGGGAATTTCTTCAATTTTGCTTCAAAATACGGGGAACATCTGCCTTTTTGCCTGAAAATAAGAAGAATGCATAACTTTTTGCCATAAAAAAAGGAAATTTCTTCATTTTTACTCCATAATAAGGGGAATTTCTGCTTTTTTGCCTCTAAATAAGTGGAATTTCTGTCTTTTTCCCCCAAAACAAAGGGAATTTTTGTATTTTTGCACCAAAATAAGGAAAAATTCTGACTTATTACCCTGAAGTAAGTGAAATTTCTGCAATTTTGCCCCAAAATAAGAGAAATTTCTGGAATTTTGCCCCAAAATAAGTGGAATTTCTGAGTTTTGCCGCAAAATAAGGAGAATTTCTGTCTTTTTAGCCCAACATATAGGCAATTTCTGCCTTTTTGCCCCACAATTAGAGGAATTTCTGCAATTTTGCTCCAAAATACGGAGAATTTCTGCCTTTTTGCACGAAAATAACAAGAATGCATACTTTTTTGCCATAAAAAAAAGAAATTTCTTCATTTTTGCTCCAAAATAAGGGGAATTTCTGCTTTTTTGCCTCTAAATAAGTGGAATTTCAGTCTTTTTTCCCCAAAACAAAGGGAATTTCTGCCTTTTTTGCCCCAAAATAAGAAAAAATTCTGACTTATTACCCTGAAGTAAGTGAAATTTCTGCAATCTTGCCCCAAAATTAGGGAAATTAGTGCCTTTTTGCCCCCAAATAAGGAGAATTTTAGCCTTTTTACCTCAAAATAAGGGGAATTTCTGCATTTTTGTCACAAAATATTAGGAATTTCTGCATTTTTGCCCCAAAATAAGGAAAATTTCTGTCTTTTTTTTCTGAAATAAGTGAAATTTCTGCAATTTTGCCCCAAAATAAGTGAAATTTCTGAGTTTTGCCCCAAAATAAGGAGAATTTCTGTTTTTTGCCCCAGCATATAGAGAATTTCTGCCTTTTTGCCCCACAATTACGGGAATTTCTGCAATTTTGCTCCAAAATACGGGGAATTTCTGCCTTTTTGCCCAAAAATAAGAAGAATGCATACGTTTTTGCCATAAAAAGGAAATTTCTTTATTTTTGCTTCAAAATAAAAGGAATTTCTGCTTTTTTGCCTCTAAATAAGTGGAATTTCTGTTTTTTTCCCCCAAAACATAGGGAATTTTTGTATTTTTGCACCAAAATAAAAAAAAAATTCTGACTTATTACCCTGAAGTAAGTGAAATTTCTGCAATTTTGCCAAAAAATAAGGGAAATTTCTGCCTTTTTGCCTCCAAATAAGGGGAATTTCAGCCTTTTTACCTCAAAATATGGTGAATTTATGCATTTTTGCCCCCAAATAAGGGGAATTTCAGCCTTTATATCTCAAAATAAGGGGAATTTCTGCATTATTGCCACAAAACATTAGGAATTTCTGCCTTTTTGCCCCAAAATAAGAAAATTTCTCATTTTTTCCCTGAAAAAAGTGAAATTTCTGCAATTTTGCCCCAAAATATGTTAAATTTCTGCAATTTTTTCCCAAAATAAGGGAAATTTCTGGAATTTTGCCCCCAAATAAGTGGAATTTCTGAGTAATTCCCCAAAATAAGAAGAATTTCTGTCTTTTTGCCCCAACATATAGAGAATTTCTGCCTTTTTGCCCCACAATTAGCGGAATTTCTACAATTTTGCTCCAAAATACGGGGAATTTCTGCCTTTTTGTCCGAAAATAAAAAGAATGCATACATTTTTGCCATTAAAAACAAATTTCTTCATTTTTGCTCTAAAATAAGGGGAATTTCTTCTTTTTTGCCTCTAAATAAGTGGAATTTCTGTCTTTATCCCCCAAAACAAAGGGAATTCCTGTCTTTTTTGCCCCAAAATAAAGAAAATTTCTGACTTATTACCCTTAAATAAGTGAAATTTCTGCAATTTTGAACGAAAATAAAGGAAATTTTTGCCTTATTGCCCCCAAATAAGGGGAATTTCAGCCTTTTTACCTTAAAATAAGGGGAATTTCTGCATTTTTGCCACAAAATATTAGGAATTTCTGCCTTTTTGCCCCAAAATAAGAAAATTTCTGCTTTTTTTCCCTGAAATAAGTGAAATTTCTGCAATTTTGCCCCAAAATAAAGGAAATTTTTGCCTTTTGCCCTCAAATAAAGGGAATTTCAGCTTTTTTACCTCAAAATAAGGGGAATTTCTGCATTTTTGCCACAAAATATTAGGAATTTCTGCCGGTTTGCCCCAAAATAAGAAAATTTCTGCTTTTTTTCTCTGAAATAAGTGAAATTTTGCAATTTTGCCCCAAAATAAGTGAAATTTCTGCTATTTTGCCCCAAAATAAGGGAAATATCTGGAATTTTGCCCCAAAATAAGTGGAATTTCTGAGTTTTGCCCCAAAATAAAGAGAATTTCTGTTTTTTTGCCCCAACATATAGGCAATTTCTGCCTTTTTGCTCCACAATTAGGGGAATTTCTGCAATTTTGCTCCAAAATACGTGGAATTTCTGCCTTTTTGCACGAAAATAAGAAGAATGCATACCTTTTTGCCATAAAAAAGGGAAATTTCTTCATTTTTGCTCCAAATTAAGGGGAATTTCTGCTTTTTTGCCTCTAAATAAGTGGAATTTTTGTCTTTTTCCCAAAAACAAAGGGAATTTCTGTCTTTTTCGCCCCAAAATAAGGAAAAATTCTGACTTATTAACCTGAAGTAAGTAAAATTTCTGCAATTTTGCACCAAAATAAGGGAAATTTCTGGAATTTTGCCCCAAAATTAGTGGAATTTTTGTGTTTTTCCCCAAAATAAAGAGAATTTCTGTATTTTTGCCCAAACATATTGAGAATTTCTGTATTTTTGCCACACAATTAGGGAAATTTCTGTAATTTTGCTCCAAAATACGGGTAATTTCTGCCATTTTGCCTGAAAATAAGAAGAATGAATACCTTTTTGCCAAAAAATGGGAAATTTCTTCATTTTTGCTTCAAAATAAAAGGAATTTCTGCTTTTTTGCCTCTAAATAAGTGGAATTTCTGTCTATTTCCCCCAAAATAAAGAGAATTTCTGTCTTTTTTGCCCCAAAATAAGGAAAAATTCTGACTTATTACCCTGAAGTAAGTGAAATTTCTGCAATTTTGCCCCAAAATAAGGGAAATTTCTGCATTTTTGCCCCCAAATAAGGGGAATTTCAGCCTTTTTACCTCAAAATAAGGGAAATTTCTGCATTTTTGCCCCCTAATAAGGGGAATTTCAGCCTTTTTACCTCAAAATAAGGGGAATTTCCGCATTTTTGCCACAAAATATTAGGAATTTCTGCCTTTTTGCCCCAAAATAAGAAAATTTCTGCTTTTTTTCCCTGAAATAATTGAAATTTCTGCAATTTTGCCCCAAAATAAGTGAAATTTCTGCAATTTTGTCCTAAAATAAGGGAAATTTCTGGAATTTTGCTTCAAAATAAGAGGAATTTCTGAGTTTTGCTTCAAAATAAGGAGAATTTCTGTCTTTTTGCCCCAACATATAGGAAATTTCTGCCTTTTTGCCCCACAATTAGGGGAATTTCAGCAATTTTGGTCCAAAAGACGGGGAATTTCTGCCTTTTTGCCTGAAAATAAGAAGAATGCATACCTTTTTGCCATCAAAAATGTAATTTCTTCTATTTTGCTTCAAAATAAAGGGAATTTCTATTTTTTTGCCTCTAAATAAGTGGAATTTCTGTCTTTTTCCCTCAAAACAAAGGGAATTTCTGTCTTTTTTGCCCTAAAATAAGGAAAAATTCTGACTTATTACCCTGTAGTAAGTGAAATTTCTTAGATTTTGCCCCAAAATAAGGGAAATTTCTGCCTTTTTGCCCCCAAATAAGGGGAATTTCAGTCTTTTTACCTCAAAATAAAGGGAATTTCTCCATTTTTACTACAAAATATTAGGAATTTCTGCCTTTTTGCCCCAAAATAAGGAAAATTTCTGCCTTTTTTCTCTGAAATTAGTGAAATTTCTGCCTTTTTGCCCCAAAATAAGTGAAATTTCTGCAATTTTGCCCAAAAATAAGTGAAATTTCTGCAATTTTGCCACAAAATAAGTGGAATTTCTGAGTTTTGCCCCCAAAAAAGAGAATTTCTGTCTTTTTGCCCCAACATATAGGGAATTTCTGCCTTTTTGCCCCACAATTAGGGGAATTTCTGCAATTTTGCTCCAAAATACCGAAAATTTCTGCCTTTTTGCCCGAAAATAATGCGAATTTCAGCCTTTTTACCTCAAAATAAGGGGAATTTCTGCATTTTTGCCACAAAATATTAGGAATATCTGCTTTTTGCCCCAAAATAAGGAAAATTTCTGCCTTTTTTCTCTGAAATAAGTGAAATTTCTGCAATTTTGCCCCAAAATAAGTGAAATTTCTGCAATTTTGCCCCAAAATAAGTGAAATTTCTGCAATTTTGCCCCAAAATAAGGAAAATTTCTGGAATTTTGCCCCAGAATAAGGAGAATTTCTGTCTTTTTCCCCAAACATATAGGCAATTTCTGCCTCTTTGCCCAACATTTAGGGGAATTTCTTCAATTTTGCTGCAAAATACGGGGAATATCTGCCTTTTTGCCTGAAAATAAGAAGAATGCATAACTTTTTGCCATAAAAAAAGGAAATTTCTTCATTTTTACTCCATAGTAAGGGGAATTTCTGCTTTTTTGCCTCTAAATAAGTGGAATTTCTGTCTTTTTCCCCCAAAACAAAGGGAATTTTTGTATTTTTGCACCAAAATAAGGAAAAATTCTGACTTATTACCCTGAAGTAAGTGCAATTTCTGCAATTTTGCCCCAAAATAAGGGAAATTTCTGGAATTTTGCCCCAAAATAAGTGGAATTTCTGAGTTTTGCCGCAAAATAAGGAGAATTTCTGTCTTTTTAGCCCAACATATAGGCAATTTCTGCCTTTTTGCCCCACAATTAGAGGAATTTCTGCAATTTTGCTCCAAAATACGGAGAATTTCTGCCTTTTTGCAAGAAAATAAGAAGAATGCATAATTTTTTGCCATAAAAAAGAAAAATTTCTTCATTTTTGCTCCAAAATAAGGGGAATTTCTGCTTTTTTGCCTCTAAATAAGTGGAATTTCAGTCTTTTTTCCCCAAAACAAAGGGAATTTCTGCCTTTTTTGCCCCAAAATAAGAAAAAATTCTGACTTATTACCCTGAAGTAAGTGAAATTTCTGCAATCTTGCCCCAAAATTAGGGAAATTAGTGCCTTTTTGCCCCCAAATAAGGAGAATTTTAGCCTTTTTACCTCAAAATAAGGGGAATTTCTGCATTTTTGTCACAAAATATTAGGAATTTCTGCCTTTTTGCCCCAAAATAAGGAAAATTTCTGTCTTTTTTTTCTGAAATAAGTGAAATTTCTGCAATTTTGCCCCAAAATAAGTGAAATTTCTGAGTTTTGCCCCAAAATAAGGAGAATTTCTGTTTTTTTGCCCCAGCATATAGAGAATTTCTGCCTTTTTGCCCCACAATTACGGGAATTTCTGCAATTTTGCTCCAAAATACGGGGAATTTCTGCCTTTTTGCCTGAAAATAAGAAGAATGCATACGTTTTTGCCATAAAAAGGAAATTTCTTTATTTTTGCTTCAAAATAAAAGGAATTTCTGCTTTTTTGCCTCTAAATAAGTGGAATTTCTGTTTTTTTCCCCCAAAACATAGGGAATTTTTGTATTTTTGCACCAAAATAAAAAAAAAATTCTGACTTATTACCCTGAAGTAAGTGAAATTTCTGCAATTTTGCCAAAAAATAAGGGAAATTTCTGCCTTTTTGCCTCCAAATAAGGGGAATTTCAGCCTTTTTACCTCAAAATATGGTGAATTTATGCATTTTTGCCCCCAAATAAGGGGAATTTCAGCCTTTATATCTCAAAATAAGGGGAATTTCTGCATTATTGCCACAAAACATTAGGAATTTCTGCCTTTTTGCCCCAAAATAAGAAAATTTCTCATTTTTTCCCTGAAAAAAGTGAAATTTCTGCAATTTTGCCCCAAAATATGTTAAATTTCTGCAATTTTTTCCCAAAATAAGGGAAATTTCTGGAATTTTGCCCCCAAATAAGTGGAATTTCTGAGTATTTCCCCAAAATAAGAAGAATTTCTGTCTTTTTGCCCCAACATATAGAGAATTTCTGCCTTTTTGCCCCACAATTAGGGGAATTTCTGCAATTTTGCTCCAAAATACGGGGAATTTCTGCCTTTTTGTCCGAAAATAAAAAGAATGCATACATTTTTGCCATTAAAAACAAATTTCTTCATTTTTGCTCTAAAATAAGGGGAATTTCTTTTTTTTTGCCTCTAAATAAGTGGAATTTCTGTCTTTATCCCCCAAAACAAAGGGATTTCCTGTCTTATTTGCCCCAAAATAAAGAAAATTTCTGACTTATTACCCTTAAATAAGTGAAATTTCTGCAATTTTGAACGAAAATAAAGGAAATTTTTGCCTTATTGCCCCCAAATAAGGGGAATTTCAGCCTTTTTACCTTAAAATAAGGGGAATTTCTGCATTTTTGCCACAAAATATTAGGAATTTCTGCCTTTTTGCCCCAAAATAAGAAAATTTCTGCTTTTTTTCCATGAAATAAGTGAAATTTCTGCAATTTTGCCCCAAAATAAAGGAAATTTTTGCCTTTTGCCCTCAAATAAAGGGAATTTCAGCTTTTTTACCTCAAAATAAGGGGAATTTCTGCATTTTTGCCACAAAATATTAGGAATTTCTGCCTGTTTGCCCCAAAATAAGAAAATTTCTGCTTTTTTTCTCTGAAATAAGTGAAATTTTGCAATTTTGCCCCAAAATAAGTGAAATTTCTGCTATTTTGCCCCAAAATAAGGGAAATTTCTGGAATTTTGCCCCAAAATAAGTGGAATTTCTGAGTTTTGCCCCAAAATAAGGAGAATTTCTGTTTTTTTGCCCCAACATATAGGCAATTTCTGCATTTTTGCCCCACAATTAGGGGAATTTCTGCAATTTTGCTCCAAAATACGTGGAATTTCTGCCTTTTTGCACGAAAATAAGAAGAATGCATACCTTTTTGCCATAAAAAAGGGAAATTTCTTCATTTTTGCTCCAAATTAAGGGGAATTTCTGCTTTTTTGCCTCTAAATAAGTGGAATTTTTGTCTTTTTCCCAAAAACAAAGGGAATTTCTGTCTTTTTCGCCCCAAAATAAGGAAAAATTCTGACTTATTAACCTGAAGTAAGTAAAATTTCTGCAATTTTGCACCAAAATAAGGGAAATTTCTGGAATTTTGCCCCAAAATTAGTGGAATTTTTGTGTTTTTCCCCAAAATAAAGAGAATTTCTGTATTTTTGCCCAAACATATTGAGAATTTCTGTATTTTTGCCACACAATTAGGGAAATTTCTGTAATTTTGCTCCAAAATACGGGTAATTTCTGCCTTTTTGCCTGAAAATAAGAAGAATGAATACCTTTTTGCCAAAAAATGGGAAATTTCTTCATTTTTGCTTCAAAATAAAAGGAATTTCTGCTTTTTTGCCTCTAAATAAGTGGAATTTCTGTCTATTTCCCCCAAAATAAAGAGAATTTCTGTCTTTTTTGCCCCAAAATAAGGAAAAATTCTGACTTATTACCCTGAAGTAAGTGAAATTTCTGTAATTTTTCCCCAAAATAAGGGAAATTTCTACCTTTTTGCCCGCAAATAAGGGGAATTTCAGCATTTTTACCTCAAAATAAGGGGAATTTCTGCATTTTTGCCCCCAAATAAGGGGAATTTCAGCCTTTTTACCTCAAAATAAGGGGAATTTCTGCATTTTTGCCAAAAAATATTAGGAATTTCTGCCTTTTTGCCCCAAAATAAGAAAATTTCTGCTTTTTTTCCCTGAAATAATTGAAATTTCTGCAATTTTGCCCCAAAATAAGTGAAATTTCAGCAATTTTGTCCTAAAATAAGGGAAATTTCTGGAATTTTGCTTCAAAATAAGAGGAATTTCTGAGTTTTGCTTCAAAATAAGGAGAATTTCTGTCTTTTTGCCCCAACATATAGGAAATTTCTGCCTTTTTGCCCCACAATTAGGGGAATTTCATCAATTTTGCTCCAAAAGACGGGGAATTTCTGCCCTTTTGCCCGAAAATAAGAAGAATGCATACCTTTTTGCCATCAAAAATGTAATTTCTTCTATTTTGCTTCAAAGTAAAGGGAATTTCTATTTTTTTGCCTCTAAATAAGTGGAATTTCTGTCTTTTTCCCTCAAAACAAAGGGAATTTCTGTCTTTTTTGCCCTAAAATAAGGAAAAATTCTGACTTATTACCCTGTAGTAAGTGAAATTTCTTAGATTTTGCCCCAAAATAATGGAAATTTCTGCCTTTTTGCCCCCAAATAAGGGGAATTTCAGTCTTTTTACCTCAAAATAAGGGGAATTTCTGCATTTTTACCACAAAATATTAGGAATTTATGACTTTTTGCCCCAAAATAAGGAAAATTTTTGCCTTTTTTCCCTGAAATAAATGAAATTTCTGCCTTTTTGCCCAAAATAAGTGAAATTTCTGCAATTTTGCCCCAAAATAAGGGAAATTTCTGCAATTTTGCCACAAAATAAGTGGAATTTCTGAGTTTTGCCCCAAAAAATGGAGAATTTCTGTCTTTTTGCCCCAACATATAGGAAATTTCTGCCTTTTTGCCCCACAATTAGGGGAATTTCTGCAATTTTGCTCCAAAATACCAAGAATTTCTGCTTTTTTGCCTCTAAATAAGTGGAATTTCTGTCTTTTTCTCCCAAAACAAAGGGAATTTCTGTCTTTTTTGCCCCAAAATAAGGAAAAATTCTGACTTATTACCCTGAAGTAAGTGAAATTCCTGTACTTTTGCTCCAAAATTAGGGAAATTTCTGCCTTTTTGCCCCAAAATAATGCGAATTTCAGCCTTTTTACCTCAAAATAAGGGGAATTTCTGCATTTTTGCCACAAAATATTAGGAATATCTGCTTTTTGCCCCAAAATAAGGAAAATTTCTGACTTTTTTCTCTGAAATAAGTGAAATTTCTGCAATTTTGCCCCAAAATAAGTGAAATTTCTGCAATTTTGCCCCAAAATAAGGAAAATTTCTGGAATTTTGCCCCAAAATAAGTGGAATTTCTGAGTTTTGCCCCAAAATAAAGAAAATTTCTGTCCTTTTGCCCCAACATATAGGCAATTTCTGCCTTTTTGCCCAAAAATTAGGGGAATTTCTTCAATTTTGCTCCAAAATATGGGGAATATCTGCCTTTTTGCCTGAAAATATAAAGAATGCATAACTTTTGGCCATAAAAAAGGGAAATTTCTTCATTTTTGCTCCATAATAAGGTGAATTTCTGCTTTTTTGCCTCTAAATAAGTGGAATTTCTGTCTTTTTTTCCCAAAACAAAGGGAATTTTTGTATTTTTGCACCAAAATACGGAAAAATTCTGACTTATTACCCTGAAGTAAGTGAAATTTCTGCAATTTTGCCTCAAAATAAGAGAAATTTCTGCCTTTTTGCCCACAAATAAGGGGAATTTCAGACTATTTACCTCAAAATAAAGAGAATTTCTGCATTTTTGCCACAAAATATTATTGATTTCTGCCTTTTTGCCCCAAAATAAAAAAATTTCTGCTTTTTTTCCCTGAAATAAGTGAAATTTCTGCAATTTTGCCCCAAAATAAGTGAAATTTCTGCAATTTTGCCCCAAAATAAGGGAAATTTCTGGAATTTTGACCCAAACTAAGTGGAATTACTGAGTTTTGTTCCAAAATAAGGAGAATTTCTGTCTTTTTGCCCCAACATATAAAGAATTTTTGCCTTTTTGCCCCACAATTAGGGGAATTTCTGCAATTTTGCTCCAAAATACAGGGAATTTCTGCCTTTTTGCCCGAAAGTAAGAAGAATGCATATCTTTTTGCCATAAAAAGGAAATTTCTTCATTTTTGCTCAAAAATAAGGGTAATTTCTGCTTTTTTGCCTCTAAATAAGTGGAATTTCTGTATTTTTCCCCCAAAGCAAAGGAAATTTCTGTCTTTTTTGCCCCAAAATAAAGAAAAATTCTGACTTATTACCCTGAAGTAAGTGAAATTTCTGCAATTTTGCCCCAAAATAAGAAAAATTTCTGCCTTTTTGCCCCCAAATAAGTGGAATTTCAGCCTTTTTACCTCGAAATATGGGGAATTTCTGCATTTTTGCCACAAAATATTAGGAATTTCTGCCTTTTTGCCCCAAAATAAGGAAAATTTCTGCCTTTTTTCACTGAAATAAGTGAAATTTCTGCAGTTTTGCCCCAAAATAAGTGAAATTTCTGCAAATTTGCTCCAAAATAAGTGAAATTTCTGCAATTTTGCCCCAAAATAAGGGAAATTTCTGGAATTTTGCCCCAAAATAAGTGGAATTTCTGAGTTTTGCCCCAAAATAAGGAGAATTTCTGTTTTTTTGCCCCAACATATAGGCAATTTCTGACTTTTTGCCCCACAATTAGGGGAATTTCTGCAATTTTGCTATAAAATACGGGGAATTTCTCCCTTTTTGCTTGAAAATAAGAAGAATGCATACCTTTTTGCCATAAAAAAAGAAAATTTCTTTATTTTTGCTCCAAAAAGGGGAATTTCTGCTTTTTTGCCTCTAAATAAGTGGAATTTCTTTCTTTTTCCCTCAAAACAAAGGGAATTTCTGTGTTTTTTGCCCCAAAATAATCTAAAATTCTGACTTATTACCCTGAAGTAAGTGATATTTCTGCAATTTTGCCCCAAAAAAAGGGAAATTTATGCCTTTTGCCCCCAAATAAGGGGAATTTCAGCCTTTTTACCTCGAAATAAGGGGAATTTCTGCATTTTTGCCACAAAATATTAGGAATTTCTGCCATTTTGCTCCAAAATAAGGAAAATTTCTGCATTTTTTCCCTGAAATAAGTGAAATTACTGCAATTTTGTTACAAAATATGTAAAATTTCTGCATATTTGCCCCAAAATAAGTGAAATTTCTGCAATTTTGCCCCAAAAAAAGGAAAATTTCTGTAATATTGCCCCAAAATAAGTGGAATTTCTGAGTTTTGCCCCAAAATAAAGAGAATTTCGGTCTTTTGGCCCCAACATATAGAGATTTTCTGCATTTTTGCCCCACAATTAGGGGAATTTCTGCAATTTTGCTCAAAAATACGGGGAATTTTTGCTTTTTTGCCCGATAATAAGAAGAATGCATACCCTTTTGCCATAAAAAAAAGAAATTTCTTCATTTTTGCTCCAAAATAAGGGGAATTTCTGCTTTTGCCTCTAAATAAGTGGAATTTCTGTCTTTTTCCCCCAAGGCAAAGGGAATTCCTGTCTTTTTTGTCCCAAAATAAAGAAAATTTCTGACTTATAACCCTTAAATAAGTGAAATTTCTGAAATTTTGAACGAAAATAAAGGAAATTTTTGCCTTTTTGCCCCCAAAGAAGGGGAATTTCAGCCTTTTTACCTCAAAATAAGGGGAATTTCTGCATTTATGCCTCAATATATTAGGAATTTGTGCCTTTTTGCCCCCAAATAAGAAAATTTCTGCTTTTTTTTCCTTAAATAAGTGAAATTTCTGCAATTTTGCCCTAAAATAAGTGAAATGTCTGCAATTGTGCCCCAAAATAAGGGAAATTTCTGGAATTTGCCCCAAAATAAGTGGAATTTCTTAGTTTTGCCCCAAAATAAGGAGAATTTCTGTCTTTTTGCCCCAACATAGAGAGATTTTCTGCATTTTTGCCCCACAATTAGGGGAATTTCTGCAATTATGCTCCAAAATACGGGGAATTTCTGCCTTTTTGCCCGAAAATAAAAAGAATGCATAACTTTTTGCCATAAAAAAGGGAAATTTCTTCATTTTTGCTCCAAAATAAGGGGAATTTCTGCATTTTGGCCTTTAAATAAGTGGAATATCTGTCTTTTCCCCCAAGACAAAGGGAATTTCTGTCATTTTTGCCCCAAAATAAGGAAAAATTCTGACTTATTACCCTGAAGTAAGTGAAATTTCTGCAATTTTGCCCCAAAATTAGGGAAATTTCTGCCTTTTTGCCTCCAAATTAGGGGAATTTCAGCCTTTTTACCTCAAAATAAGGAGAATTTCTGCATTTTTGTCACAAAATATTAGGAATTTCTGCCTTTTTGCCCCAAAATAAGAAAAATTTCTGTCTTTTTTCTCTGAAATAAGTGAAATTTCTGCAATTTTGCCCCAAAATAAGTGAAATTTCTGCAATTTTGCCCAAAAATAAGTGAAATTTCTGCAATTTTGCCCCAAATTAAAAGAAATTTCTGGAATTTTGCCCCAAAATAAGTGGAATTTCTGAGTTTTGACACAAAATAAGGAGAATTTCTGTCTTTTTGCCCCAATATATAGAGAATTTCTGCATTTTTGTCCCACAATTAAAGAAATTTCTGCAATTTTGCTCCAAAATACGGGGAATTTCTGCAATTTTGCCCCAAAATAAGGGAAATTTCTGGAATTTTTCCCCAAAATAAGTGAAATTTCTGAGTTTTGCCCCAAAATAAGGAGAATTTCTGTTTTTTTGCCCCAACATATAGGCAATTTCTGCCTTTTTGCCCCACAATTAGGGGAATTTCTTCAATTTTGCTCCAAAATACGTGGAATTTCTGCCTTTTTGCACGAAAATAAGAGGAATGCATACCTTTTTGCCATAAAAAAGGGAAATTTCTTCATTTTTGCTCCAAAATAAGGGGAATTTCTGCTTTTTTGCCTCTAAATAAGTGGAATTTCTGTCTTTTTCCCCCAAAACAAAGGGAATTCCTGTCTTTTTTGCCCCAAAATAAGGAAATTTTCTGACTTATTACCCTGAAGTAAGAGAAATTTCTGAAATTTTGCCCCAAAATAAAGGAAATTTTTGCCTTTTTGCCCCCAAATAAAGGGAATTTCAGCCTTTTTACCTCAAAATAAAGGGAATTTCTGCATTTTTGCCACAAAATATTAGGAATTTCTGCCTTTTTGCCCCAAAATAAGAAAATTTCTGCTTTTTTTTCTCTGAAATAAGTGAAATTTTGCAATTTTGCCCCAAAATAAGTGAAATTTCTGCAATTTTGCACCAAAATAAGGGAAATTTCTGGAATTTTTCCCCAAAATAAGTGGAATTTCTGAGTTTTGCCCCAAAATAAGGAGAATTTCTGTTTTTTTGCCCCAACATATAGGCAATTTCTGCCTTTTTGCCCCACAATTAGGGGAATTTCTTCAATTTTGCTCCAAAATACGTGGAATTTTTGCCTTTTTGCACGAAAATAAGAGGAATGCATACCTTTTTGCCATAAAAAAAGGGAAATTTCTTCATTTTTGCTCCAAATTAAGGGGAATTTCTGCTTTTTTGCCTCTAAATAAGTGGAATTTCTGTCTTTTTCCCCCAAAACAAAGGGAATTTCTGTCTTTTTTGCCCCAAAATAAGGAAAAATTCTGACTTATTAACCTGAAGTAAGTAAAATTTCTGCAATTTTGCACCAAAATAAGGGAAATTTCTGGAATTTTGCCCCAAAATAAGTGGAATTTTTGTGTTTTTCCCCAAAATAAAGAGAATTTCTGTATTTTTGCCAAAACATATAGAGAATTTCTGTTTTTTGCTACACAATTAGGGAAATATCTGTAATTTTGCTCCAAAATACGGGTAATTTCTGCCTTTTTGCCCGAAAATAAGAAGAATGAATACCTTTTTGCCAAAAAATGGGAAATTTCTTCATTTTTGCTCCAAAATAAAAGGAATTTCTGCTTTTTTGCCTCTAAATAAGTGGAATTTCTGTCTATTTCCCCCAAAATAAAGAGAATTTCTGTCTTTTTTGCCCCAAAATAAGGAAAAATTCTGACTTATTACCCTGAAGTAAGAAAAATTTCTGTAATTTTTCCCCAAAATAAGGGAAATTACTACCTTTTTGCCCGCAAATAAGGGGAATTTCAGCCTTTTTACCTCAAAATAAGGGGAATTTCTGCATTTTTGCCCCCAAATAAGGGGAATTTCAGCCTTTTTACCTCAAAATAAGGGGAATTTCCGCATTTTTGCCACAAAATATTAGGAATTTCTGCCTTTTTGCCCCAAAATAAGAAAATTTCTGCTTTTTTTCCCTAAAATAATTGAAATTTCTGCAATTTTGCCCCAAAATAAGTGAAATTTCTGCAATTTTGTCCTAAAATAAGGGAAATTTCTTGAATTTTGCTTCAAAATAAGAGGAATTTCTGAGTTTTGCTTCAAAATAAGGAGAATTTCTGTCTTTTTGCCCCAACATATAGGAAATTTCTGCCTTTTTGCCCCACAATTAGGGGAATTTCAGCAATTTTGCTCCAAAAGACGGGGAATTTCTGCCTTTTTGCCCGAAAATAAGAAGAATGCATACCTTTTTGCCATCAAAAATGTAATTTCTTCTATTTTGCTTCAAAATAAAGGGAATTTCTATTTTTTTGCCTCTAAATAAGTGGAATTTCTGTCTTTTTCCCTCAAAACAAAGGGAATTTCTGTCTTTTTTGCCCTAAAATAAGGAAAAATTCTGACTTATTACCCTGTAGTAAGTGAAATTTCTTCAATTTTGCCCCAAAATAAGGGAAATTTCTGCCTTTTTGCCCCTGAATAAGGGGAATTTCAGTCTTTTTACCTCAAAATAAGGGGAATTTCTGCATTTTTACCACAAAATATTAGGAATTTATGACTTTTTGCCCCAAAATAAGTAAAATTTTTGCCTTTTTTCCCTGAAATAAATGAAATTTCTGCCTTTTTGCCCAAAATAAGTGAAATTTCTGCAATTTTGCCCCAAAATAAGGGAAATTTCTGCAATTTTGCCACAAAATAAGTGGAATTTCTGAGTTTTGCCCCAAAAAATGGAGAATTTCTGTCTTTTTGCCCCAACATATAGGAAATTTCTGCCTTTTTGCCCCACAATTAGGGGAATTTCTGCAATTTTGCTCCAAAATACCGAGAATTTCTGCCTTTTTGCCCGAAAATAAGAAGAATGCATACCTATTTGCCATAAAAAAGAGAAAGTTCTTCATTTTTGCTCCAAAATAAGGGGAATTTCTGCTTTTTTGCCTCTAAATAAGTGGAATTTCTGTCTTTTTCTCCCAAAACAAAGGGAATTTCTGTCTTTTTTGCCCCAAAATAAGGAAAAATTCTGACTTATTACCCTGAAGTAAGTGAAATTCCTGTACTTTTGCTCCAAAATTAGGGAAATTTCTGCCTTTTTGCCGCAAAATAATGCGAATTTCAGCCTTTTTACCTCAAAATAAGGGGAATTTCTGCATTTTTGCCACAAAATATTAGGAATATCTGCTTTTTGCCCCAAAATAAGGAAAATTTCTGCCTTTTTTCTCTGAAATAAGTGAAATTTCTGCAATTTTGCCCCAAAATAAGTGAAATTTCTGCAATTTTGCCCCAAAATAAGTGAAATTTCTGCAATTTTGCCCCAAAATAAGGAAAATTTCTGGAATTTTGCCCCAAAATAAGTGGAATTTCTGAGTTTTGCCCCAAAATAAAGAAAATTTCTGTCTTTTTGCCCCAACATATAGGCAATTTCTGCCTTTTTGCCCAAAAATTAGGGGAATTTCTTCAATTTTGCTCCAAAATACGGGGAATATCTGCCTTTTTGCCTGAAAATATAAAGAATGCATAACTTTTTGCCATAAAAAAGGGAAATTTCTTCATTTTTGCTCCATAATAAGGGGAATTTCTGCTTTTTTGCCTCTAAATAAGTGGAATTTCTGTCTTTTTTTCCCAAAACAAAGGGAATTTTTGTATTTTTGCACTAAAATACGGAAAAATTCTGACTTATTACCCTGAAGTAAGTGAAATTTCTGCAATTTTGCCTCAAAATAAGAGAAATTTCTGCCTTTTTGCCCACAAATAAGGGGAATTTCAGCCTTTTTACCTCAAAATAAAGAGAATTTCTGCATTTTTGCTACAAAATATTATTAATTTCTGCCTTTTTGCCCCAAAATAAAAAAATTTCTGCTTTTTTCCCCTGAAATAAGTGAAATTTCTGCAATTTTTTCCCCAAAATAAGTGAAATTTCTGCAATTTTGCCCCAAAATAAGGGAAATTTCTGGAATTTTGACCCAAACTAAGTGGAATTACTGAGTTTTGCCCCAAAATAAGGAGAATTTCTGTCTTTTTGCCCCAACATATAAAGAATTTCTGCCTTTTTGCACCACAATTAGGGGATTTTCTGCAATTTTGCTCCAAAATACAGGGAATTTCTGCCTTTTTGCCCGAAAGTAAGGAGAATGCATATCTATTTGCCATAAAAAGGAAATTTCTTCATTTTTGCTTAAAAATAAGGGTAATTTCTGCTTTTTTGCCTCTAAATAAGTTGAATTTCTGTCTTTTTCTCCCAAAACAAAGGGAATTTCTGTCTTTTTTGCCCCAAAATAAGGAAAAATTCTGACTTATTACCCTGAAGTAAGTGAAATTCCTTTACTTTTGCTCCAAAATTAGGGAAATTTCTGCCTTTTTGCCGCAAAATAATGCGAATTTCAGCCTTTTTACCTCAAAATAAGGGGAATTTCTGCATTTTTGCCACAAAATATTAGGAATATCTGCTTTTTGCCCCAAAATAAGGAAAATTTCTGCCTTTTTTCTCTGAAATAAGTGAAATTTCTGCAATTTTGCCCCAAAATAAGTGAAATTTCTGCAATTTTGCCCCAAAATAAGTGAAATTTCTGCAATTTTGCCCCAAAATAAGGAAAATTTCTGGAATTTTGCCCCAAAATAAGTGGAATTTCTGAGTTTTGCCCCAAAATAAAGAAAATTTCTGTCTTTTTGCCCCAACATATAGGCAATTTCTGCCTTTTTGCCCAAAAATTAGGGGAATTTCTTCAATTTTGCTCCAAAATACGGGGAATATCTGCCTTTTTGCCTGAAAATATAAAGAATGCATAACTTTTTGCCATAAAAAAGGGAAATTTCTTCATTTTTGCTCCATAATAAGGGGAATTTCTGCTTTTTTGCCTCTAAATAAGTGGAATTTCTGTCTTTTTTTCCCAAAACAAAGGGAATTTTTGTATTTTTGCACTAAAATACGGAAAAATTCTGACTTATTACCCTGAAGTAAGTGAAATTTCTGCAATTTTGCCTCAAAATAAGAGAAATTTCTGCCTTTTTGCCCACAAATAAGGGGAATTTCAGCGTTTTTACCTCAAAATAAAGAGAATTTCTGCATTTTTGCTACAAATATTATTAATTTCTGCCTTTTTGCCCCAAAATAAAAAAATTTCTGCTTTTTTCCCCTGAAATAAGTGAAATTTCTGCAATTTTGCCCCAAAATAAGTGAAATTTCTGCAATTTTGCCCCAAAATAAGGGAAATTTCTGGAATTTTGACCCAAACTAAGTGGAATTACTGAGTTTTGCCCCAAAATAAGGAGAATTTCTGTCTTTTTGCCCCAACATATAAAGAATTTCTGCCTTTTTGCACCACAATTAGGGGAATTTCTGCAATTTTGCTCCAAAATACAGGGAATTTCTGCCTTTTTGCCCGAAAGTAAGGAGAATGCATATCTATTTGCCATAAAAAGGAAATTTCTTCATTTTTGCTTAAAAATAAGGGTAATTTCTGCTTTTTTGCCTCTAAATAAGTGGAATTTCTGTATTTTTCCCCCAAAACGAAGGAAATTTCTGTCTTTTTTGCCCCAAAATAAAGAAAAGTTCTGACTTATTACCCTGAAGTAAGTGAAATTTCTGCAATTTTGCCCCAAAATAAGAAAAATTTCTGCCTTTTTGCCCCCAAATAAGTGGAATTTCACCTTTTTACCTCGAAATATGGGGAATCTGCATTTTTGCCACAAAATATTAGGAATTTCTGCCTTTTTGCCCCAAAATAAGGAAAATTTCTGCCTTTTTTCACTGAAATAAGTGAAATTTCTGCAGTTTTGCCCCAAAATAAGTGAAATTTCTGCAAATTTGCCCCAAAATAAGTGAAATTTCTGCAATTTTGCCCCAAAATAAGGGAAATTTCTGGAATTTTGCCCCAAAATAAGTGAAATTTCTGAGTTTTGCCCCAAAATAAGGAGAATTTCTGTTTTTTTGCCCCAACATATAGGCAATTTCTGCCTTTTTGCCCCACAATTAGGGGAATTTCTGCAATTTTGCTCCAAAATACGGGGAATTTCTGCCTTTTTGCTTGAAAATAAGAAGAATGCATACCTTTTTGCCAAAAAATGGGAAATTTCTTCATTTTTGCTCCAAAAAGGGGAATTTCTGCTTTTTTGCCTCTAAATAAGTGGAATTTCTTTCTTTTTCCCTCAAAACAAAGGGAATTTCTGTGTTTTTTGCCCCAAAATAAGGAAAAATTCTGACTTATTACCCTGAAGTAAGTGATATTTCTGCAATTTTGCCCCAAAATAAGGGAAATTTCTGCCTTTTTGCCCCCAAATAAGGGGAATTTCAGCCTTTTTACCTCGAAATAAGGGGAATTTCTGCATTTTTGCCAAAAATATTAGGAATTTCTGCCTTTTTGCCCAAAAATAAAGAAAATTTCTGCCCTTTTTCCCTAAAATATGTGAAATTTCTGCAATTTTGCCACAAAATAATTAAAATTTCTTCATATTTGCCCCAAAATAATTGAAATTTCTGCAATTTTGCCCCAAAATAAGGAAAATTTCTGGAATTTTGCCCCAAAATAAGTGGAATTTCTTAGTTTTGCCCCAAAATAAGGAGAATTTCTGTCTTTTTGCTCCAACATTGAGAGATTTTCTGCATTTTTGCCCCACAATTAGGGGAATTTCTGCAATTATGCTCCAAAATACGGGGAATTTCTGCCTTTTTGCCTCCAAATTAGGGGAATTTCAGCCTTTTAACTTCAAAATAAGGAGAATTTCTGCATTTTTGTCACAAAATATTAGGAATTTCTGCCTTTTTGCCCCAAAATAAGAAAAATTTCTGTCTTTTTTCTCTGAAATAAGTGAAATTTTTGCACTTTTGCCCCAAAATAAGTGAAATTTCTGCAATTTTGCCCAAAAATAAGTGAAATTTCTGCAATTTTGCCACAAATTAAAGGAAATTTCTGAAATTTTGCCCTAAAATAAGTGGAATTTCTGAGTTTTGACACAAAATAAGGAGAATTTCTGTCTTTTTGCCCCAATATATAGAGAATTTCTGCATTTTTGTCCCACAATTAAAGAAATTTCTGCAATTTTGCTCCAAAATACGGGGAATTTCTGCCTTTTTGCCCGAAAATAAGAAGAATGCATAACTTTTTGCCATAAAAAAGGGAAATTTCTTCATTTTTGCTCCAAAATAAGGGGAATTTCTGCTTTTTTGCCTCGAAATAAGTGGAATTTCTGTCTTTTTCCCCCAAAACAAAGGGAATTCCTGTCTTTTTTGCCCCAAAATAAGGAAATTTTCTGACTTATTACCCTGAAATAAGTGAAATTTCTGAAATTTTGCCCCAAAATAAAGGAAATTTTTGCCTTTTTGCCCCCAAATAAAGGGAATTTCAGCCTTTTTACCTCAAAATAAAGGGAATTTCTGCATTTTTGCCACAAAATATTAGGAATTTCTGCCTTTTTGCCCCAAAATAAAGAAAATTTCTGCTTTTTTTTCTCTGAAATAAGTGAAATTTTGCAATTTTGCCCCAAAATAAGTGAAATTTCTGCAATTTTGCCCCAAAATAAGGGAAATTTCTGGAATTTTGCCCCAAAATAAGTGGAATTTCTGAGTTTTGCCCCAAAATAAGGAGAATTTCTGTTTTTTTGCCCCAACATATAGGCAATTTCTGCCTTTTTACCCTACAATTAGGGGAATTTCTTCAATTTTGCTCCAAAATACGTGGAATTTCTGCCTTTTTGCACGAAAATAAGAGGAATGCATACATTTTTGCCATAAAAAAGGGAAATTTCTTCATTTTTGCTCCAAATTAAGGGGAATTTCTGCTTTTTTGCCTCTAAATAAGTGGAATTTCTGTCTTTTTCCCCCAAAACAAAGGGAATTTCTGTCTTTTTTGCCCCAAAATAAGGAAAAATTCTTACTTATTAACCTGAAGTAAGTAAAATTTCTGCAATTTTGCACCAAAATAAGGGAAATTTCTGGAATTTTGCCCCAAAATAAGTGGAATTTTTGTGTTTTTCCCCAAAATAAAGAGAATTTCTGTATTTTTGCCCCAACATATAGAGAATTTCTGTTTTTTGCTACACAATTAGGGAAATATCTGTAATTTTGCTCCAAAATACGGGTAATTTCTGCCTTTTTGCCCGAAAATAAGAAGAATGAATACCTTTTTGCCAAAAAATGGGAAATTTCTTCATTTTTGCTCCAAAATAAAAGGAATTTCTGCTTTTTTGCCTCTAAATAAGTGGAATTTCTGTCTATTTCCCCCAAAATAAAGAGAATTTCTGTCTTTTTTGCCCCAAAATAAGGAAAAATTGACTTATTACCCTGAAGTAAGTAAAATTTCTGTAATTTTTCCCCAAAATAAGGGAAATTTCTACCTTTTTGCCCGCAAATAAGGGGAATTTCAGCCTTTTTACCTCAAAATAAGGGGAATTTCTGCATTTTTGCCCCCAAATAAGGGGAATTTCAGCCTTTTTACCTCAAAATAAGGGGAATTTCCGCATTTTTGCCACAAAATATTAGGAATTTCTGCCTTTTTGCCCCAAAATAAGAAAATTTCTGCTTTTTTTCCCTAAAATAATTGAAATTTCTGCAATTTTGCCCCAAAATAAGTGAAATTTCTGCAATTTTGTCCTAAAATAAGGGAAATTTCTTGAATTTTGCTTCAAAATAAGAGGAATTTCTGAGTTTTGCTTCAAAATAAGGAGAATTTCTGTCTTTTTGCCCCAACATATAGGAAATTTCTGCCTTTTTGCCCCACAATTAGGGGAATTTCAGCAATTTTGCTCCAAAAGACGGGGAATTTCTGCCTTTTTGCCCGAAAATAAGAAGAATGCATACCTTTTTGCCATCAAAAATGTAATTTCTTCTATTTTGCTTCAAAATAAAGGGAATTTCTATTTTTTTGCCTCTAAATAAGTGGAATTTCTGTCTTTTTCCCTTAAAACAAAGGGAATTTCTGTCTTTTTTGCCCTAAAATAAGGAAAAATTCTGACTTATTACCCTGTAGTAAGTGAAATTTCTTCAATTTTGCCCCAAAATAAGGGAAATTTCTGCCTTTTTGCCCCCAAATAAGGGGAATTTCAGTCTTTTTACCTCAAAATAAGGGGAATTTCTGCATTTTTACCACAAAATATTAGGAATTTATGACTTTTTGCCCCAAAATAAGGAAAATTTTTGCCTTTTTTCCCTGAAATCAATGAAATTTCTGCCTTTTTGCCCAAAATAAGTGAAATTTCTGCAATTTTGCCCCAAAATAAGGGAAATTTCTGCAATTTTGCCACAAAATAAGTGGAATTTCTGAGTTTTGCCCAAAAAAATGGAGAATTTCTGTCTTTTTGCCCCAACATATAGGAAATTTCTGCCTTTTTGCCCCACAATTAGGGGAATTTCTGCAATTTTGCTCCAAAATACCGAGAATTTCTGCCTTTTTGCCCAAAATAAGAAGAATGCATACCTATTTGCCATAAAAAAGAGAAATTTCTTCATTTTTGCTCCAAAATAAGGGGAATTTCTGCTTTTTTGCCTCTAAATAAGTGGAATTTCTGTCTTTTTCTCCCAAAACAAAGGGAATTTCTGTCTTTTTTGCCCCAAAATAAGGAAAAATTCTGACTTATTACCCTGAAGTAAGTGAAATTCCTGTACTTTTGCTCCAAAATTAGGGAAATTTCTGCCTTTTTGCCGCAAAATAATGCGAATTTCAGCCTTTTTACCTCAAAATAAGGGGAATTTCTGCATTTTTGCCACAAAATATTAGGAATATCTGCTTTTTGCCCCAAAATAAGGAAAATTTCTGCCTTTTTTCTCTGAAATAAGTGAAATTTCTGCAATTTTGCCCCAAAATAATTGAAATTTCTGCAATTTTGCCCCAAAATAAGTGAAATTTCTGCAACTTTGCCCCAAAATAAGGAAAATTTCTGGAATTTTGCCACAAAATAAGTGGAATTTCTTAGTTTTGCCCCAAAATAAAGAAAATTTCTGTCTTTTTGCCCCAACATATAGGAAATTTCTGCCTTTTTGCCCCACAATTAGGGGAATTTCTGCAATTTTGCTCCAAAATACCGAGAATTTCTGCCTTTTGACCCGAAAAAAGAAAGAATGCATACCTATTTGCCATAAAAAAGAGAAATTTCTTCATTTTTGCTCCAAAATAAGGGGAATTTCTGCTTTTTTGCCTCTAAATAAGTGGAATTTCTGTCTTTTTCTCCCAAAACAAAGGGAATTTCTGTCTTTTTTGCCCCAAAATAAGGAAAAATTCTGACTTATTACCCTGAAGTAAGTGAAATTCCTGTACTTTTGCTCCAAAATTAGGGAAATTTCTGCCTTTTTGCCCCAAAATAATGCGAATTTCAGCCTTTTTACCTCAAAATAAGGGGAATTTCTGCATTTTTGCCACAAAATATTAGGAATATCTGCTTTTTGCCCCAAAATAAGGAAAATTTCTGCCTTTTTTCTCTGAAATAAGTGAAATTTCTGCAATTTTGCCCCAAAATAATTGAAATTTCTGCAATTTTGCCCCAAAATAAGTGAAATTTCTGCAACTTTGCCCCAAAATAAGGAAAATTTCTGGAATTTTGCCACAAAATAAGTGGAATTTCTAGTTTTGCCCCAAAATAAAGAAAATTTCTGTCTTTTTGCCCCAACATATAGGCAATTTCTGCCTTTTTGCCCAAAAATTAGGGGAATTTCTTCAATTTTGCTCCAAAATACAGGGAATATCTGCCTTTTTGCCTGAAAATATAAAGAATGCATAACTTTTTGCCATAAAAAAGGGAAATTTCTTCATTTTTGCTCCATAATAAGGGGAATTTCTGCTTTTTTGCCTCTAAATAAGTGGAATTTCTGTCTTTTTTTCCCAAAACAAAGGGAATTTTTGTATTTTTGCACCAAAATACGGAAAAATTCTGACTTATTACCCTGAAGTAAGTGAAATTTCTGCAATTTTGCCTCAAAATAAGAGAAATTTCTGCCTATTTGCCCACAAATAAGGGGAATTTCAGCCTTTTTACCTCAAAATAAAGAGAATTTCTGCATTTTTGCCACAAAATATTATTAATTTCTGCCTTTTTGCCCCAAAATAAAAAAATTTCTGCTTTTTTTCCCTGAAATAAGTGAAATTTCTGCAATTTTGCCCCAAAATAAGTGAAATTTCTGCAATTTTGTCCCAAAATAAGGGAAATTTCTGGAATTTTGACCCAAACTAAGTGGAATTACTGAGTTTTGCCCCAAAATAAGGAGAAATTCTTTCTTTTGGCCCCAACATATAAAGAATTTCTGCCTTTTTGCCCCACAATTAGGGGAATTTCTGCAATTTTGCTCCAAAATACAGGGAATTTCTGCCTTTTTGCCCGAAAGTAAGAAGAATGCATATCTTTTTGCCATAAAAAGGAAATTTCTTCATTTTTGCTCAAAAATAAGGGTAATTTCTGCTTTTTTGCCTCTAAATAAGTGGAATTTCTGTATTTTTCCCCCAAAACGAAAGAAATTTCTGTCTTTTTTGCCCCAAAATAAAGAAAAATTCTGACTTATTACCCTGAAGTAAGTGAAATTTCTGCAATTTTGCCCCAAAATAAGAAAAATTTCTGCCTTTTTGCCCCCAAATAAGTGGAATTTCAGCCTTTTTACCTCGAAATATGGGGAATTTCTGCATTTTTGCCACAAAATATTAGGAATTTCTGCCTTTTTGCCCCAAAATAAGGAAAATTTCTGCCTTTTTTCACTGAAATAAGTGAAATTTCTGCAGTTTTGCCCCAAAATAAGTGAAATTTCTGCAAATTTGCCCCAAAATAAGTGAAATTTCTGCAATTTTGCCCCAAAATAAGGGAAATTTCTGGAATTTTGCCCAAAAATAAGTGGAATTTTTGAGTTTTGCCCCAAAATAAGGAGAATTTCTGTCTTTTTGCCCCAACATATAGGGAAATTTTGCCTTTTTGCCCCACAATTAGGGGAATTTCTGCAATTTTGCTTCAAAATTCAGGGAATTTCTGCCTTTTTGCCCGAAAATAAGAAGAATGCATACCTTTTTGCCATAAAAAAGAGAAATTTCTGCAATTTTGCTCCAAAATAAGGGGAATTTCTGCTTTTTTGCCTCTAAATAAGTAAAATTTCTCTCTTTTCCCCCCAAAAAAAGGGAATTTCTGTCTTTTTGGCCCCAAAATAAAGAAAATTTCTGAATTATTACCCTGAAATAAGTGAAATTTCTGAAATTTTGCCCCAAAATGAGGGAAATTTCTCCAATTTTGCCCCAAAATAAGGGAAATTTCTGGAATTTTGCCCCAAAATAAGTGGAATTTCTGAGTTTTGCCCCAAAATAATGAGAATTTCTGTCTCTTTGCCCTAACATATAGGGAATTTCTGCCTTTTTGCACCACAATTAGGGGAATTTCTACAATTTTGCTCCAAAATACGGGGAATTTCTCCTTTTTAGCCCGAAAATAAGGGGAATTTATACCTTTTGCCACAAAAAAGGTAAATTTCTTCATTTATGCTCCAAAATAAGGGGAATTTCTGCTTTTTTGCCTCTAAATAAGTGGAATTTCTGTCTTTTTCCCTCAAAACAACGAAAATTTCTGTCATTTTTGCAACAAAATAAGCAAAATTTCTGACTTATTACACTGAAAATAGTGAAATTTCATCAATTTTGCCCCAAAATAAGAGAAATTTCTGCCTTTCTGCCCCTAAATAAGAGAAATTTCAGCCTTTTTACCTCAAAATAAGGGGAATTTCTGCATTTTTGCCACAAAATATTAGGAATTTCTGCCTTTTTGCCCCAAAATAAGGAAAATTTCTGCCTTTCTTCCCTGAAATAAGTGAAATTTCTGCAATTTTGCCCTAAAATAAGTGAAATTTCTGCAATTTTTCTCCAAAATAAGAAAAATTTCTGGAATTTTGCCCCAAAATATGTGAAATTTCTGAGTTTTGCCCCATAATAAGAAGAATTTCTGTCTTTTTGCCCCAACATATAGGGAATTTCTGCCTTTTGGCCCCACATTTAAGGGAATTGCTGCAATTTTGCTCCAAAATACGGGAAATTTCTGCCTTTTTGCCTGAAAATAAGAAGAATGCATTCCTTTTTGCCATAAAAAAGGGAAATTTCTTCATTTTTGCTCCAAAATAAGGGGAATTTCTGCTTTATTGCCTCTAAATAAGTAAAATTTCTTTCTTTTTCCCACAAAACAAAAAGAATTTCTGTTTTTTTTGCCGCAAAATAGAAAAATTTCTGACTTATTACCCTGAAATAATTGAAATTTCTGCATTTTTTTCCCAAAAAAAAAAGAAATTTCTGCCTTTTTGCACCCAAATAAGGGGAATTCCAGCTTTTTTACCTCAAAATAAGGGGAATTTCTGCATTTTTGCCACAAAATATGAGAAATTTCTGGCTTTTTGCCCCAAAATAAGAAAATTTCTGCTTTTTTCCCTGAAATAAGTGAAATTTCTGCAATTTTGCCCCAAAATAAGAGAAATTTTTGCAATTTTGCCCCAAAATAAGTGAAATTACTGCAATTTTTCTCCAAAATAAGAAAAATTTCTGGAATTTTGCCCCAAAATATGTAAAATTTCTGAGTTTTGCCCCAAAATAAGGAGAAATTCTGTCTTTTTGCCCCAACATATAGGGAATTTCTGCCTTTTGGCCCCACATTTAGGGGAATTTCTGCAATTTTCCTCCAAAATACGGGGAATTTCAGCCTTTTTGCCCGAAAATAAGAAGAATGCATACCTTTTTGCCATAAAAAAGAAATTCCTTCATTTTTGCTCCAAAAAAAGGAATTTCTGCATTTTGCCTCTAAATAAGTATAATTTCTGTTTTTTTCCCCCAAAACAAAGGGATTTTTTGTAGTTTTGCACCAAAATAAGGAAAAATTCTGACTTATTACCCTGAAGTAAGTAAAATTTCTGCAATTTTGCCCCAAAATAAGGGAAAATTCTGCCTTTTTGCCCCCAAATAAGGGGAATTTCAGCCTTTTTACCTCAAAATAAGGTGAATTTCTGCATTTTTGCCACAAAATATTAGGAATTTCTGCCTTTTTGCCCCAAAATAAGAAAATTTCTTCTTTTTTCCCTGAAATAAGTGAAATTTCTGCAATTTTGCCCCAAAATAAGTGAAATTTCTGCAATTTTGTCCCAAAATAAGGGAAATTTCTGGAATTTTGCCCCTCAATAAGTGGAATTTCTAAGTTTTGCCCCAAAATAAAAAGAATTTCTTTTTTTTCCCCAACATATAGAGATTTTCTGCCTTTTTGCCCCACTATTAGGGGAATTTCTGCAATTTTGCTCCAAAATACGGGGAATTTCTGCCTTTTTGCCCGAAAATAAGAAGAATGCATACCTTTTTGCCATAAAAAGTAAATTTCTTCATTTTTGCTCCAAAATAAGGGGAATTTCTGCTTTTTTGCCTCTAAATAAGTGGAATTTCTGTCTTTTTCCCCCAAAACAAAGGGAATTCCTGTCTTTTTTGCCCCAAAATAAAGAAAATTTCTGACTTATTACCCTTAAATAAGTGAAATTTCTGCAATTTTGCCCCAAAATAAAGGAAATTTTTGCCTTATTGCCCCCAAATAAAAGGAATTTCAGCCTTTTTACCTCAAAATAAGGGGAATTTCTGCATTTATGCCACAAAATATTAGGAATTTCTGCCGTTTTTCCCTAAACTAAGAAAATTTCTGCTTTTATTCCCTGAAGTAAGTGAAATTTCTGCAATTTTGCCCCAAAATAAGTGAAATGTCTGCAATTTTGCCACAAAATAAGGGAAATTTCTGGAATTTTGCCCAAAAATAAGTTTAATTTCGGAGTTTTGCGCCAAAATAAGGAGAATTTCTGTCTTTTTGCCCCAACATATAGGCAATTTCTGCCTTTTTGCCCCACAATTAGGGGAATTTCTTCATTTTTGCTCCAAAATAAGGGGAATTTCTGCTTTTTTGCCTCTAATTAAGTGGAATTTCTGTCTTTTTCCCCCAAAACAAAGGGAATTTCTGTCTTTTTGCCCCAAAATAAGGAAAAATTCTGACTTTTTACCCTGAAGTAAGTGAAATTTTGGCAATTTTGTCCCAAAATAAGGGAAATTTCTGCATTTTTGCCCCCAAATAAGGGGAATTTCAGACTTTTTACCTCGAAATAAGGGGAATTTCTGCATTTTTGCAACAAAATATTAGGAATTTCTGCCTTTTTGCCCCAAAATAAGGAAAATTTCTGCCTTTTTTCTCTGAAATAAGTGAAATTTCTGCAATTTTGCCCCAAAATAATTGAAATTTCTGCAATTTTGCCCCAAAATAAGTGAAATTTCTGCAACTTTGCCCCAAAATAAGGAAAATTTCTGGAATTTTGCCCCAAAATAAGTGGAATTTCTGAGTTTTGCCCCAAAATATAGAGAATTTCTGTCTTTTTGCCCCAACATATAGAGATTTTCTGCATTTTTGCCCCACAATTAGGGGAATTTCTGCAATTTTGCTCCAAAATACATGGAATTTCTGCCTTTTTGCCCGAAAATAAAAAGAATGCATACCTTTTTGCCTTAAAAAAAGGGAAATTTCTTCATTTTTGCTCC
Organism: Micromys minutus; assembly: GCF_963924665.1. Classification (NCBI taxonomy): domain Eukaryota; kingdom Metazoa; phylum Chordata; class Mammalia; order Rodentia; family Muridae; genus Micromys; species Micromys minutus. The sequence continues at coordinate 479,734 of NW_027667674.1, read as the reverse complement.
TAAATAAAGGGAATTTCTGCTTTTTTGCCTCTAAATAAGTGGAATTTCTGTCTTTTTCCCCCAAAACAAAGGGAATTCCTGTCTTTTTTGCCTAAAAATAAGGAAAAATTCTGACTTATTACTCTGAAGTAAGTGAAATTTCTGCAATTTTGCCCCAAAATAAGGGAAATTTCTACTTTTTTGCTACCAAATAAAGGGAATTTCAGCCTTTTTACCTCGAAATAAGGGGAATTTCTACATTTTGCTACAAAATATTAGGAATTTCTGCCTTTTTGCCTCAATATAAGGAAAATTTCTGCCTTTTTTTCCTGAAATAAGTGAAATTTCTGCATTTTGCCCCAAAATAAGTGAAATTTCTGCATTTTGCCCCAAAATAAGTGGAATTTCTGAGTTTTGCCCCAAAATACGAAGAATTTCTGTATTTTTGCCCCAACATATAGAGAATTTCTGCCTTTTTGCCCCACAATTGGGGGAATTTCTGCAATTTTGCTCCAAAATATGGGGAATTTCTGCCTTTTTGCCCAAAAATAAGAAGAATGCAAACATTTTTGCCATAAAAAGGAAATTTCTTCATTTTTGCTCCAAAATAAGGGGAATTTCTGCTTTTTTGCCTCTAAATAAGTGGAATTTCTGTATTTTCCCCCCAAAACAAAGGCAATTCCTGTCTTTTTTGCCCCAAAATAAAGAAAATTTCTAACTTATTACCCTGAAATAAGTGAAATTTCTGCAATTTTGCCCCAAAATAAAAGAAATTTTTGCCTTATTGCCCCCAAATAAGGGGAATTTCAGCCTTTTTACCTCAAAATAAGGGGAATTTCTGCATTTATGCCTCAAAATATTAGGAATTTCTGCCTTTTTGCCCCAAAATAAGAAAATTTCTGCTTTTTTTCCCTGAAATAAGTGAAATTTCTGCAATTTTGCCTCAAAATTAGGGAAATTTCTGCCTTTTTGCCCCCAAATAAGGGGAATTTCAGCCTTTTTACCTCAAAAAAAGAAGAATTTCTGCATTTTTGTCACAAAATATTAGGAATTTCTGCCTTTTTTCCCAAAATAAGGAAAATTTCTGCCTTTTTTCTTAAATAAGTGAAATTTCTGCAATTTTGCCCCAAAATAAGTGAAATTTCTGCAATTTTGCCCCAAAATAAGTGAAATTTCTGCAATTTTTCTCCAAAAAAAGAAAAATTTCTGGAATTTTGCCCCAAAATATGTGAAATTTCTGAGTTTTGCCCCATAATAAGAAGAATTTCTGTCTTTTTGCCCCAACATATAGGGAATTTCTGCCTTTTGGCCCCACATTTAAGGGAATTGCTGCAATTTTGCTCCAAAATACGGGAAATTTCTGCCTTTTTGCCTGAAAATAAGAAGAATGCATTCCTTTTTGCCATAAAAAAGGGAAATTTCTTCATTTTTGCTCCAAAATAAGGGGAATTTCTGCTTTATTGCCTCTAAATAAGTAATATTTCTGTCTTTTTCCCACAAAACAAAAAGAATTTCTGTCTTTTTTGCCGCAAAATAAGAAAAATTTCTGACTTATTACCCTGAAATAAGTGAAATTTCTGCATTTTTTTTCCAAAAAAAAAAAATTTCTGCCTTTTTGCACCCAAATAAGGGGAATTCCAGGTTTTTTACCTCAAAATAAGGGGAATTTCTGCATTTTTGCCACAAAATATGAGAAATTTCTGCCTTTTTGCCCCAAAATAAGAAAATTTCTGCTTTTTTTCCCTGAAATAAGTGAAATTTCTGCAATTTTGCCCCAAAATAAGAGAAATTTTTGCAATTTTGCCCCAAAATAAGTGAAATTTCTGCAATTTTTCTCCAAAATAAGAATAATTTCTGGAATTTTGCCCCAAAATATGTGAAATTTCTGAGTTTTGCCCCAAAATAAGGAGAAATTCTGTCTTTTTGCCCCAACATATAGGTAATTTCTGCCTTTTGGCCCCACATTTAGGGGAATTTCTGCAATTTTGCTCCAAAATACAGGAAATTTCTTCCTTTTTGTCCGAAAATAAGAAGAATGCATACCTTTTTGCCACAAAAAAGGGAAATTTCTTCATTTTTGCTCCAAAATAAGGGGAATTTCTGCTTTTTGCCTCAAAATAAGTGGAATTTCTGTCTTTTTCCCCCAAAACAAAGGGAATTTCTGTATTTTTTGCCCCAAAACAAGAAAAATTTCTGACTTATTACCCTGAAATAAGTGAAATTTCTGCAATTTTACCCCAAAATAAGGGAAATTTCTGCATTTTTGCTCCCAAATAAGAGGATTTTAAGCCTTTTTACCTCAAAATAAGGGGAATTTCTGCATTTTTGCCACAACATATGAGAAATTTCTGCCTTTTTGCCCCACAATAAGAAAAATTCTAATTTTTTTCCCTGAAATAAGTGAAATTTCTGCAATTTTGCCCCAATATAAGTGAAATTTCTGCAATTTTGCCCCAAAATAAGGGAAATTTCTGGAATTTTGCCCCAAAATAAGTGGAATTTTAGAGTTTTACCCCAAAATAAGGAGAATTTCTGTCTTTTTGCCCAAACATATAGGGAATTTCTGCATTTTTGCCCCACAATTAGAGGAATTTCTGCAATTTTGCTGCAAAATACGTGGAATTTCTGCCTTTTTGCCTGAAAATAAGAAGAATGCATTCCTTTTTGCCATAAAAAAGATAAAATTCTTCATTTTTGCTCCAAAATATGGGGAATTTCTGCTTTATTGCCTCGAAATAAGTAAAATTTCTGTCTTTTTCCCACAAAACAATGGGAATTTCTGTCTTTTTTGCCGCAAAATAAGAAAAATTTTTGACTTATTATCCTGAAATAAGTGAAATTTCTGCAATTTTGCCCCTAAATAAAGAAAATTTCTGCCTTTTTTCCCCCAAATAAGGGGAATTTCAGCCTTTTTGCCTCAAAATAAGGGGAATTTCTGCATTTTTGCCACAAAATATTAGAAATTTCTGCCTTTCTGCCTCAAAATAAGGAAAATTTCTGACTTTTTGCCTTGAAATGAGATAAATTTCTAAAATTTTCCCCAAAATAAGGGAAATGTCTGCTTTTTGCCACAAAATAAGAGGAATTTCTTACTTTTTGCCCCCAAATAAGGGGAATTTCAGCCTTTTTACCTTAAAATAATGGGAATTTCTGCATTTTTACCCAAAATATGGGAAATTTCTGCATTTTGCCCAAAATAAGAAAAATTTCTGCAATTTTGTACCAAAATAAAAGAAATTTCTGCTTTTGCCCCCAAATAAGGGGAATTCCAGCCTTTTTACCTCAAAATAAGGGGAATTTCTGCTTTTTTGCCACAAAATATTAGGAATTTCTGCCTTTTTGCCCCAAAATAAGAAAAATTTCTGCAATTTTGTACCAAAATTGCCTTTTTGACCCAAAATAAGAAAATTTCTGCTTTTTTCTGAAATAAGTGAAATTTCTGCAATTTTGCCCCAAAATAAGTGAAATTTCTGAGTTTTGCCCCACAATAAGGAGAATTTCTGTCTTTTTGCCCCAACATATAGAAAACTTCTGCCTCTTTGCCCCACAATTAGGGGAATTTCTGCAATTTTGCTCCAAAATACGGGGAATTTCTGCCTTTTTGCCCGAAAATAAGAAGAATGCATACCTTTTTGCCATAAAAAATGGAAATTTCTTCATTTTTGCTCCAAAATAAGTGGAATTTCTGCTTTTTTGCCTCTAAATAAGAGGAATTTCTGTCTTTCTCCCCCAAAACAAAAGGAATTTCTGTCTTTTTTACCCCAAAATAAGAAAAATTTCTGACTTATTACTTTGAAGTAAGTGAAATTTCTGCAATTTTGCCCCAAAATAAGGGAAATTTCTGACTTTTTGCCCCCAAATAAGGGGAATTTCAGCCTTTTTACCTCAAAATAAGGGGAATTTCTGCATTTTGCCACAAAATATTAGGAATTTCTGCCTTTCTGCCCCAAAATAAGGAAAATTTCTGACTTTTTGCCCTGAAATAAGTTAAATTTCTAAAATTTTTCCCAAAAACAAGAGAAATATCTACTTTTGGCACCAAAATAATGGGAATTTCTTACTTTTTGCCCCCAAATAATAGGAATTTCAGCCTTTTTACCTCAAAATAAAAGGAATTTCTGCATTTTTGCCCCAAAATATGGGAAATTTCTGCCTTTTTGCCCAAAATAAGAAAAATTTCTGCAATTTTGTACCAAAATAAAAGAAATTTCTACGTTTTTGCCTCCAAATAAGAAAAATTCTTCATTTTATCCTTGAAATAAGTGAAATTTCTGCAATTTGCCCCAAAATAAGTGAAATTTCTGCAATTTTGCCCCAAAATAAGGGAAATTTCTGGAATTTTGCCCCAAAATAAGTGGAATTTCTGAGTTTTGCCCCAAAATAATGAGAATTTCTGTCTTTTTGCCCCAACATATAGGGAATTTCTGCCTTTTTGCCCCACAATTAGGGGAATTTCTGCAATTTTGCCCCAAAATACAGGGAATTTCTGCCTTTGTGTCCAAAATAAGAAGAATGCATACCTTTTTGCCACAAAATAGGGAAATTTCTGCAATTTTGCTCCACAATAAGGGGAATTTCTGCTTTTTTGCCTCTAAATAAGTGGAATTACTCTCTTTTCTCCCCAAATCAAAGGGAATTTCTGTCTTTTTTGTCCCAAAATAAAAAAAAAAATTTCTGACTTATTACCCTGAAATAAGTGAAATTTCTGCAATTTTGCCTCAAAATAAGAGAAATTTCTGCCTTTTTGCACCCAAATAAGGAGAATTTCAGCATTTTTACCTCAACATAAAGGGAATTTATGCATTTTTGCCCCAAAATATGGGAAATTTCTGCCTTTTTGCACCAAAATAAGAAAAATTTCTGCAATTTTGTACCAAAATAAAAGAAATTTCTGCTTTTTTGCCCCAAAATAAGAAAATTTCTGCTTTTTTTCTGAAATAAGTGAAATTTCTGCAATTTTGCCTCAAAATAATTGAAATTTCTGAGTTTTTCTCCTAAATATGGAGAATTTCTGTCTTTTTGCCCCAACATATAGGGAATTTCTGCCTATTTGCCCCACAATAAGGAGAATTTCTTCAATTTTGCTCCAAAATACAGGGAATTTCTGCCTTTTGCCTGAAAATAAGAGGAATGCATACCTTTTTGCCATAAAAAAGGGAAATTTCTTCATTTTTGCTCCAAAATAAGGGGAATTTCTGTCTTTTTGCCCCAACATATAGGGAATTTCTGCCATTTTGCCCCAAAATTAGAGGAATTTCTTCAATTTTGCTCCAAAATACGGGAAATTTCTGCCTTTTTGCCTGAAAATAAGAGGAATGCATACCTTTTTGCCATAAAAAAGGGAAATCTCCTCATTTTTGCTCCAAAATAAGGGGAATTTCTGCATTTTTGCCTCTAAATAAGTAAAATTTCTGTCTTTTTCCCACAAAACAAAGGGAATTTTTGTCTTTTTGCTTCAAAATAAGAAAATTTTCTGACTTATTACCCTGAAATTAGTGAAATTTCTTCAATTTTGCCCCAAAATAAGGGAAATTTCTGCCTTTTTGCCCCCAAATAAGGGGAATTTCAGCCTTTTTACCTCAAAATAAGGGGAATTTCTGCATTTTAGCCCCAAAATATGGGAAATTTCTGGTTTTTGGCCCAAAATAAGAAAAATTTCTGCAATTTTGTACCAAAATTATAGAAATCTCTGCCTTTTTGCCCCCAAATAAGGGGAATTTCAGCCTTTTTACCTCAAAATAAGGGGAATTTCTGCATTTTTGCCCTAAAATATGGGAAATTTCTGCCTTTTTGCCCCAAAATAAGAAAAATTTCTGCAATTTTGTACCAAAATGAAAGAAATTTCTGCCTTTTTGCCCGAAAATAAGAAAATTTCTGCTTTTTTTCTGAAATAAGTGAAATTTCTGCAATTTTGCCCCAAAATAAGTGAAATTTCTGAGTTTTGCCCCACAATAAGGAGAATTTCTGTCTTTTTGCCACAACATATAGAAAATTTCTGCCTCTTTGCCCCACAATTAGGGGAATTTCTGCAATTTTGCTCCAAAATACGGGGAATTTCTGCCTTTTTGACCGAAAATAATAAGAATGCATACCTTTATGCCATAAAAAATGGAAATTTCTTCATTTTTGCCCCAAAATAAGGGGAATTTCTGCTTTTTTGCCTCTAAATAAGTGGAATTTCTGTCTTTCTCCCCCAAAACAAAAGGAATTTCTGTCTTTTTTACCCCAAAATAAAAAAAATTTCAGACTTATTACTTTGAAGTAAGTGAAATTTCTGCAATTTTGCCCCAAAATAAGAGAAATTTCTGACTTTTTGCCCCCAAATAAGGGGAATTTCAGCCTTTTTACCTCAAAATAAGGGGAATTTCTGCATTTTGCCACAAAATATTAGGAATTTCTGCCTTTCTGCCCCAAAATAAGAAAAATTTCTGACTTTTTGCCCTGAAATAAGTTAAATTTCTAAAATTTTTCCCAAAAACAAGGGAAATGTCTGCTTTTGGCACCAAATTAATGGGAATTTCTTACTTTTTGCCCCCAAATAATAGGAATTTCAGCCTTTTTACCTCAAAATAAAAGGAATTTCTGCATTTTTGCCCCAAAATATGGGAAATTTCTGCCTTTTTGCCCAAAATAAGAAAAATTTCTGCAATTTTGTACCAAAATAAAAGAAATTTCTACGTTTTAGCCTCCAAATAAGAAAAATTCTTCATTTTATCCTTGAAATAAGTGAAATTTCTGCAATTTGCCCCAAAATAAGTGAAATTTCTGCAATTTTGCCCCAAAATAAGGGAAATTTCTGGAATTTTGCCCCAAAATAAGTGGAATTTCTGAGTTTTGCCCCAAAATAATGAGAATTTCTGTCTTTTTGCCCCAACATATAGGGAATTTCTGCCTTTTTGCCCCACAATTAGGGGAATTTCTGAAATTTTGCTCCAAAATACGAGGAATTTCTGCCTTTTTCCCCGAAAATAAAAAGAATGCATACCTTTTTGCCATAAAAAAGGGAAATTTCTGAAATTTTGCCCCAAAATAAGAGAAATTTCTGCCTTTTTGCCTCCAAGTAAGGGAAATTTTTGCCTATTTCCCTCAAAATAAGGGGAATTTCTGCATTTTTGCCCCAAAATATGGGAAATTTCTGCCTTTTGGCCCCAAAATAAGAAAAATTTCTGCAATTTTGTACCAAAATAAAAAAATTTCTGCCTTTTTGCCCCAAAATAAGAAAATTTCTGCTTTTTTCTGAAATAAGTGAAATTTCTGCAATTTTGCCCCAAAATAAGGGAAATTTCTGCCTTTTTGCCCCCAAATACGGGGAATTTCAGCCTTTTTACCTCAAAATAAGGGGAATTTCTGCAATTTTGCACCAAAATATGGGAAATTTCTGACTTTTTGCCTCAAAAAAAAGAAAATTTCTTCTTTTTTCCATGAAATAAGTGAAATTTCTGCAATTTTGCCCCAAAATAAGTGAAATTTCTGCAATTTTGCCACAAAATAAAAGAAATTTCTGGAATTGTGCTCCAAAATAAGTGGAATTTCTGAGTTTTGACCCAAAATAAAGAGAATTTCTGATTTTTGCCCCAAAATATAGGGAATTTCTGACTTTTTGCCCCACAATTATGGGAAATTCTGAAATTTTGCTCCAAATTACAGGGAATTTCTGCCTTTTTGCCCAAAAATAAAAAGAATGCATACCTTTTTGCCATAAAAAAGGGAAATTTCTGCAATTTTGCTCCAAAATAAGGGGAATTTCTGCTTTTTTGCCTCTAAATAAGTGGAATTTCTGTCTTTTTCCCGCAAAACAAAGAAAATTTCTTTCTTTTTTGCTCCAAAATAAGGAAAATTTCTAACTTATTACCCTGAAATAAGTGAAATTTCTGCAATTTTGCCCCAAAATAAGAGAAATTTCTGCCTTTTTGCACCCAAATAAGGGGAATTTCAGCATTTTTACCTCAAAATAAGGGGAATTTCTGCATTTTTAGCACAAAATATTAGGAATTTCTGCATTTTGCACAAAATAAGGAAGATTTCTGTTTTTTTTCCTTGAAATAAGTGAAATTTCTGCAATTTTGCCCCAAAATAACTGAAATTTCTGCAATTTTGCCCAAAAATTAGGGAAATTTCTGGAATTTTGCCCCAAAATACGTGCAATTTCTGAGTTTTGCCCCAAAATAAGGAGAATTTCTGTCTTTTTGCCCCAACATATAGGCAATTTCTGCCTTTTTGCCCCACAATTAAGGGAATTTCTGCAATTTTGCTCAAAAATAAAGGGAATTTCTGCTTTTTAGCCTGAAAATAAGGAGAATGTATACCTTTTGCCACAAAAAAGAAAAATTCATTTTTGCTCCAAAATAAAAGGAATTTCTGCTTTTTTGCCTCCAAAAATGTGGAATTTCTGTCTTTTTCCCCTAAAAACAAAGGGAATTTCTGTCTTTTTTGCCCCAAAATAAGGAAAATTTCTGACTTATTACCCTGAAATAAGTGAAATTTCTGAAATTTTGCCCCAAAATAAGGGAAATTTCTGCCTTTTTGCCCCCAAATAAGGGGAATTTCAGTCTTTTTACCTCAAGATAATGGGAAATTCTGCATTTTTTCCCCAAAATATGAGAAATTTCTGCCTTTTTGCCCCAAAATAAGAAAATTTCTGCCTTTTTTTTCTGAAATAAGTGAAATTTCTGCAATTTTGCCCCAAAATAAGTGAAATTTCTGCAATTTTGCCACAAAATAAAAGAAATTTCTGGAATTTTGCCCCAAAATAAGTGGAATTTCTGAATTTTGCCCCAAATCAAGGAGAATTTCTGTCTTTTTGCCGCAACATATAGGGAATTTCTGCCTTTTTGCCCCACAATTAGGGGAATTACTGCAATTTTGCTCCAAAATACAGAAAATTTCTGCCTTTTGGCTGGAAAATAAGAAGAATGCATAACTTTTTGCCATAAAAAATGTAAATTTCTTCATTTTTGTTCCAAAATAATGGGAATTTCTGCTTTTTTGCTTCTAAATAAGCAGAATTTCTGTCTTTTTCCCCCAAAACAAAGGGAATTTCTGTCCATTTTTCCCCATAATAAAGAATATTTCTGATTATTACCCTGAAATAAGTGAAATTTCTGCAATTTTGCCCCAAAATAAGAGAAAATTTCTGCTTTTTTGCCCCCAAATAAGGGGAATTTCAGCCTTTTTACCTCAAAATAAGGGGAATTTCTGCATTTTTGCCACAAAATATTAGGAATTTCTGCCTTTTTGCTCCAAAATAAAGGGAAATTTCTGGAATTTTGCCCCCAAAATAAGTGGAATTTCTGAGTTTTGCCCCAAAGTAAGGAGAATTTCTGCCTTTTTGCCCCAACATATAGGGAATTTCTGACTTTTTGCCCCACAATTAGGGGAATTTCTGCAATTTTGCTCTAAAATACGAGGAATTTCTGCCTTTTTGCCCGAAAATAAGAAAAATGCATACCTTTTTGCCATAAAAAGGGAAATTTCTTAATTTTTGCTCCAAAATAAGGGGAATTTCTGCTTTTTGCCACTAAATAATTCGAATTTCTGTATTTCTCTCCCAAAACAAAAAGAATTTCTGTCTTTTTTGCCCCAAAATAAATAAAATTTCTGACATATTACTTTGAAGTAAGTGAAATTTCTGGAATTTTGCCCCAAAATAATGGAAATTTCTGACTTTTTGCCCCCAAATAAAGGGAATTTCAGCATTTATATCTCAAAATAAGGGGAATTTCGGCATTTTTGCTACAAAATATTAGGAATTTCTGCCTTTTTGCCCCAAAAGAAAGGAAATTTCTGGAATTTTGCCACAAAATAAGTGGAATTTCTGAGTTTTGCCCCAAAATAAAAAGAATTTCTGTCTTTTTGACCCAACATATAGGGAATTTCTGCATTTTTGCCCCACAATTCGGGGAATTTCTGCATTTTTGCCTTACAATTCGGGGAATTTCTGCAATTTTGCTATAAAATACGGTGAATTTCTGCCTTTTTGCCCGAAAATAAGAAGAATGCACTCCTATTTGGAATAAAAAAGAGAAATTTCTTCATTTTTGCTTCAAAATAAGGGGAATTTCTGCTTTTTTGCCACAAAATATGAGAAATTTCTGCCATTTTGCCCCGAAATAAGATAAATTCTGCTTTTTTTTTTTCTGAAATAAGTGAAATTTATGCAATTTTGCCCCAAAATAAGTGAACATTCTGCAATTTTGCCCCAAAATAAGGGAAATTTCTGAAATTTTGCCCCAAAATTAGTGGAATTTCTGAGTTTTGCCCCAAAATAAGGTGAATTTCTGTAATTTTGCCCCAATATATAGGAAATTTCTTCCTTTTTTCCCCACAAATAGGGGAATTTCTGCAATTTTGCACCAAAATACGAGGAATTTCAAACTTTTTGCCTGAAAATAAGAAGAATGCATTTCTTTTTGCCATAAAAAAGGGAAATTTCTTCATTTTTACTCCAAAATAAGGGGAATTTCTGCTTTTTTGCATCTAAATAAGTAAAATTTCTGTCTTTTCCCCCCAAAACAAAGGGAATTTCTGTCTTTTATGCCCCAAAATAAGGAAAATTTCTTACTTATTACCCTAAAATAAGTGAAATTTCTGCAATTTTGCCCCAAAATAAGGGAAATTTCTGCAATTTTGCTTCAAAATAAGGGAAATTTCTGGAATTTTGCCCAAAAATAAGTGGAATTTCTGAGTTTTGCCCCAAAATAAAAAGAAATTCTGTCTTTTTGCCCCAACATATAGGGAATTTCTGCCTTTTTGCCTCACAAATAGGGGAATTTCTGCAATTTTGCTCCAAAATACGGGAAATTTCTGCCTTTTTGCCTGAAAATAAGAAGAATGCATTCCTTTTTTTCCATAAAAAAGAAAAATTTCTTCATTTTTGCTTCAAAATAAGGAGAATTTCTGCTTTTTTGCCTCTAAATAAGTAAAATTTCTGTCTTTTTCCCACAAAACAAAGGGAATTTCTGTGTTTTTGCTGCAAAAAAAGAAAAATTTTTGACTTATTACCCTGAAATAAGTTAAATTTCTGCAATTTTGCTTCAAAATAAGGGAAATTTCTGCCTTTTTGCCCCCAAATAAGGGGAATTTCAGCCTTTTTACCTCAAAATAAGGGGAATTTCTGCATTTTTGCCCCAAAATATGGGAAATTTCTGATTTTGCCCAAAATAAGAAAAATTTTTGCAATTTTGTACCAAAATAAAAGAAATTTCTGCCTTTTTGCCCCCAAATAAGGGGAATTTCAGCCTTTTTACCTCAAAATAAGGGGAATTTCTGCATTTTTGCCCTAAAATATGGGAAATCTTTGCCTTTTTGCCCCAAAATAAGAAAAATTTCTGCAATTTTGTACCAAAATAAAAGCAATTTCTGCCTTTTTGATCCAAAATAAGAAAATTTCTGCTTTTTTTCTGAAATAAGTGAAATTTCTGCAATTTTGCCCCAAAATAAGTGAAAGTTCTTAGTTTTGCCCCAAAGTAAGGAGAATTTCTGTCTTTTTGCCCCAACATATAGGGAATTTCTGCGTTTTCTAGCCACAATTAGAGGAATTTCTGCAATTTTGCTGCAAAATACAGGAAATATCTTCCTTTTTGTCCGTAAATAAGAAGAATGCATACCTTTTTGCCATAAAAAAGTGAAATTTCTTCATTTTTGTTCCAAAATAAGAAGAATTTCTGCTTTTTTGCCTCTAAATAAGTGGAATTTCTGTCTTTTCCCCCCAAAACAAAGGGATTTTCTGTTTTTTGGCCCCAAAATAAGGAAAATTTCTGACTTATTACCCTGAAATAAGTGAAATTTCTGCAATTTTTTCCCAAAATAAAAGAAAATTCTGCCTTTTTGCACCCAAATAAGGGGAATTTCAGCTTTTTTACCTCAAAATAAGGGGAATTTCTGCATTTTTGCCACAAAATATGAGAAATTTCTTCTCTTTTGCCCCAAAATAAGAAAATTTCTGCTTTTTTTCCCTGAAATACGTGAAATTTCTGCAATTTTGCCCCAAAATAAGTAAAATGTTTGCAATTCTGCCCCCAAAATAAGGGAAATTTCTGCAATTTTGCCCCAAAATAAGTGGAATTTCTGAGTTTTGCCCCAAAATAAAAAGAATTTCTGTCTTTTTGCCCCAACATATAGGGAATTTCAGCCTTTTTGCCCCACAATTAGGGGAATTTCTGCAATTTTGCTCCAAAATACAGGAAATTTCTGCCTTTGTGTCCAAAATAAGAAGAATGCATAACTTTTTGCCACAAAAAAGAGAAATTTCTGCAATTTTGCTCCAAAATAAGGGGAATTTCTGCTTTTTTGCCTTTATATAAGTAAAATTTCTGTCTTTTTCCCACAAAACTAAGGGAATTTCTGTCTTTTTGCTTCAAAATAAGAAAAATTTCTGACTTATTACCCTGAAATAAGTGAAATTTCTTCAATTTTGCCCCAAAATAAGGGAAATTTCTGCCTTTTTGCCCCCAAATAAGGGGAATTTCAGCCTTTTTACCTCAAAATATTAGGAATTTCTGCATTTTTGCCACAAAATATTAGGAATTTCTGCCTTTTTCCAACAAAATAAGGAAAATTTCTGACTTTTTGCCCTGAAATAAGTTAAATTTCTAAAAATTTTCCCCAAAATATGGGAAATGTCTGCTTTTCGCCCCAAAATAAAGGGAATTTCTTACTTTTTGCCCCCAAATAAGGGGAATTTCAGCCTTTTTACCTCAAAATAATGGAAATTTCTGCATTTTTGCATCAAAATATGGTAAATTTCTGCCTTTTGCCCAAAATAATGGAAATTTCTGCATTTTTGCCCCAAAATATGGAAAATTTCTTCCTTTTTGCCCCCAAATAAGGGGAATTTCAGCCTTTTTACCTCAAAATAAGGGGAATTTCTGCATTTTTGCCCCAAAATATGGGAAATTTCTGCCTTTTTGCCCCAAAATAAGAAAAATTTCTGCAATTTTGTACAAAAATAAAAGAAATTTGTGCCTTTTTGCCCCAAAATAAAAAAATTTCTGCTTTTTTTCTGAAATAAGTGAAATTTCTGCAATTTTGCCCCAAAATAAGGAAAATTTCTGCCTTTATGCCCCTAAATACGGGGAATTTAAGCCTTTTTACCTCAAAATAAGGGGAATTTCTGCATTTTTGCCCCAAAATATGGGAAATTTCTGCCTTTTTGCCCCGAAATAAGAAAATATCTGCTTTTTTCCATGAAATAAGTGAAATTTCTGCAATTTTGCCAAAAAATAAGTGAAATTTCTGCAATTTTGCCACAAAATAAAAGAAATTTCTGGAATTTTGCCCCAAAATAATTGGAATTTCTGAGTTTTGCTCCAAAATAAGGAGAATTTCTGTCTTTTTGCCCCAAAATAAGGAAAATTTCTGACTTATTACCCTGAAATAAGTGAAATTTCTGCAACTTTGCCCCAAAATAAGAGAAATTTCTGCCTTTTTGCCCCCGAATAAGGGGAATTTCAGCCTTTTTACCTCAAAATAAAGGGACTTTCTGCATTTTTGCCACAAAATATTAGGAATTTCTGCATTTTGCCAAAAAATAAAAAAAAATTCTGCCTTTTTTTCCCTGAAATAAGTGAAATTTCTGCAATTTTGCCCAAAAATAAATGAAATTTCTGCAATTTTGCCCGAAAATAAACGAAATTTCTGGAATTTTGCTCCAAAATAAGTGGAATTTCAGAGTTATGCCCCAAAATAAGGAGAATTTCTGTCTTTTTGCCCTAACATATAGGGAATTTCTGCCTTTTTGCCACACAATTAGGGGAATTTCTGCAATTTTGCTCCAAAATAAAGGGAATTTCTGCTTTTTAGCCTGAAAATAAGGGGAATGTATACCTTTTGCCACAAAAAAGGGAAATTTCTTCATTTTTGCTCCAAAATAAAAGAAATTTCTGCTTTTTTGCCTTCAAAAATGTGGAATTTCTGTCTTTTTCCCCTAAAAACAAAGGGAATTTCTGTCTTTTTTTCCCCAAAATTAAGAAAATTTCTGACTTATTACCCTGAAATAAGTGAAATTTCTGAAATTTTGCCCCAAAATAAGGGAAATTTCTGCCTTTTTCCCCCCAAATAAGGGGAATTTCAGCCTTTTTACCTCAAGATAATGATAATTTCTGCATTTTTGCCCCAAAATATGGGATATTTCTGCCTTTTTGCCCCAAAATAAGAAAAATGTCTGCAATTTTCTACCAAGAGAAAAGAAATTTCTGCCTTTTTGCCCCAAAATAAGAAAATTTCTGCTTTTTTTTCTGAAATAAGTGAAATTTCTGCAATTTAGCCCCAAAATAAAGGAAATTTCTGGAATTTTGCCCCAAAATAAGTGGAATTTCTGAGTTTTGCCCCAAAATAAGGAGTATTTCTGTCTTTTTGCCCCAACATATAGGGAATTTCTGCCTTTTTGCCCCACAATTAGGGGAATTTCTGCAATTTTGCTCCAAAATACGGAAAATTTCTGCCTTTTTGCTGGAAAATAAGAAGAATGCATAACTTTTTGCCATAAAAAAGGGAAATTTTTTCATTTTTGCTCCAAAATAAGGGGAATTTCTGCTTTTTTGCTCCTAAATAAGTAGAATTTCTATCTTTTTCCCCCAAACAAAGGGAATATCTGTCCTTTTTGCCCCAAAATAAGGAATATTTCTGATTATTACCCTGAAATAAGTGAAATTTCTGCAATTTTGCCCCAAAATGAGAGAAAATTTCTGCTTTTTTGCCCCCAAATAAGGGGAATGTCAGCCTTTTTACCTCAAAATAAAGGGAATTTCGGCATTTTTGCTACAAAATATTAGGAATTTCTGCCTTTTTGCCCCAAAAGAAGAGAAATTTCTGGAATTTTGCCCCAAAATAAGTGAAATTTCTGAGTTTTGCCCCAAAATAAGGAGAATTTCTGTCTCTTTGACCCAACATATAGGGAATTTCTGCCTTTTTGCCCCACAATTAGGGGAATTTCTGCAATTTTGCTATAAAATACGGTGACTTTCTGCCTTTTTGCCCGAAAATAAGAAGAATGCATTTTTTTTGGCATAAAAAAGGGAAATTTCTTTATTTTTCCTCCAAAATAAGGGGAATATCTGCTTTTTTGCCACAAAATATGAGAAATTACTGCCTTTTTGCCCCAAAATGAGACAAATTCTGCTTTTTTTCCCAGAAATAAGTGAAATTTCTGCAATTTTGCCCCAAAATAAGTGAAATTTCTGCAATTTTGCCCCAAAATAAGGGAAATTTCTGGAATTTTGCCACAAAATACGGGGAATTTCTGCCTTTTTGCCTGAAAATAAGAAGAATGCATTACTTTTTGCCATAAAAAAGGGAAATTTCCTCATTTTTGCTCCAAAATAAGAGGAATTTCTGCTTTTTTGCCTCTAAATAAGTAAAATTTCTGTCTTTTTCCCACAAAACAAAGAAAATTTCTGTCTTTTTTGCCGCAAAATAAGAAAAATTTTTGACTTATTACCATGAAATAAGTGAAATTTCTGCAATTTTGCCCCAAAATAAGGGAAATTTTTGCCTTTTTGCCCCAAAATAAGAAAATTTCTGCTTTTTTTCCCTGAAATAAGTGAAATTTCTGCACTTTTGCCCCAAAATAAGTGAAATTTTTGCAATTTTGCCCCAAAATAAGTGGAATTTCTGAGTTTTGCCCCAAAATAAGGAGAATTTCTGTCTTTTTGCCCTAACATATAGGGAATTTCTGCCTTTTTTCCCCACAATTAGGGAAATTTCTGCAATTTTGCTACAAAATACAGGGAACTTCTGCCTTTTTATTCAAAATAAGAAGAATTCATACCTTTTTGACACAAAAAAGGGAAATTTCTGCAATTTTGCTCCAAAATAATGTGAATTTCTGCTTTTTTGCCTCTAAAAGTGGAATTACTCTCTTTTCCCCCCAAAACAAAGGGAATTTCTGTCTTTTTTGTCCCAAAATAAAAAAATTTCTGACTTATTACCCTGAAATAAGTGAAATTTCTGCAATTTTGCCTCAAAATAAGGGAAATTTCTGCTTTTTTGCCCCCAAATAAGGGGAATTTCAGCCTTTTTACCTCAAAATAAGGGGAATTTCTGCATTTTTGCCCAAAAATATGGGAAAGTTCTGCCTTTTTGCCCCAAAATAAGAAAAATTTCTGCAATTTTGTACTAAAATAAAAGTAATTTCTGCCTTTTTGCCCCAAAATAAGAAAATTTCTGCTTTTTTTACTGAAATAAGTGAAATTTCTGCAATTTTGCCCAAAAATAAGTGAAATTTCTGAGTTTTGCCCCACAATAAGGAGAATTTCTGTGTTTTTGCCCCAACATATAGGGAATTTCTGCCTTTTTCCCCACAATTAGAGGAATTTCTGCAATTTTGCTCCAAAATACGGGAAATTTCTGCCTTTTTGCCCGAAAATAAAAAGAATGCATAACTTTTTGCAATAAAAAAGGGAAATTTCTGCAATTTTGCTCCAAAATAAGGGGAATTTCTGCTTTTTTGCCTCTAAATAAGTGGAATTTCAGTCTTTTTCCCCCAAAACAAAGAGAATTTCTGTCTTTTTTGCCCCAAAATAAGGAAAATTTCTGACTTATTACCCTGAAATAAGTGAAATTTCTGCAATTTTGCCCCAAAATATGAGAAATTTCTGCGTTTTTGCCCCCGAATAAGGGGAATTTCAGCCTTTTTTACCTCAAAATAAAAGGAATTTCTGCATTTTTGCCACAAAATATAAGGAATTTCTGCTTTTTGCCCAAAAATAAAAAAAATTTCTGCCTTTTTTCCCTGAAATAAGTGAAATTTCTGCAATTTTGCCCCAAAATAAATGAAATTTCTGCAATTTTGCCCGAAAATAAGGGAAATTTCTGGAATTTTGCTCCAAAATAAGTGGAATTTCAGAGTTTTGCCCCAAAATAAGGAGAATTTCTGACTTTTTGCCCTAACATATAGGGAATTTCTGCCTTTTTGCCCCACAATTAGGGGAATTTCTGCAATTTTGCTCCAAAATAAAGGGAATTTCTGCTTTTTAGCCTGAAAATAAGGCGAATGTATACCTTTTGCCACAAAAAAGGGAAATTTCTTCATTTTTGCTCCAAAATAAAAGAAATTTCTGCTTTTTTGCCTTCAAAAATGTGGAATTTCTGTCTTTTTCCCCTAAAAACAAAGAGAATTTCTGTCTTTTTTGCCCCAAAATTAAGAAAATTTCTGACTTATTACCCTGAAATTAGTGAAATTTCTGAAATTTTGCCCCAAAATAAGGGAAATTTCTGCCTTTTTCCCCCCAAATAAGGGGAATTTCAGCCTTTTTACCTCAAGATAATGATAATTTCTGCATTTTTGCCCCAAAATATGGGATATTTCTGCCTTTTTGCCCCAAAATAAGAAAAATGTCTGCAATTTTCTACCAAGAGAAAAGAAATTTCTGCCTTTTTGCCCCAAAATAAGAAAATTTCTGCTTTTTTTTCTGAAATAAGTGAAATTTCTGCAATTTAGCCCCAAAATAAAGGAAATTTCTGGAATTTTGCCCCAAAATAAGTGGAATTTCTGAGTTTTGCCCCAAAATAAGGAGTATTTCTGTCTTTTTGCCCCAACATATAGGGAATTTCTGCCTTTTTGCCCCACAATTAGGGGAATTTCTGCAATTTTGCTCCAAAATACGGAAAATTTCTGCCTTTTTGCTGGAAAATAAGAAGAATGCATAACTTTTTGCCATAAAAAAGGGAAATTTTTTCATTTTTGCTCCAAAATAAGGGGAATTTCTGCTTTTTTGCTCCTAAATAAGTAGAATTTCTATCTTTTTCCCCCAAACAAAGGGAATATCTGTCCTTTTTGCCCCAAAATAAGGAATATTTCTGATTATTACCCTGAAATAAGTGAAATTTCTGCAATTTTGCCCCAAAATGAGAGAAAATTTCTGCTTTTTTGCCCCCAAATAAGGGGAATGTCAGCCTTTTTACCTCAAAATAAAGGGAATTTCGGCATTTTTGCTACAAAATATTAGGAATTTCTGCCTTTTTGCCCCAAAAGAAGAGAAATTTCTGGAATTTTGCCCCAAAATAAGTGAAATTTCTGAGTTTTGCCCCAAAATAAGGAGAATTTCTGTCTCTTTGACCCAACATATAGGGAATTTCTGCCTTTTTGCCCCACAATTAGGGGAATTTCTGCAATTTTGCTATAAAATACGGTGACTTTCTGCCTTTTTGCCCGAAAATAAGAAGAATGCATTTTTTTGGCATAAAAAAGGGAAATTTCTTTATTTTTGCTCCAAAATAAGGGGAATATCTGCTTTTTTGCCACAAAATATGAGAAATTACTGCCTTTTTGCCCCAAAATGAGACAAATTCTGCTTTTTTTCCCAGAAATAAGTGAAATTTCTGCAATTTTGCCCCAAAATAAGTGAAATTTCTGCAATTTTGCCCCAAAATAAGGGAAATTTCTGGAATTTTGCCACCAAATACGGGGAATTTCTGCCTTTTTGCCTGAAAATAAGAAGAATGCATTACTTTTTGCCATAAAAAAGGGAAATTTCCTCATTTTTGCTCCAAAATAAGAGGAATTTCTGCTTTTTTGCCTCTAAATAAGTAAAATTTCTGTCTTTTTCCCACAAAACAAAGAAAATTTCTGTCTTTTTTGCCGCAAAATAAGAAAAATTTTTGACTTATTACCCTGAAATAAGTGAAATTTCTGCAATTTTGCCCCAAAATAAGGGAAATTTCTGCCTTTTTGCCCCAAAATAAGAAAATTTCTGCTTTTTTTCCCTGATAAGTGAAATTTCTGCACTTTTGCCCCAAAATAAGTGAAATTTTTGCAATTTTGCCCCAAAATAAGTGGAATTTCTGAGTTTTGCCCCAAAATAATGAGAATTTCTGTCTTTTTGCCCTAACATATAGGGAAATTCTGCCTTTTTTCCCCACAATTAGGGAAATTTCTGCAATTTTGCTCCAAAATAAGGTGAATTTCTGCTTTTTTGCCTCTAAAAGTGGAATTACTCTCTTTTCCCCCCAAAACAAAGGGAATTTCTGTCTTTTTTGTCCCAAAATAAAAAAAAATTTCTGACTTATTACCCTGAAATAAGTGAAATTTCTGCAATTTTGCCTCAAAATAAGGGAAATTTCTGCTTTTTTGCCCTCAAATAAGGGGAATTTCAGCCTTTTTACCTCAAAATAAGGGGAATTTCTGCATTTTTGCCCAAAAATATGGGAAAGTTCTGCCTTTTTGCCCCAAAATAAGAAAAATTTCTGCAATTTTGTACTAAAATAAAAGTAATTTCTGCCTTTTTGCCCCAAAATAAGAAAATTTCTGCTTTTTTTTACTGAAATAAGTGAAATTTCTGCAATTTTGCCCAAAAATAAGTGAAATTTCTGAGTTTTGCCCCACAATAAGGAGAATTTCTGTCTTTTTGCCCCAACATATAGGGAATTTCTGCCTTTTTCCCCACAATTAGAGGAATTTCTGCAATTTTGCTCCAAAATACGGGGAATTTCTGCCTTTTTGCCCGAAAATAAGAATGCATACCTTTTTGCCATAAAAAAGGCAAATTTCTTCATTTTTGCTCCAAAATAAGGGGAATTTCTTCATTTTTGCCTCTAAATAAGTGGAATTTCTATCTTTTTCCCCCAAAACAGAGGGAATTTCTGTATTTTTTGCCCCAAAATAAGGAAAATTTCTGAAGTATTTTCCTGTAATAAGTGAAATTTCTGCAATTTTGCCCCAAAATAAGGGAAATTTCTGCCTTTTTGCCCCCAAATAAGGGGAATTTCATCCTTTTTACCTCAAAATAAGGGGAATTTCTGTATTTTTGCCACAAAATATTAAGAATTTCTGGCTTTTTGCCCCAAAATAAAAAAATTTTCTGCTTTTTTCCCTGAAATAAGTGAAATTTCTGCAATTTTGCCCCAAAATAAGTGAAATTTCTGCAATTTTGCCCCAAAATAAGGGAATTTTCTGGAATTTTGCCCCAAAATAAGTGGAATTTCAGAGTTTTGCCCCAAATAAGGAGAATTTCTGTATTTTTGCCCAAACATATAGGGAATTTCTGCCTTTTTGCCCCACAATTAGGGGATTTTCTGCAATTTTGCTCCAAAATAAAGGGAATATCTGCTTTTTAGCCTGAAAATAAGGGGAATGTATACCTTCTGCCACAAAAAAGAGAAATTTCTTCTTTTTGCTCCAAAATAAAAGGAATTTCTGCTTTTTTGCCTCTAAAAATGTGGAATTTCTGTCTTTTTCCCCTAAAAACTAAGGGAATTTCTGTCTTTTTTGCCCCAAATAAGGAAAATTTCTGACTTTTACCCTGAAATAAGTGAAATTTCTGAAATTTTGCCCCAAAATAAGGGAAATTTCTGCCTTTTTGCCCCCAAATAAGGGGAATTTCAGCCTTTTTACCTCAAGATAATGGGAATTTCTGCATTTTTGCCCTCAAATACGGGGAATTTCAGCCTTTTTAAATCAAAACAACGGGAATTTCTGCATTTTTGCCCCAAATATGGGAAATTTCTGCCTTTTTGCCTCAAAATAAGAAAATTTCTGCTTTTTTCCATGAAATAAGTGAAATTTCTGCAATTTTGCCCCAAAATAAGTGAAATTTCTGCAATTTTGCTTCAAAATAAGGGAAATTTCTGGAATTTTGCCTCAAAATAAGTGGAATTTCTAAGTTTTGCCCTAAAATAAGGAGAATTTCGGTCTTTTTGGCCCCCAAATAAGGGGAATTTCAGCCTTTTTACCTCAAAATAAAGGGAATTTCTGCATTTTTGCCACAAAATATTAGGAATTTCTGAATTTTTGCCCCAAAATAAGGGAAATTTCTGTATTTTGCCCATAAATAAGTGGAATTTCTGAGTTTTGCCCCATAATTTGGAGAATTTCTGCCTTTTTGCCCCAACATATAGGGAATTTCTACCTTTTTGCCCGACAATTAGGGGAATTTCTGCAATTTTGCTCTAAAATACGAGGAATTTCTGCCTTTTTGCCCGAAAATAAGAAGAATGCATACCTTTTTGCCATAAAAAGGGAAATTTCTTCATTTTTGCTCCAAAATAAGGGGAATTTCTGCTTTTTGCCTCTAAATAAGTGGAACTTCTGTCTTTCTCCCCCAAAACAAAAAGAATTTATGTCTTTTTTTCCCCAAAATATATAAAATTCTGATTTATTACTTTGAAGTAAGTGAAATTTCTGCAATTTTGCCCCAAAATAATGGAAATTTCTCCTTTTTTGCCCCCAAATAAAGGGAATTTCCGCCTTTTTACCTCAAAATAAGGAGAATTTCGGCATTTTTGCTACAAAATATTAGGAATTTCTGCCTTTTTGCCCGAAAAGAAGGGAAATTTCTGGAATTTTGCCCAAAATAAGTGGAATTTCTGAGTTTTGCCCCAAAATAAAGAGAATTTCTGTCTTTTTGACCCAACATATAGGGAATTTCTGCCTTTTTCCCCCACAATTAGGGGAATTTCTGCAATTTTGCTATAAAATACGGTGAATTTTTGCCTTTTTGCCCGAAAATAAGAAGAATGCATACCTTTTTGCCATAAAAAGGGAAATTTCTTCATTTCTGCTCCAAAATAAGGGGAATTTCTGCTTTTTTCCTCTAAATAAGTGGAATTTCTGTCTTTTTCCCCAAAACAAAAGGAATTTCTGTCTTTTTTACCCCAAAATAAGGAAAATTTCTGACTTATTACTTTGAAGTAAGTGAAATTTCTGCAATTTTGCCCCAAAATAAGGGAAATTTCTGCCTTTTTTCCCCCAAATAAGAGGAATTTCAGCCTTTTTACCTCAAAATAAGGGGGATTTCAGCATTTTTGCCACAAAATATTAGGAATTTCTACATTTCTGCCCCAAAATAAGGAAAATATCTGACTTTTTGCTCTGAAATAAGTTAAATTTCTAAAATTTTTCCCGAAAATAAGGGAAATGTCTGTTTTTTGGCACCAAAATAATGGGAATTTCTTACTTTTTGCCCCCAAATAATAGGAATTTCAGCATTTTTACCTCAAAATAAAAGGAATTTCTGCATTTTTGCCCAAAAATATGGTAAATTTCTGCCTTTTTGCCCAAAATAAGAAAAATTTCTGCAATTTTGTACCAAAATAAAAGAAATTTCTGCCTTTTTGCCTCAAAATAAGAAAATTTCTGCATTTTTTTCCCTTAAATAAGTGAAATTTCTACAATTTTGCTCCAAAATAAGTGAAATTTCTGCTATTTTGTCCCACAATAAGGGAAATTTCTGGAATTTTGCCCCAAAATAAGTGGAATTTCTGAGTTTTGCCCCAAAATAGGAGAATTTCTGTCTTTTTGCCCCAACATATAGGGAATTTCTGCCTTTTTGCCCCACAATTAGGGGATTTCTGAAATTTTGCTCCAAAATACGAGGAATTTCTGCCTTTTTGCCCGAAAATAAAAGAATGCATAATTTTTTGCCATAAAAAAAGGAAATTTCTTCATTTTTGCTCCAAAATAAGGGGAATTTCTGCTTTTTTGCCTCTAAATAAGTGGAATTTCTGTCTTTTTCCCCCAAAACAAAGAGAATTTCTTTTTTTTGGCCCCAAAATAAGGAAAATTTCTGACTTATTACCCTGAAATAGATGAAGTTTCTGAAATTTTGCCCCAAAATAAGAGAAATTTCTGACTTTTTGCCTCCAAATAAGGGGAATTTGAGCCTTTTTACCTCAAAATAAAGGGAATTTCTGCATTTTTGCCCCAAAATATGGGAAATTTCTGCCTTTTGGCCCCAAAATAAGAAAAATTTCTGCAATTTTGTACAAAAATAAAAAAAAAATTCTGCCTTTTTGCCCCAAAATAAGAAAATTTCTGCTTTTTTTGAAATAATTGAAATTTCTGCAATTTTGCCCCAAAATAAGTGTAATTTCTGAGTTTTGCCCCAAAATAAGTAGAATTTCTGTCTTTTTGCCCCAACATATAGGGAATTTCTGCATTTTTGCCCAACAATTAGGGGAATTTCAGCAATTTTGCTTTAAAATACGGGGAATTTCTCCCTTTTTGTCCGAAAATGAGAAGAATGCATACCTTTTTGCCATAAAAAAGGGAAATTTCTTCATTTTTGCTCCAAAATAAGGGGAATTTCTGCTTTTTTGCCTCTAAATAAGGGAAATTTCGGTCTTTTTCCTGCAAAACAAAGGGAATTTCTGTCTTTTTTGCCCCAAAATAAGGAAAATTTCTGACTTTTTACCCTTAAATAAGTGAAATTTCTGCAATTTTGCGCCAAAATATGGGAAATTTCTGCCTTTTGCCCCAAAATAAAAAAATTTCTGCTTTTTTCCATGAAATAAGTGAAATTTCTGCAATTTTGCCCCAAAATAAGTGGCATTTCTGAGTTTTGCCCCAAAATAAGGAGACTTTCTGTCTTTTTGCCCCAACATATAGGGAATTTCTGCCTTTTTGCCCCAAAATTAGGGGAATTTCTGCAATTTTGCTCCTAAATACGAGGAATTTCTGCCTTTTGTCCGAAAATAAGAAGAATGCATACCTTTTTGCCATAAAAAAGGGAAATTTCTGCAATTTTGCTCCAAAATAAGGGGAATTGCTGCTTTTTTGCCTCTAAATAAGTGGAATTTCTGCCTTATTCCCCCAAAACAAAAAGAATTTCTGTCTATTTTGCCCCAAAATAAGGAAAATTTCTGACTTATTACTCTGAAATAAGTGAAATTTCTGCAATTTTGCCCCAACATATAGGGAATTTCTGCCTTTTTGCCCCCAAATAAGGGGAATTTCAGCCTTTCTACCTCAAAATAAGGGGAATTTCTGCATTTTTGTCACAAAATATTAGGAATTTCTGCATTTTGCCCAAAAATAAGGAAAATTTCTGCCTATTTTTCCTGAAATAAGTGAAATTTCTGCAATTTTGCCCCAAAATTAGTGAAATTTCTGCAATTTTGCCCCAAAATAAGTGAAAATTTCAGCAATTTTGACCCAAAATAAGGGAAATTTCTGGAATTTTGCCCCAAAATAAGTGGAATTTCAGAGTTTTGCCCCAAAATAAGGAGAATTGTTGTCTTTTTGCGCTAACATATAGGGAATTTCTGCCTTTTTGCCCCACAATTAGGGGAATTTCTGCAATTTTGCTCCAAAATAAAGGGAATTTCTGCTTTTTAGCCTGAAAATAAGGGGAATGTATACCTTTTGCCACAAAAAAAGGGAAATTTCTTCATTTTTACTCCAAAATAATAGAAATTTCTGCTTTTTTGCCTCCAAAAATGTGGAATTTCTGTCTTTTTCCCCTAAAAACAAAGAAAATTTCTGTCTTTTTTGCCCCAAAATAAGGAAAATTTCTGACTTATTACCCTGAAGTAAGTAAAATTTCTGCAATTTTGCCCCAAAATAAGGGAAATTTCTGCCTTTTTGCCCCCAAATAAGGGGAATTTCAGCCTTTTTACCTCAAGAAAATGGGAATTTCTGCATTTTTGCCCCAAAATATCGGAAATTTCTGACTTTTTGCCCCAAAATAAAAAAATTTCTGCAATTTTGTACCAAGATAAAAGAAATTTCTGCCTTTTTGCCCCAAAATAAGAAAATTTCTGCTTTTTTTTTCTGAAATAAGTGAAATTTCTACAATTTTGCCCCAAAATAAGTGAAATTTCTGCAATTTTGCCCCAAAATAAAGGAAATTTCTGGAATTTTGACCCAAAATAAGTGGAATTTCTGAGTTTTGCCCCAAAATAAGGAGAATTTCTGTCTTTTTGCCCCAACATATAGGGAATTTCTGCCTTTTTGCCCCATAATTAGGGGAATTTCTGAAATTTTGCTCCAAAATACGGAAAATTTCTGCCTTTTTGCTGGAAAATAAGAAGAATGCATAACTTTTTGCTATAAAAAAGGGAAATTTCTTCATTTTTGCTCCAAAATAAGGGGAATTTCTGCTTTTTTGCTTCTGAATAAGTAGAATTTCTGTCTTTTTCCCCCAAAACAAAGGGAATTTCTGTCTTTTTGCCCCAAAATAAGGAATATTTCTGATTATTACCCTGAAATAAGTGAAATTTCTGCAATTTTGCCCCGAAATAAGAAAAAATTTCTGGTTTTTTGCCCCCAAATAAAAGGAATTTTAGCCTTTTTACCTCGAAATAAGAGGAAATTCTGCATTTTTGCCACAAAATATTAGGAATTTCTGCCTTTTTTCCCCAAAATAATGAAAATTTCTATTTTGCCCCAAAATAAGTGGAATTTCTGAGTTTTGCCCCAAAATAAAGAGAATTTCTGCCTTTTTGCCCCAACATATAGGGAATTTCTGCATTTTTGCCCCACAATTAGGAGAATTTCTGCAATTTTGCTCTATAATACGAGGAATTTCTGCCTTTTTGCCCGAAAATAAGAAGAATGCATACCTTTTTGCCATAAAAAGGGAAATTTCTTCATTTTTGCTCCAAAATAAGAGGAATTTCTGCTTTTTTGCCTCTAAATTAGTGGAATTTCTCTTTTTCTCCCCGAAAACAAAGAAAATTTCTGTCTTTTTTACCCCAAAATAAGGAAAATTTCTGACTTATTACTTTGAAGTAAGTGAAATTTCTGCAATTTTGCCCCAAAATAAGGGAAATTTCTGCCTTTTTGCCCCCAAATAAGGGGAATTTCAGCCTTTTTACCTCAAAATATGGGGAATTCCTGCATTTTTGCCACAAAATATTAGGAATTTCTGCCTTTCTGCCCCAAAATAAGGAAAATTTCTGACTTTTTGCCCTGAAATAATTTAAATTCCTAAAATTTTTCCCGAAAATAAGAGAAATGTCTGCTTTTAGCACCAAAATAATGGGAATTTCTTACTTTTTGCCACCAAATAAGAGGAATTTCAGCCTTTTTACCTCAAAATAAAAGGAATTTTTGCATTTTTGCCCCAAAATATGGGAAATTTTTGCCTTTTTGCCCAAAATAAGAAAAATTTCTGCAATTTTGTACCAAAATAAAAGAAATTTCTGCCTTTTTGTCTCAAAATAAAAAAATTTCTGCATTTTTTCCCTGAAATAAGTGAAATTTCTGCATATTTGCCCCAAAATAAGTGAAATTTCTGCAATTTTGCACCAAAATAAAGGAAATTTCTGGAATTTTGCCCCTAAATAAGTGGAATTTCTGAGTTTTGCCCCAAAATAAGGAGAATTTCTGTCTTTTTGCCCCAACATATAGGGAATTTCTGCCTTTTTGCCCCATAATTAGAGGAATTTCTGCAATTTTGCTCCAAAATACGGAAAATTTCTGCCTTTTTGCTGGAAAATAAGAAGAATGCATAACTTTTTGCTATAAAAAAGGGAAATTTCTTCATTTTTGCTCCAAAATAAGGGGAATTTCTGCTTTTTTGCTTCTGAATAAGTAGAATTTCTGTCTTTTTCCCCCAAAACAAAGGGAATTTCTGTCTTTTTGCCCCAAAATAAGGAATATTTCTGATTATTACCCTGAAATAAGTGAAATTTCTGCAATTTTGCCCCGAAATAAGAAAAAATTTCTGGTTTTTTGCCCCCAAATAAAAGGAATTTTAGCCTTTTTACCTCGAAATAAGGGGAATTTCTGCATTTTTGCCACAAAATATTAGGAATTTCTGCCTTTTTGCCCCAAAATAATGAAAATTTTTTTTTACCCCAAAATAAGTGGAATTTCTGAGTTTTGCCCCAAAATAAAGAGAATTTCTGTCTTTTTGACCCAACATATAGGGAATTTCTGCCTTTTTCCCCCACAATTAGGGGAATTTCTGCAATTTTGCTATAAAATACGGTGAATTTTTGCCTTTTTGCCCGAAAATAAGAAGAATGCATACCTTTTTGCCATAAAAAGGGAAATTTCTTCATTTCTGCTCCAAAATAAGGGGAATTTCTGCTTTTTTCCTCTAAATAAGTGGAATTTCTGTCTTTTTCCCCAAAACAAAAGGAATTTCTGTCTTTTTTACCCCAAAATAAGGAAAATTTCTGACTTATTACTTTGAAGTAAGTGAAATTTCTGCAATTTTGCCCCAAAATAAGGGAAATTTCTGCCTTTTTGCCCCCAAATAAGAGGAATTTCAGCCTTTTTACCTCAAAATAAGGGGGATTTCAGCATTTTTGCCACAAAATATTAGGAATTTCTACATTTCTGCCCCAAAATAAGGAAAATATCTGACTTTTTGCTCTGAAATAAGTTAAATTTCTAAAATTTTTCCCGAAAATAAGGGAAATGTCTGTTTTTTGGCACCAAAATAATGGGAATTTCTTACTTTTTGCCCCCAAATAATAGGAATTTCAGCATTTTTACCTCAAAATAAAAGGAATTTCTGCATTTTTGCCCAAAAATATGGTAAATTTCTGCCTTTTTGCCCAAAATAAGAAAAATTTCTGCAATTTTGTACCAAAATAAAAGAAATTTCTGCCTTTTTGCCTCAAAATAAGAAAATTTCTGCATTTTTTTCCCTGAAATAAGTGAAATTTCTACAATTTTGCTCCAAAATAAGTGAAATTTCTGCTATTTTGTCCCACAATAAGGGAAATTTCTGGAATTTTGCCCCAAAATAAGTGGAATTTCTGAGTTTTGCCCCAAAATAGGAGAATTTCTGTCTTTTTGCCCCAACATATAGGGAATTTCTGCCTTTTTGCCCCACAATTAGGGGATTTCTGAAATTTTGCTCCAAAATACGAGGAATTTCTGCCTTTTTGCCCGAAAATAAAAGAATGCATAATTTTTTGCCAAAAAAAAAGGAAATTTCTTCATTTTTGCTCCAAAATAAGGGGAATTTCTGCTTTTTTGCCTCTAAATAAGTGGAATTTCTGTCTTTTTCCCACAAAACAAAGAGAATTTCTTTTTTTTTGGCCCCAAAATAAGGAAAATTTCTGACTTATTACCCTGAAATAGATGAAGTTTCTGAAATTTTGCCCCAAAATAAGAGAAATTTCTGACTTTTTGCCTCCAAATAAGGGGAATTTGAGCCTTTTTACCTAAAAATAAAGGGAATTTCTGCATTTTTGCCCCAAAATATGGGAAATTTCTGCCTTTTGGCCCCAAAATAAGAAAAATTTCTGCAATTTTGTACAAAAATAAAAAAAAAAATTCTGCCTTTTTGCCCCAAAATAAGAAAATTTCTGCTTTTTTTGAAATAATTGAAATTTCTGCAATTTTGCCCCAAAATAAGTGTAATTTCTGAGTTTTGCCCCAAAATAAGTAGAATTTCTGTCTTTTTGCCCCAACATATAGGGAATTTCTGCATTTTTGCCCAACAATTAGGGGAATTTCAGCAATTTTGCTTTAAAATACGGGGAATTTCTCCCTTTTTGTCCGAAAATGAGAAGAATGCATACCTTTTTGCCATAAAAAAGGGAAATTTCTTCATTTTTGCTCCAAAATAAGGGGAATTTCTGCTTTTTTGCCTCTAAATAAGGGAAATTTCGGTCTTTTTCCTGCAAAACAAAGGGAATTTCTGTCTTTTTTGCCCCAAAATAAGGAAAATTTCTGACTTTTTACCCTTAAATAAGTGAAATTTCTGCAATTTTGCGCCAAAATATGGGAAATTTCTGCCTTTTGCCCCAAAAT
This sequence comes from Micromys minutus, assembly GCF_963924665.1. Taxonomy (NCBI): domain Eukaryota; kingdom Metazoa; phylum Chordata; class Mammalia; order Rodentia; family Muridae; genus Micromys; species Micromys minutus. Next base: position 451,326 of record NW_027667674.1, on the reverse strand, counting down.
AAAAAAATTTCTGCTTTTTTCCATGAAATAAGTGAAATTTCTGCAATTTTGCCCCAAAATAAGTGGCATTTCTGAGTTTTGCCCCAAAATAAGGAGACTTTCTGTCTTTTTGCCCCAACATATAGGGAATTTCTGCCTTTTTGCCCCAAAATTAGGGGAATTTCTGCAATTTTGCTCCTAAATACGAGGAATTTCTGCCTTTTGTCCGAAAATAAGAAGAATGCATACCTTTTTGCCATAAAAAAGGGAAATTTCTGCAATTTTGCTCCAAAATAAGGGGAATTGCTGCTTTTTTGCCTCTAAATAAGTGGAATTTCTGCCTTATTCCCCCAAAACAAAAAGAATTTCTGTCTATTTTGCCCCAAAATAAGGAAAATTTCTGACTTATTACTCTGAAATAAGTGAAATTTCTGCAATTTTGCCCCAACATATAGGGAATTTCTGCCTTTTTGCCCCCAAATAAGGGGAATTTCAGCCTTTCTACCTCAAAATAAGGGGAATTTCTGCATTTTTGTCACAAAATATTAGGAATTTCTGCATTTTGCCCAAAAATAAGGAAAATTTCTGCCTATTTTCCCTGAAATAAGTGAAATTTCTGCAATTTTGCCCCAAAATTAGTGAAATTTCTGCAATTTTGCCCCAAAATAAGTGAAAATTTCTGCAATTTTGACCCAAAATAAGGGAAATTTCTGGAATTTTGCCCCAAAATAAGTGGAATTTCAGAGTTTTGCCCCAAAATAAGGAGAATTGTTGTCTTTTTGCGCTAACATATAGGGAATTTCTGCCTTTTTGCCCCACAATTAGGGGAATTTCTGCAATTTTGCTCCAAAATAAAGGGAATTTCTGCTTTTTAGCCTGAAAATAAAGGGAATGTATACCTTTTGCCACAAAAAAATGGAAATTTCTTCATTTTTACTCCAAAATAATAGAAATTTCTGCTTTTTTGCCTCCAAAAATGTGGAATTTCTGTCTTTTTCCCCTAAAAACAAAGGGAATTTCTGTCTTTTTTGCCCCAAAATAAGGAAAATTTCTGACTTATTACCCTGAAATAAGTGAAATTTCTGAAATTTTGCCCCAAAATAAGGGAAATTTCTGCCTTTTTGCCCCCAAATAAGGGGAATTTCAGCCTTTTTACCTCAAGATAATGGGAAATTCTGCATTTTTTCCCCAAAATATGAGAAATTTCTGCCTTTTTGACCCAAAATAAGAAAAATTTCTGCAATTTTGTACCAAGATAAAAGAAATTTCTGCCTTTTTGCCCCAAAATAAGAAAATTTCTCCTTTTTTTTTCTGAAATAAGTGAAATTTCTGCAATTTTGCCCCAAAATAAGTGAAATTTCTGCAATTTTGCCACAAAATAAAAGAAATTTCTGGAATTTTGTTCCAAAATAAGGGGAATTTCTGAGTTTTGCTCCAAAATAAGGAGAATTTCTGTCTTTTTGCCGCAACATATAGGGAATTTCTGCCTTTTTGCCCCACAATTAGGGGAATTACTGCAATTTTGCTCCAAAATACGGAAAATTTCTGCCTTTTGGCTGGAAAATAAGAAGAATGCATAACTTTTTGCCATAAAAAAGGTAAATTTCTTCATTTTTGTTCCAAAATAATGGAAATTTCTGCTTTTTTGCTTCTAAATAAGCAGAATTTCTGTCTTTTTCCCCCAAAACAAAGGGAATTTCTGTCCATTTTGCCCCATAATAAAGAATATTTCTGATTATTACCCTGAAATAAGTGAAATTTCTGAAATTTTGCCCCAAAATAAGGGAAATTTCTGCCTTTTTCCCCCCAAATAAGGGGAATTTCAGCCTTTTTACCTCAAGATAATGATAATTTCTGCATTTTTGCCCCAAAATATGGGATATTTCTGCCTTTTTGCCCCAAAATAAGAAAAATGTCTGCAATTTTCTACCAAGAGAAAAGAAATTTCTGCCTTTTTGCCCCAAAATAAGAAAATTTCTGCTTTTTTTTCTGAAATAAGTGAAATTTCTGCAATTTAGCCCCAAAATAAAGGAAATTTCTGGAATTTTGCCCCAAAATAAGTGGAATTTCTGAGTTTTGCCCCAAAATAAGGAGTATTTCTGTCTTTTTGCCCCAACATATAGGGAATTTCTGCCTTTTTGCCCCACAATTAGGGGAATTTCTGCAATTTTGCTCCAAAATACGGAAAATTTCTGCCTTTTTGCTGGAAAATAAGAAGAATGCATAACTTTTTGCCATAAAAAAGGGAAATTTTTTCATTTTTGCTCCAAAATAAGGGGAATTTCTGCTTTTTTGCTCCTAAATAAGTAGAATTTCTATCTTTTTCCCCCAAACAAAGGGAATATCTGTCCTTTTTGCCCCAAAATAAGGAATATTTCTGATTATTACCCTGAAATAAGTGAAATTTCTGCAATTTTGCCCCAAAATGAGAGAAAATTTCTGCTTTTTTGCCCCCAAATAAGGGGAATGTCAGCCTTTTTACCTCAAAATAAAGGGAATTTCGGCATTTTTGCTACAAAATATTAGGAATTTCTGCCTTTTTGCCCCAAAAGAAGAGAAATTTCTGGAATTTTGCCCCAAAATAAGTGAAATTTCTGAGTTTTGCCCCAAAATAAGGAGAATTTCTGTCTCTTTGACCCAACATATAGGGAATTTCTGCCTTTTTGCCCCACAATTAGGGGAATTTCTGCAATTTTGCTATAAAATACGGTGACTTTCTGCCTTTTTGCCCGAAAATAAGAAGAATGCATTTTTTTTTGGCATAAAAAAGGGAAATTTCTTTATTTTTCCTCCAAAATAAGGGGAATATCTGCTTTTTTGCCACAAAATATGAGAAATTACTGCCTTTTTGCCCCAAAATGAGACAAATTCTGCTTTTTTTCCCAGAAATAAGTGAAATTTCTGCAATTTTGCCCCAAAATAAGTGAAATTTCTGCAATTTTGCCCCAAAATAAGGGAAATTTCTGGAATTTTGCCACAAAATACGGGGAATTTCTGCCTTTTTGCCTGAAAATAAGAAGAATGCATTACTTTTTGCCATAAAAAAGGGAAATTTCCTCATTTTTGCTCCAAAATAAGAGGAATTTCTGCTTTTTTGCCTCTAAATAAGTAAAATTTCTGTCTTTTTCCCACAAAACAAAGAAAATTTCTGTCTTTTTTGCCGCAAAATAAGAAAAATTTTTGACTTATTACCATGAAATAAGTGAAATTTCTGCAATTTTGCCCCAAAATAAGGGAAATTTCTGCCTTTTTGCCCCAAAATAAGAAAATTTCTGCTTTTTTTCCCTGAAATAAGTGAAATTTCTGCACTTTTGCCCCAAAATAAGTGAAATTTTTGCAATTTTGCCCCAAAATAAGTGGAATTTCTGAGTTTTGCCCCAAAATAAGGAGAATTTCTGTCTTTTTGCCCTAACATATAGGGAATTTCTGCCTTTTTTCCCCACAATTAGGGAAATTTCTGCAATTTTGCTACAAAATACAGGGAACTTCTGCCTTTTTATTCAAAATAAGAAGAATTCATACCTTTTTGACACAAAAAAGGGAAATTTCTGCAATTTTGCTCCAAAATAATGTGAATTTCTGCTTTTTTGCCTCTAAAAGTGGAATTACTCTCTTTTCCCCCCAAAACAAAGGGAATTTCTGTCTTTTTTGTCCCAAAATAAAAAAATTTCTGACTTATTACCCTGAAATAAGTGAAATTTCTGCAATTTTGCCTCAAAATAAGGGAAATTTCTGCTTTTTTGCCCCCAAATAAGGGGAATTTCAGCCTTTTTACCTCAAAATAAGGGGAATTTCTGCATTTTTGCCCAAAAATATGGGAAAGTTCTGCCTTTTTGCCCCAAAATAAGAAAAATTTCTGCAATTTTGTACTAAAATAAAAGTAATTTCTGCCTTTTTGCCCCAAAATAAGAAAATTTCTGCTTTTTTTACTGAAATAAGTGAAATTTCTGCAATTTTGCCCAAAAATAAGTGAAATTTCTGAGTTTTGCCCCACAATAAGGAGAATTTCTGTGTTTTTGCCCCAACATATAGGGAATTTCTGCCTTTTTCCCCACAATTAGAGGAATTTCTGCAATTTTGCTCCAAAATACGGGAAATTTCTGCCTTTTTGCCCGAAAATAAAAAGAATGCATAACTTTTTGCAATAAAAAAGGGAAATTTCTGCAATTTTGCTCCAAAATAAGGGGAATTTCTGCTTTTTTGCCTCTAAATAAGTGGAATTTCAGTCTTTTTCCCCCAAAACAAAGAGAATTTCTGTCTTTTTTGCCCCAAAATAAGGAAAATTTCTGACTTATTACCCTGAAATAAGTGAAATTTCTGCAATTTTGCCCCAAAATATGAGAAATTTCTGCGTTTTTGCCCCCGAATAAGGGGAATTTCAGCCTTTTTTACCTCAAAATAAAAGGAATTTCTGCATTTTTGCCACAAAATATAAGGAATTTCTGCTTTTTGCCCAAAAATAAAAAAAATTTCTGCCTTTTTTCCCTGAAATAAGTGAAATTTCTGCAATTTTGCCCCAAAATAAATGAAATTTCTGCAATTTTGCCCGAAAATAAGGGAAATTTCTGGAATTTTGCTCCAAAATAAGTGGAATTTCAGAGTTTTGCCCCAAAATAAGGAGAATTTCTGACTTTTTGCCCTAACATATAGGGAATTTCTGCCTTTTTGCCCCACAATTAGGGGAATTTCTGCAATTTTGCTCCAAAATAAAGGGAATTTCTGCTTTTTAGCCTGAAAATAAGGCGAATGTATACCTTTTGCCACAAAAAAGGGAAATTTCTTCATTTTTGCTCCAAAATAAAAGAAATTTCTGCTTTTTTGCCTTCAAAAATGTGGAATTTCTGTCTTTTTCCCCTAAAAACAAAGGGAATTTCTGTCTTTTTTGCCCCAAAATTAAGAAAATTTCTGACTTATTACCCTGAAATTAGTGAAATTTCTGAAATTTTGCCCCAAAATAAGGGAAATTTCTGCCTTTTTCCCCCCAAATAAGGGGAATTTCAGCCTTTTTACCTCAAGATAATGATAATTTCTGCATTTTTGCCCCAAAATATGGGATATTTCTGCCTTTTTGCCCCAAAATAAGAAAAATGTCTGCAATTTTCTACCAAGAGAAAAGAAATTTCTGCCTTTTTGCCCCAAAATAAGAAAATTTCTGCTTTTTTTTCTGAAATAAGTGAAATTTCTGCAATTTAGCCCCAAAATAAAGGAAATTTCTGGAATTTTGCCCCAAAATAAGTGGAATTTCTGAGTTTTGCCCCAAAATAAGGAGTATTTCTGTCTTTTTGCCCCAACATATAGGGAATTTCTGCCTTTTTGCCCCACAATTAGGGGAATTTCTGCAATTTTGCTCCAAAATACGGAAAATTTCTGCCTTTTTGCTGGAAAATAAGAAGAATGCATAACTTTTTGCCATAAAAAAGGGAAATTTTTTCATTTTTGCTCCAAAATAAGGGGAATTTCTGCTTTTTTGCTCCTAAATAAGTAGAATTTCTATCTTTTTCCCCCAAACAAAGGGAATATCTGTCCTTTTTGCCCCAAAATAAGGAATATTTCTGATTATTACCCTGAAATAAGTGAAATTTCTGCAATTTTGCCCCAAAATGAGAGAAAATTTCTGCTTTTTTGCCCCCAAATAAGGGGAATGTCAGCCTTTTTACCTCAAAATAAAGGGAATTTCGGCATTTTTGCTACAAAATATTAGGAATTTCTGCCTTTTTGCCCCAAAAGAAGAGAAATTTCTGGAATTTTGCCCCAAAATAAGTGAAATTTCTGAGTTTTGCCCCAAAATAAGGAGAATTTCTGTCTCTTTGACCCAACATATAGGGAATTTCTGCCTTTTTGCCCCACAATTAGGGGAATTTCTGCAATTTTGCTATAAAATACGGTGACTTTCTGCCTTTTTGCCCGAAAATAAGAAGAATGCATTTTTTTGGCATAAAAAAGGGAAATTTCTTTATTTTTGCTCCAAAATAAGGGGAATATCTGCTTTTTTGCCACAAAATATGAGAAATTACTGCCTTTTTGCCCCAAAATGAGACAAATTCTGCTTTTTTTCCCAGAAATAAGTGAAATTTCTGCAATTTTGCCCCAAAATAAGTGAAATTTCTGCAATTTTGCCCCAAAATAAGGGAAATTTCTGGAATTTTGCCACCAAATACGGGGAATTTCTGCCTTTTTGCCTGAAAATAAGAAGAATGCATTACTTTTTGCCATAAAAAAGGGAAATTTCCTCATTTTTGCTCCAAAATAAGAGGAATTTCTGCTTTTTTGCCTCTAAATAAGTAAAATTTCTGTCTTTTTCCCACAAAACAAAGAAAATTTCTGTCTTTTTTGCCGCAAAATAAGAAAAATTTTTGACTTATTACCCTGAAATAAGTGAAATTTCTGCACTTTTGCCCCAAAATAAGTGAAATTTTTGCAATTTTGCCCCAAAATAAGTGGAATTTCTGAGTTTTGCCCCAAAATAAGGAGAATTTCTGTCTTTTTGCCCTAACATATAGGGAATTTCTGCCTTTTTTCCCCACAATTAGGGAAATTTCTGCAATTTTGCTACAAAATACAGGGAACTTCTGCCTTTTTATTCAAAATAAGAAGAATTCATACCTTTTTGACACAAAAAAGGGAAATTTCTGCAATTTTGCTCCAAAATAATGTGAATTTCTGCTTTTTTGCCTCTAAAAGTGGAATTACTCTCTTTTCCCCCCAAAACAAAGGGAATTTCTGTCTTTTTTGTCCCAAAATAAAAAAATTTCTGACTTATTACCCTGAAATAAGTGAAATTTCTGCAATTTTGCCTCAAAATAAGGGAAATTTCTGCTTTTTTGCCCCCAAATAAGGGGAATTTCAGCCTTTTTACCTCAAAATAAGGGGAATTTCTGCATTTTTGCCCAAAAATATGGGAAAGTTCTGCCTTTTTGCCCCAAAATAAGAAAAATTTCTGCAATTTTGTACTAAAATAAAAGTAATTTCTGCCTTTTTGCCCCAAAATAAGAAAATTTCTGCTTTTTTTACTGAAATAAGTGAAATTTCTGCAATTTTGCCCAAAAATAAGTGAAATTTCTGAGTTTTGCCCCACAATAAGGAGAATTTCTGTGTTTTTGCCCCAACATATAGGGAATTTCTGCCTTTTTCCCCACAATTAGAGGAATTTCTGCAATTTTGCTCCAAAATACGGGAAATTTCTGCCTTTTTGCCCGAAAATAAAAAGAATGCATAACTTTTTGCAATAAAAAAGGGAAATTTCTGCAATTTTGCTCCAAAATAAGGGGAATTTCTGCTTTTTTGCCTCTAAATAAGTGGAATTTCAGTCTTTTTCCCCCAAAACAAAGAGAATTTCTGTCTTTTTTGCCCCAAAATAAGGAAAATTTCTGACTTATTACCCTGAAATAAGTGAAATTTCTGCAATTTTGCCCCAAAATATGAGAAATTTCTGCGTTTTTGCCCCCAAATAAGGGGAATTTCAGCCTTTTTTACCTCAAAATAAAAGGAATTTCTGCATTTTTGCCACAAAATATAAGGAATTTCTGCTTTTTGCCCAAAAATAAAAAAAATTTCTGCCTTTTTTCCCTGAAATAAGTGAAATTTCTGCAATTTTGCCCCAAAATAAATGAAATTTCTGCAATTTTGCCCGAAAATAAGGGAAATTTCTGGAATTTTGCTCCAAAATAAGTGGAATTTCAGAGTTTTGCCCCAAAATAAGGAGAATTTCTGACTTTTTGCCCTAACATATAGGGAATTTCTGCCTTTTTGCCCCAAAATTAGGGGAATTTCTGCAATTTTGCTCCAAAATAAAGGGAATTTCTGCTTTTTAGCCTGAAAATAAGGCGAATGTATACCTTTTGCCACAAAAAAGGGAAATTTCTTCATTTTTGCTCCAAAATAAAAGAAATTTCTGCTTTTTTGCCTTCAAAAATGTGGAATTTCTGTCTTTTTCCCCTAAAAACAAAGGGAATTTCTGTCTTTTTTGCCCCAAAATTAAGAAAATTTCTGACTTATTACCCTGAAATTAGTGAAATTTCTGAAATTTTGCCCCAAAATAAGGGAAATTTCTGCCTTTTTCCCCCCAAATAAGGGGAATTTCAGCCTTTTTACCTCAAGATAATGATAATTTCTGCATTTTTGCCCCAAAATATGGGATATTTCTGCCTTTTTGCCCCAAAATAAGAAAAATGTCTGCAATTTTCTACCAAGAGAAAAGAAATTTCTGCCTTTTTGCCCCAAAATAAGAAAATTTCTGCTTTTTTTTCTGAAATAAGTGAAATTTCTGCAATTTAGCCCCAAAATAAAGGAAATTTCTGGAATTTTGCCCCAAAATAAGTGGAATTTCTGAGTTTTGCCCCAAAATAAGGAGTATTTCTGTCTTTTTGCCCCAACATATAGGGAATTTCTGCCTTTTTGCCCCACAATTAGGGGAATTTCTGCAATTTTGCTCCAAAATACGGAAAATTTCTGCCTTTTTGCTGGAAAATAAGAAGAATGCATAACTTTTTGCCATAAAAAAGGGAAATTTTTTCATTTTTGCTCCAAAATAAGGGGAATTTCTGCTTTTTTGCTCCTAAATAAGTAGAATTTCTATCTTTTTCCCCCAAACAAAGGGAATATCTGTCCTTTTTGCCCCAAAATAAGGAATATTTCTGATTATTACCCTGAAATAAGTGAAATTTCTGCAATTTTGCCCCAAAATGAGAGAAAATTTCTGCTTTTTTGCCCCCAAATAAGGGGAATGTCAGCCTTTTTACCTCAAAATAAAGGGAATTTCGGCATTTTTGCTACAAAATATTAGGAATTTCTGCCTTTTTGCCCCAAAAGAAGAGAAATTTCTGGAATTTTGCCCCAAAATAAGTGAAATTTCTGAGTTTTGCCCCAAAATAAGGAGAATTTCTGTCTCTTTGACCCAACATATAGGGAATTTCTGCCTTTTTGCCCCACAATTAGGGGAATTTCTGCAATTTTGCTATAAAATACGGTGACTTTCTGCCTTTTTGCCCGAAAATAAGAAGAATGCATTTTTTTGGCATAAAAAAGGGAAATTTCTTTATTTTTGCTCCAAAATAAGGGGAATATCTGCTTTTTTGCCACAAAATATGAGAAATTACTGCCTTTTTGCCCCAAAATGAGACAAATTCTGCTTTTTTTCCCAGAAATAAGTGAAATTTCTGCAATTTTGCCCCAAAATAAGTGAAATTTCTGCAATTTTGCCCCAAAATAAGGGAAATTTCTGGAATTTTGCAACCAAATACGGGGAATTTCTGCCTTTTTGCCTGAAAATAAGAAGAATGCATTACTTTTTGCCATAAAAAAGGGAAATTTCCTCATTTTTGCTCCAAAATAAGAGGAATTTCTGCTTTTTTGCCTCTAAATAAGTAAAATTTCTGTCTTTTTCCCACAAAACAAAGAAAATTTCTGTCTTTTTTGCCGCAAAATAAGAAAAATTTTTGACTTATTACCCTGAAATAAGTGAAATTTCTGCAATTTTGCCCCAAAATAAGGGAAATTTCTGCCTTTTTGCCCCAAAATAAGAAAATTTCTGCTTTTTTTCCCTGATAAGTGAAATTTCTGCACTTTTGCCCCAAAATAAGTGAAATTTTTGCAATTTTGCCCCAAAATAAGTGGAATTTCTGAGTTTTGCCCCAAAATAATGAGAATTTCTGTCTTTTTGCCCTAACATATAGGGAAATTCTGCCTTTTTTCCCCACAATTAGGGAAATTTCTGCAATTTTGCTCCAAAATAAGGTGAATTTCTGCTTTTTTGCCTCTAAAAGTGGAATTACTCTCTTTTCCCCCCAAAACAAAGGGAATTTCTGTCTTTTTTGTCCCAAAATAAAAAAAAATTTCTGACTTATTACCCTGAAATAAGTGAAATTTCTGCAATTTTGCCTCAAAATAAGGGAAATTTCTGCTTTTTTGCCCTCAAATAAGGGGAATTTCAGCCTTTTTACCTCAAAATAAGGGGAATTTCTGCATTTTTGCCCAAAAATATGGGAAAGTTCTGCCTTTTTGCCCCAAAATAAGAAAAATTTCTGCAATTTTGTACTAAAATAAAAGTAATTTCTGCCTTTTTGCCCCAAAATAAGAAAATTTCTGCTTTTTTTTACTGAAATAAGTGAAATTTCTGCAATTTTGCCCAAAAATAAGTGAAATTTCTGAGTTTTGCCCCACAATAAGGAGAATTTCTGTCTTTTTGCCCCAACATATAGGGAATTTCTGCCTTTTTCCCCACAATTAGAGGAATTTCTGCAATTTTGCTCCAAAATACGGGGAATTTCTGCCTTTTTGCCCGAAAATAAGAATGCATACCTTTTTGCCATAAAAAAGGCAAATTTCTTCATTTTTGCTCCAAAATAAGGGGAATTTCTTCATTTTTGCCTCTAAATAAGTGGAATTTCTATCTTTTTCCCCCAAAACAGAGGGAATTTCTGTATTTTTTGCCCCAAAATAAGGAAAATTTCTGAAGTATTTTCCTGTAATAAGTGAAATTTCTGCAATTTTGCCCCAAAATAAGGGAAATTTCTGCCTTTTTGCCCCCAAATAAGGGGAATTTCATCCTTTTTACCTCAAAATAAGGGGAATTTCTGTATTTTTGCCACAAAATATTAAGAATTTCTGGCTTTTTGCCCCAAAATAAAAAAATTTTCTGCTTTTTTCCCTGAAATAAGTGAAATTTCTGCAATTTTGCCCCAAAATAAGTGAAATTTCTGCAATTTTGCCCCAAAATAAGGGAATTTTCTGGAATTTTGCCCCAAAATAAGTGGAATTTCAGAGTTTTGCCCCAAATAAGGAGAATTTCTGTATTTTTGCCCAAACATATAGGGAATTTCTGCCTTTTTGCCCCACAATTAGGGGATTTTCTGCAATTTTGCTCCAAAATAAAGGGAATATCTGCTTTTTAGCCTGAAAATAAGGGGAATGTATACCTTCTGCCACAAAAAAGAGAAATTTCTTCTTTTTGCTCCAAAATAAAAGGAATTTCTGCTTTTTTGCCTCTAAAAATGTGGAATTTCTGTCTTTTTCCCCTAAAAACTAAGGGAATTTCTGTCTTTTTTGCCCCAAATAAGGAAAATTTCTGACTTTTACCCTGAAATAAGTGAAATTTCTGAAATTTTGCCCCAAAATAAGGGAAATTTCTGCCTTTTTGCCCCCAAATAAGGGGAATTTCAGCCTTTTTACCTCAAGATAATGGGAATTTCTGCATTTTTGCCCTCAAATACGGGGAATTTCAGCCTTTTTAAATCAAAACAACGGGAATTTCTGCATTTTTGCCCCAAATATGGGAAATTTCTGCCTTTTTGCCTCAAAATAAGAAAATTTCTGCTTTTTTCCATGAAATAAGTGAAATTTCTGCAATTTTGCCCCAAAATAAGTGAAATTTCTGCAATTTTGCTTCAAAATAAGGGAAATTTCTGGAATTTTGCCTCAAAATAAGTGGAATTTCTAAGTTTTGCCCTAAAATAAGGAGAATTTCGGTCTTTTTGGCCCCCAAATAAGGGGAATTTCAGCCTTTTTACCTCAAAATAAAGGGAATTTCTGCATTTTTGCCACAAAATATTAGGAATTTCTGAATTTTTGCCCCAAAATAAGGGAAATTTCTGTATTTTGCCCATAAATAAGTGGAATTTCTGAGTTTTGCCCCATAATTTGGAGAATTTCTGCCTTTTTGCCCCAACATATAGGGAATTTCTACCTTTTTGCCCGACAATTAGGGGAATTTCTGCAATTTTGCTCTAAAATACGAGGAATTTCTGCCTTTTTGCCCGAAAATAAGAAGAATGCATACCTTTTTGCCATAAAAAGGGAAATTTCTTCATTTTTGCTCCAAAATAAGGGGAATTTCTGCTTTTTGCCTCTAAATAAGTGGAACTTCTGTCTTTCTCCCCCAAAACAAAAAGAATTTATGTCTTTTTTTCCCCAAAATATATAAAATTCTGATTTATTACTTTGAAGTAAGTGAAATTTCTGCAATTTTGCCCCAAAATAATGGAAATTTCTCCTTTTTTGCCCCCAAATAAAGGGAATTTCCGCCTTTTTACCTCAAAATAAGGAGAATTTCGGCATTTTTGCTACAAAATATTAGGAATTTCTGCCTTTTTGCCCGAAAAGAAGGGAAATTTCTGGAATTTTGCCCAAAATAAGTGGAATTTCTGAGTTTTGCCCCAAAATAAAGAGAATTTCTGTCTTTTTGACCCAACATATAGGGAATTTCTGCCTTTTTCCCCCACAATTAGGGGAATTTCTGCAATTTTGCTATAAAATACGGTGAATTTTTGCCTTTTTGCCCGAAAATAAGAAGAATGCATACCTTTTTGCCATAAAAAGGGAAATTTCTTCATTTCTGCTCCAAAATAAGGGGAATTTCTGCTTTTTTCCTCTAAATAAGTGGAATTTCTGTCTTTTTCCCCAAAACAAAAGGAATTTCTGTCTTTTTTACCCCAAAATAAGGAAAATTTCTGACTTATTACTTTGAAGTAAGTGAAATTTCTGCAATTTTGCCCCAAAATAAGGGAAATTTCTGCCTTTTTTCCCCCAAATAAGAGGAATTTCAGCCTTTTTACCTCAAAATAAGGGGGATTTCAGCATTTTTGCCACAAAATATTAGGAATTTCTACATTTCTGCCCCAAAATAAGGAAAATATCTGACTTTTTGCTCTGAAATAAGTTAAATTTCTAAAATTTTTCCCGAAAATAAGGGAAATGTCTGTTTTTTGGCACCAAAATAATGGGAATTTCTTACTTTTTGCCCCCAAATAATAGGAATTTCAGCATTTTTACCTCAAAATAAAAGGAATTTCTGCATTTTTGCCCAAAAATATGGTAAATTTCTGCCTTTTTGCCCAAAATAAGAAAAATTTCTGCAATTTTGTACCAAAATAAAAGAAATTTCTGCCTTTTTGCCTCAAAATAAGAAAATTTCTGCATTTTTTTCCCTTAAATAAGTGAAATTTCTACAATTTTGCTCCAAAATAAGTGAAATTTCTGCTATTTTGTCCCACAATAAGGGAAATTTCTGGAATTTTGCCCCAAAATAAGTGGAATTTCTGAGTTTTGCCCCAAAATAGGAGAATTTCTGTCTTTTTGCCCCAACATATAGGGAATTTCTGCCTTTTTGCCCCACAATTAGGGGATTTCTGAAATTTTGCTCCAAAATACGAGGAATTTCTGCCTTTTTGCCCGAAAATAAAAGAATGCATAATTTTTTGCCATAAAAAAAGGAAATTTCTTCATTTTTGCTCCAAAATAAGGGGAATTTCTGCTTTTTTGCCTCTAAATAAGTGGAATTTCTGTCTTTTTCCCCCAAAACAAAGAGAATTTCTTTTTTTTGGCCCCAAAATAAGGAAAATTTCTGACTTATTACCCTGAAATAGATGAAGTTTCTGAAATTTTGCCCCAAAATAAGAGAAATTTCTGACTTTTTGCCTCCAAATAAGGGGAATTTGAGCCTTTTTACCTCAAAATAAAGGGAATTTCTGCATTTTTGCCCCAAAATATGGGAAATTTCTGCCTTTTGGCCCCAAAATAAGAAAAATTTCTGCAATTTTGTACAAAAATAAAAAAAAAATTCTGCCTTTTTGCCCCAAAATAAGAAAATTTCTGCTTTTTTTGAAATAATTGAAATTTCTGCAATTTTGCCCCAAAATAAGTGTAATTTCTGAGTTTTGCCCCAAAATAAGTAGAATTTCTGTCTTTTTGCCCCAACATATAGGGAATTTCTGCATTTTTGCCCAACAATTAGGGGAATTTCAGCAATTTTGCTTTAAAATACGGGGAATTTCTCCCTTTTTGTCCGAAAATGAGAAGAATGCATACCTTTTTGCCATAAAAAAGGGAAATTTCTTCATTTTTGCTCCAAAATAAGGGGAATTTCTGCTTTTTTGCCTCTAAATAAGGGAAATTTCGGTCTTTTTCCTGCAAAACAAAGGGAATTTCTGTCTTTTTTGCCCCAAAATAAGGAAAATTTCTGACTTTTTACCCTTAAATAAGTGAAATTTCTGCAATTTTGCGCCAAAATATGGGAAATTTCTGCCTTTTGCCCCAAAATAAAAAAATTTCTGCTTTTTTCCATGAAATAAGTGAAATTTCTGCAATTTTGCCCCAAAATAAGTGGCATTTCTGAGTTTTGCCCCAAAATAAGGAGACTTTCTGTCTTTTTGCCCCAACATATAGGGAATTTCTGCCTTTTTGCCCCAAAATTAGGGGAATTTCTGCAATTTTGCTCCTAAATACGAGGAATTTCTGCCTTTTGTCCGAAAATAAGAAGAATGCATACCTTTTTGCCATAAAAAAGGGAAATTTCTGCAATTTTGCTCCAAAATAAGGGGAATTGCTGCTTTTTTGCCTCTAAATAAGTGGAATTTCTGCCTTATTCCCCCAAAACAAAAAGAATTTCTGTCTATTTTGCCCCAAAATAAGGAAAATTTCTGACTTATTACTCTGAAATAAGTGAAATTTCTGCAATTTTGCCCCAACATATAGGGAATTTCTGCCTTTTTGCCCCCAAATAAGGGGAATTTCAGCCTTTCTACCTCAAAATAAGGGGAATTTCTGCATTTTTGTCACAAAATATTAGGAATTTCTGCATTTTGCCCAAAAATAAGGAAAATTTCTGCCTATTTTTCCTGAAATAAGTGAAATTTCTGCAATTTTGCCCCAAAATTAGTGAAATTTCTGCAATTTTGCCCCAAAATAAGTGAAAATTTCAGCAATTTTGACCCAAAATAAGGGAAATTTCTGGAATTTTGCCCCAAAATAAGTGGAATTTCAGAGTTTTGCCCCAAAATAAGGAGAATTGTTGTCTTTTTGCGCTAACATATAGGGAATTTCTGCCTTTTTGCCCCACAATTAGGGGAATTTCTGCAATTTTGCTCCAAAATAAAGGGAATTTCTGCTTTTTAGCCTGAAAATAAGGGGAATGTATACCTTTTGCCACAAAAAAAGGGAAATTTCTTCATTTTTACTCCAAAATAATAGAAATTTCTGCTTTTTTGCCTCCAAAAATGTGGAATTTCTGTCTTTTTCCCCTAAAAACAAAGAAAATTTCTGTCTTTTTTGCCCCAAAATAAGGAAAATTTCTGACTTATTACCCTGAAGTAAGTAAAATTTCTGCAATTTTGCCCCAAAATAAGGGAAATTTCTGCCTTTTTGCCCCCAAATAAGGGGAATTTCAGCCTTTTTACCTCAAGAAAATGGGAATTTCTGCATTTTTGCCCCAAAATATCGGAAATTTCTGACTTTTTGCCCCAAAATAAAAAAATTTCTGCAATTTTGTACCAAGATAAAAGAAATTTCTGCCTTTTTGCCCCAAAATAAGAAAATTTCTGCTTTTTTTTTCTGAAATAAGTGAAATTTCTACAATTTTGCCCCAAAATAAGTGAAATTTCTGCAATTTTGCCCCAAAATAAAGGAAATTTCTGGAATTTTGACCCAAAATAAGTGGAATTTCTGAGTTTTGCCCCAAAATAAGGAGAATTTCTGTCTTTTTGCCCCAACATATAGGGAATTTCTGCCTTTTTGCCCCATAATTAGGGGAATTTCTGAAATTTTGCTCCAAAATACGGAAAATTTCTGCCTTTTTGCTGGAAAATAAGAAGAATGCATAACTTTTTGCTATAAAAAAGGGAAATTTCTTCATTTTTGCTCCAAAATAAGGGGAATTTCTGCTTTTTTGCTTCTGAATAAGTAGAATTTCTGTCTTTTTCCCCCAAAACAAAGGGAATTTCTGTCTTTTTGCCCCAAAATAAGGAATATTTCTGATTATTACCCTGAAATAAGTGAAATTTCTGCAATTTTGCCCCGAAATAAGAAAAAATTTCTGGTTTTTTGCCCCCAAATAAAAGGAATTTTAGCCTTTTTACCTCGAAATAAGAGGAAATTCTGCATTTTTGCCACAAAATATTAGGAATTTCTGCCTTTTTTCCCCAAAATAATGAAAATTTCTATTTTGCCCCAAAATAAGTGGAATTTCTGAGTTTTGCCCCAAAATAAAGAGAATTTCTGCCTTTTTGCCCCAACATATAGGGAATTTCTGCATTTTTGCCCCACAATTAGGAGAATTTCTGCAATTTTGCTCTATAATACGAGGAATTTCTGCCTTTTTGCCCGAAAATAAGAAGAATGCATACCTTTTTGCCATAAAAAGGGAAATTTCTTCATTTTTGCTCCAAAATAAGAGGAATTTCTGCTTTTTTGCCTCTAAATTAGTGGAATTTCTCTTTTTCTCCCCGAAAACAAAGAAAATTTCTGTCTTTTTTACCCCAAAATAAGGAAAATTTCTGACTTATTACTTTGAAGTAAGTGAAATTTCTGCAATTTTGCCCCAAAATAAGGGAAATTTCTGCCTTTTTGCCCCCAAATAAGGGGAATTTCAGCCTTTTTACCTCAAAATATGGGGAATTCCTGCATTTTTGCCACAAAATATTAGGAATTTCTGCCTTTCTGCCCCAAAATAAGGAAAATTTCTGACTTTTTGCCCTGAAATAATTTAAATTCCTAAAATTTTTCCCGAAAATAAGAGAAATGTCTGCTTTTAGCACCAAAATAATGGGAATTTCTTACTTTTTGCCACCAAATAAGAGGAATTTCAGCCTTTTTACCTCAAAATAAAAGGAATTTTTGCATTTTTGCCCCAAAATATGGGAAATTTTTGCCTTTTTGCCCAAAATAAGAAAAATTTCTGCAATTTTGTACCAAAATAAAAGAAATTTCTGCCTTTTTGTCTCAAAATAAAAAAATTTCTGCATTTTTTCCCTGAAATAAGTGAAATTTCTGCATATTTGCCCCAAAATAAGTGAAATTTCTGCAATTTTGCACCAAAATAAAGGAAATTTCTGGAATTTTGCCCCTAAATAAGTGGAATTTCTGAGTTTTGCCCCAAAATAAGGAGAATTTCTGTCTTTTTGCCCCAACATATAGGGAATTTCTGCCTTTTTGCCCCATAATTAGAGGAATTTCTGCAATTTTGCTCCAAAATACGGAAAATTTCTGCCTTTTTGCTGGAAAATAAGAAGAATGCATAACTTTTTGCTATAAAAAAGGGAAATTTCTTCATTTTTGTTCCAAAATAACGGGAATTTCTGCTTTTTTGCTTCTAAATAAGTAGAATTTCTGTCTTTTTCCCCCAAAACAAAGGGAATTTCTGTCTTTTTGCCCCAAAATAAGGAATATTTCTGATTATTACCCTGAAATAAGTGAAATTTCTTCAATTTTGCCCCAAAATAAGAAAAAATTTCTGCTTTTTTGCCCCCAAATAAAAGGAATTTTAGCCTTTTTACCTCGAAATAAGGGGAATTTCTGCATTTTTGCCACAAAATATTAGGAATTTCTGCCTTTTTGCCCCAAAATAATGAAAATTTTTTTTTACCCCAAAATAAGTGGAATTTCTGAGTTTTGCCCCAAAATAAAGAGAATTTCTGTCTTTTTGACCCAACATATAGGGAATTTCTGCCTTTTTCCCCCACAATTAGGGGAATTTCTGCAATTTTGCTATAAAATACGGTGAATTTTTGCCTTTTTGCCCGAAAATAAGAAGAATGCATACCTTTTTGCCATAAAAAGGGAAATTTCTTCATTTCTGCTCCAAAATAAGGGGAATTTCTGCTTTTTTCCTCTAAATAAGTGGAATTTCTGTCTTTTTCCCCAAAACAAAAGGAATTTCTGTCTTTTTTACCCCAAAATAAGGAAAATTTCTGACTTATTACTTTGAAGTAAGTGAAATTTCTGCAATTTTGCCCCAAAATAAGGGAAATTTCTGCCTTTTTGCCCCCAAATAAGAGGAATTTCAGCCTTTTTACCTCAAAATAAGGGGGATTTCAGCATTTTTGCCACAAAATATTAGGAATTTCTACATTTCTGCCCCAAAATAAGGAAAATATCTGACTTTTTGCTCTGAAATAAGTTAAATTTCTAAAATTTTTCCCGAAAATAAGGGAAATGTCTGTTTTTTGGCACCAAAATAATGGGAATTTCTTACTTTTTGCCCCCAAATAATAGGAATTTCAGCATTTTTACCTCAAAATAAAAGGAATTTCTGCATTTTTGCCCAAAAATATGGTAAATTTCTGCCTTTTTGCCCAAAATAAGAAAAATTTCTGCAATTTTGTACCAAAATAAAAGAAATTTCTGCCTTTTTGCCTCAAAATAAGAAAATTTCTGCATTTTTTTCCCTGAAATAAGTGAAATTTCTACAATTTTGCTCCAAAATAAGTGAAATTTCTGCTATTTTGTCCCACAATAAGGGAAATTTCTGGAATTTTGCCCCAAAATAAGTGGAATTTCTGAGTTTTGCCCCAAAATAGGAGAATTTCTGTCTTTTTGCCCCAACATATAGGGAATTTCTGCCTTTTTGCCCCACAATTAGGGGATTTCTGAAATTTTGCTCCAAAATACGAGGAATTTCTGCCTTTTTGCCCGAAAATAAAAGAATGCATAATTTTTTGCCAAAAAAAAAGGAAATTTCTTCATTTTTGCTCCAAAATAAGGGGAATTTCTGCTTTTTTGCCTCTAAATAAGTGGAATTTCTGTCTTTTTCCCCCAAAACAAAGAGAATTTCTTTTTTTTGGCCCCAAAATAAGGAAAATTTCTGACTTATTACCCTGAAATAGATGAAGTTTCTGAAATTTTGCCCCAAAATAAGAGAAATTTCTGACTTTTTGCCTCCAAATAAGGGGAATTTGAGCCTTTTTACCTCAAAATAAAGGGAATTTCTGCATTTTTGCCCCAAAATATGGGAAATTTCTGCCTTTTGGCCCCAAAATAAGAAAAATTTCTGCAATTTTGTACAAAAATAAAAAAAAAAATTCTGCCTTTTTGCCCCAAAATAAGAAAATTTCTGCTTTTTTTGAAATAATTGAAATTTCTGCAATTTTGCCCCAAAATAAGTGTAATTTCTGAGTTTTGCCCCAAAATAAGTAGAATTTCTGTCTTTTTGCCCCAACATATAGGGAATTTCTGCATTTTTGCCCAACAATTAGGGGAATTTCAGCAATTTTGCTTTAAAATACGGGGAATTTCTCCCTTTTTGTCCGAAAATGAGAAGAATGCATACCTTTTTGCCATAAAAAAGGGAAATTTCTTCATTTTTGCTCCAAAATAAGGGGAATTTCTGCTTTTTTGCCTCTAAATAAGGGAAATTTCGGTCTTTTTCCTGCAAAACAAAGGGAATTTCTGTCTTTTTTGCCCCAAAATAAGGAAAATTTCTGACTTTTTACCCTTAAATAAGTGAAATTTCTGCAATTTTGCGCCAAAATATGGGAAATTTCTGCCTTTTGCCCCAAAATAAAAAAAATTCTGCTTTTTTCCATGAAATAAGTGAAATTTCTGCAATTTTGCCCCAAAATAAGTGGCATTTCTGAGTTTTGCCCCAAAATAAGGAGACTTTCTGTCTTTTTGCCCCAACATATAGGGAATTTCTGCCTTTTTGCCCCAAAATTAGGGGAATTTCTGCAATTTTGCTCCTAAATACGAGGAATTTCTGCCTTTTGTCCGAAAATAAGAAGAATGCATACCTTTTTGCCATAAAAAAGGGAAATTTCTGCAATTTTGCTCCAAAATAAGGGGAATTGCTGCTTTTTTGCCTCTAAATAAGTGGAATTTCTGCCTTATTCCCCCAAAACAAAAAGAATTTCTGTCTATTTTGCCCCAAAATAAGGAAAATTTCTGACTTATTACTCTGAAATAAGTGAAATTTCTGCAATTTTGCCCCAACATATAGGGAATTTCTGCCTTTTTGCCCCCAAATAAGGGGAATTTCAGCCTTTCTACCTCAAAATAAGGGGAATTTCTGCATTTTTGTCACAAAATATTAGGAATTTCTGCATTTTGCCCAAAAATAAGGAAAATTTCTGCCTATTTTCCCTGAAATAAGTGAAATTTCTGCAATTTTGCCCCAAAATTAGTGAAATTTCTGCAATTTTGCCCCAAAATAAGTGAAAATTTCTGCAATTTTGACCCAAAATAAGGGAAATTTCTGGAATTTTGCCCCAAAATAAGTGGAATTTCAGAGTTTTGCCCCAAAATAAGGAGAATTGTTGTCTTTTTGCGCTAACATATAGGGAATTTCTGCCTTTTTGCCCCACAATTAGGGGAATTTCTGCAATTTTGCTCCAAAATAAAGGGAATTTCTGCTTTTTAGCCTGAAAATAAAGGGAATGTATACCTTTTGCCACAAAAAAAGGGAAATTTCTTCATTTTTACTCCAAAATAATAGAAATTTCTGCTTTTTTGCCTCCAAAAATGTGGAATTTCTGTCTTTTTCCCCTAAAAACAAAGGGAATTTCTGTCTTTTTTGCCCCAAAATAAGGAAAATTTCTGACTTATTACCCTGAAATAAGTGAAATTTCTGAAATTTTGCCCCAAAATAAGGGAAATTTCTGCCTTTTTGCCCCCAAATAAGGGGAATTTCAGCCTTTTTACCTCAAGATAATGGGAAATTCTGCATTTTTTCCCCAAAATATGAGAAATTTCTGCCTTTTTGACCCAAAATAAGAAAAATTTCTGCAATTTTGTACCAAGATAAAAGAAATTTCTGCCTTTTTGCCCCAAAATAAGAAAATTTCTCCTTTTTTTTTCTGAAATAAGTGAAATTTCTGCAATTTTGCCCCAAAATAAGTGAAATTTCTGCAATTTTGCCACAAAATAAAAGAAATTTCTGGAATTTTGTTCCAAAATAAGGGGAATTTCTGAGTTTTGCTCCAAAATAAGGAGAATTTCTGTCTTTTTGCCGCAACATATAGGGAATTTCTGCCTTTTTGCCCCACAATTAGGGGAATTACTGCAATTTTGCTCCAAAATACGGAAAATTTCTGCCTTTTGGCTGGAAAATAAGAAGAATGCATAACTTTTTGCCATAAAAAAGGTAAATTTCTTCATTTTTGTTCCAAAATAATGGAAATTTCTGCTTTTTTGCTTCTAAATAAGCAGAATTTCTGTCTTTTTCCCCCAGAACAAAGGGAATTTCTGTCCATTTTGCCCCATAATAAAGAATATTTCTGATTATTACCCTGAAATAAGTGAAATTTCTGCAATTTTGCCCCAAAATAAGAGAAAATTTCTGCTTTTTTGCCCCCAAGTAAGGGGAATTTCAGCCTTTTTACCTCAAAATAAGGGGAATTTCTGCATTTTTGCCACAAAATATTAGGAATTTCTGCCTTTTTGCTCCAAAATAAAGGGAAATTTCTGGAATTTTGCCCCCAAAATAAGTGGAATTTCTGAGTTTTGCCCCAAAGTATGGAGAATTTCTGCCTTTTTGCCCCAACATATAGTGAATTTCTGACTTTTTGCCCCACAATTAGGGGAATTTCTGCAATTTTGCTCTAAAATACGAGGAATTTCTGCCTTTTTGCCCGAAAATAAGAAAAATGCATACCTTTTTGCCATAAAAAGGGAAATTTCTTAATTTTTGCTCCAAAATAAGGGGAATTTCTGCTTTTTGCCACTAAATAATTGGAATTTCTGTATTTCTCTCCCAAAACAAAAAGAATTTCTGTCTTTTTTGCCCCAAAATAAATAAAATTTCTGACATATTACTTTGAAGTAAGTGAAATTTCTGCAATTTTGCCCCAAAATAATGGAAATTTCTGACTTTTTGCCCCCAAATAAAGGGAATTTCAGCATTTTTACCTCAAAATAAGGGGAATTTCGGCATTTTTGCTACAAAATATTAGGAATTTCTGCCTTTTTGCCCCAAAAGAAAGGAAATTTCTGGAATTTTGCCACAAAATAAGTGGAATTTCTGAGTTTTGCCCCAAAATAAAGAGAATTTCTGTCTTTTTGACCCAACATATAGGGAATTTCTGCATTTTTGCCCCACAATTCGGGGAATTTCTGCATTTTTGCCCCACAATTCGGGGAATTTCTGCAATTTTGCTATAAAATACGGTGAATTTCTGCCTTTTTGCCCGAAAATAAGAAGAATGCACTCCTTTTTGGAATAAAAAAGGGAAATTTCTTCATTTTTGCTTCAAAATAAGGGGAATTTCTGCTTTTTTGCCACAAAATATGAGAAATTTCTGCCATTTTGCCCCGAAATAAGATAAATTCTGCTTTTTTTTTTCTGAAATAAGTGAAATTTATGCAATTTTGCCCCAAAATAAGTGAACATTCTGCAATTTTGCCCCAAAATAAGGGAAATTTCTGAAATTTTGCCCCAAAATAAGTGGAATTTCTGTGTTTTGCCCCAAAATAAGGTGAATTTCTGTAATTTTCCCACAATATATAGGAAATTTCTGCCTTTTTTCCCCACAAATAGGGGAATTTCTGCAATTTTGCTCCAAAATACGAGGAATTTCAACCTTTTTGCCTGAAAATAAGAAGAATGCATTTCTTTTTGCCATAAAAAAGGGACATTTCTTCATTTTTACTCCAAAATAAGGGGAATTTCTGCTTTTTTGCATCTAAATAAGTAAAATTTCTGTCTTTTCCCCCCAAAACAAAGGGAATTTCTGTCTTTTATGCCCCAAAATAAGGAAAATTTCTTACTTATTACCCTAAAATAAGTGAAATTTCTGCAATTTTGCCCCAAAATAAGGGAAATTTCTGAGTTTTGCCCCAAAATAAAAAGAAATTCTGTCTTTTTGCCCCAACATATAGGGAATTTCTGCCTTTTTGCCTCACAAATAGGGGAATTTCTGCAATTTTGCTCCAAAATACGGGGAATTTCTGCCTTTTTGCCTGAAAATAAGAAGAATGCATTCCTTTTTTTCCATAAAAAAGAAAAATTCCTTCATTTTTGCTTCAAAATAAGGAGAATTTCTGCTTTTTTGCCTCTAAATAAGTAAAATTTCTGTCTTTTTTCCACAAAACAAAGGGAATTTCTGTGTTTTTGCCGCAAAAAAAGAAAAATTTTTGACTTATTACCCTGAAATAAGTTAAATTTCTGCAATTTTGCTTCAAAATAAGGGAAATTTCTGACTTTTTACCCCCAAATAAGGGGAATTTCAGCCTTTTTACCTCAAAATAAGGGGAATTTCTGCATTTTTGCCACAAAATATTAGGAATTTCTGCCTTTCTGCCCCAAAATGAGGATAATTTCTGACTTTTTGCCCTGAAATAAGTTAAATTTCTAAAATTTTCCCCAAAATATGTGAAATGTCTGCTTTTTGCCCAAAAATAAGAGGAATTTCTTACTTTTTGCCCCCAAATAAGGGGAATTTCAGCCTTTTTACCTCAAAATAAGGGGAATTTCTGCATTTTTGCCCCAAAATATGGGAAATTTCTGATTTTGCCAAAAATAAGAAAAATTTTTGCAATTTTGTACCAAAATAAAAGAAATTTCTGCCTTTTTGCCCCCAAATAAGGGGAATTTCAGCCTTTTTACCTCAAAATAAGGGGAATTTCTGCATTTTTGCCACAAAATATTAAGAATTTCTGCCTTTTGCCCCAAAATAAGAAAAATTTCTGCAATTTTGTACCAAAATAAAAGCAATTTCTGCCTTTTTGATCCAAAATAAGAAAATTTCTGCTTTTTTTCTGAAAGAAGTGAAATTTCTGCAATTTTGCCCCAAAATAAGTGAAATTTCTTAGTTTTGCCCCAAAGTAAGGAGAATTTCTGTCTTTTTGCCCCAACATATAGGGAATTTCTGCGTTTTCTAGCCACAATTAGAGGAATTTCTGCAATTTTGCTGCAAAATACAGGAAATTTCTTCCTTTTTGTCCGTAAATAAGAAGAATGCATACCTTTTTGCCATAAAAAAGTGAAATTTCTTCATTTTTGTTCCAAAATAAGAAGAAGTTCTGCTTTTTTGCCTCTAAATAAGTGGAATTTCTGTCTTTTCCCCCCAAAACAAAGGGATTTTCTGTTTTTTGGCCCCAAAATAAGGAAAATTTCTGACTTATTACCCTGAAATAAGTGAAATTTCTGCAATTTTTTCCCAAAATAAAAGAAAATTCTGCCTTTTTGCACCCAAATAAGGGGAATTTCAGCTTTTTTACCTCAAAATAAGGGGAATTTCTGCATTTTTGCCACAAAATATGAGAAATTTCTTCTCTTTTGCCCCAAAATAAGAAAATTTCTGCTTTTTTTCCCTGAAATAAGTGAAATTTCTGCAATTTTGCCCCAAAATAAGTAAAATTTTTGCAATTCTGCCCCCAAAATAAGGGAAATTTCTGCAATTTTGCCCCAAAATAAGTGGAATTTCTGAGTTTTGCCCCAAAATAAAAAGAATTTCTGTCTTTTTGCCCCAACATATAGGGAATTTCAGCCTTTTTGCCCCACAATTAGGGGAATTTCTGCAATTTTGCTCCAAAATACAGGAAATTTCTGCCTTTGTGTCCAAAATAAGAAGAATGCATACCTTTTTGCCACAAAAAAGAGAAATTTCTGCAATTTTGCTCCAAAATAAGGGGAATTTCTGCTTTTTTGCCTTTATATAAGTAAAATTTCTGACTTTTTCCCACAAAACTAAGGGAATTTCTGTCTTTTTGCTTCAAAATAAGAAAAAATTTCTGACTTATTACCCTGAAATAAGTGAAATTTCTTCAATTTTGCCCCAAAATAAGGGAAATTTCTGCCTTTTTGCCCCCAAATAAGGGGAATTTCAGCCTTTTTACCTCAAAATAATAGGAATTTCTGCATTTTTGCCACAAAATATTAGGAATTTCTGCCTTTTTCCCACAAAATAAGGAAAATTTCTGACTTTTTGCCCTGAAATAAGTTAAATTTCTAAAATGTTTCCCCAAAATATGGGAAATGTCTGCTTTTCGCCCCAAAATAAAGGGAATTTCTTACTTTTTGCCCCCAAATAAGGGGAATTTCAGCCTTTTTACCTCAAAATAATGGAAATTTCTGCATTTTTGCCCCAAAATATGGTAAATTTCTGCCTTTTTGCCCAAAATAATGGAAATTTCTGCATTTTTGCCGCAAAATATGGGAAATTTCTTCCTTTTTGCCCCCAAATAAGGGGAATTTCAGCCTTTTTACCTCGAAATAAGGGGAATTTCTGCATTTTTGCCCCAAAATATGGGAAATTTCTGCCTTTTTGCCCCAAAATAAGAAAAATTTCTGCAATTTTGTACAAAAATAAAAGAAATTTGTGCCTTTTTGCCCCAAAATAAAAAAATTTCTGCTTTTTCTGAAATAAGTGAAATTTCTGCAATTTTGCCCCAAAATATGGAAAATTTCTGCCTTTATGCCCCCAAATACGGGGAATTTAAGCCTTTTTACCTCAAAATAAGGGGAATTTCTGCATTTTTGCCCCAAAATATGGGAAATATCTGCCTTTTTGCCCCAAAATAAGAAAATATCTGCTTTTTTCCATGAAATAAGTGAAATTTCTGCAATTTTGCCAAAAAATAAGTGAAATTTCTGCAATTTTGCCACAAAATAAAAGAAATTTCTGGAATTTTGCCCCAAAATAATTGGAATTTCTGAGTTTTGCTCCAAAATAAGGAGAATTTCTGTCTTTTTGCCCCAAAATAAGGAAAATTTCTGACTTATTACCCTGAAATAAGTGAAATTTCTGCAACTTTGCCCCAAAATAAGAGAAATTTCTGCCTTTTTGCCCCCGAATAAGGGGAATTTCAGCCTTTTTACCTCAAAATAAAGGGACTTTCTGCATTTTTACCACAAAATATTAGGAATTTCTGCATTTTGCCAAAAAATAAAAAAAATTTCTGCCTTTTTTCCCTGAAATAAGTGAAATTTCTGCAATTTTGCCCCAAAATAAGTGAAATTTCTGCAATTTTGCCCCAAAATAAGGGAAACTTCTGGAATTTTTCCTTAAAATAAGTGGAATTTCATTGTTTTGCCCCAAAATAAGGAGAATTTCTGTCTTTTTGCCCTAACATATAGGGAATTTCTGCCTTTTTGCCACACAATTAGGGGAATTTCTGCAATTTTGCTCCAAAATAAAGGGAATTTCTGCTTTTTAGCCTGAAAATAAGGGGAATGTATACCTTTTGCCACAAAAAAGGGAAATTTCTTCATTTTTGCTTTAAAATAAAAGGAATTTCTGCTTTTTTACCTTCAAAAATGTGGAATTTCTGTCTTTTTCCCCTAAAAACAAAGGGAATTTCTGTCTTTTTGCCCCAAAATAAAGAAAATTTCTGACTTATTACCCTGAAATAAGTGAAATTTCTGAAATTTTGCCCCAAAATAAGGGAAATTTCTGCCTTTTTGCCCCCAAATAAGGGGAATTTCAGCCTTTTTACCGCAAGATAATGATAATTTCTGCATTTTTGCCCCAAAATATGGGATATTTCTGCCTTTTTGCCCCAAAATAAGAAAAATTTCTGCAATTTTGTACCAAGATGAAAGAAATTTCTGCCTTTTTGCCCCAAAATAAGAAAATTTCTGCTTTTTTTTTCTGAAATAAGTGAAATTTCTGCAATTTTGCCCCAAAATAAGGGAAATTTCTGGAATTTTGCCCCAAAATAAGTGGAATTTCTGAGTTTTGCTCCAAAATAAGGAGAATTTCTGCCTTTTTGCCCCACAATTAGGGGAATTTCTGCAATTTTGCTCCAAAATAACGTGGAATTTCTGCCTTTTTGCCGGAAAATAAAAAGAATGCATAACTTTTTGCAATAAAAAAGGGAAATTTCTGCCATTTTGCTCCAAAATAAGGGGAATTTCTGCTTTTTTGCCTCTAAATAAGTGGAATTTCAGTCTTTTTCCCCCAAAACAAAGAGAATTTCTGTCTTTTTTGCCCCAAAATAAGGAAAATTTCTGACTTATTACCCTGAAATAAGTAAAATTTCTGCAATTTTGCCCCAAAATATGAGAAATTTCTGCCTTTTTGCCCCCGAATAAGGGGAATTTCAGCCTTTTTTACCTCAAAATAAAAGGAATTTCTGCATTTTTGCCACAAAATATTAGGAATTTCTGCATTTTGCCCAAAAATAAAAAATTTTCTGCCTTTTTTCCCTGAAATAAGTGAAATTTCTGCAATTTTGCCCCAAAATAAATGAAATTTCTGCAATTTTGCCCGAAAATAAGGGAAATTTCTAAAATTTTGCTCCAAAATAAGTGGAATTTCAGAGTTTTGCCCCAAAATAAGGAGAATTTCTGACTTTTTGCCCTAACATATAGGGAATTTCTGCCTTTTTGCCCCACAATTAGGGGAATTTCTGCAATTTTGCTCCAAAATAAAGGGAATTTCTGCTTTTTAGCCTGAAAATAAGGGGAATGTATACCTTTTGCCACAAAAAAGGGAAATTTCTTCATTTTTGCTCCAAAATAAAAGGAATTTCTGCTTTTTTGCCTTCAAAAATGTGGAATTTCTGTGTTTTTCCCCTAAAAACAAAGGGAATTTCTGTCTTTTTTGCCCCAAAATTAAGAAAATTTCTGACTTATTACCCTGAAATAAGTGAAATTTCTGAAATTTTGCCCCAAAATAAGGGAAATTTCTGCCTTTTTCCCCCCAAATAAGGGGAATTTCAGCCTTTTTACCTCAAGATAATGATAATTTCTGCATTTTTGCCCCAAAATATGGGATATTTCTGCCTTTTTGCCCCAAAATAAGAAAAATGTCTGCAATTTTCTACCAAGAGAAAAGAAATTTCTGCCTTTTTGCCCCAAAATAAGAAAATTTCTGCTTTTTTTCTGAAATAAGTGAAATTTCTGCAATTTTGCCCCAAAATAAAGGAAATTTCTGGAATTTTGCCCCAAAATAAGTGAAATTTCTGAGTTTTGCCCCAAAATAAGGAGTATTTCTGTCTTTTTGCCCCAACATATAGGGAATTTCTGCCTTTTTGCCCCACAATTAGGGGAATTTCTGCAATTTTGCTCCAAAATACGGAAAATTTCTGCCTTTTTGCTGGAAAATAAGAAGAATGCATAACTTTTTGCCATAAAAAAGGGAAATTTTTTCATTTTTGCTCCAAAATAAGGGGAATTTCTGCTTTTTTGCTTCTAAATAAGTAGAATTTCTATCTTTTTCCCCCAAAACAAAGGGAATATCTGTCCTTTTTGCCCCAAAATAAGGAATATTTCTGATTATTACCCTGAAATAAGTGAAATTTCTGCAATTTTGCCCCAAAATGAGAGAAAATTTCTGCTTTTTTGCACCCAAATAAGGGGAATGTCAGCCTTTTTACCTCAAAATAAAGGGAATTTCGGCATTTTTGCTACAAAATATTAGGAATTTCTGCCTTTTTGCCCCAAAAGAAGAGAAATTTCTGGAATTTTGCCCCAAAATAAGTGGAATTTCTGAGTTTTGCCCCAAAATAAGGAGAATATCTGTCTTTTTGACCCAACATATAGGGAATTTCTGCCTTTTTGCCCCACAATTAGGGGAATTTCTGCAATTTTGCTATAAAATACGGTGACTTTCTGCCTTTTTGCCCGAAAATAAGAAGAATGCATTTTTTTTGGCATAAAAAAGGGAAATTTCTTTATTTTTGCTCCAAAATAAGGGGAATATCTGCTTTTTTGCCACAAAATATGAGAAATTACTGCCTTTTTGCCCCAAAATGAGACAAATTCTGCTTTTTTTCCCAGAAATAAGTGAAATTTCTGCAATTTTGCCCCAAAATAAGTGAAATTTCTGCAATTTTGCCCCAAAATAAGGGAAATTTCTGGAATTTTGCCACAAAATACGGGGAATTTCTGCCTTTTTGCCTGAAAATAAGAAGAATGCATTACTTTTTGCCATAAAAAAGGGAAATTTCCTCATTTTTGCTCCAAAATAAGAGGAATTTCTGCTTTTTTGCCTCTAAATAAGTAAAATTTCTGTCTTTTTCCCACAAAACAAAAAAAATTTCTGTCTTTTTTGCCGCAAAATAAGAAAAATTTTTGACTTATTACCCTGAAATAAGTGAAATTTCTGCAATTTTGCCCCAAAATAAGGGAAATTTCTGCCTTTTTGCCCCAAAATAAGAAAATTTCTGCTTTTTTTCCCTGAAATAAGTGAAATTTCTGCACTTTTGCCTCAAAATAAGTGAAATTTTTGCAATTTTGCCCCAAAATAAGTGGAATTTCTGAGTTTTGCCCCAAAATAAGGAGAATTTCTGTCTTTTTGCCCCAACATATAGAGAATTTCTGCCTTTTTTCCCTACAATTAGGGAAATTTCTGCAATTTTGCTCCAAAATACAGGGAACTTCTGCCTTTTTATTCAAAATAAGAAGAATTCATACCTTTTTGCCACAAAAATAGGAAATTTCTGCAATTTTGCTCCAAAATAAGGTGTATTTCTGCTTTTTTGCCTCTAAAAGTGGAATTACTCTCTTTTCCCCCCAAAACAACGGGAATTTCTGTCTTTTTTGTCCCAAAATAAAAAAAAATTCTGACTTATTACCCTGAAATAAGTGAAATTTCTGCAATTTTGCCTCAAAATAAGGGAAATTTCTGCTTTTTTTGCCCCCAAATAAGGGGAATTTCAGCCTTTTTACCACAAAATAAGGGGAATTTCTGCATTTTTGCCCAAAAATATGGGAAAGTTCTGCCTTTTTGCCCCAAAATAAGAAAAATTTCTGCAATTTTGTACTAAAATAAAAGTAATTTCTGCCTTTTTGCCCCAAAATAAGAAAATTTCTGCTTTTTTTTTACTGAAATAAGTGAAATTTCTGCAATTTTGCCCAAAAATAAGTGAAATTTCTGAGTTTTGCCCCACAATAAGGAGAATTTCTGTCTTTTTGCCCCAACATATAGGGAATTTCTGCCTTTTTCCCCACAATTAGGGGAATTTCTTCAATTTTGCTCCAAAATACGGGAAATTTCTGCCTTTTTGCCCGAAAATAAGAATGCATACCTTTTTGCCATAAAAAAGGGAAATTTCTTCATTTTTGCTCCAAAATAAGGGGAATTTCTTCTTTTTTGTCGCTAAGTAAGTGGAATTTCTATCTTTTTCCCCAAAAACAGAGGGAATTTCTGTATTTTTTGCCCCAAAATAAGGAAAATTTCTGAAGTATTACCCTGTAATAAGTGAAATTTCTGCAATTTCGCCCCAAAATAAGGGAAATTTCTGCCTTTTTGCCCCCAAATAAGGGGAATTTCATCCTATTTACCTCAAAATAAGGGGAATTTCTGCATTTTTGCCAAAAATATTAAGAATTTCTGGCTTTTTGCCCCAAAATAAAAAAATTTTCTGCTTTTTTCCCTGAAATAAGTGAAATTTCTGCAATTTTGCCCCAAAATAAGTGAAATTTCTGCAATTTTGCCCCAAAATAAGGGAATTTTCTGGAATTTTGCCCCAAAATAAGTGGAATTTCAGAGTTTTGCCTCAAAATAAGGAGAATTTCTGTCTTTTTGCCCTAACAAATAGGGAATTTCTGCCTTTTTGCCCCACAATTAGGGGATTTTCTGCAATTTTGCTCCAAAATAAAGGGAATATCTGCTTTTTAGCCTGAAAATAAGGGGAATGTATACCTTTTGCCACAAAAAAGAGAAATTTCTTCATTTTTGCTCCAAAATAAAAGGAATTTCTGCTTTTTTGCCTCCAAAAATGTGGAATTTCTGTCTTTTTCCCCTAAAAACAAAGGGAATTTCTGTCTTTTTTGCCCCAAATAAGGAAAATTTCTGACTTATTACCCTGAAATAAGTAAAATTTCTAAAATTTTGCCCCAAAATAAAGGAAATTTCTGCCTTTTTGCCCCCAAATAAGGGGAATTTCAGCCTTTTTACCTCAAGATAATGGGAATTTCTGCATTTTTGCCCCCAAATACGGGGAATTTCAGCCTTTTTAAATCAAAACAAGGGGAATTTCTGCATTTTTGCCCCAAATATGGGAAATTTCTGCCTTTTTGCCCCAAAATAAGAAAATTTCTGCTTTTTTCCATGAAATAAGTGAAATTTCTGCAATTTTGCCCCAAAATAAGTGAAATTTCTGCAATTTTGCTTCAAAATAAGGGAAATTTCTGGAATTTTGCCTCAAATTAAGTGGAATTTCTAAGTTTTGCCTTAAAATAAGGAGAATTTCGGTCTTTTTGGCCCCCAAATGAGGGGAATTTCAGCCTTTTTACCTCAAAATAAAGGGAATTTCTGCATTTTTGCCACAAAATATTAGGAATTTCTGAATTTTTGCCCCAAAATAAGGGAAATTTCTGTATTTTGCCCCAAAATAAGTGGAATTTCTGAGTTTTGCCCCAAAATAGGAGAATTTCTGTCTTTTTGCCCCAACATATAGGGAATTTCTGCCTTTTTGCCCCACAATTAGGGGATTTCTGAAATTTTGCTCCAAAATACGAGGAATTTCTGCCTTTTTGCCCGAAAATAAAAGAATGCATAATTTTTTGCCATAAAAAAGGGAAATTTCTTCATTTTTGCTCCAAAATAAGAGGATTTTCTGCTTTTTTGCCTCTAAATAAGTGGAATTTCTGTCTTTTTCCCCCAATACAAAGAGAATTTCTTTTTTTTTGCCCCAAAATAAGGAAAATTTCTGACTTATTACCCTGAAATAGATGAAGTTTCTGAAATTTTGCCCCAAAATAAGAGAAATTTCTGACTTTTTGCCTCCAAATAAGGGGAATTTGAGCCTTTTTACCTCAAAATAAAGGGAATTTCTGCATTTTTGCCCCCAAATATGGGAAATTTCTGCCTTTTGGCCCCAAAATAAGAAAAATTTCTGCAATTTTGTACAAAAATAAAAAAAAATTTCTGCCTTTTTGCCCCAAAATAATAAAATTTCTGCTTTTTTTTGAAATAATTGAAATTTCTGCAATTTTGCTCCAAAATAAGTGTAATTTCTGAGTTTTGCCCCAAAATAAGGAGAATTTCTGTCTTTTTGCCCCAACATATAGGGAATTTCTGCATTTTTGCCCAACAAATAGGGGAATTTCAGCAATTTTGCTTTAAAATACGGGGAATTTCTGCCTTTTTGTCCGAAAATGAGAAGAATGCATACATTTTTGCCATAAAAAAGGGAAATTTCTTCATTTTTGCTCCAAAATAAGGGGAATTTCTGCTTTTTTGCCTCTAAATAAGGGAAATTTCTGTCCTTTTCCCGCAAAACAAAGGGAATTTCTGTCTTTTTTGCCCCAAAATAAGGAAAATTTTTGACTTTTTACCTTTAAATAAGTGAAATTTCTGCAATTTTGCGCTAAAATATGGGAAATTTCTGCCTTTTGCCCCAAAATAAGAAAATTTCTGCTTTTTTCCATGAAATAAGTGAAATTTCTGCAATTTTGCCCCAAAATAAGTGGAATTTCTGAGTTTTGCCCCACAATAAGGAGACTTTCTGTCTTTTTGCCCCAACATATAGGGAATTTCTGCCTTTTTGCCCCAAAATTAGGGGAATTTCTGCAATTTTGCTCCTAAATACGAGTAATTTCTGCCTTTTGTCCGAAAATAAGAAGAATGCATACCTTTTTGCCATAAAAAAGGGAAATTTCTGCAATTTTGCTCCAAAATAAGGGGAATTGCTGCTTTTTTGCCTCTAAATAAGTGGAATTTCTGTCTTATTCCCCCAAAACAAAAAGAATTTCTGTCTTTTTTGCCCCAAAATAAGGAAAATTTCTGACTTATTACTCTGAAATAAGTGAAATTTCTGCAATTTTGCCCCAAAATAATAGAAATTTCTGCCTTTTTCCCCCCAAATAAGGGGAATTTCAGCCTTTCTACCTCAAAATAAGGGTAATTTCTGCATTTTTGTCACAAAATATTAGGAATTTCTGCATTTTGCCCAAAAATAAGGAAAATTTCTGCCTATTTTCCCTGAAATAAGTGAAATTTCTGCAATTTTGCCCCAAAATAATTGAAATTTCTGCAATTTTGCCCCAAAATAAGTGAAAATTTCTGCAATTTTGACCCAAAATAAGGGAAATTTCTGGAATTTTGCCCCAAAATAAGTGGAATTTCAGAGTTTTGCCCCAAAATAAGGAGAATTGTTGTCTTTTTGCGCTAACATATAGGGAATTTCTGCCTTTTTGCCCCACAATTAGGGGAATTTCTGCAATTTTGCTCCAAAATAAAGGGAATTTCTGCTTTTTAGCCTGAAAATAAGGGGAATGTATACCTTTTGCCACAAAAAAAGGGAAATTTCTTCATTTTTGCTCCAAAATAATAGAAATTTCTGCTTTTTTGCCTCCAAAAATGTGGAATTTCTGTCTTTTTCCCCTAAAAACAAAGGAAATTTCTGTCTTTTTTGCCCCAAAATAAAGAAAATTTCTGAATTATTATTCTGAAGTAAGCGAAATTTCTGAAATTTTCCTTCAAAATAAGGGAAATTTCTGCCTTTTTGCCCCCAAATAAGGGAAATTTCAGCCTTTTTACCTCAAGATAATGGGAATTTCTGCATTTTTGCCCCAAAATATCGGAAATTTCTGACTTTTTGCCCCAAAATAAAAAATTTCTGCAATTTTGTACCAAGATAAAAGAAATTTCTGCCTTTTTGCCCCAAAATAAGAAAATTTCTGCTTTTTTTTCTGAAATAAGTGAAATTTCTACAATTTTGCCCCAAAATAAGTGAAATTTCTGCAATTTTGCCCCAAAATAAAGGAAATTTCTGGAATTTTGCCCCAAAATAAGTGGAATTTCTGAGTTTTGCCCCAAAACAAGGAGAATTTCTGTCTTTTTGCCCCAACATATAAGGAATTTCTGCCTTTTTGCCTCATAATTAGGGGAATTTCTGAAATTTTGCTCCAAAATACGGAAAATTTCTGCCTTTTTGCTGGAAAATAAGAAGAATGCATAACTTTTTGCTATAAAAAAGGGAAATTTCTTCATTTTTGCTCCAAAATAAGGGGAATTTCTGCTTTTTTGCTTCTGAATAAGTAGAATTTCTGTCTTTTTCCCCCAAAACAAAGGGAATTTCTGTCTTTTTGCCCCAAAATAAGGAATATTTCTGATTATTACCCTGAAATAAGTGAAATTTCTGCAATTTTGCCCCGAAATAAGAAAAAATTTCTGCTTTTTTGCCCCCAAATAAAAGGAATTTTAGCCTTTTTACCTCGAAATAAGGGGAAATTCTGCATTTTTGCCACAAAATATTAGGAATTTCTGCCTTTTTGCCCCAAAATAATGAAAATTTCTATTTTGCCCCAAAATAAGTGGAATTTCTGAGTTTTGCCCCAAAATAAAGAGAATTTCTGCCTTTTTGCCCGAACATATAGGGAATTTCTGCCTTTTTGCCCCCAAATAAGGGGAATTTCAGCCTTTCTACCTCAAAGTAAGGGGAATTTCTGCATTTTTGTCACAAAATATTAGGAATTTCTGCATTTTGCCCAAAAATAAGGAAAATTTCTGCCTATTTTCCCTGAAATAAGTGAAATTTCTGCAATTTTGCCCCAAAATAATTGAAATTTCTGCAATTTTGCCCCAAAATAAGTGAAAATTTCTGCAATTTTGTCCCAAAATAAGGGAAATTTCTGGAATTTTGCCCCAAAATAAGTGGAATTTCAGAGTTTTGCCCCAAAATAAGGAGAATTGTTGTCTTTTTGCGCTAACATATAGGGAATTTCTGCCTTTTTGCCCCACAATTAGGGGAATTTCTGCAATTTTGCTCCAAAATAAAAGGAATTTCTGCTTTTTAGCCTGAAAATAAGGGGAATGTATACCTTTTGCCACAAAAAAAGGGAAATTTCTTCATTTTTGCTCCAAAATAATAGAAATTTCTGCTTTTTTGCCTCCAAAAATGTGGAATTTCTGTCTTTTTCCCCTAAAAACAAAGGAAATTTCTGTCTTTTTTGCCCCAAAATAAGGAAAATTTCTGACTTATTACCCTGAAGTAAGTGAAATTTCTGAAATTTTCCTTCAAAATAAGGGAAATTTCTGCCTTTTTGCCCCCAAATAAGAGGAATTTCAGCCTTTTTACCTCAAGATAATGGGAATTTCTGCATTTTTGCCCCAAAATATCGGAAATTTCTGACTTTTTGCCCCAAAATAAAAAAATTTCTGCAATTTTGTACCAAGATAAAAGAAATTTCTGCTTTTTTGCCCCAAAATAAGAAAATTTCTGCTTTTTTTTCTGAAATAAGTGAAATTTCTACAATTTTGCCCCAAAATAAGTGAAATTTCTGCAATTTTGCCCCAAAATAAAGGAAATTTCTGGAATTTTGCCCCAAAATAAGTGGAATTTCTGAGTTTTGCCCCAAAATAAGGAGAATTTCTGTCTTTTTGCCCCAACATATAGGGAATTTCTGCCTTTTTGCCCCACAATTAGGGGAATTTCTGCGATTTTGCTCCAAAATACGGAAAATTTCTGCCTTTTTGCTGGAAAATAAGAAGAATGCATAACTTTTTGCTATAAAAAAGGGAAATTTCTTCATTTTTGCTCCAAAATAAGGGGAATTTCTGCTTTTTTGCTTCTGAATAAGTAGAATTTCTGTCTATTTCCCCCAAAACAAAGGGAATTTCTGTCTTTTTGCCCCAAAATAAGGAATATTTCTGATTATTACCCTGAAATAAGTGAAATTTCTGCAATTTTGCCCCGAAATAAGAAAAAATTTCTGCTTTTTTGCCCCCAAATAAAAGGAATTTTAGCCTTTTTACCTCGAAATAAGGGGAATTTCTGCATTTTTGCCACAATTTATTAGGAATTTCTGCCTTTTTGCCCCAAAATAATGAAAATTTCTATTTTGTCCCAAAATAAGTGGAATTTCTGAGTTTTGCCCCAAAATAAAGAGAATTTCTGCCTTTTTGCCCCAACATATAGAAAATTTCTGCCTTTTTGCCCCACAATTAGGAGAATTTCTGCAATTTTGCTCTATAATACGAGGAATTTCTGCCTTTTTGCCCGAAAATAAGAAGAATGCATACCTTTTTGCCATAAAAAGGGAAATTTCTTCATTTTTGCTCCAAAATAAGGGGAATTTCTGCTTTTTTGCCTTTAAATTAGTGGAATTTCCCTTTTTCTCCCCCAAAACAAAGAGAATTTCTGTCTTTTTTACCCCAAAATAAGGAAAATTTCTGACTTATTACTTTGAAGTAAATGAAATTTCTGCAATTTTGCCCCAAAATAAGGGAAATTTCTGCCTTTTTGCCCCCAAATAAGGGGAATTTCAGCCTTTTTACCTCAAAATAAGGGGAATTCCTGCATTTTTGCCACAAAATATTAGGAATTTCTGCCTGTCTGCCCCAAAATAAGGAAAATTTCTGACTTTTTTCCCTGAAATAAGTTAAATTCCTAAAATTTTTCCTGAAAATAATAGAAATGTCTGCTTTTGGCACCAAAATAATGGGAATTTCTTACTTTTTGACCCCAAATAATAGGAATTTCAGCCTTTTTACCTCAAAATAAAAAGAATTTTTGCATTTTTGCCCCAAAATATGGGAAATTTCTGCCTTTTTGCCCAAAATAAGAAAAATTTCTGCAATTTTGTACCAAAATAAAAGAAATTTCTGCCTTTTTGTCTCAAAATAAGAAAATTTCTGCATTTTTTCCCTGAAATAAGTGAAATTTCTGCAATTTCGCCGCAAAATAAGTGAAATTTCTGCAATTTTGCCCCAAAATAAGGGAAATTTCTGGAATTTTGCCCCAAAATAAGTGTAATTTCCGAGTTTTGCCCCAAAATAAAAAGAATTTCTGTGTTTTTGCCCCAACATATAGGGAATTTCTGCCTTTTTGCCCCACAATTAGGGTAATTTCTGAAATTTTGCTCCAAAATACGGGGAATTTCTGCCTTTTTGCCCGAAAATAAAAAGAATGCATAACTTTTTGCCATAAAAAAGGAAAATTTCTTCATTTTTTGCTCCAAAATAAGGGGAATTTCTGCTTTTTTGCCTCTTAATAAGTGGAATTTCTGTCCTTTTACCCCAAAACAAAGGGAATTTCTGTCTTTTTTTCCCCAAAATAAGGAAAATTTCTGACTTATTACCCTGAAATAAGTGAAATTTCTGCAATTTTGCCCCAAAATAAGGGAAATTTCTGACTTTTTGCCCCCAAATAAGGGGAATTTCAGCCTTTTTACCTAAAAATAAAAGGAATTTCTGCATTTTTGCCCCAAATAATGGGAAATTTCTGCCTTTTGCGCCAAAATAAGAAAATTTCTGTTTTTTTCCATGAAATAAGTGAAATTTCTGATATTTTGCCCCAAAATAAGTGAAATTTCTGCAATTTTGCCCCAAAATAAGGGAAATTTTTGGAATTATGCCCCAAACTAAGTGGAAATTCTGAGTTTTGCCCTAAAATAAGGAGACTTTCTGTCTTTTTGCCCCAACATTTAGGGAATTTCTGCCTTTTTGCCCCAAAATTAGGGGAATTTCTGCAATTTTGCTCAAAAATACGAGGAATTTCTGCCTTTTGCCCGAAAATAAGAAGAATGCATACGTTTTTGCCATAAAAAAGGGAAATTTCTGCAATTTTGCTCCAAAATAAGGGGAATTGCTGCTTTTTTGCCTCTAAATAAGTGGAATTTTTGTCTTATTCCCCCAAAACAAAGAGAATTTCTGTCTTTTTTGCCCCAAATTAAGGAAAATTTCTGACTTATTTTCCTCTAATAAGTGAAATTTCTGAAATTTTTCCCCAAAATAAAAGAAATTTCTGCCTTTTTGCTCCCAAATAAGGGAAATTTCAGCCTTTTTACCTCAAAATAAGGCGAATTTCTGCATTTTTGTCACAAAATATTAGGAATTTCTGCATTTTGCCCAAAAATAAGGAAAATTTCTGCCTTTTTTCCCTGAAATAAGTGAAATTTCTGCAATTTTGCCCCAAAATAAGTGAAATTTCTGCAATTTTGCCCCAATATAAGTGAAATTTCTGCAATTTTGCCCCAAAATAAGGTAAATTTCTGGAATTTTGCCCCAAAATAAGTGGAATTTCAGAGTTTTGCCCCAAATTAAGGAGAATTTCTGTCTTTTTGCCCTAACATATAGGGAATTTCTGCCTTTTTGCCCCACAATTAGGGGAATTTCTGCAATTTTGCTCCAAAATAAAGGGAATTTCTGCTTTTTAGCCTGAAAATAAGGGGAATGTATACCTTTTGCCACAAAAAAGGGAAATTTCTTCATTTTTGCTCCAAAATAAAAGGAATTTCTGCTTTTTTGCCTCCAAAAATGTGGAATTTCTGTCTTTTTCCCCTAAAAACGAAGGAAATTTCTGTCTTTTTTGCTCCAAAATAAGGAAAATTTCTTACTTATTACCCTGAAATAAGTGAAATTTCTGAAATTTTGCTTCAAAATAAGGGAAATTTCTGCCTTTTTGCCCCCAAATAAGGGGAATTTCAGCCTTTTTACCTCAAGATACTGGGAATTTCTGCATTTTTCTTCAAAATATCGGAAATTTCTGCATTTTTGCCCCAAAATAAGAAAAATTTCTGAAATTTTGTACCAAGATAAAAGAAATTTCTGCCTTTTTGCCCCAAAATAAGAAAATTTCTGATTTTTTTTCTGAAATAAGTGAAATTTCTACAATTTTGCCCCAAAATAAGTGAAATTTCTGCAATTTTGCCAGAAAATAAGGGAAATTTCTGGAATTTTGCCCCAAAATATGTGGAATTTCTGAGTTTTGCCCCAAAATAAGGAGAATTTCTTTCATTTTGCCCCAACATATAGGGAATTTCTGCCTTTTTGCCCCACAATTAGAGGAATTTCTGCAATTTTGCTCCAAAATACAGAAAATTTCTACCTTTTTGCTGGAAAATAAGAAGAATGCATAACTTTTTGCTATAAAAAATGAAACTTCTTCATTTTTGCTCCAAAATAAGGGGAATTTCTGTTTTTTGCTTCTAAATAAGTGGAATTTCTGTCTTTTTCCCCCAAAACAAAGGGAATTTCTGTCCTTTTTGGCCCAAAATAAGAAATATTTCTGATTATTACCCTGAAATAAGTGAAATTTCTGCAAATTTGCCCCAAAATAAGAAAAAATTTATGCTTTTTTGCCCCCAAATGAGGGGAATTTCAGCCTTTTTACCCCAAAATAAGGGGAATTTCTGCATTTTTGCCACAAAATATTAGGAATTTCTGCCTTTTTGCCACAAAATAAGGGAAATTTCTGGAATTTTGCCCCAAAATAAGTGGAATTTCTGAGTTTTGCCCCAATATAAGAATTTCTACCTTTTTGCCCCAACATATAGGGAATTTCTGCCTTTTTGCCCCACAATTAGGGGAATTTCTGCAATTTTGCTCTAAAATACGAGGAATTTCTGCCTTTTTGCCGAAAGTAAGAAGAATGCATATTTTTTGCCATAAAAAGGGAAATTTCTTCATTTTTGCTCAAAAATAAGGGGAATTTCTGCTTTTTTGCCTCTAAATTAGTGGAATTTCTCTCTTTCTCCCCCAAAACAAAGGGAATTTCTGTTTTTTTACCCCAAAATAAGGAAAATTTCTGACTTATTACTTTGAAGTAAGTGAAATTTTTGCAATTTTGCCCCAAAATAAGGGAAATTTCTGCCTTTTTGCCACCAAATAAGGGGAATTTCAGCCTTTTTACCTCAAAATAATGGGAATTTCTGCATTTTTGCCACAAAATATTAGGAATTTCTGCCGTTCTGCCCCAAAATAAGGAAAATTTCTGACTTTTTGCCCTTAAATAAGTTAAATTTCTAAAATTTTTCCTGAAAATAAGGGAAATGTCTGCTTTTGGCACCAAAATAATGGCAATTTCTTACTTTTTGCCCCCAAATAAGAGGAATTTCATCCTTTTTACCTCAAAATAAAAGGAAGTTTTGCATTTTTGCCCCAAAATATGGGAAATTTCTTCCTTTTTGCCCAAAATAAAAAAAATTTCTGCAATTTTGTACCAAAATAAAAGAAATTTCTGCCTTTTTGCCTCAAAATAAAATTTCTGCATTTTTTTCCCTGAAATAAGTGAAATTTCTGCAATTTCGCCTTAAAATAATTGAAATTTCTGCAATTTTGCCCCAAAATAAGGGAAATTTCTGGAATTTTGCCCCAAAATAAGTGAAATTTCTGAGTTTTGCCCCAAAATAAGGAGAATTTCTGTCTTTTTGCCCCAACATATAGAAAATTTCTGCCTTTTGCCCCACAATTAGTGGAATTTCTGAAATTTTGCTCCAAAATACGGAGAATTTCTGCCTTTTTGCCCGAAAATAAAAAGAATGCATAACTTTTTGCCATAAAAAAGGGAAATTTCTTCATTTTTGCTCCAAAATAAGGGGAATTTCTGCTGTTTTGCCTCTAAATAAGTGGAATTTCTGTCATTTTCCCCCAAAACAAAGAGAATTTCTGTCTTTTTTGCCCAAAAATAAGGAAAATTTCTTACTTATTACCCTGAAATAAATGATGTTTCTGCAATTTTGCCCCAAAATAAGAGAAATTTCTGCCTTTTTGCCTCCAAATTAGGGGAATTTGAGCCTTTTTTCCTCAAAATAAAGGGAATTTCTGCATTTATACCCCAAAATATGGGAAATATCTGCCTCTTGGCCCCAAAATAAGAAAAATTTCTGCAATTTTGTACCAAAATAAAAAAAAAATTCTGCCTTTTTTCCCCAAAATAAGAAAATTTCTGCTTTTTTCTGAAATAAGTGAAATTTCTGCAATTTTGCAACAAAATAAGTGAAATTTCTGAGTTTTGCCCCAAAATAAGGAGAATTTCTGTCTTTTTGCCCCAACATATAGGGAATTTCTGCTTTTTTGCCCAACAATTAGGGGAATTTCAGCAATTTTGCTTTAAAATACGGGGAATTTCTTCCTTTTTGTCTGAAAATGAGAAGAATGCATACCTTTTTGCCATAAAAAAAGGGAAATTTCTTCATTTTTGCTCCAAAATAAAGGGAATTTCCTCTTTTTTGCCTCTAAATAAGTGGAATTTCTCTCTTTTTACCCCAACACAAAGGGAATTTCTGTCTTTTTTGCCCCAAAATAAGGAAAATTTCTGACTTATTACCCTGAAATAAGTGAAATTTCTGCAATTTTGTCCCAAAATAAGGGATATTTCTGCCTTTTGCCTCCAAATAAGGAAAATTTCAACCTTATTACCTCTAAATATTAGGAATTTTTGCTTTTTTGCCTCTAAATAAGTGGAATTTCTTTCATTTTCCCCAAAATCAAAGGGAATTTCTGTCTTTTTTGCCCCAAAATAAAGAAAATTTCTGACTTATTACCCTGAAATAAGTGAAATTTCTGACTTTTTTCCCCAAAATATGGGAAATTTCTGCCTTTTTGCCCCCAAATAAGAAAAATTTCTGCAATTTTGTACCAAAATAAAAGAAATTTCTGCCTTTTTGCCACAAAATAAGAAAATTTCTGCTTTTTTTTCCTGAAATAATTGAAATTTCTGCAATTTTGCCCCAAAAATGAGTGAAATTATTGCAATTTTGCCCCCAAATAAGGGAAATTTCTGAAATTTGCTACAAAATAAGTGGAATTTCTAAGTTTTGCCCCAAAATAAGGAGAATTTTTGTCTTTTTGCCCCAACATATAGGGAATTTCTGCTTTTTTGCCCAAGAATCAGGGGAATTTTTGCAATTTTGCTCCAAAATACGGGGAATTTCTGCCTTTTTGTACTAAAATAAGAAGAATGCATACATTTTTGCCATAAAAAAAGGAAATATCTTCATTTTTGCTCCAAAATAAGGGGAATTTCTGCTTTTTTGCCTCTAAATTAGTGGAATTTCTCTCTTTCTCCCCCAAAACAAAGGGAATTTCTATCTTTTTTGGCCCAAAATAAGGAAAATTTCTGACTTATTACCCTGAAGTAAGTGAAATTTCTGCAATTTTGCCCCAAAATAAGGGAAATTTGTGACTTTTTGCCCCCAAATAAGGGGAATTTCAGCCTTTTTACCTCAAAATAAGGGGAATTTCTGCATTCTTGCCACAAAATATTGGGAATTTCTGCCTTTTTGCCCCAAAATAAGGAAAATTTCTGACTTTTTGCCCTGAAATAAGTTAAATTCTTAAAATTTTTCCCCAAAATAAGGGAAATGTCTGCTTTTTGCCCCCAAATAATGGGAATTATTTACTTTTTGCCCCAAATAAGGGGAATTTCAGCCTTTTTACCTCAAAATAAGGGGAATTTCTGCATTTTTGCCCCAAAATATGGGAAATTTCTGACTTTTTGCCCCAAAATAAGAAAATTTCTCTTTTTTTCCCCTGAAATAAGTGAAATTTCTGCAATTTGCCCCAAAATAAGGGAAATTTCTGGAATTTTGCCCCAAAATAAGTGGAATTTCTGAGTTTTGCTCCAAAATAAAGGGAATTTCTGTCTTTTTGCCCCAACATATAGGGAATTTCTGCTTTTTTGCCTAACAATTAGGGGAATTTCTGCAATTTTGCTCCAAAATACGGGGAATTTCTTTCTTTTTGTACGAAAATAAGAAGAATGCATACCTTTTTGCTATAAAAATGGAAATTTCTTCATTTTTGCTCCAAAATAAGGGGAATTTCTGCTTTTTTTGCCTCTAAATAAGTGGAATTTCTGTCTTTCTCCCCCAAACAAAGGGAATTTCTGTCTTTTTTGCCCCAAAACAAGGAAAATTTCTGACTTATTACGCTGAAGTAAGTGAAATTTCTGCAATTTTTCCCCAAAATAAGGGAAATTTCTGCCTTTTGGCCCCCAAATAAGGGGAATTTCAGGCTTTTTACCTCAAATTAATAGGAATTTCTGTATTTTTGCCACAAACGATTAAGAGTTTCTGCCTTTTTGCCCCAAAATAAGGAAAATTTCTGATTTTTGCCCTGAAATAAGTTAGATTTCTAAATTTTTTCCCCAAAATAATGGAAATGTCTCCTTTTTGCCCCAAAATAAGGGGAATTTCTTACTTTTGGCCCCCAAATAAGGGGAATTTCAGCCTTTTTACCTCAAAATAAGGGGAATTTCTGCATTTTTGACCAAAATATAGGAAATTTCGGCCTTTTTGCCCAAAATAAGAAAAATTTCTGCTATTTTGTACCATAATAAAAGAAATTTCTGTTTTTTTGCCCCAAAATAAGAAAATTTCTGACTTTTTGCCATGAAATAAGTTAAATTTCTAAAATTTTTCCCCAAAATAAGGGAAATATCTGCTTTTTGCCCTCAAATAATGGGAATTTTTTACTTTTTGCCCCAAAATAAGGGGAATTTCAGCCTTTTTACCTCAAAATAAGGGGAATTTCTGCA
This sequence comes from Micromys minutus, assembly GCF_963924665.1. Lineage (NCBI taxonomy): Eukaryota > Metazoa > Chordata > Mammalia > Rodentia > Muridae > Micromys > Micromys minutus. The sequence goes on along the minus strand of NW_027667674.1, from coordinate 408,498 downwards.
TTTTTGCCACAAAATATGGGAAATTTCTGACTTTTTGCCCCAAAATAAGAAAATTTCTCCTTTTTTCCCCTGAAATAAGTGAAATTTCTGCAATTTTGCCCCCAAATAAGGGAAATTTCTGGATTTTTGCCCCAAAATAAGTGGAATTTCTGAGTTTTGCTCCAAAATAAGGGGAATTTCTGTCTTTTTGCCCCAACATATAGGGAATTTCTGCTTTTTTGCCTAACAATTAGGGGAATTTCTGCAATTTTGCTCCAAAATACGAGGAATTTCTTTCTTTTTGTACGAAAATAAGAAGAATGCATACCTTTTTGCTATAAAAAAGGGAAATTTCTTCATTTTTGCTCAAAAATAAGGGGAATTTCTGCTTTTTTTCCTCTAAATAAGTGAAATTTCTGTCTTTTTACCCCAAAACATAGGGAATTTCTGTCTTTTTTGATCCAAAATAAAAACAATTTCTGACTTATTACCCTGAAATAAGTGAAATTTCTGCAATTTTGCTCATAAATAAGGGAAATTTCTGCCTTTTTGCCCCCAAATACAGGGGAATTTCAGACTTTTTATTTCAAAATAAGAGGAATTTCTGCATTTTTGCACTAAAATATTGGAAATTTCTGCATTTTTGCCCCAAAATAAGAAAATTTCTCCTTTTTTCCATGAAATAAGTGAAATATCTGCAATTTTGCCCCAAAATTAATGAAATTTCTGCAATTTTGCCCCAAAATAAGGGAAATTTCTGGAATTTTGCCCCAAAATAAGTGGAATTTCTGAGTTTTGCCTCAAAATAAGGAGAATTTCTGCCTTTTTGGCCCATCATATAGGGAATTTCTGCCTTTTTGCACCACAATTAGCGGAATTTCTGCAATTTTGCTCCAAAATATGGGGAATTTCTGCTTTTTAGCCCAAAATAAGTGGAATGTATACCTTTTGCCACAAAAAAATGGAAATTTCTTCATTTTTGCTCCAAAATAAGGGGAATTTCTGCTTTTTTGCCTCTAAATAAGTGGAATTTCTGTCTTTTTCCCCCAAAACAAAGGGAATTTCTGTCTTTTTTGCCGCAAAATAAGAAAAATTTCTGAATTATTACCCTGAAATAAGTTAAATTTCTGCAATTTTTCCTCAAAATAAGGGAAATTTCTGCCTTTTTGCCCTCAAATAGGAGTAATTTCAGCCTTTTTACCTCAAAATAAGGGGAATTTCTGCATTTTTGCCCCAAAATACAAGGAATTTCTGCCTTTTTGCCCGAAAATAATAAGAATGCATACTTCTTTGCCATAAAAAAGGGAAATTTCTTCACTTTTGCTCCAAAATAAGGGGAATTTCTGCTTTTATGCCTCTAAATAAGTGGAATTTCTGTCTTTTTCCCCCAAAACAAAGGGAATATCTGTCTTTTTTGCCCCAAAATAAGGAAAATTTCTGTCTTATTACCCTGAAATAAGTGAAATTTCTGCAATTTTGCCTCAAAATAAGTGAAATTATTGGAATTTTGCCCCAAAATAAGTGGAATTTCTGAGTTTTGACCCAAAATAAGGAGAATTTCTGTCTTTTTGCCCCAACATATATGGAATTTCTGCCTTTTTGCCCCACAATTAGAAGAATTTCTGTAATTTTGCTCCAAAATACAGAGAATTTCTGCCTTTTTGCCCGAAAATAAGAAGAATGCATACCTTTTTCCCATAAAAAGGGAAATTTCTTTATTTTTGCTCCAAAATAATGGGAATTTCTGCTTTTTTGCCTCTAAATTAGTGGATTTTCTGTCTTTTTCCCCCAAAACAAAGGAAATTTCTGTCTTTTTTGCCCCAAAATAAGGAAAATTTCTGACTTATTACCCTGAAGTAAGTGAAATTTCTGAAATTTTGCCCCAAAATAATGGAAATTTCTGCTTTTTGGCACCCAAATATGAAGAATTTCAGCCTTTTTACCTCAAAATAATAGGAATATCTGTATTTTTGCCACAAACGATTAAGAATTTCTGCTTTTTTGCCCCAAAATAAGGAAAATTTCTGACTTTTTGCCCTGAAATAAGTTAAATTTCTAAATTTTTCCCCCAAATAATGGAAATGTCTGCTTTTTGCCCCAAAATAAGGGGAATTTCTTACTTTTTGCCCCCAAATAAGGGGAATTTCAGCCTTTTTACCTCAAAATAAGGAGAATTTCTGCATTTTTGACCCAAAATATGTGAAATTTCTGCCTTTTTGCACAAAATAAGAAAAATTTCTGCTATTTTGTACCATAATAAAAGAAATTTCTGCTTCTTTGCCCTGAAATAATTGAAATTTCTGCAATTTTGCCCCAAAATGAGTGAAATTTCTGCAATTTTGCCCCAAAATAAGGGAAATTTCTGGAATTTTCCCACAAAATAAGTGGAATTTCTGTGTTTTGCCCCAAAATAAGGAGAATTTCTGTCTTTTTGCCCCAACATATAGGGAATTTCTGCCTTTTTGTCCCACAATTAGGGGAATTTCTGCAATTTTGCTCCAAAATATGGGGAATTTCTGCCTTTTTGCCCCCAAATAAGGAGAATTTCAGCCTTTTTACCTCAAAATAAGGGGAATTTCTGCATTCTTGCCACATAATATTGGGAATTTCTTCCTTTATGCCCCAAAATAAGGAAAATTTCTGACTTTTTGCACTGAAATAAGTTAAATTTTTAAAATTTTTCCCCAAAATAAGGGAAATGTCTGCTTTTTGCCCCAAAATAATGGGAATTTCTTACTTTTTGCACCCAAATAATGGGAATTTCAGCCTTTTTACCTCAAAATAAGGGAAATTTCTGCATTCTTGCCCCAAAATATGGGAAATTTCTACCTCTTGCCCAAAATAAGAAAAATTCTGCTTTTTTTCCATGAAATAAGTGAAATTTCTGCAATTTTGCCCCAAAATAAGTGAAATTTCTGCAATTTTGCCCCAAAATAAGGGAAATTTCTGGAATTTTGCCCCAAAATAAGTGGAATTTCTGAGTTTTGCCTCAAAATAAGGAGAATTTCTGTATTTTTGCCCCAACATATAGGGAATTTCTGCCTTTTTGCCCCACAATTAGGGGAATTTCTGTAATTTTGCTCCAAAATACGGGGAATTTCTGCCTTTTTGCCCGAAAATAAGAAGAATGCATACCTTTTTGCCATAAAAAGGGAAATTTCTTCATTTTTGCTCCAAAATAAGGGGAATTTCTCCTTTTTTGCCTCTAAATTAGTGAAATTTCTGTCTTTTTCCCCCAAAACAAAGGGAATTTCTGTCTTTTTTGCCCCAAAATAAGGAAAATTTCTGACTTATTACCCTGAAATAAGTGAAATTTCTGCAATTTGCTCCGAAATAAGGGGAAATTTCTGCCTTTTGCCCCCAAATAAGGAAAATTTCAGCCTTATTACCTCTAAATATGGGGAATTTCTGCTTTTTTGCCTCCCAATAAGTGGAATTTCTTTCCTTTTCCCCCAAAACAAAAAGAATTTCTGTCTTTTTATTCCCAAAATAAGGAAAATTTCTGACTTATTACACTGAAATATGTGAAATTTCTGCAATTTTGCCCCAAAATAAGGGAAATTTCTGCCTTTTTACCCCCAAATACGGGGAACTTCAGCCTTTTTACCTCAAAATAAGGGGAATTTCTGCATTTTTTCCCCAAAATATGGGAAATTTCTGCCTTTTTGCCCCAAAATAAGAAAATTTCTGCTTTTTTCCATGAAATAAGTGAAATTTCTGCAATTTTGCTCCAAAATAAGTGAAATTTCTGCAATTTTGTGCCAAAATAAAGGAAATTTCTGGAATTTTGCCCCAAAATAAGTGGAATTTCTGAGTTTTGCCCCAAAATGAGGAGAATTTCTGTCTTTTTGCCCCAACATATAGGGAATTTCTGCCTTTTTGCTTCACAATTACAGGAATTTCTGCAATTTTGATCCAAAATACGGGGAATTTCTGACTTTTTGCCTAAAAATAAGAAGAATGCATACATTTTTGCCATAAAAAAGGAAAATTTCTGCAATTTTGCTCCAATATAAGGGGAATTTCTGCTTTTTTGCCTCTAAATAAGTGGAATTTCTGTATTTTCCCTCCAAAACAAAGGGAATTTCTGTCTTTTTGCCCCAAAACAAGGAAAATTTCTGACTTATTACCCTGAAGTAAGTGAAGTTTCTGCAATTTTGCCCCAAAATAAGGGAAATTTCTGCCTTTTTGCCCCCAAATAAGGGGAATTTCAGCCTTTTTACCTCAAATTAAGGGGAATTTCTGCATTCTTGCCACAAAATATTGGGAATTTCTGCCTTTTTGCCCCAAAATAAAGAAAATTTCGGACTTTTTGCACTGAAATAAGTTAAATTTCTAAAATTTTTCCCCAAAATAAGGTAAATGTCTGCTTTTTGCCCCAAAATAATGGGAATTTCTTACTTTTTGCCCTTAAATAATGGGAATTTAAGCATTTTTACCTCAAAATAAGGGGAATTTCTGCATTCTTGCCCCAAAATATGGGAAATTTCTGCCTTTTTGCCCAAAATAAGAAAAATTCTGCTTTTTTCCATGAAATAAGTGAAATTTCTGCAATTTTACCCCAAAATAAGTGAAATTTCTGGAATTTTGCCCCAAAATAAAAGAAATTTCTGGAATTTTGCCCCAAAATAAGTGGAATTTCTGAGTTTTGCCTCAAAATAAGGAGAATTTCTGCCTTTTTGCCCCAACATATAGGGAATTTCTGCCTTTTTGCCCCACAATTAGGGGAATTTCTGCAATTTTGCTCCAAAATACGGGGAATTTCTGCCTTTTTGCCCGAAAATAAGAAGAATGCCTACCTTATTGCCATAAAAGGGAAATTTCTTCATTTTTGCTCCAAAATAAGGGGAATTTCTGCTTTATTGCCTCTAAATTAGTGGAATTTCTGTCTTTTTCCCCCAAAACAAAGGGAATTTCTGTCTTTTTTGCCCCAAAATAAGGAAAATTTCTTACTTATTACCCTGAAATAAGTGAAATTTCTGCAATTTTGCCCCAAAATAAGGGGAAATTTCTGCCTTTTGCCCCCAAATAAGGAAAATTTCAGCCTTATTACCTCTAAATATGGGGAATTTCTGCTTTTTTGCCTCCCAATAAGTGGAATTTCTTTCCTTTTCCCCCAAAACAAAAAGAATTTCTGTCTTTTTATTCCCAAAATAAGGAAATTTCTGCCTTATTACACTGAAATAAGTGAAATTTCTGCAATTTTGCCCCAAAATAAGGGAAATTATTGCAATTTTGCCCCAAAATAAGGGAAATTTCTGGAATTTTGCATCAAAATAAGTGGAATTTCTGAGTTTTGCCCCAAAATAAGGAGAATTTTTGTCTTTTTGCCCCAACATATAAGGAATTTCTGCTTTTTTGCCCAACAATTAGGGGAATTTTTGCAATTTTGCTCCAAAATACGGGGAATTTCTGCCTTTTTGTACGAAAATAAGAAGAATGCATACATTTTTGCCATATAAAAAGGAAATTTCTTCATTTTTGCTCCAAAATAAGGGGAATTTCTGCTTTTTTGTCTTTAAATAAGTGGAATTTCTGTCTTTTTCCCCAAAAACAAAGGGAATTTCTGTCTTTTTTGCCCCAAAATAAGGAAAATTTCTGACTTATTACGCTGAAGTAAGTGAAATTTCTGCAATTTTGCTCCAAAATAAGGGAAATTTTTGCCTTTTTGCTCCCAAATAAGGGGAATTTCAGCCTTTTTACCTCAAAATAAGGGGAATTTCTGCATTCTTGCCACAAAATATTGGGAATTTCTGCCTTTTTGCCCTAAAAAAAGGAAAATTACTGACGTTTTGCCCTGAAATAAGTTAAATTTCTAAAATTTTCCACAAAATAAGGGAAATGTCTGCTTTTTGCCCCCAAATAATGCGAATTTTTTACTTTTTGCCCCCAAATAAGGGGAATTTCAGCCTTTTTACCTCAAAATAAGGGGAATTTCTGCATTTTTGCCCGAAAATATGAGAAATTTCTGACTTTTTGCCTCAAAATAAGAAAATTTCTCATTTTTTCCCCTGAAATAAGTGAAATTTCTGCAATTTTGCCCCAAAATAAGGGAAATTTCTGGAATTTTGCCCCAAAATAAGTGGAATTTCTGAGTTTTGACCCAAAATGAGGAGAATTTCTGTCTTTTTGCCCCATCATATAGGAAATTTCTGCTTTTTTGCCTAACAATTAGGGGAATTTCTGCAATTTTGCTCCAAAATACAGGGAATTACTGCCTTTTTGTACGAAAATAAGAAGAATGCATACCTTTTTGCCATAAAAAAGGGAAATTTCGTCATTTTTGCTCCAAAATAAGGGGAATTTCTGCATTTGCCTCTAAATAAGTGGAATTTCTGTCTTTTTCTCCCAAAACAAAGGGAATTTCTGTCTTTTTTGCTCCAAAATATAAACAATCTCTGACTTATTACCCTGAAATAAGTGAAATTTCTGCAATTTTGCCCCAAAATAAGGGAAATTTCTGCCTTTTTGCCCCCAAATACGGGGAATTTCAGACTTTTTATTTCAAAATAAGGGAATTTCTGCATTTTTGCACGAAAATATTGGAAATTTCTGCCTTTTTGCCCCAAATTAAGAAAATTTCTCCTTTTTCCATGAAATAAGTGAAATTTCTGCAATTTTTCCCCAAAATTAATGAAATTTCTGCAATTTTGCCCCCAAATACGGAAATTTCTGGAATTTTGCCCCAAAATAAGTGGAATTTCTGAGTTTTGCCTCAAAATAAAGAGAATTTCTGCCTTTTTGCCCCAACATATAGGGAATTTCTGCCTTTTTGCCCCATAATTAGGGCAATTTCTGCAATTTTGCTCCAAAATATGGGGAATTTCTGCATTTTTGCCTCTAAATTAGTGGAATTTCTGTCTTTTTCCCCCAAAACAAAGGGAATTTCTGTCTTTTTTGCTCCAAAATAAGGAAAATTTCTGACTTATTACCCTGAAATAAGTGAAATTTCTGCAATTTTGCCCCAAAATAAGGGGAAATTTCTGCCTTTTGCCCCCAAATAAGGAAAATTTCAGCCTTATTACCTCTAAATATGGGGAATTTCTGCTTTTTTGCCTCCCAATAAGTGGAATTTCTTTCCTTTTCCCCCAAAACAAAAAGAATTTCTGTCTTTTAATTCCCAAAATAAGGAAATTTCTTCCTTATTACACTGAAATAAGTGAAATTTCTGCAATTTTGCCCCAAAATAAGGGAAATTTCTGCCTTTTTGCCCCCAAATACGGGGAACTTCAGCCTTTTTTCCTCGAAATAAGGGGAATTTCTGCATTTTTTCCCCAAAATATGGGAAATTTCTTCCTTTTTGCCCTAAAATAAGAAAATTTCTGCTTTTTTCCATGAAATAAGTGAAATTTCTGCAATTTTGCCGCAAAATAAGTGAAATTTCTGCAATTTTGCGCCAAAATAAGGGAAATTTCTGGACTTTTGCCCCAAAATAAGTGGAATTTCTGAGTTTTGCCCCAAAATAAGGAGAATTTCTGTCTTTTTGCCCCAACATATAGGGAATTTCTGCCTTTTGACTTCACAATTAGGGGAATTTCTGCAATTTTGCCTCAAAAATACGAGGAATTTCTGACTTTTTGCCTAAAAATAAGAAGAATGCATACATTTTTGCCATAAAAAAGGAAAATTTCTGCAATTTTGCTCCAATATAAGGGGAATTTCTGCTTTTTTGCCTCTAAAATAAGTGGAATTTCTGTCTTTATCTCCCAAAACAAAGGGAATTTCTGTCTTTTTTGGCCCAAAACAAGGAAAATTTCTGACTTATTACCCTGAAGTAAGTGAAGTTTCTGCAATTTTGCCCCAAAATAAGGGAAATTTCTGCCTTTTTGCCCCCAAATAAGGGGAATTTCAGCCTTTTTACCTCAAAATAAGGAAAATTTCTGCATTCTTGCCACAAAATATTGGGAATTTCTGACTTTTTGCCCCAAAATAAGGAAAATTTCTGACTTTTTGCAATGAAATAAGTTAAATTTCTAAAATTTTTCCCCAAAATAAGGGAAATGTCTCATTTTTGCCCAAAATAATGGGAATTTCTTAAATTTTGCACCCAAATAATGGGAATTTCAGTCTTTTTACCTCAAAATAAGGGGAATTTCTGCATTCTTGCCGCAAAATATGGGAAATTTCTGCCTTTTTGCCCAAAATAAGAAAAATTCTGCTTTTTTCCATGAAATAAGTGAAATTCCTGCAATTTTGCCCCAAAATAAGTGAAATTTCTGCAATTTTGCGCCAAAATAAGGGAAATTTTTGGAATTTTGCCCCAAAATATAGGAAATTTCTGCCTTTTTGCCCCAAAATAAGAAAATTTCTGCTTTTTTCCATGAAATAAGTGAAATTTCTGCAATTTTGCCCCAAAATAAGTGAAATTTCTGCAATTTTGCGCCAAAATAAGGGAAATTTTTGGAATTTTGCCCCAAAATTATTGGAATTTCTGAGTTTTGCCCCAAAATAAGGAGAATTTCTGTCTTTTTGCCCCAACATATAGGGAATTTCTGCCTTTTTGCTTCACAATTAGGGGAATTTCTGCAATTTTGCTCCAAAATACGGGGAATTTCTGCCTTTTTGCCCGAAAATAAGAAGAATGCATACATTTTTGCCATAAAAAAGGAAAATTTCTGCAATTTTGCTCCAATATAAGGGGAATTTCTGCTTTTTTGCCTCTAAATAAGTGGAATTTCTGTCTTTTTCCCCCAAAACAAAGGGAATTTCTGTCTTTTTTGCCCCAAAACAAGGAAAATTTCTGACTTATTACCCTGAAGTAAGTGAAGTTTCTGCAATTTTGCCCCAAAATAAGGGAAATTTCTGCCATTTTGCCCCCAAATAAGGAGAATTTCAGCCTTTTTACCTCAAAATAAGGGGAATTTCTGCATTCTTGCCACAAAATATTGGGAATTTCTGCCTTTTTGCCCCAAAATAAGGAAAATTTCTGACTTTTTGCACTGAAATTAGTTAAATTTCTAAAATTTTTTCCCCAAAATAAGGGAAATGTCTGCTTTTTGCCCCAAAATAATGGGAATTTCTTACTTTTTGCCCCCAAATAATGGGAATTTCAGCCTTTTTACCTCAAAATAAGGGGAATTTCTGCATTCTTGCCCCAAAATATGAAAAATTTCTGCCTTTTTGCGCAAAATAAGAAAAATTCTGCTTTTTTTCCATGAAATAAATGAAATTTCTGCAATTTTGCCCCAAAATAACTGAAATTTCTGCAATTTTGCCCCAAAATAAGGGAAATTTCTGGAATTTTGCCCCAAAATAAGTAGAATTTCTGAGTTTTGCCTCAAAATAAGGAGAATTTCGGTATTTTTGCCCCAACATATAGGGAATTTCTGCCTTTTTGCCCCACAATTAGGGGAATTTCTGTAATTTTGCTCCAAAATACGAGGAATTTCTGCCTTTCTTTCCCGAAAATAAGAAGAATGCATACCTTTTGCCATAAAAAGGGAAATTTCTTCATTTTTGCTCCAAAATAAGGGGAATTTCTGCATTTTTGCCCCAAAATATGGGAAATTTCTGACTTTTTGCCCCAAAATAAAAAAATTTCTCCTTTTTCTCCTGAAATAAGTGAAATTTCTGCAATTTTGCCCCAAAATAAGGGAAATTTCTGGAATTTTGCCCCAAAATAAGTGTAATTTCTGAGTTTTCACCCAAAATGAGGAGAATTTCTGTCTTTTTGCCCCAACATATAGGGAATTTCTAATTTTTGGCCTAACAATTAGAGGAATTTCTGCAATTTTGCTTCAAAATACAGGGAATTTCTGCCTTTTTGTACGAAAAAAGAAGAATGCATACCTTTTTGCCATAAAAAAGGGAAATTTCTTCATTTTTGCTCCAAAATAAGGGGAATTTCTGCTTTTTTTCCTCTAAATAAGTGGAATTTCTGTCTTTTTCCCCCAAGACAAAGGGAATTTCTGTCCTTTTTGCTCCAAAATAAAAACAATTTCTGACTTATTACCCTGAAATAAGTGAAATTTCTGCAATTTTGCCCAAAAATAAGGGAAATTTCTGCCTTTTTGCCCCCAAATACGGGGAATTTCAGACTTTTTATTTCAAAATAAGGGGAATTTCTGCATTTTTGCACCAAAATATAGGAAATTTCTGCATTTCTTGCCCCAAAATAAGAAAATTTCTGCTTTTTTCCATGAAATAAGTGAAATTTCTGCAATTTTGCCCCAAAATTAATGAAATTTCTGCAATTTTGCCCCAAAATAACGGAAATTTCTGGAATTTTGCCCCAAAATAAGTGGAATTTCTGAGTTTTGCCACAAAATAAGGAGAATTTCTGCCTTTTTGCCCCAACATATAGGGAATTTCTGCCTTTTTGCCCCACAATTAGGGGAATTTCTGCAATTTTGCTCCAAAATACGGGGAATTTCTGCCTTTTTCCGAAAATGAGAAGAATGCCTACCTTATTGCCATAAAAAAGGTAAATTTCTGCAATTTTGCTCCAAAATAAGGGGAATTTCTGCTTTTTTGCCTCTAAATTAGTGGAATTTCTGTGTTTTACCTCCAAAACAAAGGGAATTTCTGTCTTTTTTGCCCCAAAATAAGGAAAATTTCTGACTTATTACCCTGAAATAAGTTAAATTTCTGCAATTTTGCCCCAAAATAAGAGAAATTTCTGCCTTTTTGCCGCCAAATAACGGGAATTTCAGTCTTTTTACCTCAAAATAAGGGGAATTTCTGCATTTTTGTCCCAAAATAAGGGATATTTCTGCCTTTTTGTCCCAAAATAAGAAAAATTCTGCAATTTTGTACCAAAATAAAAGAAATTTTTGCCTTTTTGCCCCAAAATAAGAAAATTTCTGCTTTTGTTTTGTGGAATAAGTGAAATTTCTGCAATTTTGCCCCAAAATAAGTGAAATTTCTGCAATTTTGCCCGAAAATAAGGGAATTTTCTGGAATTTTGCCCCAAAATAAGTGGAATTTCTGAGTTTTGCCCCAAAATAAGGAGAATTTCAGTCTTTTTGCCCTAACATATAAGGAATTTCTGCCTTTTTGCCCCACAATTAGGGGAATTTCTGCAATTTTGCTCCAAAATACGGGGAATTTCTGCTTTGTAGCCCGAAAAAAAGTGGAATGTATACCTTTTGCCAAAAAAAAGGGAAATTTCCTCATTTTTGCTCCAAAATAAGGGGAATTTCTGCTTTTTTGCCAATAAATAAGTGGAATTTCTGTCTTTTTCCCCCAAAACACAAGGAATTTCTGTCTTTTTTGCCCCAAAATAAGGAAAATTTCTGACTTATTACCCCGAAGTAAGTGAAATTTCTGCAATTTTGCCCCAAAGTAAGGGAAATTTCTGCCTTTTGGCCCCCAAATAAGGGAATTTCAGGCTTTTTACCTCAAAATAATAGGAATTTCTGTATTTTTGCCACAAACGATTAAGAATTTCTGCCTTTTTGCCCGAAATAAGAAAAAAATTTTGACTTTTTGCCCTGAAATAAGTTATATTTCTTAATTTTTTCCCCAAAATAATGGAAATGTCTGCTTTTTGTTCAATAATAAAAGGAATTTCTTACTTTTTGCCCCCAAATAAGGGGAATTTCAGCCTTTTTACCTCAAAATAAGAGGAATTTCTGCATTTTTGATCCAAAATATGAGAAATTTCTGCCTTTTTGCCCAAAAGAAGAAAAAATTCTCCTATTTTGTACCATAATAAAAGAAATTTCTGTATTTGCCAAAAAATAAAAAAATTTCTGCTTTTTTTCCCTGAAATAATTGAAATTTCTGCAATTTTGCCCCAAAATGAGTGAAATTTCTGCAATTTTGCCCCAAAATAAGGGAAATATCTGGAATTTTCCCCCAAAATAAGTGGAATTTCTGTGTTTTGCCCTAAAATAAGGAGAATTTCTGACTTTTTGCCCCAACATATAGGGAATTTCTGCCTTTTTGCCCCACAATTAGGGGAATTTCTGCAATTTTGCTCCAAAATACATGGAATTTCTGTTTTTTTGCCCGAAAATAAGAAGAATGCAAACCTTTTTGCCATAAAAAAGGGAAATTTCTGCAATTTTGCTCCAAAATAAGGGGAATTTCTGCTTTTTTGCCTCTAAATAAGTGGAATTTCTGTTTTTTCACCCAAAACAAAGGGAATTTCTGTATTTTTTGCCCCAAAATAAGGAAAATTTCTGACTTATTACCCTGAAATAAGTGAAATTTCGGCAATTTTGCCCCAAAATAAGGAAAATTTCTGCCTTTTTGCCCCCAAATAAGAGGTATTTCAGCCTTTTTACCTCAAAATAAGGGGAATTTCTACATTTTTGCCACAAAATATTATGAATTTCTGCCTTTTTGCCACAAAATAAGGAAAATTTCTGCCTTTTTTCCCTGAAATAAGTGAAATTTCTGCAATTTTGCCCCAAAATAAGTGAAATTTCTGTAATTTTGCCCCATAATAAGGGAAATTTCTGGAATTTTGCCCCAAAATAAGTGGAATTTCTGAGTTTTGCCCCAAAATAAGGAGAATTTCTGTCTATTTGCCCCAACACATAGGGAATTTCTGACTTTTTGCCCGACAATTCGGGGAATTTCTGCATTTTTGCTGCAAAATACGAAGAATTTCTGCCTTTTTGCCTGAAAATAAGAAGAATGCATACCTTTATGTCATAAAAAGGGAAATTTCTTCATTTATGCTCCAAAATAAGGAGAATTTCCGCTTTTTTGCCTCTAAATAAGTGGAATTTCTGTCTTTCTCCCCCACAACAAAGGGAATTTCTGTCTTTTTTGCCCCAAAATGAGGAAAATTTCTGACTTTACCCTGAAGTAAGTGAAATTTCTGCAATTTTTCCGCAAAATAAGGGAAATTTCTGCTTTTTTGCCTTCAAATAAGAGGAATTTCAGCCTTTTTACCTCGAAATAAGGGGAATTTCTGCATTTTTGTCAAATATATTAGGAATTTCTGCATTTTTGCCCCAAAATAAGGAAAATTTCTGAATTTTTGCCCTGAAATAAGTTAAATTTCTATAATTTTTTCCCAAAATAATAGAAATGTCTGCTTTTTGCCCTAAAATAATGGGAATTTCTTAATGTTAGCCCCCAAATAAGGGGAATTTCAGCCTTTTTACCTCAAAATAAGGGGAATTTCTGCATTTTTGCCCCAAAATAAGAAAAATTTCTGCAATGTTGTACCAAAATAAAAGAAATTTCTGCCTTTTTGCCACAAAATATAAAAATTTCTGCTTTTTTCCCCTGAAATTAGTGAAATTTCTTCAATTTTGCTCCAAAATAATTGACATTATTGCAATTTTGCCCCAAAATGAGGGAAATTTCTCGAATTTTGCTTCAAAATAAGTGGAATTTCTGAGTTTTGCCCCAAAATAAGGAGAATTTATGTCTTTTTCCCCAACATTTAGGGAATTTCTGCTTTTTTGCCCAACAATTAGGGGAATTTTGCAATTTTGCTCCAAAATACGGGGAATTTTTCCTTTTTGTACGAAAAAAAGATGAATGCATACCTTTTTGCCATAAATAAAGGAAATTTCTTCATTTTTGCTCCAAAATAAGAAGAATATCTGCATTTTTGCCTTTAAATAAGTGGAATTTCTGTCTTTTTCCTCCAAAACAAAGGGTATTTCTGTCTTTTTTGCCCCAAAATAAGGAAAATTTCTGACTTATTACCCTGACATAAGTAAAATTTCTGCAATTTTGCTCCAAAATAAGGGAAATTTCTGCCTTTTTGCCACCAAATACGGGGAATTTCAGCCTTTTTACCTCAAAATAAGGGGAATTTTAGCATTTTTGCTCCAAAATATTGGAAATTTCTAAGTTTTTGCCCCAAAATAGGAAATTTCTGCTTTTTTCCATGAAATAAGTGTAATTTCTGCAATTTTTCCCAAAATATGTGAAATTTCTGCAATTTTGCCCCAAAATAAGGGAAATTTCTGGAATTTTGCCTCAAAATAAGTGGAATTTCTGAGTTTTGCCTCAAAATAAGGAGAATTTCTTTCATTTTGCACTAACATATAAAGAATTTCTGCCTTTTTGCCCCACAATTAGGGGAATTTTTGCAATTTTGCTCCAAAATACAAGGAATTTCTTCTTTTTAGCCCGAAAATAAGGGGAATGTATACCTTTTGTCAAAAAAAGGGAAATTTCTTCATTTTTGCTCCGAAATAAGGGGAATTTCTGCTTTTTTGCCTCTAAATAAGTGGAATTTATCTCTTTTTCCACCAAAACAAAGGGAATTTCTGTCATTTTTGCCCCAAAATAAGGAAAATTTCTGACTTTTTACCTGAAATAAGTGAAATTTCTGCAATTTAGCATCAAAATAAGGGAAATTTCTGCCTTTTTGCCACCAAATAAGGGGAATTTCAGTCTATTTAACTCAAAATAAGGGGAATTTCTGCATTTTTGCCCCAAAATATGGGAAATTTCTGCCTTTTTGTCCCAAAATAAGAAAATTTTCTGCAATTTTGTATCAAAATAAAATAAATTTCTGCCTTTTTGCCACAAAATAAGAAAATTTCTGCTTTTTTTTCTGAAATAAGTGAAATTTCTGCAATTTGCCACAAAATAAGTAAAATTTCTGCAATTTTGCCCCAAAATAAAAGAAATTTCTGGAATTTTGCCCCAAAATAAGAGGAATTTTCGAGTTTTGCCCCAAAATAAGGAGAATTTCTGTCTTTTTGCCAAAAAATATAGGGAATTTCTGTCTTTTTGCCCCACAATTTGGGGAATTTCTGCAATTTTGCTCCAAAATACAGGAAATGTCTTCCTTTTTGCCCGAAAATAAGAAGAATGCATACCTCTTTGCCATAAAAAAGGGAACAATCTGCAATTTTGCTCCAAAATAAGGAGGATTTCTCCTTTTTTGCCTCTAAATAAGTGGAATTTCATTTCCCCCAAAACAAAGGGAATTTCTGTCTTTTTTGCCCCAAAATAAGGAAAATTTCTGACTTATTACCCTGAAATATGTGAAATTTCTGCAATTTTGCCCCAAAATAAGAGAAATTTCAGCCTTTTTGCCCCCAAATAAGAGGAATTTCAGCATTTTACCTTAAAATAAAGGGAATTTCTGCGTTTTTGCCCCAAAATAAAGAAAATTTCTGCCTTTTGTCTCTGTAATATGTGAAATTTCTGCAATTTTGCCCCATAATAAGTGAAATTTCTGCAATTTTGCCCCAAAATAAGGGAAATTTCTGGAATTATGCCCCAAAATAAATGGAATTTCTGAGTTTTGCCTCAAAATAAGAAGAATTTCTGTCTTTTTGCCCTAACATAAAAGGAATTTCTGCCTTTTTGCCCCACAATTAGGGGAATTTCTGCAATTTTGCTCCAAAATACAGGGAATTTCTGCTTTTTAGCCCGAAAATAAGGGGAATGTATACCTTTTGCCACAAAAAATAGAAATTTCTTCATTTTTGCTCCAAAATAAGGGGAATTTCTTTTTTTACCCCTAAATAAGTGGAATTTCTGTCTTTTTCCCCCAAAACAAAGCGAATTTCTGTCTTTTTTGCCCCAAAATAAGGAAAATTTCTGACTTAATACCCTGAAATAAGTGAAATTTCTGCAATTTTGCCTCAAAATAAGGGAAATTTCTGCCTTTTTGCCCCCAAATAAGGGGAATTTCTGCCTTTTTGTCCCAAAATAAGAAATATTTCTGCAATTTTGTACAAAATAAAAGAAATTTCTGCCTTTTTGCCCCAAAATAAGAAAATTTCTGCTTTTTTTCTGAAATAAGTGAAATTTGTGCAATTTTTCCCCAAAATAAGTGAAATTTCTGCAATTTTGCCCCAAAATAAGGGAAATTTCTGCCTTTTGGCACCCAAATATGAAGAATTTCAGCCTTTTTACCTAAAAATAATAGGAATTTCTGTATTTTTGCCACAAAATATTAAGAATTTTTGCCTTTTTGCCCCAAAATAAGGAAAATTTTGACTTTTTGCCCTGAAATAAGTTAAATTTCTAAATTTTTTCCCCAAAATCATGTAAATGTCTGCTTTTTGTTCCAAAATAAGGGGAATTTCTTACTTTTTGCCCCCAAATAAAAGGAATTTCAGCCTTTTTACCTCAAAATAAGGGGAATTTCTGCATTTTGACCCAAAATATGGGAAATTTCTGCCTTTTTGCCCAAAATAAGAAAAATTTCTGTTATTTTGTACCATAATAAAATAAATTTCTGTTTTTTCGCCCCAAAATAAGAAAATTTCTTCTTTTTTTTCCTGAAATAATTGAAATTTCTGCAATTTTGCCCCAAAATGAGTGAAATTTCTGCAATTTTGCCCCAAAATAAGGGAAATTTTTAGAATTTTCCCCCAAAATAAGTGGAATTTCTGAGTTTTGACCCAAAATAAGGAGAATTTCTGTCTTTTTGCCCCAACATATAGGGAATTTCTGCCTTTTTGCCCCACAATTAGGGAAATTTCTGCAATTTTGCTGCAAAATACAGGGAATTTCTGACTTTGTGCCCGAAAATAAGAAGAATGCATACTTTTTGCCATAAAAAAGAAAAATTTCTGCAATTTTGCTCCAAAATAAGGGGAATTTCTGCTTTTTTGCCTCTAAATAAGTGGAATTTCTGTCTTTTTCCCCCAAAACAAAGGGAATTTCTGTACTTTTTGCCCCAAAATAAGGAAAATTTCTGCCTTTTTTCCCTGAAATAAGTGAAATTTCTGCAATTTTGCCCCAAAAAAAGTTAAATTTCTGTAATTTTGCCCCAAATAAGAGAAATTTCTGGAATTTTGCCCCAAAATAAGTGGAATTTCTGAGTTTTGCCCCAAAATAAGGAGAATTTCTGTCTTTTTGCCCCAACATATAGGGAATTTCTGCCTTTTTGCCCCACAATTAGGGGAATTTCTGCAATTTTGCTGCAAAATACAGGGAATTTCTGCTTTTTAGCCCGAAAATAAGGGGAATGTATACCTTTTGCCACAAAAAAGAAAAATTTCTTCATTTTTGCTCCAAAATAAGGGGAATTTCTGCTTTTTTGCCTCTAAATAAGTGGAATTTCTGTCTTTTTCCCCCAAAACAAAAAGAATTTCTGTCTTTTTTCCCCAAAATAAAGAAAATTTCTGACTTATTACCCTGAAATAAGTGTAATTTCTACAATTTTGCCTCAAAATAAGGGAAATTTCTGCCTTTTTGCCCTCAAATAAGGGGAATTTCAATCTCTTTAACTCCAAATAATGGGAATTTCTGCATTTTTGCCCCAAAATATGGAAAATTTCTGCCTTTTTGTCTCAAAATAAGAAAAATTACTGCAATTTTGTACCAAAATAAAAAAAAATTTCTGCATTTTTGCAACAAAATAAGAAAATTTCTGCTTTTTTTTCTGAAATAAATAAAATTTCTGCAATTTTGCCACAAAATAATTGAAATTTCTGCAATTTTGCCCCAAAATAAGGGAAATTTCTGGAATTTTGCCCCAAATTAAGTGTAATTTCTGAGTTTTACCCCAAAATAAGGAGAATTTCTGTCTTTTTGCCCCAACATATAGGGAATTTCTGCCTTTTTACCCCACAATTAGAGGAATTTCTGTAATTTTGCTCCAAAATACGGGGATTTTCAGTTTTTTTGTCCAAAATAAGAAGACTGCATACCTTTTTGCCATAAAAAAGGGAAATTTCTTCATTTTTGCTCCAAAATAAGGGGAATTTCTGCTTTTTGCCTCTAAATAAGTGGAATTTCTGTCTTTCTCCCCCAAAACACAGGGAATTTCTTTCTTTTTTGCCACAAAATAAGGAAAATTTCTTACATATTACCCTGAAGTAAGTGAAATTTCTGCAATTTTACCCCAAAATAAGGGAAATTTCTGCCTTTTTGCCCCCAAATAAGGGGAATTTCAGCCTTTTTACCTCAAAATAAAAGGAATTTCTGCATTTTTCCACAAAATATTAGGAATATCTGCCTTTTTGCACCAAAATAAAAAAAATTCTGACTTTTTGCTCTGAAATAAGTTAAATTTCTAAAATTTTTTCCCAAAATAAGGGAAATGTCTGCTTTTTGCCCCAAAAAAAGGAATTTCTTACTTTTTGCCCCCAAATAAGGGGAATTTCAGCCTTTTTACCAAAAAATAAGGGAAATTTCTGCATTTTTGACCCAAAATATGGGAAATTTCTGCCTTTTTGCCCAAAATAAGAAAAATGTCTGCAATTTTGTACCGAAATAAAAGAAATTTCTATTTTTTGCCCCAAAATAAGAAAATTTCTGCTTTTTATCCCTGAAATAATTAAAATTTCTGCAATTTTGCCCCAAAATAAGTGAAATTTCTGCAATTTTACCCCAAAATATGGAAAATTTCTGGAATTTTGCACCAAAATAAGTGGAATTTCTGAGTTTTGCCCCGAAATAAGGAGAATTTCTGTCTTTTTTCCCCAACATATTGGAAATTTCTGACTTTTTGCCTCACAATTATAGGAATTTCTGCAATTTTGCTTTAAAATTGGGGAATTTCTGCCTTTTTGCATGAAAATAAGAAGAATGCATACCTTTTTTTCAATAAAAAAAGGAAATTTCTTCATTTTTGCTCCAAAATAAGAGGAATTTCTGCTTTTTTGTCTCTAAATATGTGGAATTTCTGTATTTTTCCCCCAAAACAAAGGGAATTTCAGTCTTTTTTGCCCCAAAATAAGGAAAATTTCTGACTTATTTCCCTGAAATAAGTGAAATTTCTGCAATTTTGCCCCAAAATAAGAGAAATTTCTGCCTTTTTGCTGCCAAATAAGGGGAATTTCAGTCTTTTTACCTCAAAATAAGGAAAATTTCTGCATTTTTGCCCCAAAATAAGGAAAATTTCTGCCTTTTTGTCCGAAAAGAAGAAAAATTTCTGCAATTTTGTACCAAAATAAACGAAATTTCTGCCTTTTTGCCCCAAAATAAGAAAATTTCTGCTTTTTTTTCTGAAATAAGTGAAATTTCTGCAATTTTGCCTCAAAATAAGTGAAATTTCTGCAATTTTGCCCGAAAATAAGGGAATTTTCTGGAATTTTGCCCCAAAATAAGTGGAAATTCTGAGTTTTGCCCCAAAATAAGGAGAATTTCTGTCTTTTTGCCCCAACATATAGGGAATTTCTGCCTTTTTGCCCCACAATTAGGGGAATTTCTGCAATTTTGCTGCAAAATACAGGGAATTTCTGCTTTTTAGCCCGAAAATAAGGGGAATGTATACCTTTTGCCACAAAAAAGAAAAATTTCTTCATTTTTGCTCCAAAATAAGGGGAATTTCTGCTTTTTTGCCTCTAAATAAGTGGAATTTCTGTCTTTTTCCCCCAAAACAAAAAGAATTTCTGTCTTTTTCCCCCAAAATAAAGAAAATTTCTGACTTATTACCCTGAAATAAGTGAAATTTCTGCAATTTTGCCTCAAAATAAGGGAAATTTCTGCCTTTTTGCCCTCAAATAAGGGGAATTTCAATCTCTTTAACTCCAAATAATGGGAATTTCTGCATTTTTGCCCCAAAATATGGAAAATTTCTGCCTTTTTGTCTCAAAATAAGAAAAATTACTGCAATTTTGTACCAAAATAAAAAAAATTTCTGCATTTTTGCAACAAAATAAGAAAATTTCTGCTTTTTTTTCTGAAATAAATAAAATTTCTGCAATTTTGCCACAAAATAATTGAAATTTCTGCAATTTTGCCCCAAAATAAGGGAAATTTCTGGAATTTTGCCCCAAATTAAGTGTAATTTCTGAGTTTTACCCCAAAATAAGGAGAATTTCTGTCTTTTTGCCCCAACATATAGGGAATTTCTGCCTTTTTACCCCACAATTAGAGGAATTTCTGTAATTTTGCTCCAAAATACGGGGATTTTCAGTTTTTTTGTCCAAAATAAGAAGACTGCATACCTTTTTGCCATAAAAAAGGGAAATTTCTTCATTTTTGCTCCAAAATAAGGGGAATTTCTGCTTTTTGCCTCTAAATAAGTGGAATTTCTGTCTTTCTCCCCCAAAACACAGGGAATTTCTTTCTTTTTTGCCACAAAATAAGGAAAATTTCTTACATATTACCCTGAAGTAAGTGAAATTTCTGCAATTTTACCCCAAAATAAGGGAAATTTCTGCCTTTTTGCCCCCAAATAAGGGGAATTTCAGCCTTTTTACCTCAAAATAAAAGGAATTTCTGCATTTTTCCACAAAATATTAGGAATATCTGCCTTTTTGCACCAAAATAAAAAAAATTCTGACTTTTTGCTCTGAAATAAGTTAAATTTCTAAAATTTTTTCCCAAAATAAGGGAAATGTCTGCTTTTTGCCCCAAAAAAAGGAATTTCTTACTTTTTGCCCCCAAATAAGGGGAATTTCAGCCTTTTTACCAAAAAATAAGGGAAATTTCTGCATTTTTGACCCAAAATATGGGAAATTTCTGCCTTTTTGCCCAAAATAAGAAAAATGTCTGCAATTTTGTACCGAAATAAAAGAAATTTCTATTTTTTGCCCCAAAATAAGAAAATTTCTGCTTTTTATCCCTGAAATAATTAAAATTTCTGCAATTTTGCCCCAAAATAAGTGAAATTTCTGCAATTTTACCCCAAAATATGGAAAATTTCTGGAATTTTGCACCAAAATAAGTGGAATTTCTGAGTTTTGCCCCGAAATAAGGAGAATTACTGTCTTTTTTCCCCAACATATTGGAAATTTCTGACTTTTTGCCTCACAATTATAGGAATTTCTGCAATTTTGCTTTAAAATTGGGGAATTTCTGCCTTTTTGCATGAAAATAAGAAGAATGCATACCTTTTTTTCAATAAAAAAAGGAAATTTCTTCATTTTTGCTCCAAAATAAGAGGAATTTCTGCTTTTTTGTCTCTAAATATGTGGAATTTCTGTATTTTTCCCCCAAAACAAAGGGAATTTCAGTCTTTTTTGCCCCAAAATAAGGAAAATTTCTGACTTATTTCCCTGAAATAAGTGAAATTTCTGCAATTTTGCCCCAAAATAAGAGAAATTTCTGCCTTTTTGCTGCCAAATAAGGGGAATTTCAGTCTTTTTACCTCAAAATAAGGAAAATTTCTGCATTTTTGCCCCAAAATAAGGAAAATTTCTGCCTTTTTGTCCGAAAAGAAGAAAAATTTCTGCAATTTTGTACCAAAATAAACGAAATTTCTGCCTTTTTGCCCCAAAATAAGAAAATTTCTGCTTTTTTTTCTGAAATAAGTGAAATTTCTGCAATTTTGCCTCAAAATAAGTGAAATTTCTGCAATTTTGCCCGAAAATAAGGGAATTTTCTGGAATTTTGCCCCAAAATAAGTGGAAATTCTGAGTTTTGCCCCAAAATAAGGAGAATTTCTGTCTTTTTGCCCTAACATATAGGGAATTTCTGACTTTTTGCCCCACAATTAGGGGAATTTCTGCAATTTTGCTCCAAAATACGGGGAATTTCTGCTTTTTAGCCCGAAAAAAAGTGGAATGTATAACTTTTGCCACAAAAAAGGAAAATTTCTTCATTTTTGCTCCAAAATAAGGGGAATTTCTGCTTTTTTGCCTAAAAATAAGTGGAATTTCTGTCTTTTTCCCCCAAAACAAAGGGAATTTCTGTCTTTTTTGCCCCAAAATAAGAAAATTTCTGACTTATTACCCTGAAGTAAGTGAAATTTCTGCAATTTTGCCCCAAAGTAAGGGAAATTTCTGCCTTTTGGGCCCCAAATAAGGGAATTTCAGGCTTTTTACCTCAAAATAATAGGAATTTCTGTATTTTTGCCACAAACGATTAAGAATTTCTGCCTTTTTGCCCAAAAATAAGGAAAATTTCTGACTTTTTGCCCTGAAATAAGTTATATTTCTTAATTTTTCCCCAAAATAATGGAAATGTCTGCTTTTTGTTCCAAAATAAAGGGAATTTCTTACTTTTTGCCCCCAAATAAAAGGAATTTCTACCTTTTTACCTCAAAATAAGGGGAATTTCTGCATTTTTGAACCAAAATATGGGAAGTTTCTGCCTTTTTGTTCAAAATAAGAAAAAATTCTGCTATTTTGTACCATAATAAAAGAAATTTCTGTATTTGCCCCAAAATAAGAAAATTTCTGCTTTTTTTTCCCTGAAATAATTGAAATTTCTGCAATTTTGCCCCAAAATGAGTGAAATTTCTGCAATTTTGCCCCAAAATAAGGGAAATTTCTGGAATTTTCCCCCAAAATAAGTGGAATTTCTGTGTTTTGCCCTAAAATAAGGAGAACTTCTGTCTTTTTGCCCCAACATATAGGGAATTTCTGCCTTCTTGCCCCACAATTAGGGGAATTTCGGCAATTTTGCTCCAAAATACGGGGAATTTCTGTTTTTTTGCCCGAAAATAAGAAGAATGCATAACTTTTTGCCATAAAAAAGGGAAATTTCTGCAATTTTGCTCCAAAATAAGGAAAATTTCTGCTGTTTTGTCTCTAAATAAGTGGAATTTCTGTTTTTTCCCCCAAAACAAAGGGAATTTCTGTATTTTTGCCCCAAAATAAGGAAAATTTCTGACTTATTACCCTGAAATAAGTGAAATTTCTGCAATTTTGCCCCAAAATAAGGGAAATTTCTGCCTTTTTGCCCCCAAATAAGAGGAATTTCAGCCTTTTTACCTCAAAATAAGGGAATTTCTGCATTTTTGCCAAAAATATTAGGAATTTCTGCCTTTTTGCCCCAAAATAAGGAAAATTTCTGCTTTTTTTCCCTGAAATAAGTGAAATTTCTGCAATTTTGCCCCAAAATAAGTTAAATTTCTGTAATTTAGCCCCAAAATAAGGGAAATTTCTGAAATTTTGCTCCAAAATAAGTGGAATTTTTGAGTTTTGCCCCAAAATAAGGAGAATTTCTGTCTATTTGCCCCAACATATAGGGAATTTCTGCCTTTTTGCCCGACAGTTAGGGGAATTTCTGCATTTTTATGCAAAATACAGGGAATTTCTGCCTTTTTGCCTGA
Source organism: Micromys minutus (assembly GCF_963924665.1). Taxonomy (NCBI): domain Eukaryota; kingdom Metazoa; phylum Chordata; class Mammalia; order Rodentia; family Muridae; genus Micromys; species Micromys minutus. The sequence continues at coordinate 385,688 of NW_027667674.1, read as the reverse complement.
AAATAAGAAGAATGCATACCTTTATGTCATAAAAAGGGAAATTTCTTCATTTATGCTCCAAAATAAGGAGAATTTCTGCTTTTTTGCCTCTAAATAAGTGGAATTTCTGTCTTTCTCCCCCAAAACAAAGGGAATTTCTGTCTTTTTTGCCCCAAAATAAGGAAAATTTTTGACTTATTACCCTGAAGTAAGTGAAATTTCTGCAATTTTGCCGCAAAATAAGGGAAATTTCTGCTTTTTTGCCCCCAAATAAGGGGAATTTCAGACTTTTTACCTCTAAATAAAGGGAATTTCTGCATTTTTGCCAAAAATATTAGGAATTTCTGCCTTTTTGCCCCAAAATAAGGAAAATTTCTAAATTTTTGCCCTGAAATAAGTTAAATTTCTAAAATTTTTTCCCAAAATAAGAGAAATGTCTGCTTTTTGCCCCAAAATAATGAGAATTTCTTAAGTTTTGCCCCCAAATAAGGGGAATTTCAGCCTTTTTACCTCAAAATAAGGGGAATTTCTGCATTTTTGCCCAAAAATATGGGAAATTTCTGCCTTTTTGCCCCAAAATAAGAAAAATTTCTGCAATTTTGTACCAAAATAAAAGAAATTTCTGCCTTTTTGCCACAAAATAAGAAAATTTCTGCTTTTTCCCCCTGAAATAAGTGAAATTTCTGCAATTTTGATCCAAAATAATTGACATTATTGCAATTTTGCCCCAAAATGAGGGAAATTTCTGGAATTTTGCTTCAAAATAAGTGGAATTTCTGAGTTTTGCCCCAAAATAAGGAGAATTTCTGTCTTTTTGCCCCAACATATACGGAATTTCTGCTTTTTTGCCCAACAATTAGGGGAATTTTGCAATTTTGCTCCAAAATACGGGGATTTTCTTCCTTTTTGTACGAAAATAAGAAGAATGCATACCTTTTTGCCATAAATAAAGGAAATTTCTTCATTTTTGCTCCATAATAAGAGGAATTTCTGCATTTTTGCCTTTAAATAAGTGGAATTTCTGTCTTTTTCCCCCAAAACAAAGGTATTTCTGTCTTTTTTGCCCCAAAATAAGGAAAATTACTGACTTATTACCCTGACATAAGTAAAATTTCTGCAATTTTGCTCCAAAATAAGGGAAATTTCTGCCTTTTTGCCACCAAATACGGGGAATTTCAGCCTTTTTACCTCAAAATAAAGGGAATTTTTGCATTTTTGCTCCAAAATATTGGAAATTTCTAAGTTTTTGCCCCAAAATAAGGTAATTTCTGCTTTTTCCCATGAAATAAGTGAAATTTCTGCAATTTTGCCCCAAAAAAAGTTAAATTTCTGTAATTTTGCCCCAAATAAGGGAAATTTCTGGAATTTTGCCCCAAAATAAGTGGAATTTCTGAGTTTTGCCTCAAAATAAGGAGAATTTCTGTCTTTTTGCCCTAACATATAAGGAATTTCTGACTTTTTGCCCAACAATTAGGGGAATTTCTGCAATTTTGCTCCAAAATACGGGGAATTTCTGCTTTTTAGCCCGAAAATAAGGGTAATGTATACCTTTTGCCACAAAAAATGGAAATTTCTTCATTTTTGCTCCGAAATAAGGGGAATTTCTGCTTTTTTGCCTCTAAATAAGTGGAATTTCTCTTTTTTTCCCCCAAAACAAAGGGAATTTCTGTCTTTTTTTGCCCCAAAATTAGGAAAATTTCTTACTTATTACCCTGAAATAAGTGAAATTTCTGCAATTTTGCCTCAAAATAAGGGAAATTTCTGCCTTTTTGCCCCCAAATAAGGGGAATTTCAGTCTTTTTACCTCTAAATAAAGGGAATTTCTGCATTTTTGCCAAAAATATTAGGAATTTCTGCCTTTTTGCCCCAAAATAAGGAAAATTTCTAAATTTTTGCCCTGAAATAAGTTAAATTTCTAAAATTTTTTCCCAAAATAAGAGAAATGTCTGCTTTTTGCCCCAAAATAATGAGAATTTCTTAAGTTTTGCCCCCAAATAAGGGGAATTTCAGCCTTTTTACCTCAAAATAAGGGGAATTTCTGCATTTTTGCCCAAAAATATGGGAAATTTCTGCCTTTTTGCCCCAAAATAAGAAAAATTTCTGCAATTTTGTACCAAAATAAAAGAAATTTCTGCCTTTTTGCCACAAAATAAGAAAATTTCTGCTTTTTCCCCCTGAAATAAGTGAAATTTCTGCAATTTTGATCCAAAATAATTGACATTATTGCAATTTTGCCCCAAAATGAGGGAAATTTCTGGAATTTTGCTTCAAAATAAGTGGAATTTCTGAGTTTTGCCCCAAAATAAGGAGAATTTCTGTCTTTTTGCCCCAACATATACGGAATTTCTGCTTTTTTGCCCAACAATTAGGGGAATTTTGCAATTTTGCTCCAAAATACGGGGATTTTCTTCCTTTTTGTACGAAAATAAGAAGAATGCATACCTTTTTGCCATAAATAAAGGAAATTTCTTCATTTTTGCTCCATAATAAGAGGAATTTCTGCATTTTTGCCTTTAAATAAGTGGAATTTCTGTCTTTTTCCCCCAAAACAAAGGTATTTCTGTCTTTTTTGCCCCAAAATAAGGAAAATTACTGACTTATTACCCTGACATAAGTAAAATTTCTGCAATTTTGCTCCAAAATAAGGGAAATTTCTGCCTTTTTGCCACCAAATACGGGGAATTTCAGCCTTTTTACCTCAAAATAAAGGGAATTTTTGCATTTTTGCTCCAAAATATTGGAAATTTCTAAGTTTTTGCCCCAAAATAAGGTAATTTCTGGTTTTTCCCATGAAATAAGTGAAATTTCTGCAATTTTGCCCCAAAAAAGTTAAATTTCTGTAATTTTGCCCCAAATAATGGAAATTTCTGGAATTTTGCCCCAAAATAAGTGGAATTTCTGAGTTTTGCCTCAAAATAAGGAGAATTTCTGTCTTTTTGCCCTAACATATAAGGAATTTCTGCCTTTTTGCCCAACAATTAGGGGAATTTCTGCAATTTTGCTCCAAAATACGGGGAATTTCTGCTTTTTAGCCCGAAAATAAGGGTAATGTATACCTTTTGCCACAAAAAATGGAAATTTCTTCATTTTTGCTCCGAAATAAGGGGAATTTCTGCTTTTTTGCCTCTAAATAAGTGGAATTTCTCTTTTTTTCCCCCAAAACAAAGGGAATTTCTGTCTTTTTTTGCCCCAAAATTAGGAAAATTTCTTACTTATTACCCTGAAATAAGTGAAATTTCTGCAATTTTGCCTCAAAATAAGGGAAATTTCTGCCTTTTTGCCCCCAAATAAGGGGAATTTCAGTCTTTTTAACTCAAAATAAGGGGAATTTCTGCATTTTGCCCCACAATATGGGAAATTTCTGCCTTTTTGTCCCAAAATAAGAAAATTTTCTACAATTTTGTATCAAAATAAAATAAATTTCTGCCTTTTTGCCACAAAATAAGAAAATTTCTGCTTTTTTTTTCTGAAATAAGTGAAATTTCTGCAATTTGCCACAAAATAAGTGAAATTTCTGCAATTTTGCGCCAAAATAAAAGAAATTTCTGGAATTTTGCCCCAAAATAAGAGGAATTTTCGAGTTTTGCCCCAAAATAAGGAGAATTTCTGTCTTTTTGCCAAAAAATATAGGGAAATTCTGCCTTTTTGCCCCACAATTAGGGGAATTTCTGCAATTTTGCTCCAAAATACAGGAAATTTCTTCCTTTTTGCCCGAAAATAAGAAGAATGCATACCTTTTTGCCATAAAAAAGGGAACAATCTGCAATTTTGCTCCAAAATAAGGATGATTTCTGCTTTTTTGCCTCTAAATAAGTGGAATTTCTGTCTTTTTCCCCCAAAACAAAGGGAATTTCTATCTTTTTTGCCCCAAAATAAGGAAAATTTCTGACTTAATACCCTGAAATAAGTGAAATTTCTGCAATTTTGCCTCAAAATAAGGGAAATTTCTGCCTTTTTGCCCCCAAATAAGGGGAATTTCTGCCTTTTTGTCCCAAAATAAGAAATATTTCTGCAATTTTGTACAAAATAAAAGAAATTTCTGCCTTTTTGCCCCAAAATAAGAAAATTTCTGCTTTTTTTCTGAAATAAGTGAAATTTGTGCAATTTTGCCCCAAAATAAGTGAAATTTCTGCAATTTTGCCCCAAATTAAGGGAAATTTCTGCCTTTTGGCACTCAAGTATGAAGAATTTCAGCCTTTTTACCTCAAAATAATAGGAATTTCTGTATTTTTGCCACAAAATATTAAGAATTTCTGCCTTCTTGCCCCAAAATAAGGAAAATTTCTGACTTAATACCCTGAAATAAGTGAAATTTCTGCAATTTTGGCCCAAAATAAGGAAAATTTCTGCCTTTTGGCCCCCAAATAAAGGGAATTTCAGCCTTTTTACCTCAAAATAATAGGAATTTCTGTATTTTTGCCACAAAATATTAAGAATTTCTGCCTTTTTGCCCCAAAATAAGGAAAATTTTTGACTTTTTGCCCTGAAATAAGTTAAATTTCTAAATTTTTTCCCCAAAATAATGGAAATGTCTGCTTTTTGTTCCAAAATAAGGGGAATTTCTTACTTTTTGCCCCCAAATAAGAGGAATTTCAGCCTTTTTACCTCAAAATAAGGGGAATTTCTGCATTTTTGACCCAAAATATGGGAAATTTCTGCCTTTTTGCCCAAAATAAGAAAAATTTCTGCTATTTTGTACCATAATAAAAGAAATTTCTGTTTTTTTGCCCCAAAATAAGAAAATTTCTGCTTTTTTTCCCTGAAATAATTGAAACTTCTGCAATTTTGCTCCAAAATGAGTAAAATTTCTTCAATTTTGCCACAAAATAAGGGAAATTTCTGGAATTGTCCCCCAAAATAAGTGGAATTTCTGAGTTTTGCCCCAAAATAAGGAGAATTTCTGTCTTTTTGCCCCAACATATAGGGAATTTCTGCCTTTTTGCCCCACAATTAGGGTAATTTCTGCAATTTTGCTGCAAAATACGGGGAATTTCTGCCTTTTTGCCCAAAAATAAGAAGAATGCATACCTTTTTGCCATAAAAAGTGAAATTTCTTCATTTTTGCTCCAAAATAAGGGAAATTTCTGCTTTTTTGCCTATAAATAAGTGGAATTTCTGTCTTTCTCCCCTAAAACAAAGGGAATTTCTGTCTTCTTTGCCCCAAAATAGTGAAAATTTCTGACTTATTACCCTGAAGTAAGTAATATTTCTGCAATTTTACGCCAAAATAAGGGAAATTTCTGCCTTTTGGCCCCAAAAAAGGGGAATTTCAGCCTTTTTACCTCAAAATAATAGGAATATCTGTATTTTAGCCACAAAATATTAAGAATTTCTGCCTTTTTACCCCAAATTAAGGAAAATTTCTGACTTTTTGCCCTGAAATTAGTTAAATTTCTAAATTTTTTCCACAAAATAATGGAAATGTCTGCTTTTTGTTCCAAAACAAGGGGAATTTCTTACTTTTTGCCCCCAAATAAGGGGAATTTCAGCCTTTTTACCTCAAAATAAGGGGAATTTCTGCATTTTTGACCCAAAATATGGGAAATTTCTGCCTTTTTGCCCAAAATAAGAAAAATTTCTGCTATTTTGTACCATAATAAAAGAAATTTCTGTTTTTTTGCCCCAAAATAAGAAAATTTCTCCTTTTTTTCCCAGAAATAATTGAAACTTCTGCAATTTTGCCCCAAAATGAGTGAAATTTCTGCAATTTTGCCCAAAATAAGGGAAATTTCTGGAATTTTCCTTCAAAATAAGTGGAATTCCTGAGTTTTGCCCCAAAATAAGGAGAATTTCTGTATTTTTGCCCCAACATATAGGGAATTTCTGCCTTTTTGCCCCACAATTGGAGGAATTTCTGATATTTTGCTGCAAAATACGGGGAATTTCTGCCTTTTTGCCCGAAAATAAGAAGAATGCATAACTTTTTGCCATAAAAAAGGAAAATTTCGGCAATTTTGCTTTAAAATAAGGGGAATTTCTGCTTTTTTGCCTCTAAATAAGTGGAATTGCTGTCTTTTTCCCCCAAAACAATGGAAATTTCTGTATTTTTTGCCCCAAAATAAGGAAAATTTCTGACTTATTACCCTGAAATAAGTGAAATTTCTGCAATTTTACCCCATAATAAGGGAAATTTCTGCCTTTTTGCCCCCAAATAAGGAAAATTTCAGCCTTTTTACCTCAAAATAACAGGAATTTCTGCATTTTTGCCAAAAAATATTTGGAATTTCTGCCTTTTTGCCACAAAATAAGGAAAATTTCTGCCTTTTTTCCCTGAAATAAGTGAAATTTCTTCAATTTTGCCCCAAAATAAGTTAAATTTCTGTAATTTTGCCCAAAAATAAGGGAAATTTCTGGAATTTTGCCCCAAAATAAGTGGAATTTCTGTATTTTGCCCCAAAATAAGGAGAATTTCTGTCGTTTTGCCCCAACATATAGGGAATTTCTACTTTTTTGCCCCACAATTAGGGGAATTTCTGCAATTTTGCTGCAAAATACGGGGAATTTCTGCCTTTTTGCCCGAAAATAAGAAGAATGCATACCTTTTTGCCATAAAAAGGAAAATTTCTTCATTTTTGCTCCAAAATAAGGGGAATTTCTGCTTTTTTGCCTCTAAATAAGTGGAATTTCTGTATTTCTCCCCCAAAACAAAGGGAATTTCTGTCTTTTTTGCCCAAAATATGGAAAATTTCTGATTTATTACCCTGAAGTAAGTGAAATTTTTGCAATTTTGCTTCAAAAAAAGGTAAATTTCTGCATTTTTGCCCCCAAATAAGGGGAATTTCAGCTTTTTTACCTGTAAATAAGGGGAATTTCTGCCTTTTTGCCCCAAAATAAGGAAAATTTCTTAATTTTTGCACTGAAATAAGTTAAATTTCTAAAATTTTTTTCTAAAATAAGGGAAATGTCTGCTTTTTGCCCCAAAATAATGGGAATTTCTTAATTTTTGCCCCCAAATAAAAGGAATTTCAGGCTTTTTACCTCAAAATAAGGGGAATGTCTGCATTTTTGCCCCAAAATATGGGAAATTTCTTATTTTTGCCCAAAATAAGAATAATTTCTGCAATTTTGTACCAAAATAAAAGAAATTTCTGCCTTTTTGCCCCAAAATAAAAAATTTCTGCTTTTTTCCCCTGAAATAAGTGAAATTTCTGCAATTTTGCCCCAAAATAAGTGAAATTATTGCAATTTTGCCCCAAAATAAGGGGTAATTTCTGGAATTTTGCGTCAAAATAAGTGGAATTTCTGAGTTTTGCCCCAAAACAAAAGGAATTTCTGTCTTTTTTGCCCGAAAATAAAAAAAAATTCTGACTTATTACCCTGAAATAAGTGAAATTTCTGCAATTTTGCCTCAAAATAAGAAAAATTTCTGCCTTTTTGCTCCAAAATATGGGGAATTTCAGCATTTTACCTCAAAATAAGAGGAATTTCAGCCTTTTTGCACCAAAATATAGGGAATTTCTGCCTTTTTGCCACAAAATAAGAAAAATTTCTGCAATTCTGTACCAAAATTAAAGAAATTTCTAAAATTTTTCCCCAAAATAAGAGAAATTTCTGCAATTTTTTCCCAAAATAAGGGAAATTTCTGCCTTTTTGCCACAAATTAAGGGGAATTTCTGTCTTTTTGCCTCAAAATATAAGGATTTTAAGCCTTTTTACCTCATAATAAGGGGAATCTCTGCCTTTTTGCCCAAAAATATGGGGAATTTCTGCATTTTTGCCTCAAAATAAAGAAAATTTCTGCAATTTTGTACCAAAATAAAAGAAATTTTTGACTTTTTGCCCCAAAATAAGAGAAATTCCTGACTTCTTTCCCTGAAATAAGTGAAATTTCTGCAATTTTGCCCAAAATAAGAAAAATTTCTGCAATTTTGTTACAAAATAAGGGAAATTTCTGCAATTTTGCCCAAAAATAAGGGGAATTTCTGACTTTTTGCCGTGAAATAAGGAGAATTTCTGTCTTTTTGCCCCAAAATAATGTGAATTTCTTCACTTTCCCTCAAAATTAAGGGAATTTGTGCAATTTTGCTTCAAAATATGGGAAATTTCTGCCTTCTTGCACCAAAATAAAGGGAATTTCTGCAATTTTTCCCCAAAATAAGGGAAAGTTCTGTCTTTTTGCCACAAAACAAAGGGAATTTCTGCATTTTTGCCCCAAAATAAAGAAAATTTCTGCAATGTTGTACCAAAATAAAAGAAATTTCTGCCTTTTTGCACCAAAATAAGAGAAATTCCTGCCTTCATTTCCTGAAATAAGTGAAATTTCTGCAATTTTGCCACAAAAAAGGGACATTTCTTCATTTTAGCCCCAAAATAAGAGTAATTTCTGCCTTTTTACCTCAAAATAAGTGAAATTTCTGCCTTTTTACCCAAAAATAAACGGAATTTCTGTCTTTTTGCTCCAAAATAAAAGGAATTTTTGAATTTTGCCTTGAAATAAGTGAAATTTCTGCAATTTTGCCCCAAAATAAGGGAAATTTCTGCCTTTTTGCCACAAAATAAGGGGAATTTCTGCAATTTTGCCACAAAATAAGGGAAATTTCTGTCTTTTTGCCCCAAAATAAAAGGAATTTCAGCCTTTTTACCTCATAATAAGGGGAATCTCTGCATTTTTGCCCCAAAATATGGGGAATTTCTGCATTTTTGCCTCAAAATAAAGAAAATTTCTGCAATTTTGTACCAAAATAAGAAAAATTTTTGCAATTTTGCAACAAAATAAGGGAAATTTCTGCAATTTTGCCCCAAAATAAGGGGAATTTCTAAATTTTTGCCGTGAAATAAGGAGAATTTCTGTCCTTTTGCCCCAAAATAATGTGAATTTCTGCATTTTCTCTCAAAATTAGGGGAATTTGTGCAATTTTGCTTCAAAATATGGGTAATTTTAGCCTTATTGCACCAAAATAAAGGGAATTTCTGCATTTTTTCACCAATATAAAAGGAATTTCTTAGATTTTGCTCAAAATACAGAAAATTTCTGCCTTATTGCCCGAAATTAAGTGGAATTTATGCCTTTTTGCCCTGAAATATTTGAAATTTCTGCAATTTTACCCCAAAATAAAGGGAATTTCTGTTTTTGGCCCCAAAATTAGGAGAATTTCTGCTTTTTGCCCCAAAATAAAGCAAATTTCTGACTTTTTGCCCTAAAATAAGTGAAATGTGTGCAATTTTGCCCCAAATTAAGGGAAATTTCTGCCTTTTTGCCCATAATAAGGGGAATTTCATCATTTTACCTCCAAATAAGGGGAATTTCTGCCTTTTTGCCGCAAAATATTTGGTATTTCTGCCTTATTGCTTTCAAATAAGGAAAATTTCTACTTTTCTGCCCGAATTAACAAGAATTTCTGCATTTTTGCCACAAAGTAAAGAAAATTTTTGCCTTTTTGCCCTAAAATAAAGGGAATTTCAACCTTTTTACCTCAAAATAAGGGGAATTTCTGCCTTTTACCCCAAAATATGGGGAATTTCTGCTTTTTTGTTTCAAAATAAGAAAAATTTTTTCAATTTTGTACCAATATAAAAGAAATTTCTGCTTTTTGCCCCAAAATAAAAGGAATATCTGACTTTTTGCCCTGAAATAAATGAAATTTCTGCAATTTTGACCGAAAATAAGGGAAATTTGTGCCTTTTTGCCCCAAAATGTAGGGAATTTCTGCCTTTTTGCCCCAAAATATGGGGAATTTCAGCATTTTACCTCAAAATAAGGGGAATTTCAGCCTTTTTGCACCAAAATATGGGGAATTTCTGCCTTTTAGGAACAAAATAAGAAAAATTTCTGCAATTCTGTACCAAAATAAAAGAAATTTCTAAAATTTTGCCTGAAAATAAGGGAAATTTCTGCAATTTTGCCCCAAAATAAGGGAAATTTCTGCCTTTTTGCCACAAAATAAGGGGAATTTCTGTCTTTTTGCCCCAAAATAAAAGAAATTTCAGCCTTTTTACCTCATAATAAGGGGAATCTCTGGTTTTTTTTTGCCCCAAAATATGGGGAATTTCTGCATTTTTGCCTCAAAATAAAAAAAAATTTCTGCAATTTTGTACCAAAATAAAAGAAATTTCTGACTTTTTGCCCCAAAATAAGAGAAATTCCTGCCTTCTTTCCCTGAAATAAGTGAAATTTCTGCAATTTTGCGCAAAATAAGAAAAATTTTTGCAATTTTGCCACAAAATAAGGGAAATTTCTGCAATTTTGCCCCAAAATAAAGGGAATTTCTGCCTTTTTACCCATAAATAAACGGAATTTCTGACTTTTTGCCCCAAAATAAAAGGAATTTTTGAATTTTGCCTTGAAATAAGTGAAATTTCTGCAATTTTGCCCCAAAATAAGAGAAATTTTTGCCTTTTTGCCACAAAATAAGGGGAATTTCTGCATTTTTGCCCCAAAATAAAGAAAATTTCTGCAATTTTGTACCAAAATAAAAGAAATTTCTGCCCTTTTGCCCCAAAATAAGAGAAATTCCTAAGTTCTTTCCCTGAAATAATTGAAATTTCTGCAATTTTGCCCAAAATAAGAAAAATTTCTGCAATTTTGCCACAAAATAAGGGATATTTCTGCAATTTTGCCCCAAAATAAGGGGAATTTCTGACGTTATGCCCTGAAATAAAGAGAATTTCTGTCTTTTTGCCCCAAAATAATTTGAATTTTTGCATTATTCCTCAAAATTAGATGAATTTGTGCAATTTTGCTTCAAAACACGGGGAATTTCTGCCTTATTACACCAAAATAAAGGGAATTTCTACCTTTTTGCACCAATATAAGGGGAACTTCTGAGATTTTGCTCCAAAATACAGAAAATTTGTGCCTTATTGCCTAAAATTAAGTGGAATTTCTGCCATTTTGCACTGAAATATTTGAAATTTCTGCAATTATACTCTAAAATAAGGGGAATTTCTGTTTTTGGCCCCAAAATTAGGAGAATTTCTGCTTTTTGCCCAAAAATAAGGCAAATTTCTGACTTTTTGCCCTAAAATAAGTGAAATTTCTGCAATTTTGCCTTAAAATAAAAGGAATTTCTGCCTTTTGCCCAAAATAAGGGGAATTTCAGCATTTTACCTCCAAATAAGAAGAATTTCTGCCTTTTTGCCACAAAATATGGGGAATTTCTGCATTATTGCCCCCAAATAAGGAAATTTTCTGCTTTTCTGCCCCAATTAATGGAAATTTCTGCCTTTTTGCCACAAAATAAAGGGAATTTCTGCCTTTTTGCCCCAAAATAAGGAGAATTTCAGCCTTTTTATCTCAAAATAAGGGGAATTTCTGCCTTTTGCCCCAAAATATAGGAAATTTCTGCCTTTTTGTTCCAAAATAAAAAAAATTTCTTCACCTTTGTACCAAAATAAAAGAAATTTCTGCTTTTTGCCCCAAAATAAAAGGAATTTCTGACTTTTTGCCCTGAAATAAATGAAATTTCTGCAATTTTGCCCAAAAAAAGGGAAATTTGTGCTTTTTTGCCACAAAATGTAGGGAATTTCTGCCTTTTTGCCCCAAAATATGGGGAATTTCATCATTTTACCTCAAAATAAGGGGAATTTCAGCCTTTTTGCACCAAAATATGGGGAATTTCTGACTTTTTGCCACAAAATAAGAAAAATTTCTGCAATTCTGTAGCAAAATAAAAGAAATTTCTAAAATTTTGCCCGAAAATAAAGGAAATTTCTGCAATTTTGCCCCAAAATACGGGAAATTTCTTCCTTTTTGCCACAAAATAAGGGGAATTTCTGTCTTTTTGCCCCAAAATAAAAGGAATTTCAGCCTTTTTACCTCATAATAAGGGGAATCTCTGCTTTTTTGCCCCAAAATATAGGGAATTTCTGCATTTTTGCCTCAAAATAAAGAAAATTTTTGCAATTTTGTACCAAAATAAAAGAAATTTCTGCCTTTTTGCCCCAAAATAAGAGAAATTCCTGCCTTCTTTCCCTGAAATAATTGAATTTTCTGCAATTTTGCCCAAAATAAGAAAAATTTCTGAAATTTTGCCCCAAAATAAGGGAAATTTCTGCCTTTTTGCCACAAAATAAGGGGAATTTCTGCATTTTTGCCCCAAAATAAAGAAAATTTCTGCAATGTTGTACCAAAATAAAAGAAATTTCTGCCTTTTTGCCCCAAAATAAGAGAAATTCCTTCCTTCTTTCCCTGAAATAAGTGAAATTTCTGCGATTTTGCTCAAAATAAGAAAAATTTTTGCAATTTTGCCACAAAAAAGGTAAATTTCTTCATTTTAGCCCCAAAATAAGAGTAATTTCTGCAATTTTGCCCCAAAATAAGAGAAATTTCTGCCTTTTTGCCACAAAATAAGGGGAATTTCTGCATTTTTGCCCCAAAATAAAGAAAATTTCTGGAATTTTGTACGAAAAAAAAAAGAAATTTCTGCCCTTTTGCCACAAAAAACGAGAAATTCCTGCCTTCTTTCCCTGAAATAAGTGAAATTTCTGCAATTTTGCCCAAAATAAGAAAAATGTCTGCAATTTTGCCACAAAATAAGGGAAATTTCTGCAATTTTGCCCCAAAATAAGGGGAATTTCTGACGTTATGCCCTGAAATAAGGAGAATTTCTGTCTTTTTGCCCCAAAATAATTTGAATTTCTGCAGTTTCCCTCAAAATTAGATGAATTTGTGCAATTTTGCTTCAAAACACGGGGAATTTCTGCCTTATTACACCAAAATAAAAGAAATTTCTGCACTTTTGCACCAATATAAGGGGAATTTCTGAGATTTTGCTCCAAAATACAGGAAATTTGTGCCTTATTGCCGAAAATTAAGTGGAATTTCTGCCTTTTTGCACTGAAATATTTGAAATTTCTGCAATTTTACCCTAAAATAAGGGTAATTTCTGTGTTTGGCCCCAAAATTAGGGGAATTTCTGCGTTTTGCCCAAAATAAGGGGAATTTCAGCATTTTACCTTCAATTAAGGGGAATTTCTGCTTTTTTGCCACAAAATATGGGGAATTTCTGCATTATAGCCCCCAAATAAGGAAAGTTTCTGCTTTTCTGCCCAAATTAATGGGAATTTCTACCTTTTTGCCACAAAATAAAGGGAATTTCTGCCTTTTTGCCACAAAATAAGGAGAATTTCAGCCTTTTTACCTCAAAATAAGAGGAATTTCTGCCTTTTGCCCCAAAATATGGGGAATTTCTGCCTTTTTGTTCTAAAATAAGAAAAATTTCTTCACCTTTGTACCAAAATAAAAGAAATTTCTGCTTTTTGCCCCAAAATAAAAAGAATTTCTGACTTTTTGCCCTGAAATATTTGAAATTTCTGCAATTTTGCCCGAAAATATGGGAAATTTGTGACTTTTTGCCCCAAAATGTAGGGAATTTCTGCCTTTTTGCCCCAAAATATGGGGAATTTCAGCATTTTACCTCAAAAAGAGGAATTTCAGCCTTTTTGCACCAAAATATGGGGAATTTCTGCCTTTTGCCACAAAATAAGAAAAATTTCTGCAATTCTGTACCAAAATAAAAGAAATTTCTAAAATTTTGCCCGAAAATAAGGGAAATTTCTGCAATTTTGCCCCAAAATAAGGGAAATTTCTGGATTTTTGCCCCAAAATAAGAGAAACTTCTGCCTTTTTGCCACAAAATAAGGGGAATTTCTGTCTTTTTGCCCCAAAATAAAAGGAATTTCAGCCTTTTTACCTCATAATAAGGGGAATCTCTGCCTTTTTGCCCCAAAATATGGGGAATTTCTGCATTTTTGCCTCAAAATAAAGAAAATTTTTGCAATTTTGTACCAAAATAAATGAAATTTCTGCCTTTTTACCCCAAAATAAGAAAAATTCCTGCCTTCTTTCCCTGAAATAAGTGAAATTTCTGCAATTTTGCCCAAAATAAGAAAAATTTCTGCAATTTTGCCACAAAATAAGGGAAATTTTTGCAATTTTGCCACAAAATAAGGGGAATTTCTGACTTTTTGCCGTGAAATAAGGAGAATTTCTGTCTTTTTGCCCCAAAATTATGTGAATTTCTGCATTTTCCCTCAAAATTAGGGGAATTTGTGCAATTTTGCTTCAAAATACGGGGAATTTCTGTCTTATTGCACCAAAATAAAGGGAATTTCTGCATTTTTGCACCAATATAAGGGGATTTCCTGAGATTTTGTTCCAAAATACAGAAAATTTCTGCCTTATTGCCCGAAATTAAGTGGAATTTCTGCCTTTTTGCCCTGAAATATTTGAAATTTCTCCAATTTTACCCCAAAATAAGGGAAATTTCTATTTTTAGCCCCAAAATTAGGGGAATTTCTGCTTTTTGCCCCAAAATAAGGCAAATTTCTGACTTTTTGCCCTGAAATAAGTGAAATTTCTGCAATTTTGTCCCAAAATAAGGGGAATTTCTGCCTTTTTGCCCAAAATAAAGAGAATTTCAGCATTTTACCTCCAAATAAGGGGAATTTCTGCCTTTTTGCCACAAAATATGTGAAATTACTGCCTTATTGCTTTCAAATAAGGAAAATTTCTGCTTTTGTGCCCCAATTAACAAGAATTTCTGCCTTTTTGCCACAAAGTAAAGGAAATTTTTGCCTTTTTGCCCTAAAATAAGGGGAATTTCATCATTTTTACCTCAAAATAAGAGGAATTTCTACCTTTTACTCCAAAATATGGGGAATTTCTGCCCTTTTGTTCCAAAATAAGAAAAATTTCTTCAACTTTGTACCAAAATAAAAGAAATTTCTGCTTTTTGTCCCAAAATAAAAGGAATTTCTGACTTTTTGCCCTGAAATAAATGAAATTTCTGCAATTTTGCCCGAAAATAAGTAAAATTTGTGCCTTTTTGCCCCAAAATGAGGGAAATTTCTGCCTTTTAGTCCCAAAATATGGGGAATTTCAGCCTTTAACCTCAAAATAAGGGGAATTTCAGTTTTTTTGCACCAAAATATGGGGAATTTTAGCCTTTTTGCCACAATATAAAAAAAAATTTCTGCAATTCTGTACCAAAATAAAAGAAATTTCTAAAATTTTGCCCCAAAATAAGGGAAATTTCTACAATTTTGCCCCAAATAAGGGAAAGTTCTTCAATTTTGCCCCAAAATAAGGGGAATTTCTGACTTTTTGCCGCAAAATAAGGAGAATTTCTGTATTTTTGCCCCAAAATAAAGGGAATTTCTGCCTTTTTGCCCCAAAATTAGGGGAGTTTCTGCAATTTTGCTTCAAAATACAAGGAATTTCTGCCTCTTTTCCCAAAAATAAGGGGAACTTCTGCTTTTGCCCCAAATAAAGGGAATTTCTGCATTTTTGCCTCGATATTAGGGGAATTTCTGCAATTTTGCTCCAAAATACGGGGAATTTCTGCCTTTTTGCCCGAAATTAAAAGGATTTTCTGCCTTTTTGCCCCCAAATAAGGGAAATTTCTGCAATTTTATCCCAAAATAAGGGGAATTTCTGCCTTTTTGACCCAAAATATAAGGAATTTCTGCCTTTTTGCCCCAAAATAAGAAACATTTCTGCAATTTTGCCCGAAAATAAAAGGAATTTCTCACTTTTTGCCCAAAAATAAAGGAAATTTCAGCCTTTTTACCTGAAAATAAGTCAAATTTCTGCAATTTTGCTTCAAATAAGGGAAATTTCTGCAATTTTGCCCCAAAATAAGGTAAATTTCTGCAATTTTGCCCCAAATTAAAGGAAATTTCTGCAATTTTGCCCCAAAATAAGGGGAATTTCTGATTTTTGCACAAAATATAGGGAATGTCTGCCTTTTGCCCCAAAATTAGGGGAATTTCTGCAATTTTGCTTCAAAATAAGGGGAATTTCTGCCTTTTTTCCCGGAAATTAGGAAAATGCATATCTTTTTGCCATAAAAAAGGGAAATTTCTTCATTTTTGCGCCAAATTAAAAGGAACTTCTGCCTTTTGCCTCTAAATAAGTGGAATTTCTTTCTTTTTTACGCCAAAACAAAGGGAATTTCTGTCTTTTTTGCCCCAAAATAAGGGGAATTTCTGACTTATTACCTTGAAATAAGTGAAATTTCTGCAATTTTGCCCCAAAATAAAGAAAAATTCTTCCTTTTTGCTCCCAAATAAGAGGTATTTCAGCCTTTTTACCTCAAAATAAGGGGAATTTCTGCGTTTTTGCCACAATATATTAGGAATTTCTGCCTTTGTGCACTAAAATAAGGGAAATTTCTGGAATTTTGCCCCAAAATAAGTGGAATTTCTGAGTTTTGCCACAAAATAAGGAGAATTTCTGTCTTTTTGCCCCAACATATAGGGAATTTCAGCCGTTTTGCCTTACAATTAGGGGAATTTCTGCAATTTTGTTCCAAAATGCGGGGAATTTCTGCTTTTTTGCCTGAAAATAAGGGGAATGTATAACTTTTGCAACAAAAAAAGGAAATTTTTTCATTTTAGCCCCAAAATAAGAGTAATTTCTGCCTTTTTACCTCAAAATAAGTGAAATTTCTGCCTTTTTACCCAAAAATAAAGGGAATTTCTGTCTTTTTGCCCCAAAATAAAAGGAATTTTTGAATTTTGCCTTGAAATAAGTGAAATTTCTGCAATTTTGCTCCAAAATAAGGGTAAATTCGGCCTTTTTGCCACAAACTAAGGGGAATTTCTGCATTTTTGCCCCAAAATAAAGAAAATTTCTGCAATTTTGTACCAAAATAAAAGAAATTTCTGCCTTTTTGCCCCAAAATAAGAGAAATTCCTGCCTTCTTTCCCTGAAAAAAGTGAAATTTCTGCATTTTTGCCCAAAATAAGAAAAATTTCTGCAATTTTGCCACAAAAAAGGGAAATTTCTTCATTTTAGCCCCAAAATAAGAGTAATTTCTGCCTTTTTACCTCAAAATAAGTGAAATTTCAGCCTTTTTACCCAAAAATAAACGGAATTTCTGTTTTTTGCCCCAAAATAAAAGGAATTTTTTAATTTTGCCTTGAAATAAGTGAAATTTCTGCAATTTTGCCCCAAAATAAGGGAAATTTCTGCCTTTTTGCCACAAAATCAGGGGAATTTCTGCATTTTTGCCCCAAAATAAAGAAAATTTCTGCAATTTTGTACCAAAATAAAAGAAATTTCTGCCCTTTTGCCCCAAAATAAGAGAAATTCCTAAGTTCTTTCCCTGAAATAATTGAAATTTCTGCAATTTTGCCCAAAATAAGAAAAATTTCTGCAATTTTGCAACAAAATAAGGGATATTTCTGCAATTTTGCCCCAAAATAAGGGGAATTTCTGACGTTATGCCCTGAAATAAGGAGAATTTCTGTCTTTTTGCCCCCAAATAATTTGAATTTCTGCATTTTCCCTCAAAATTAGATGAATTTGTGCAATTTTGCTTCAAAACACGGGGAATTTCTGCCTTATTACACCAAAATAAAAGGAATTTCTGCATTTTTGCACCAATATAAGGGGAATTTCTGAGATTTTGCTCCAAAATACAGGAAATTTGTTCCTTATTGCCGAAAATTAAGTGGAATTTCTGCCTTTTTGCACTGAAATATTTGAAATTTCTGCAATTTTACCCTAAAATAAGGGTAATTTCTGTTTTTGGCCCCAAAATTAGGGGAATTTCTGCTTTTTGCCACAAAATAAGGCAAATTTCTGACTTTTTTCCCTAAAATAGTTGAAATTTCTGCAATTTTGCCCCAAAATAAGGGGAATTTCTGCCTTTTGCCCAAAATAAGGGGAATTTCAGCATTTTACCTTCAACTAAGGGGAATTTCTGCTTTTTTGCCACAAAATATGGGGAATTTCTGCATTATAGCCCCCAAATAAGGAAAGTTTCTGCTTTTCTGCCCAAATTAATGGGAATTTCTACCTTTTTGCCACAAAATAAAGGGAATTTCTGCCTTTTTGCCACAAAATAAGGAGAATTTCAGCCTTTTTACCTCAAAATAAGAGGAATTTCTGCCTTTTGCCCCAAAATATGGGGAATTTCTGCCTTTTTGTTCTAAAATAAGAAAAATTTCTTCACCTTTGTACCAAAATAAAAGAAATTTCTGCTTTTTGCCCCAAAATAAAAAGAATTTCTGACTTTTTGCCCTGAAATAATTGAAATTTCTGCAATTTTGCCCGAAAATAAGGGAAATTTGTGACTTTTTGCCCCAAAATGTAGGGAATTTCTGCCTTTTTGCCCCAAAATATGGGGAATTTCAGCATTTTACCTCAAAAAGAGGAATTTCAGCCTTTTTGCACCAAAATATGGGGAATTTCTGCCTTTTGCCACAAAATAAGAAAAATTTCTGCAATTCTGTACCAAAATAAAAGAAATTTCTAAAATTTTGCCCGAAAATAAGGGAAATTTCTGGATTTTTGACCCAAAATAAGGGAAACTTCTGCCTTTTTGCCACAAAATAAGGGGAATTTCTGTCTTTTTGCCCCAAAATAAAAGGAATTTCAGCCTTTTTACCTCATAATAAGGGGAATCTCTGCCTTTTTGCCCCAAAATATGGGGAATTTCTGCATTTTTGCCTCAAAATAAAGAAAATTTTTGCAATTTTGTACCAAAATAAATGAAATTTCTGCCTTTTTACCCCAAAATAAGAAAAATTCCTGCCTTCTTTCCCTGAAATAAGTGAAATTTCTGCAATTTTGCCCAAAATAAGAAAAATTTCTGCAATTTTGCCACAAAATAAGGGAAATTTTTGCAATTTTGTCCCAAAATAAGGGAAATTTCTGACTTTTTGCTGTGAAATAAGGAGAATTTCTGTCTTTTTGCCCCAAAATTATGTGAATTTCTGCATTTTCCCTCAAAATTAGGGGAATTTGTGCAATTTTGCTTCAAAATACGGGGAATTTCTGTCTTATTGCACCAAAATAAAGGGAATTTCTGCATTTTTGCACCAATATAAGGGGATTTCCTGAGATTTTGTTCCAAAATACAGAAAATTTCTGCCTTATTGCCCGAAATTAAGTGGAATTTCTGCCTTTTTGCCCTGAAATATTTGAAATTTCTCCAATTTTACCCCAAAATAAGGGAAATTTCTATTTTTAGCCCCAAAATTAGGGGAATTTCTGCTTTTTGCCCCAAAATAAGGCAAATTTCTGACTTTTTGCCCTGAAATAAGTGAAATTTCTGCAATTTTGTCCCAAAATAAGGGGAATTTCTGCCTTTTTGCCCAAAATAAAGAGAATTTCAGCATTTTACCTCCAAATAAGGGGAATTTCTGCCTTTTTGCCACAAAATATGTGAAATTACTGCCTTATTGCCTTCAAATAAGGAAAATTTCTGCTTTTGTGCCCCAATTAACAAGAATTTCTGCCTTTTTGCCACAAAGTAAAGGAAATTTTTGCCTTTTTGCCCTAAAATAAGGGGAATTTCATCATTTTTACCTCAAAATAAGAGGAATTTCTACCTTTTACTCCAAAATATGGGGAATTTCTGCCCTTTTGTTCCAAAATAAGAAAAATTTCTTCAACTTTGTACCAAAATAAAAGAAATTTCTGCTTTTTGTCCCAAAATAAAAGGAATTTCTGACTTTTTGCCCTGAAATAAATGAAATTTCTGCAATTTTGCCCGAAAATAAGTAAAATTTGTGCCTTTTTGCCCCAAAATGAGGGAAATTTCTGCCTTTTAGTCCCAAAATATGGGGAATTTCAGCCTTTAACCTCAAAATAAGGGGAATTTCAGTTTTTTTGCACCAAAATATGGGGAATTTTAGCCTTTTTGCCACAATATAAAAAAAATTTCTGCAATTCTGTACCAAAATAAAAGAAATTTCTAAAATTTTGCCCCAAAATAAGGGAAATTTCTACAATTTTGCCCCAAATAAGGGAAAGTTCTTCAATTTTGCCCCAAAATAAGGGGAATTTCTGACTTTTTGCCGCAAAATAAGGAGAATTTCTGTATTTTTGCCCCAAAATAAAGGGAATTTCTGCCTTTTTGCCCCAAAATTAGGGGAGTTTCTGCAATTTTGCTTCAAAATACAAGGAATTTCTGCCTCTTTTCCCAAAAATAAGGGGAACTTCTGCTTTTGCCCCAAATAAAGGGAATTTCTGCATTTTTGCCTCGATATTAGGGGAATTTCTGCAATTTTGCTCCAAAATACGGGGAATTTCTGCCTTTTTGCCCGAAATTAAAAGGATTTTCTGCCTTTTTGCCCCCAAATAAGGGAAATTTCTGCAATTTTATCCCAAAATAAGGGGAATTTCTGCCTTTTTGACCCAAAATATAAGGAATTTCTGCCTTTTTGCCCCAAAATAAGAAACATTTCTGCAATTTTGCCCGAAAATAAAAGGAATTTCTCACTTTTTGCCCAAAAATAAAGGAAATTTCAGCCTTTTTACCTGAAAATAAGTCAAATTTCTGCAATTTTGCTTCAAATAAGGGAAATTTCTGCAATTTTGCCCCAAAATAAGGTAAATTTCTGCAATTTTGCCCCAAATTAAAGGAAATTTCTGCAATTTTGCCCCAAAATAAGGGGAATTTCTGATTTTTGCACAAAATATAGGGAATGTCTGCCTTTTGCCCCAAAATTAGGGGAATTTCTGCAATTTTGCTTCAAAATAAGGGGAATTTCTGCCTTTTTTCCCGGAAATTAGGAAAATGCATATCTTTTTGCCATAAAAAAGGGAAATTTCTTCATTTTTGCGCCAAATTAAAAGGAACTTCTGCCTTTTGCCTCTAAATAAGTGGAATTTCTTTCTTTTTTACGCCAAAACAAAGGGAATTTCTGTCTTTTTTGCCCCAAAATAAGGGGAATTTCTGACTTATTACCTTGAAATAAGTGAAATTTCTGCAATTTTGCCCCAAAATAAAGAAAAATTCTTCCTTTTTGCTCCCAAATAAGAGGTATTTCAGCCTTTTTACCTCAAAATAAGGGGAATTTCTGCGTTTTTGCCACAATATATTAGGAATTTCTGCCTTTGTGCACTAAAATAAGGGAAATTTCTGGAATTTTGCCCCAAAATAAGTGGAATTTCTGAGTTTTGCCACAAAATAAGGAGAATTTCTGTCTTTTTGCCCCAACATATAGGGAATTTCAGCCGTTTTGCCTTACAATTAGGGGAATTTCTGCAATTTTGTTCCAAAATGCGGGGAATTTCTGCTTTTTTGCCTGAAAATAAGGGGAATGTATAACTTTTGCAACAAAAAAAGGAAATTTTTTCATTTTAGCCCCAAAATAAGAGTAATTTCTGCCTTTTTACCTCAAAATAAGTGAAATTTCTGCCTTTTTACCCAAAAATAAAGGGAATTTCTGTCTTTTTGCCCCAAAATAAAAGGAATTTTTGAATTTTGCCTTGAAATAAGTGAAATTTCTGCAATTTTGCTCCAAAATAAGGGTAAATTCGGCCTTTTTGCCACAAACTAAGGGGAATTTCTGCATTTTTGCCCCAAAATAAAGAAAATTTCTGCAATTTTGTACCAAAATAAAAGAAATTCCTGCCTTTTTGCCCCAAAATAAGAGAAATTCCTGCCTTCTTTCCCTGAAAAAAGTGAAATTTCTGCATTTTTGCCCAAAATAAGAAAAATTTCTGCAATTTTGCCACAAAAAAGGGAAATTTCTTCATTTTAGCCCCAAAATAAGAGTAATTTCTGCCTTTTTACCTCAAAATAAGTGAAATTTCAGCCTTTTTACCCAAAAATAAACGGAATTTCTGTTTTTTGCCCCAAAATAAAAGGAATTTTTTAATTTTGCCTTGAAATAAGTGAAATTTCTGCAATTTTGCCCCAAAATAAGGGAAATTTCTGCCTTTTTGCCACAAAATCAGGGGAATTTCTGCATTTTTGCCCCAAAATAAAGAAAATTTCTGCAATTTTGTACCAAAATAAAAGAAATTTCTGCCCTTTTGCCCCAAAATAAGAGAAATTCCTAAGTTCTTTCCCTGAAATAATTGAAATTTCTGCAATTTTGCCCAAAATAAGAAAAATTTCTGCAATTTTGCAACAAAATAAGGGATATTTCTGCAATTTTGCCCCAAAATAAGGGGAATTTCTGACGTTATGCCCTGAAATAAGGAGAATTTCTGTCTTTTTGCCCCCAAATAATTTGAATTTCTGCATTTTCCCTCAAAATTAGATGAATTTGTGCAATTTTGCTTCAAAACACGGGGAATTTCTGCCTTATTACACCAAAATAAAAGGAATTTCTGCATTTTTGCACCAATATAAGGGGAATTTCTGAGATTTTGCTCCAAAATACAGGAAATTTGTTCCTTATTGCCGAAAATTAAGTGGAATTTCTGCCTTTTTGCACTGAAATATTTGAAATTTCTGCAATTTTACCCTAAAATAAGGGTAATTTCTGTTTTTGGCCCCAAAATTAGGGGAATTTCTGCTTTTTGCCACAAAATAAGGCAAATTTCTGACTTTTTTCCCTAAAATAGTTGAAATTTCTGCAATTTTGCCCCAAAATAAGGGGAATTTCTGCCTTTTGCCCAAAATAAGGGGAATTTCAGCATTTTACCTTCAATTAAGGGGAATTTCTGCTTTTTTGCCACAAAATATGGGGAATTTCTGCATTATAGCCCCCAAATAAGGAAAGTTTCTGCTTTTCTGCCCAAATTAATGGGAATTTCTACCTTTTTGCCACAAAATAAAGGGAATTTCTGCCTTTTTGCCACAAAATAAGGAGAATTTCAGCCTTTTTACCTCAAAATAAGAGGAATTTCTGCCTTTTGCCCCAAAATATGGGGAATTTCTGCCTTTTTGTTCTAAAATAAGAAAAATTTCTTCACCTTTGTACCAAAATAAAAGAAATTTCTGCTTTTTGCCCCAAAATAAAAAGAATTTCTGACTTTTTGCCCTGAAATAATTGAAATTTCTGCAATTTTGCCCGAAAATAAGGGAAATTTGTGACTTTTTGCCCCAAAATGTAGGGAATTTCTGCCTTTTTGCCCCAAAATATGGGGAATTTCAGCATTTTACCTCAAAAAGAGGAATTTCAGCCTTTTTGCACCAAAATATGGGGAATTTCTGCCTTTTGCCACAAAATAAGAAAAATTTCTGCAATTCTGTACCAAAATAAAAGAAATTTCTAAAATTTTGCCCGAAAATAAGGGAAATTTCTGCAATTTTGCCCCAAAATAAGGGAAATTTCTGGATTTTTGCCCCAAAATAAGGGAAACTTCTGCCTTTTTGCCACAAAATAAGGGGAATTTCTGTCTTTTTGCCCCAAAATAAAAGTAATTTCAGCCTTTTTACCTCATAATAAGGGGAATCTCTGCCTTTTTGCCCCAAAATATGGGGAATTTCTGCATTTTTGCCTCAAAATAAAGAAAATTTTTGCAATTTTGTACCAAAATAAATGAAATTTCTGCCTTTTTACCCCAAAATAAGAAAAATTCCTGCCTTCTTTCCCTGAAATAAGTGAAATTTCTGCAATTTTGCCCAAAATAAGAAAAATTTCTGCAATTTTGCCACAAAATAAGGGAAATTTTTGCAATTTTGCCCCAAAATAAGGGGAATTTCTGACTTTTTGCCGTGAAATAAGGAGAATTTCTGTCTTTTTGCCCCAAAATTATGTGAATTTCTGCATTTTCCCTCAAAATTAGGGGAATTTGTGCAATTTTGCTTCAAAATACGGGGAATTTCTGTCTTATTGCACCAAAATAAAGGGAATTTCTGCATTTTTGCACCAATATAAGGGGATTTCCTGAGATTTTGTTCCAAAATACAGAAAATTTCTGCCTTATTGCCCGAAATTAAGTGGAATTTCTGCCTTTTTGCCCTGAAATATTTGAAATTTCTCCAATTTTACCCCAAAATAAGGGAAATTTCTATTTTTAGCCCCAAAATTAGGGGAATTTCTGCTTTTTGCCCCAAAATAAGGCAAATTTCTGACTTTTTGCCCTGAAATAAGTGAAATTTCTGCAATTTTGTCCCAAAATAAGGGGAATTTCTGCCTTTTTGCCCAAAATAAAGAGAATTTCAGCATTTTACCTCCAAATAAGGGGAATTTCTGCCTTTTTGCCACAAAATATGTGAAATTACTGCCTTATTGCCTTCAAATAAGGAAAATTTCTGCTTTTGTGCCCCAATTAACAAGAATTTCTGCCTTTTTGCCACAAAGTAAAGGAAATTTTTGCCTTTTTGCCCTAAAATAAGGGGAATTTCATCATTTTTACCTCAAAATAAGAGGAATTTCTACCTTTTACTCCAAAATATGGGGAATTTCTGCCCTTTTGTTCCAAAATAAGAAAAATTTCTTCAACTTTGTACCAAAATAAAAGAAATTTCTGCTTTTTGTCCCAAAATAAAAGGAATTTCTGACTTTTTGCCCTGAAATAAATGAAATTTCTGCAATTTTGCCCGAAAATAAGTAAAATTTGTGCCTTTTTGCCCCAAAATGAGGGAAATTTCTGCCTTTTAGTCCCAAAATATGGGGAATTTCAGCCTTTAACCTCAAAATAAGGGGAATTTCAGTTTTTTTGCACCAAAATATGGGGAATTTTAGCCTTTTTGCCACAATATAAAAAAAATTTCTGCAATTCTGTACCAAAATAAAAGAAATTTCTAAAATTTTGCCCCAAAATAAGGGAAATTTCTACAATTTTGCCCCAAATAAGGGAAAGTTCTTCAATTTTGCCCCAAAATAAGGGGAATTTCTGACTTTTTGCCGCAAAATAAGGAGAATTTCTGTATTTTTGCCCCAAAATAAAGGGAATTTCTGCCTTTTTGCCCCAAAATTAGGGGAGTTTCTGCAATTTTGCTTCAAAATACAAGGAATTTCTGCCTCTTTTCCCAAAAATAAGGGGAACTTCTGCTTTTGCCCCAAATAAAGGGAATTTCTGCATTTTTGCCTCGATATTAGGGGAATTTCTGCAATTTTGCTCCAAAATACGGGGAATTTCTGCCTTTTTGCCCGAAATTAAAAGGATTTTCTGCCTTTTTGCCCCCAAATAAGGGAAATTTCTGCAATTTTATCCCAAAATAAGGGGAATTTCTGCCTTTTTGACCCAAAATATAAGGAATTTCTGCCTTTTTGCCCCAAAATAAGAAACATTTCTGCAATTTTGCCCCAAAATAAAAGGAATTTCTCACTTTTTGCCCAAAAATAAAGGAAATTTCAGCCTTTTTACCTGAAAATAAGTCAAATTTCTGCAATTTTGCTTCAAATAAGGGAAATTTCTGCAATTTTGCCCCAAAATAAGGTAAATTTCTGCAATTTTGCCCCAAATTAAAGGAAATTTCTGCAATTTTGCCCCAAAATAAGGGGAATTTCTGATTTTTGCACAAAATATAGGGAATGTCTGCCTTTTGCCCCAAAATTAGGGGAATTTCTGCAATTTTGCTTCAAAATAAGGGGAATTTCTGCCTTTTTTCCCGGAAATTAGGAAAATGCATATCTTTTTGCCATAAAAAAGGGAAATTTCTTCATTTTTGCGCCAAATTAAAAGGAACTTCTGCCTTTTGCCTCTAAATAAGTGGAATTTCTTTCTTTTTTACGCCAAAACAAAGGGAATTTCTGTCTTTTTTGCCCCAAAATAAGGGGAATTTCTGACTTATTACCTTGAAATAAGTGAAATTTCTGCAATTTTGCCCCAAAATAAAGAAAAATTCTTCCTTTTTGCTCCCAAATAAGAGGTATTTCAGCCTTTTTACCTCAAAATAAGGGGAATTTCTGCGTTTTTGCCACAATATATTAGGAATTTCTGCCTTTGTGCACTAAAATAAGGGAAATTTCTGGAATTTTGCCCCAAAATAAGTGGAATTTCTGAGTTTTGCCACAAAATAAGGAGAATTTCTGTCTTTTTGCCCCAACATATAGGGAATTTCAGCCGTTTTGCCTTACAATTAGGGGAATTTCTGCAATTTTGTTCCAAAATGCGGGGAATTTCTGCTTTTTTGCCTGAAAATAAGGGGAATGTATAACTTTTGCAACAAAAAAAGGAAATTTTTTCATTTTAGCCCCAAAATAAGAGTAATTTCTGCCTTTTTACCTCAAAATAAGTGAAATTTCTGCCTTTTTACCCAAAAATAAAGGGAATTTCTGTCTTTTTGCCCCAAAATAAAAGGAATTTTTGAATTTTGCCTTGAAATAAGTGAAATTTCTGCAATTTTGCTCCAAAATAAGGGTAAATTCGGCCTTTTTGCCACAAACTAAGGGGAATTTCTGCATTTTTGCCCCAAAATAAAGAAAATTTCTGCAATTTTGTACCAAAATAAAAGAAATTTCTGCCTTTTTGCCCCAAAATAAGAGAAATTCCTGCCTTCTTTCCCTGAAAAAAGTGAAATTTCTGCATTTTTGCCCAAAATAAGAAAAATTTCTGCAATTTTGCCACAAAAAAGGGAAATTTCTTCATTTTAGCCCCAAAATAAGAGTAATTTCTGCCTTTTTACCTCAAAATAAGTGAAATTTCAGCCTTTTTACCCAAAAATAAACGGAATTTCTGTTTTTTGCCCCAAAATAAAAGGAATTTTTTAATTTTGCCTTGAAATAAGTGAAATTTCTGCAATTTTGCCCCAAAATAAGGGAAATTTCTGCCTTTTTGCCACAAAATCAGGGGAATTTCTGCATTTTTGCCCCAAAATAAAGAAAATTTCTGCAATTTTGTACCAAAATAAAAGAAATTTCTGCCCTTTTGCCCCAAAATAAGAGAAATTCCTAAGTTCTTTCCCTGAAATAATTGAAATTTCTGCAATTTTGCCCAAAATAAGAAAAATTTCTGCAATTTTGCAACAAAATAAGGGATATTTCTGCAATTTTGCCCCAAAATAAGGGGAATTTCTGACGTTATGCCCTGAAATAAGGAGAATTTCTGTCTTTTTGCCCCCAAATAATTTGAATTTCTGCATTTTCCCTCAAAATTAGATGAATTTGTGCAATTTTGCTTCAAAACACGGGGAATTTCTGCCTTATTACACCAAAATAAAAGGAATTTCTGCATTTTTGCACCAATATAAGGGGAATTTCTGAGATTTTGCTCCAAAATACAGGAAATTTGTTCCTTATTGCCGAAAATTAAGTGGAATTTCTGCCTTTTTGCACTGAAATATTTGAAATTTCTGCAATTTTACCCTAAAATAAGGGTAATTTCTGTTTTTGGCCCCAAAATTAGGGGAATTTCTGCTTTTTGCCACAAAATAAGGCAAATTTCTGACTTTTTTCCCTAAAATAGTTGAAATTTCTGCAATTTTGCCCCAAAATAAGGGGAATTTCTGCCTTTTGCCCAAAATAAGGGGAATTTCAGCATTTTACCTTCAATTAAGGGGAATTTCTGCTTTTTTGCCACAAAATATGGGGAATTTCTGCATTATAGCCCCCAAATAAGGAAAGTTTCTGCTTTTCTGCCCAAATTAATGGGAATTTCTACCTTTTTGCCACAAAATAAAGGGAATTTCTGCCTTTTTGCCACAAAATAAGGAGAATTTCAGCCTTTTTACCTCAAAATAAGAGGAATTTCTGCCTTTTGCCCCAAAATATGGGGAATTTCTGCCTTTTTGTTCTAAAATAAGAAAAATTTCTTCACCTTTGTACCAAAATAAAAGAAATTTCTGCTTTTTGCCCCAAAATAAAAAGAATTTCTGACTTTTTGCCCTGAAATAATTGAAATTTCTGCAATTTTGCCCGAAAATAAGGGAAATTTGTGACTTTTTGCCCCAAAATGTAGGGAATTTCTGCCTTTTTGCCCCAAAATATGGGGAATTTCAGCATTTTACCTCAAAAAGAGGAATTTCAGCCTTTTTGCACCAAAATATGGGGAATTTCTGCCTTTTGCCACAAAATAAGAAAAATTTCTGCAATTCTGTACCAAAATAAAAGAAATTTCTAAAATTTTGCCCGAAAATAAGGGAAATTTCTGCAATTTTGCCCCAAAATAAGGGAAATTTCTGGATTTTTGCCCCAAAATAAGGGAAACTTCTGCCTTTTTGCCACAAAATAAGGGGAATTTCTGTCTTTTTGCCCCAAAATAAAAGTAATTTCAGCCTTTTTACCTCATAATAAGGGGAATCTCTGCCTTTTTGCCCCAAAATATGGGGAATTTCTGCATTTTTGCCTCAAAATAAAGAAAATTTTTGCAATTTTGTACCAAAATAAATGAAATTTCTGCCTTTTTACCCCAAAATAAGAAAAATTCCTGCCTTCTTTCCCTGAAATAAGTGAAATTTCTGCAATTTTGCCCAAAATAAGAAAAATTTCTGCAATTTTGCCACAAAATAAGGGAAATTTTTGCAATTTTGCCCCAAAATAAGGGGAATTTCTGACTTTTTGCCGTGAAATAAGGAGAATTTCTGTCTTTTTGCCCCAAAATTATGTGAATTTCTGCATTTTCCCTCAAAATTAGGGGAATTTGTGCAATTTTGCTTCAAAATACGGGGAATTTCTGTCTTATTGCACCAAAATAAAGGGAATTTCTGCATTTTTGCACCAATATAAGGGGATTTCCTGAGATTTTGTTCCAAAATACAGAAAATTTCTGCCTTATTGCCCGAAATTAAGTGGAATTTCTGCCTTTTTGCCCTGAAATATTTGAAATTTCTCCAATTTTACCCCAAAATAAGGGAAATTTCTATTTTTAGCCCCAAAATTAGGGGAATTTCTGCTTTTTGCCCCAAAATAAGGCAAATTTCTGACTTTTTGCCCTGAAATAAGTGAAATTTCTGCAATTTTGTCCCAAAATAAGGGGAATTTCTGCCTTTTTGCCCAAAATAAAGAGAATTTCAGCATTTTACCTCCAAATAAGGGGAATTTCTGCCTTTTTGCCACAAAATATGTGAAATTACTGCCTTATTGCCTTCAAATAAGGAAAATTTCTGCTTTTGTGCCCCAATTAACAAGAATTTCTGCCTTTTTGCCACAAAGTAAAGGAAATTTTTGCCTTTTTGCCCTAAAATAAGGGGAATTTCATCATTTTTACCTCAAAATAAGAGGAATTTCTACCTTTTACTCCAAAATATGGGGAATTTCTGCCCTTTTGTTCCAAAATAAGAAAAATTTCTTCAACTTTGTACCAAAATAAAAGAAATTTCTGCTTTTTGTCCCAAAATAAAAGGAATTTCTGACTTTTTGCCCTGAAATAAATGAAATTTCTGCAATTTTGCCCGAAAATAAGTAAAATTTGTGCCTTTTTGCCCCAAAATGAGGGAAATTTCTGCCTTTTAGTCCCAAAATATGGGGAATTTCAGCCTTTAACCTCAAAATAAGGGGAATTTCAGTTTTTTTGCACCAAAATATGGGGAATTTTAGCCTTTTTGCCACAATATAAAAAAAATTTCTGCAATTCTGTACCAAAATAAAAGAAATTTCTAAAATTTTGCCCCAAAATAAGGGAAATTTCTACAATTTTGCCCCAAATAAGGGAAAGTTCTTCAATTTTGCCCCAAAATAAGGGGAATTTCTGACTTTTTGCCGCAAAATAAGGAGAATTTCTGTATTTTTGCCCCAAAATAAAGGGAATTTCTGCCTTTTTGCCCCAAAATTAGGGGAGTTTCTGCAATTTTGCTTCAAAATACAAGGAATTTCTGCCTCTTTTCCCAAAAATAAGGGGAACTTCTGCTTTTGCCCCAAATAAAGGGAATTTCTGCATTTTTGCCTCGATATTAGGGGAATTTCTGCAATTTTGCTCCAAAATACGGGGAATTTCTGCCTTTTTGCCCGAAATTAAAAGGATTTTCTGCCTTTTTGCCCCCAAATAAGGGAAATTTCTGCAATTTTATCCCAAAATAAGGGGAATTTCTGCCTTTTTGACCCAAAATATAAGGAATTTCTGCCTTTTTGCCCCAAAATAAGAAACATTTCTGCAATTTTGCCCGAAAATAAAAGGAATTTCTCACTTTTTGCCCAAAAATAAAGGAAATTTCAGCCTTTTTACCTGAAAATAAGTCAAATTTCTGCAATTTTGCTTCAAATAAGGGAAATTTCTGCAATTTTGCCCCAAAATAAGGTAAATTTCTGCAATTTTGCCCCAAATTAAAGGAAATTTCTGCAATTTTGCCCCAAAATAAGGGGAATTTCTGATTTTTGCACAAAATATAGGGAATGTCTGCCTTTTGCCCCAAAATTAGGGGAATTTCTGCAATTTTGCTTCAAAATAAGGGGAATTTCTGCCTTTTTTCCCGGAAATTAGGAAAATGCATATCTTTTTGCCATAAAAAAGGGAAATTTCTTCATTTTTGCGCCAAATTAAAAGGAACTTCTGCCTTTTGCCTCTAAATAAGTGGAATTTCTTTCTTTTTTACGCCAAAACAAAGGGAATTTCTGTCTTTTTTGCCCCAAAATAAGGGGAATTTCTGACTTATTACCTTGAAATAAGTGAAATTTCTGCAATTTTGCCCCAAAATAAAGAAAAATTCTTCCTTTTTGCTCCCAAATAAGAGGTATTTCAGCCTTTTTACCTCAAAATAAGGGGAATTTCTGCGTTTTTGCCACAATATATTAGGAATTTCTGCCTTTGTGCACTAAAATAAGGGAAATTTCTGGAATTTTGCCCCAAAATAAGTGGAATTTCTGAGTTTTGCCACAAAATAAGGAGAATTTCTGTCTTTTTGCCCCAACATATAGGGAATTTCAGCCGTTTTGCCTTACAATTAGGGGAATTTCTGCAATTTTGTTCCAAAATGTGGGGAATTTCTGCTTTTTTGCCTGAAAATAAGGGGAATGTATAACTTTTGCAACAAAAAAAGGAAATTTTTTCATTTTAGCCCCAAAATAAGAGTAATTTCTGCCTTTTTACCTCAAAATAAGTGAAATTTCTGCCTTTTTACCCAAAAATAAAGGGAATTTCTGTCTTTTTGCCCCAAAATAAAAGGAATTTTTGAATTTTGCCTTGAAATAAGTGAAATTTCTGCAATTTTGCCCCAAAATAATGGTAAATTCGGCCTTTTTGCCACAAAATAAGGGGAATTTCTGCAGTTTTGCCCCAAAATAAAGAAAATTTCTGCAATTTTGTACCAAAATAAAAGAAATTTCTGCCTTTTTGCCCCAAAATAAGAGAAATTCCTGCCTTCTTTCCCTGAAAAAAGTGAAATTTCTGCAATTTTGCCCAAAATAAGAAAAATTTCTGCAATTTTGCCACAAAAAAGGGAAATTTCTTCATTTTAGCCCCAAAATAAGAGTAATTTCTGCCTTTTTACCTCAAAATAAGTGAAATTTCAGCCTTTTTACCCAAAAATAAACGGAATTTCTGTTTTTTGCCCCAAAATAAAAGGAATTTTTTAATTTTGCCTTGAAATAAGTGAAATTTCTGCAATTTTGCCCCAAAATAAGGGAAATTTCTGCCTTTTTGCCACAAAATCAGGGGAATTTCTGCATTTTTGCCCCAAAATAAAGAAAATTTCTGCAATTTTGTACCAAAATAAAAGAAATTTCTGCCCTTTTGCCCCAAAATAAGAGAAATTCCTAAGTTCTTTCCCTGAAATAATTGAAATTTCTGCAATTTTGCTAAAATAAGAAAAATTTCTGCAATTTTGCAACAAAATAAGGGATATTTCTGCAATTTTGCCCCAAAATAAGGGGAATTTCTGACGTTATGCCCTGAAATAAGGAGAATTTCTGTCTTTTTGCCCCCAAATAATTTGAATTTCTGCATTTTCCCTCAAAATTAGATGAATTTGTGCAATTTTGCTTCAAAACACGGGGAATTTCTGCCTTATTACACCAAAATAAAAGGAATTTCTGCATTTTTGCACCAATATAAGGGGAATTTCTGAGATTTTGCTCCAAAATACAGGAAATTTGTTCCTTATTGCCAAAAATTAAGTGGAATTTCTGACTTTTTGCACTGAAATATTTGAAATTTCTGCAATTTTACCATAAAATAAGGGTAATTTCTGTTTTTGGCCCCAAAATTAGGGGAATTTCTGCTTTTTGCCACAAAATAAGGCAAATTTCTGACTTTTTTCCCTAAAATAGTTGAAATTTCTGCAATTTTGCCCCAAAATAAGGGGAATTTCTGCCTTTTGCCCAAAATAAGGGGAATTTCAGCATTTTACCTTCAATTAAGGGGAATTTCTGCTTTTTTGCCACAAAATATGGGGAATTTCTGCATTATAGCCCCCAAATAAGGAAAGTTTCTGCTTTTCTGCCCAAATTAATGGGAATTTCTACCTTTTTGCCACAAAATAAAGGGAATTTCTGCCTTTTTGCCACAAAATAAGGAGAATTTCAGCCTTTTTACCTCAAAATAAGAGGAATTTCTGCCTTTTGCCCCAAAATATGGGGAATTTCTGCCTTTTTGTTCTAAAATAAGAAAAATTTCTTCACCTTTGTACCAAAATAAAAGAAATTTCTGCTTTTTGCCCCAAAATAAAAAGAATTTCTGACTTTTTGCCCTGAAATAATTGAAATTTCTGCAATTTTGCCCGAAAATAAGGGAAATTTGTGACTTTTTGCCCCAAAATGTAGGGAATTTCTGCCTTTTTGCCCCAAAATATGGGGAATTTCAGCATTTTACCTCAAAAAGAGGAATTTCAGCCTTTTTGCACCAAAATATGGGGAATTTCTGCCTTTTGCCACAAAATAAGAAAAATTTCTGCAATTCTGTACCAAAATAAAAGAAATTTCTAAAATTTTGCCCGAAAATAAGGGAAATTTCTGCAATTTTGCCCCAAAATAAGGGAAATTTCTGGATTTTTGCCCCAAAATAAGGGAAACTTCTGCCTTTTTGCCACAAAATAAGGGGAATTTCTGTCTTTTTGCCCCAAAATAAAAGTAATTTCAGCCTTTTTACCTCATAATAAGGGGAATCTCTGCCTTTTTGCCCCAAAATATGGGGAATTTCTGCATTTTTGCCTCAAAATAAAGAAAATTTTTGCAATTTTGTACCAAAATAAATGAAATTTCTGCCTTTTTACCCCAAAATAAGAAAAATTCCTGCCTTCTTTCCCTGAAATAAGTGAAATTTCTGCAATTTTGCCCAAAATAAGAAAAATTTCTGCAATTTTGCCACAAAATAAGGGAAATTTTTGCAATTTTGCCCCAAAATAAGGGAAATTTCTGACTTTTTGCCGTGAAATAAGGAGAATTTCTGTCTTTTTGCCCCAAAATTATGTGAATTTCTGCATTTTCCCTCAAAATTAGGGGAATTTGTGCAATTTTGCTTCAAAATACGGGGAATTTCTGTCTTATTGCACCAAAATAAAGGGAATTTCTGCATTTTTGCACCAATATAAGGGGATTTCCTGAGATTTTGTTCCAAAATACAGAAAATTTCTGCCTTATTGCCCGAAATTAAGTGGAATTTCTGCCTTTTTGCCCTGAAATATTTGAAATTTCTCCAATTTTACCCCAAAATAAGGGAAATTTCTATTTTTAGCCCCAAAATTAGGGGAATTTCTGCTTTTTGCCCCAAAATAAGGCAAATTTCTGACTTTTTGCCCTGAAATAAGTGAAATTTCTGCAATTTTGTCCCAAAATAAGGGGAATTTCTGCCTTTTTGCCCAAAATAAAGAGAATTTCAGCATTTTACCTCCAAATAAGGGGAATTTCTGCCTTTTTGCCACAAAATATGTGAAATTACTGCCTTATTGCCTTCAAATAAGGAAAATTTCTGCTTTTGTGCCCCAATTAACAAGAATTTCTGCCTTTTTGCCACAAAGTAAAGGAAATTTTTGCCTTTTTGCCCTAAAATAAGGGGAATTTCATCATTTTTACCTCAAAATAAGAGGAATTTCTACCTTTTACTCCAAAATATGGGGAATTTCTGCCCTTTTGTTCCAAAATAAGAAAAATTTCTTCAACTTTGTACCAAAATAAAAGAAATTTCTGCTTTTTGTCCCAAAATAAAAGGAATTTCTGACTTTTTGCCCTGAAATAAATGAAATTTCTGCAATTTTGCCCGAAAATAAGTAAAATTTGTGCCTTTTTGCCCCAAAATGAGGGAAATTTCTGCCTTTTAGTCCCAAAATATGGGGAATTTCAGCCTTTAACCTCAAAATAAGGGGAATTTCAGTTTTTTTGCACCAAAATATGGGGAATTTTAGCCTTTTTGCCACAATATAAAAAAAAATTTCTGCAATTCTGTACCAAAATAAAAGAAATTTCTAAAATTTTGCCCCAAAATAAGGGAAATTTCTACAATTTTGCCCCAAATAAGGGAAAGTTCTTCAATTTTGCCCCAAAATAAGGGGAATTTCTGACTTTTTGCCGCAAAATAAGGAGAATTTCTGTATTTTTGCCCCAAAATAAAGGGAATTTCTGCCTTTTTGCCCCAAAATTAGGGGAGTTTCTGCAATTTTGCTTCAAAATACAAGGAATTTCTGCCTCTTTTCCCAAAAATAAGGGGAACTTCTGCTTTTGCCCCAAATAAAGGGAATTTCTGCATTTTTGCCTCGATATTAGGGGAATTTCTGCAATTTTGCTCCAAAATACGGGGAATTTCTGCCTTTTTGCCCGAAATTAAAAGGATTTTCTGCCTTTTTGCCCCCAAATAAGGGAAATTTCTGCAATTTTATCCCAAAATAAGGGGAATTTCTGCCTTTTTGACCCAAAATATAAGGAATTTCTGCCTTTTTGCCCCAAAATAAGAAACATTTCTGCAATTTTGCCCCAAAATAAAAGGAATTTCTCACTTTTTGCCCAAAAATAAAGGAAATTTCAGCCTTTTTACCTGAAAATAAGTCAAATTTCTGCAATTTTGCTTCAAATAAGGGAAATTTCTGCAATTTTGCCCCAAAATAAGGTAAATTTCTGCAATTTTGCCCCAAATTAAAGGAAATTTCTGCAATTTTGCCCCAAAATAAGGGGAATTTCTGATTTTTGCACAAAATATAGGGAATGTCTGCCTTTTGCCCCAAAATTAGGGGAATTTCTGCAATTTTGCTTCAAAATAAGGGGAATTTCTGCCTTTTTTCCCGGAAATTAGGAAAATGCATATCTTTTTGCCATAAAAAAGGGAAATTTCTTCATTTTTGCGCCAAATTAAAAGGAACTTCTGCCTTTTGCCTCTAAATAAGTGGAATTTCTTTCTTTTTTACGCCAAAACAAAGGGAATTTCTGTCTTTTTTGCCCCAAAATAAGGGGAATTTCTGACTTATTACCTTGAAATAAGTGAAATTTCTGCAATTTTGCCCCAAAATAAAGAAAAATTCTTCCTTTTTGCTCCCAAATAAGAGGTATTTCAGCCTTTGTACCTCAAAATAAGGGGAATTTCTGCGTTTTTGCCACAATATATTAGGAATTTCTGCCTTTGTGCACTAAAATAAGGGAAATTTCTGGAATTTTGCCCCAAAATAAGTGGAATTTCTGAGTTTTGCCACAAAATAAGGAGAATTTCTGTCTTTTTGCCCCAACATATAGGGAATTTCAGCCGTTTTGCCTTACAATTAGGGGATTTTCTGCAATTTTGTTCCAAAATGTGGGGAATTTCTGCTTTTTTGCCTGAAAATAAGGGGAATGTATAACTTTTGCAACAAAAAAAGGAAATTTTTTCATTTTAGCCCCAAAATAAGAATAATTTCTGCCTTTTTACCTCAAAATAAGTGAAATTTCTGCCTTTTTACCCAAAAATAAAGGGAATTTCTGTCTTTTTGCCCCAAAATAAAAGGAATTTTTGAATTTTGCCTTGAAATAAGTGAAATTTCTGCAATTTTGCCCCAAAATAATGGTAAATTCGGCCTTTTTGCCACAAAATAAGGGGAATTTCTGCAGTTTTGCCCCAAAATAAAGAAAATTTCTGCAATTTTGTACCAAAATAAAAGAAATTTCTGCCTTTTTGCCCCAAAATAAGAGAAATTCCTGGCTTCTTTCCCTGAAAAAAAGTGAAATTTCTGCAATTTTGCCCAAAATAAGAAAAATTTCTGCAATTTTGCCACAAAAAAGGGAAATTTCTTCATTTTAGCCCCAAAATAAGAGTAATTTCTGCCTTTTTACCTCAAAATAAGTGAAATTTCAGCCTTTTTACCCAAAAATAAACGGAATTTCTGTTTTTTGCCCCAAAATAAAAGGAATTTTTTAATTTTGCCTTGAAATAAGTGAAATTTCTGCAATTTTGCCCCAAAATAAGGGAAATTTCTGCCTTTTTGCCACAAAATCAGGGGAATTTCTGCATTTTTGCCCCAAAATAAAGAAAATTTCTGCAATTTTGTACCAAAATAAAAGAAATTTCTGCCCTTTTGCCCCAAAATAAGAGAAATTCCTAAGTTCTTTCCCTGAAATAATTGAAATTTCTGCAATTTTGCCCAAAATAAGAAAAATTTCTGCAATTTTGCAACAAAATAAGGGATATTTCTGCAATTTTGCCCCAAAATAAGGGGAATTTCTGACGTTATGCCCTGAAATAAGGAGAATTTCTGTCTTTTTGCCCCCAAATAATTTGAATTTCTGCATTTTCCCTCAAAATTAGATGAATTTGTGCAATTTTGCTTCAAAACACGGGGAATTTCTGCCTTATTACACCAAAATAAAAGGAATTTCTGCATTTTTGCACCAATATAAGGGGAATTTCTGAGATTTTGCTCCAAAATACAGGAAATTTGTTCCTTATTGCCGAAAATTAAGTGGAATTTCTGCCTTTTTGCACTGAAATATTTGAAATTTCTGCAATTTTACCCTAAAATAAGGGTAATTTCTGTTTTTGGCCCCAAAATTAGGGGAATTTCTGCTTTTTGCCACAAAATAAGGCAAATTTCTGACTTTTTTCCCTAAAATAGTTGAAATTTCTGCAATTTTGCCCCAAAATAAGGGGAATTTCTGCCTTTTGCCCAAAATAAGGGGAATTTCAGCATTTTACCTTCAATTAAGGGGAATTTCTGCTTTTTTGCCACAAAATATGGGGAATTTCTGCATTATAGCCCCCAAATAAGGAAAGTTTCTGCTTTTCTGCCCAAATTAATGGGAATTTCTACCTTTTTGCCACAAAATAAAGGGAATTTCTGCCTTTTTGCCACAAAATAAGGAGAATTTCAGCCTTTTTACCTCAAAATAAGAGGAATTTCTGCCTTTTGCCCCAAAATATGGGGAATTTCTGCCTTTTTGTTCTAAAATAAGAAAAATTTCTTCACCTTTGTACCAAAATAAAAGAAATTTCTGCTTTTTGCCCCAAAATAAAAAGAATTTCTGACTTTTTGCCCTGAAATAATTGAAATTTCTGCAATTTTGCCCGAAAATAAGGGAAATTTGTGACTTTTTGCCCCAAAATGTAGGGAATTTCTGCCTTTTTGCCCCAAAATATGGGGAATTTCAGCATTTTACCTCAAAAAGAGGAATTTCAGCCTTTTTGCACCAAAATATGGGGAATTTCTGCCTTTTGCCACAAAATAAGAAAAATTTCTGCAATTCTGTACCAAAATAAAAGAAATTTCTAAAATTTTGCCCGAAAATAAGGGAAATTTCTGCAATTTTGCCCCAAAATAAGGGAAATTTCTGGATTTTTGCCCCAAAATAAGGGAAACTTCTGCCTTTTTGCCACAAAATAAGGGGAATTTCTGTCTTTTTGCCCCAAAATATAAGTAATTTCAGCCTTTTTACCTCATAATAAGGGGAATCTCTGCCTTTTTGCCCCAAAATATGGGGAATTTCTGCATTTTTGCCTCAAAATAAAGAAAATTTTTGCAATTTTGTACCAAAATAAATGAAATTTCTGCCTTTTTACCCCAAAATAAGAAAAATTCCTGCCTTCTTTCCCTGAAATAAGTGAAATTTCTGCAATTTTGCCCAAAATAAGAAAAATTTCTGCAATTTTGCCACAAAATAAGGGAAATTTTTGCAATTTTGCCCCAAAATAAGGGGAATTTCTGACTTTTTGCCGTGAAATAAGGAGAATTTCTGTCTTTTTGCCCCAAAATTATGTGAATTTCTGCATTTTCCCTCAAAATTAGGGGAATTTGTGCAATTTTGCTTCAAAATACGGGGAATTTCTGTCTTATTGCACCAAAATAAAGGGAATTTCTGCATTTTTGCACCAATATAAGGGGATTTCCTGAGATTTTGTTCCAAAATACAGAAAATTTCTGCCTTATTGCCCGAAATTAAGTGGAATTTCTGCCTTTTTGCCCTGAAATATTTGAAATTTCTCCAATTTTACCCCAAAATAAGGGAAATTTCTATTTTTAGCCCCAAAATTAGGGGAATTTCTGCTTTTTGCCCCAAAATAAGGCAAATTTCTGACTTTTTGCCCTGAAATAAGTGAAATTTCTGCAATTTTGTCCCAAAATAAGGGGAATTTCTGCCTTTTTGCCCAAAATAAAGAGAATTTCAGCATTTTACCTCCAAATAAGGGGAATTTCTGCCTTTTTGCCACAAAATATGTGAAATTACTGCCTTATTGCCTTCAAATAAGGAAAATTTCTGCTTTTGTGCCCCAATTAACAAGAATTTCTGCCTTTTTGCCACAAAGTAAAGGAAATTTTTGCCTTTTTGCCCTAAAATAAGGGGAATTTCATCATTTTTACCTCAAAATAAGAGGAATTTCTACCTTTTACTCCAAAATATGGGGAATTTCTGCCCTTTTGTTCCAAAATAAGAAAAATTTCTTCAACTTTGTACCAAAATAAAAGAAATTTCTGCTTTTTGTCCCAAAATAAAAGGAATTTCTGACTTTTTGCCCTGAAATAAATGAAATTTCTGCAATTTTGCCCGAAAATAAGTAAAATTTGTGCCTTTTTGCCCCAAAATGAGGGAAATTTCTGCCTTTTAGTCCCAAAATATGGGGAATTTCAGCCTTTAACCTCAAAATAAGGGGAATTTCAGTTTTTTTGCACCAAAATATGGGGAATTTTAGCCTTTTTGCCACAATATAAAAAAAAATTTCTGCAATTCTGTACCAAAATAAAAGAAATTTCTAAAATTTTGCCCCAAAATAAGGGAAATTTCTACAATTTTGCCCCAAATAAGGGAAAGTTCTTCAATTTTGCCCCAAAATAAGGGGAATTTCTGACTTTTTGACGCAAAATAAGGAGAATTTCTGTATTTTTGCCCCAAAATAAAGGGAATTTCTGCCTTTTTGCCCCAAAATTAGGGGAGTTTCTGCAATTTTGCTTCAAAATACAAGGAATTTCTGCCTCTTTTCCCAAAAATAAGGGGAACTTCTGCTTTTGCCCCAAATAAAGGGAATTTCTGCATTTTTGCCTCGATATTAGGGGAATTTCTGCAATTTTGCTCCAAAATACGGGGAATTTCTGCCTTTTTGCCCGAAATTAAAAGGATTTTCTGCCTTTTTGCCCCCAAATAAGGGAAATTTCTGCAATTTTATCCCAAAATAAGGGGAATTTCTGCCTTTTTGACCCAAAATATAAGGAATTTCTGCCTTTTTGCCCCAAAATAAGAAACATTTCTGCAATTTTGCCCGAAAATAAAAGGAATTTCTCACTTTTTGCCCAAAAATAAAGGAAATTTCAGCCTTTTTACCTGAAAATAAGTCAAATTTCTGCAATTTTGCTTCAAATAAGGGAAATTTCTGCAATTTTGCCCCAAAATAAGGTAAATTTCTGCAATTTTGCCCCAAATTAAAGGAAATTTCTGCAATTTTGCCCCAAAATAAGGGGAATTTCTGATTTTTGCACAAAATATAGGGAATGTCTGCCTTTTGCCCCAAAATTAGGGGAATTTCTGCAATTTTGCTTCAAAATAAGGGGAATTTCTGCCTTTTTTCCCGGAAATTAGGAAAATGCATATCTTTTTGCCATAAAAAAGGGAAATTTCTTCATTTTTGCGCCAAATTAAAAGGAACTTCTGCCTTTTGCCTCTAAATAAGTGGAATTTCTTTCTTTTTTACGCCAAAACAAAGGGAATTTCTGTCTTTTTTGCCCCAAAATAAGGGGAATTTCTGACTTATTACCTTGAAATAAGTGAAATTTCTGCAATTTTGCCCCAAAATAAAGAAAAATTCTTCCTTTTTGCTCCCAAATAAGAGGTATTTCAGCCTTTGTACCTCAAAATAAGGGGAATTTCTGCGTTTTTGCCACAATATATTAGGAATTTCTGCCTTTGTGCACTAAAATAAGGGAAATTTCTGGAATTTTGCCCCAAAATAAGTGGAATTTCTGAGTTTTGCCACAAAATAAGGAGAATTTCTGTCTTTTTGCCCCAACATATAGGGAATTTCAGCCGTTTTGCCTTACAATTAGGGGAATTTCTGCAATTTTGTTCCAAAATGTGGGGAATTTCTGCTTTTTTGCCTGAAAATAAGGGGAATGTATAACTTTTGCAACAAAAAAAGGAAATTTTTTCATTTTAGCCCCAAAATAAGAATAATTTCTGCCTTTTTACCTCAAAATAAGTGAAATTTCTGCCTTTTTACCCAAAAATAAAGGGAATTTCTGTCTTTTTGCCCCAAAATAAAAGGAATTTTTGAATTTTGCCTTGAAATAAGTGAAATTTCTGCAATTTTGCCCCAAAATAATGGTAAATTCGGCCTTTTTGCCACAAAATAAGGGGAATTTCTGCAGTTTTGCCCCAAAATAAAGAAAATTTCTGCAATTTTGTACCAAAATAAAAGAAATTTCTGCCTTTTTGCCCCAAAATAAGAGAAATTCCTGCCTT
Source organism: Micromys minutus (assembly GCF_963924665.1). Taxonomy (NCBI): domain Eukaryota; kingdom Metazoa; phylum Chordata; class Mammalia; order Rodentia; family Muridae; genus Micromys; species Micromys minutus. The sequence goes on along the minus strand of NW_027667674.1, from coordinate 345,425 downwards.
CTTTCCCTGAAAAAAGTGAAATTTCTGCAATTTTGCCCAAAATAAGAAAAATTTCTGCAATTTTGCCACAAAAAAGGGAAATTTCTTCATTTTAGCCCCAAAATAAGAGTAATTTCTGCCTTTTTACCTCAAAATAAGTGAAATTTCAGCCTTTTTACCCAAAAATAAACGGAATTTCTGTTTTTTGCCCCAAAATGAAAGGAATTTTTTAATTTTGCCTTGAAATAAGTGAAATTTCTGCAATTTTGCCCCAAAATAAGGGAAATTTCTGCCTTTTTGCCACAAAATCAGGGGAATTTCTGCATTTTTGCCCCAAAATAAAGAAAATTTCTGCAATTTTGTACCAAAATAAAAGAAATTTCTGCCCTTTTGCCCCAAAATAAGAGAAATTCCTAAGTTCTTTCCCTGAAATAATTGAAATTTCTGCAATTTTGCCCAAAATAAGAAAAATTTCTGCAATTTTGCAACAAAATAAGGGATATTTCTGCAATTTTGCCCCAAAATAAGGGGAATTTCTGACGTTATGCCCTGAAATAAGGAGAATTTCTGTCTTTTTGCCCCCAAATAATTTGAATTTCTGCATTTTCCCTCAAAATTAGATGAATTTGTGCAATTTTGCTTCAAAACACGGGGAATTTCTGCCTTATTACACCAAAATAAAAGGAATTTCTGCATTTTTGCACCAATATAAGGGGAATTTCTGAGATTTTGCTCCAAAATACAGGAAATTTGTTCCTTATTGCCGAAAATTAAGTGGAATTTCTGCCTTTTTGCACTGAAATATTTGAAATTTCTGCAATTTTACCCTAAAATAAGGGTAATTTCTGTTTTTGGCCCCAAAATTAGGGGAATTTCTGCTTTTTGCCACAAAATAAGGCAAATTTCTGACTTTTTTCCCTAAAATAGTTGAAATTTCTGCAATTTTGCCCCAAAATAAGGGGAATTTCTGCCTTTTGCCCAAAATAAGGGGAATTTCAGCATTTTACCTTCAATTAAGGGGAATTTCTGCTTTTTTGCCACAAAATATGGGGAATTTCTGCATTATAGCCCCCAAATAAGGAAAGTTTCTGCTTTTCTGCCCAAATTAATGGGAATTTCTACCTTTTTGCCACAAAATAAAGGGAATTTCTGCCTTTTTGCCACAAAATAAGGAGAATTTCAGCCTTTTTACCTCAAAATAAGAGGAATTTCTGCCTTTTGCCCCAAAATATGGGGAATTTCTGCCTTTTTGTTCTAAAATAAGAAAAATTTCTTCACCTTTGTACCAAAATAAAAGAAATTTCTGCTTTTTGCCCCAAAATAAAAAGAATTTCTGACTTTTTGCCCTGAAATAATTGAAATTTCTGCAATTTTGCCCGAAAATAAGGGAAATTTGTGACTTTTTGCCCCAAAATGTAGGGAATTTCTGCCTTTTTGCCCCAAAATATGGGGAATTTCAGCATTTTACCTCAAAAAGAGGAATTTCAGCCTTTTTGCACCAAAATATGGGGAATTTCTGCCTTTTGCCACAAAATAAGAAAAATTTCTGCAATTCTGTACCAAAATAAAAGAAATTTCTAAAATTTTGCCCGAAAATAAGGGAAATTTCTGCAATTTTGCCCCAAAATAAGGGAAATTTCTGGATTTTTGCCCCAAAATAAGGGAAACTTCTGCCTTTTTGCCACAAAATAAGGGGAATTTCTGTCTTTTTGCCCCAAAATAAAAGTAATTTCAGCCTTTTTACCTCATAATAAGGGGAATCTCTGCCTTTTTGCCCCAAAATATGGGGAATTTCTGCATTTTTGCCTCAAAATAAAGAAAATTTTTGCAATTTTGTACCAAAATAAATGAAATTTCTGCCTTTTTACCCCAAAATAAGAAAAATTCCTGCCTTCTTTCCCTGAAATAAGTGAAATTTCTGCAATTTTGCCCAAAATAAGAAAAATTTCTGCAATTTTGCCACAAAATAAGGGAAATTTTTGCAATTTTGCCCCAAAATAAGGGGAATTTCTGACTTTTTGCCGTGAAATAAGGAGAATTTCTGTCTTTTTGCCCCAAAATTATGTGAATTTCTGCATTTTCCCTCAAAATTAGGGGAATTTGTGCAATTTTGCTTCAAAATACGGGGAATTTCTGTCTTATTGCACCAAAATAAAGGGAATTTCTGCATTTTTGCACCAATATAAGGGGATTTCCTGAGATTTTGTTCCAAAATACAGAAAATTTCTGCCTTATTGCCCGAAATTAAGTGGAATTTCTGCCTTTTTGCCCTGAAATATTTGAAATTTCTCCAATTTTACCCCAAAATAAGGGAAATTTCTATTTTTAGCCCCAAAATTAGGGGAATTTCTGCTTTTTGCCCCAAAATAAGGCAAATTTCTGACTTTTTGCCCTGAAATAAGTGAAATTTCTGCAATTTTGTCCCAAAATAAGGGGAATTTCTGCCTTTTTGCCCAAAATAAAGAGAATTTCAGCATTTTACCTCCAAATAAGGGGAATTTCTGCCTTTTTGCCACAAAATATGTGAAATTACTGCCTTATTGCCTTCAAATAAGGAAAATTTCTGCTTTTGTGCCCCAATTAACAAGAATTTCTGCCTTTTTGCCACAAAGTAAAGGAAATTTTTGCCTTTTTGCCCTAAAATAAGGGGAATTTCATCATTTTTACCTCAAAATAAGAGGAATTTCTACCTTTTACTCCAAAATATGGGGAATTTCTGCCCTTTTGTTCCAAAATAAGAAAAATTTCTTCAACTTTGTACCAAAATAAAAGAAATTTCTGCTTTTTGTCCCAAAATAAAAGGAATTTCTGACTTTTTGCCCTGAAATAAATGAAATTTCTGCAATTTTGCCCGAAAATAAGTAAAATTTGTGCCTTTTTGCCCCAAAATGAGGGAAATTTCTGCCTTTTAGTCCCAAAATATGGGGAATTTCAGCCTTTAACCTCAAAATAAGGGGAATTTCAGTTTTTTTGCACCAAAATATGGGGAATTTTAGCCTTTTTGCCACAATATAAAAAAAAATTTCTGCAATTCTGTACCAAAATAAAAGAAATTTCTAAAATTTTGCCCCAAAATAAGGGAAATTTCTACAATTTTGCCCCAAATAAGGGAAAGTTCTTCAATTTTGCCCCAAAATAAGGGGAATTTCTGACTTTTTGCCGCAAAATAAGGAGAATTTCTGTATTTTTGCCCCAAAATAAAGGGAATTTCTGCCTTTTTGCCCCAAAATTAGGGGAGTTTCTGCAATTTTGCTTCAAAATACAAGGAATTTCTGCCTCTTTTCCCAAAAATAAGGGGAACTTCTGCTTTTGCCCCAAATAAAGGGAATTTCTGCATTTTTGCCTCGATATTAGGGGAATTTCTGCAATTTTGCTCCAAAATACGGGGAATTTCTGCCTTTTTGCCCGAAATTAAAAGGATTTTCTGCCTTTTTGCCCCCAAATAAGGGAAATTTCTGCAATTTTATCCCAAAATAAGGGGAATTTCTGCCTTTTTGACCCAAAATATAAGGAATTTCTGCCTTTTTGCCCCAAAATAAGAAACATTTCTGCAATTTTGCCCGAAAATAAAAGGAATTTCTCACTTTTTGCCCAAAAATAAAGGAAATTTCAGCCTTTTTACCTGAAAATAAGTCAAATTTCTGCAATTTTGCTTCAAATAAGGGAAATTTCTGCAATTTTGCCCCAAAATAAGGTAAATTTCTGCAATTTTGCCCCAAATTAAAGGAAATTTCTGCAATTTTGCCCCAAAATAAGGGGAATTTCTGATTTTTGCACAAAATATAGGGAATGTCTGCCTTTTGCCCCAAGATTAGGGGAATTTCTGCAATTTTGCTTCAAAATAAGGGGAATTTCTGCCTTTTTTCCCGGAAATTAGGAAAATGCATATCTTTTTGCCATAAAAAAGGGAAATTTCTTCATTTTTGCGCCAAATTAAAAGGAACTTCTGCCTTTTGCCTCTAAATAAGTGGAATTTCTTTCTTTTTTACGCCAAAACAAAGGGAATTTCTGTCTTTTTTGCCCCAAAATAAGGGGAATTTCTGACTTATTACCTTGAAATAAGTGAAATTTCTGCAATTTTGCCCCAAAATAAAGAAAAATTCTTCCTTTTTGCTCCCAAATAAGAGGTATTTCAGCCTTTGTACCTCAAAATAAGGGGAATTTCTGCGTTTTTGCCACAATATATTAGGAATTTCTGCCTTTGTGCACTAAAATAAGGGAAATTTCTGGAATTTTGCCCCAAAATAAGTGGAATTTCTGAGTTTTGCCACAAAATAAGGAGAATTTCTGTCTTTTTGCCCCAACATATAGGGAATTTCAGCCGTTTTGCCTTACAATTAGGGGAATTTCTGCAATTTTGTTCCAAAATGTGGGGAATTTCTGCTTTTTTGCCTGAAAATAAGGGGAATGTATAACTTTTGCAACAAAAAAAGGAAATTTTTTCATTTTAGCCCCAAAATAAGAATAATTTCTGCCTTTTTACCTCAAAATAAGTGAAATTTCTGCCTTTTTACCCAAAAATAAAGGGAATTTCTGTCTTTTTGCCCCAAAATAAAAGGAATTTTTGAATTTTGCCTTGAAATAAGTGAAATTTCTGCAATTTTGCCCCAAAATAATGGTAAATTCGGCCTTTTTGCCACAAAATAAGGGGAATTTCTGCAGTTTTGCCCCAAAATAAAGAAAATTTCTGCAATTTTGTACCAAAATAAAAGAAATTTCTGCCTTTTTGCCCCAAAATAAGAGAAATTCCTGCCTTCTTTCCCTGAAAAAAGTGAAATTTCTGCAATTTTGCCCAAAATAAGAAAAATTTCTGCAATTTTGCCACAAAAAAGGGAAATTTCTTCATTTTAGCCCCAAAATAAGAGTAATTTCTGCCTTTTTACCTTAAAATAAGTGAAATTTCAGCCTTTTTACCCAAAAATAAACGGAATTTCTATTTTTTGCCCCAAAATAAAAGGAATTTTTTAATTTTGCCTTGAAATAAGTGAAATTTCTGCAATTTTGCCCCAAAATAAGGGAAATTTCTGCCTTTTTGCCACAAAATCAGGGGAATTTCTGCATTTTTGCCCCAAAATAAAGAAAATTTCTGCAATTTTGTACCAAAATAAAAGAAATTTCTGCCCTTTTGCCCCAAAATAAGAGAAATTCCTAAGTTCTTTCCCTGAAATAATTGAAATTTCTGCAATTTTGCCCAAAATAAGAAAAATTTCTGCAATTTTGCAACAAAATAAGGGATATTTCTGCAATTTTGCCCCAAAATAAGGGGAATTTCTGACGTTATGCCCTGAAATAAGGAGAATTTCTGTCTTTTTGCCCCCAAATAATTTGAATTTCTGCATTTTCCCTCAAAATTAGATGAATTTGTGCAATTTTGTTTCAAAACACGGGGAATTTCTGCCTTATTACACCAAAATAAAAGGAATTTCTGCATTTTTGCACCAATATAAGGGGAATTTCTGAGATTTTGCTCCAAAATACAGGAAATTTGTTCCTTATTGCCGAAAATTAAGTGGAATTTCTGCCTTTTTGCACTGAAATATTTGAAATTTCTGCAATTTTACCCTAAAATAAGGGTAATTTCTGTTTTTGGCCCCAAAATTAGGGGAATTTCTGCTTTTTGCCACAAAATAAGGCAAATTTCTGACTTTTTTCCCTAAAATAGTTGAAATTTCTGCAATTTTGCCCCAAAATAAGGGGAATTTCTGCCTTTTGCCCAAAATAAGGGGAATTTCAGCATTTTACCTTCAATTAAGGGGAATTTCTGCTTTTTTGCCACAAAATATGGGGAATTTCTGCATTATAGCCCCCAAATAAGGAAAGTTTCTGCTTTTCTGCCCAAATTAATGGGAATTTCTACCTTTTTGCCACAAAATAAAGGGAATTTCTGCCTTTTTGCCACAAAATAAGGAGAATTTCAGCCTTTTTACCTCAAAATAAGAGGAATTTCTGCCTTTTGCCCCAAAATATGGGGAATTTCTGCCTTTTTGTTCTAAAATAAGAAAAATTTCTTCACCTTTGTACCAAAATAAAAGAAATTTCTGCTTTTTGCCCCAAAATAAAAAGAATTTCTGACTTTTTGCCCTGAAATAATTGAAATTTCTGCAATTTTGCCCGAAAATAAGGGAAATTTGTGACTTTTTGCCCCAAAATGTAGGGAATTTCTGCCTTTTTGCCCCAAAATATGGGGAATTTCAGCATTTTACCTCAAAAAGAGGAATTTCAGCCTTTTTGCACCAAAATATGGGGAATTTCTGCCTTTTGCCACAAAATAAGAAAAATTTCTGCAATTCTGTACCAAAATAAAAGAAATTTCTAAAATTTTGCCCGAAAATAAGGGAAATTTCTGCAATTTTGCCCCAAAATAAGGGAAATTTCTGGATTTTTGCCCCAAAATAAGGGAAACTTCTGCCTTTTTGCCACAAAATAAGGGGAATTTCTGTCTTTTTGCCCCAAAATAAAAGTAATTTCAGCCTTTTTACCTCATAATAAGGGGAATCTCTGCCTTTTTGCCCCAAAATATGGGGAATTTCTGCATTTTTGCCTCAAAATAAAGAAAATTTTTGCAATTTTGTACCAAAATAAATGAAATTTCTGCCTTTTTACCCCAAAATAAGAAAAATTCCTGCCTTCTTTCCCTGAAATAAGTGAAATTTCTGCAATTTTGCCCAAAATAAGAAAAATTTCTGCAATTTTGCCACAAAATAAGGGAAATTTTTGCAATTTTGCCCCAAAATAAGGGGAATTTCTGACTTTTTGCCGTGAAATAAGGAGAATTTCTGTCTTTTTGCCCCAAAATTATGTGAATTTCTGCATTTTCCCTCAAAATTAGGGGAATTTGTGCAATTTTGCTTCAAAATACGGGGAATTTCTGTCTTATTGCACCAAAATAAAGGGAATTTCTGCATTTTTGCACCAATATAAGGGGATTTCCTGAGATTTTGTTCCAAAATACAGAAAATTTCTGCCTTATTGCCCGAAATTAAGTGGAATTTCTGCCTTTTTGCCCTGAAATATTTGAAATTTCTCCAATTTTACCCCAAAATAAGGGAAATTTCTATTTTTAGCCCCAAAATTAGGGGAATTTCTGCTTTTTGCCCCAAAATAAGGCAAATTTCTGACTTTTTGCCCTGAAATAAGTGAAATTTCTGCAATTTTGTCCCAAAATAAGGGGAATTTCTGCCTTTTTGCCCAAAATAAAGAGAATTTCAGCATTTTACCTCCAAATAAGGGGAATTTCTGCCTTTTTGCCACAAAATATGTGAAATTACTGCCTTATTGCCTTCAAATAAGGAAAATTTCTGCTTTTGTGCCCCAATTAACAAGAATTTCTGCCTTTTTGCCACAAAGTAAAGGAAATTTTTGCCTTTTTGCCCTAAAATAAGGGGAATTTCATCATTTTTACCTCAAAATAAGAGGAATTTCTACCTTTTACTCCAAAATATGGGGAATTTCTGCCCTTTTGTTCCAAAATAAGAAAAATTTCTTCAACTTTGTACCAAAATAAAAGAAATTTCTGCTTTTTGTCCCAAAATAAAAGGAATTTCTGACTTTTTGCCCTGAAATAAATGAAATTTCTGCAATTTTGCCCGAAAATAAGTAAAATTTGTGCCTTTTTGCCCCAAAATGAGGGAAATTTCTGCCTTTTAGTCCCAAAATATGGGGAATTTCAGCCTTTAACCTCAAAATAAGGGGAATTTCAGTTTTTTTGCACCAAAATATGGGGAATTTTAGCCTTTTTGCCACAATATAAAAAAAAATTTCTGCAATTCTGTACCAAAATAAAAGAAATTTCTAAAATTTTGCCCCAAAATAAGGGAAATTTCTACAATTTTGCCCCAAATAAGGGAAAGTTCTTCAATTTTGCCCCAAAATAAGGGGAATTTCTGACTTTTTGCCGCAAAATAAGGAGAATTTCTGTATTTTTGCCCCAAAATAAAGGGAATTTCTGCCTTTTTGCCCCAAAATTAGGGGAGTTTCTGCAATTTTGCTTCAAAATACAAGGAATTTCTGCCTCTTTTCCCAAAAATAAGGGGAACTTCTGCTTTTGCCCCAAATAAAGGGAATTTCTGCATTTTTGCCTCGATATTAGGGGAATTTCTGCAATTTTGCTCCAAAATACGGGGAATTTCTGCCTTTTTGCCCGAAATTAAAAGGATTTTCTGCCTTTTTGCCCCCAAATAAGGGAAATTTCTGCAATTTTATCCCAAAATAAGGGGAATTTCTGCCTTTTTGACCCAAAATATAAGGAATTTCTGCCTTTTTGCCCCAAAATAAGAAACATTTCTGCAATTTTGCCCGAAAATAAAAGGAATTTCTCACTTTTTGCCCAAAAATAAAGGAAATTTCAGCCTTTTTACCTGAAAATAAGTCAAATTTCTGCAATTTTGCTTCAAATAAGGGAAATTTCTGCAATTTTGCCCCAAAATAAGGTAAATTTCTGCAATTTTGCCCCAAATTAAAGGAAATTTCTGCAATTTTGCCCCAAAATAAGGGGAATTTCTGATTTTTGCACAAAATATAGGGAATGTCTGCCTTTTGCCCCAAAATTAGGGGAATTTCTGCAATTTTGCTTCAAAATAAGGGGAATTTCTGCCTTTTTTCCCGGAAATTAGGAAAATGCATATCTTTTTGCCATAAAAAAGGGAAATTTCTTCATTTTTGCGCCAAATTAAAAGGAACTTCTGCCTTTTGCCTCTAAATAAGTGGAATTTCTTTCTTTTTTACGCCAAAACAAAGGGAATTTCTGTCTTTTTTGCCCCAAAATAAGGGGAATTTCTGACTTATTACCTTGAAATAAGTGAAATTTCTGCAATTTTGCCCCAAAATAAAGAAAAATTCTTCCTTTTTGCTCCCAAATAAGAGGTATTTCAGCCTTTGTACCTCAAAATAAGGGGAATTTCTGCGTTTTTGCCACAATATATTAGGAATTTCTGCCTTTGTGCACTAAAATAAGGGAAATTTCTGGAATTTTGCCCCAAAATAAGTGGAATTTCTGAGTTTTGCCACAAAATAAGGAGAATTTCTGTCTTTTTGCCCCAACATATAGGGAATTTCAGCCGTTTTGCCTTACAATTAGGGGAATTTCTGCAATTTTGTTCCAAAATGCGGGGAATTTCTGCTTTTTTGCCTGAAAATAAGGGGAATGTATAACTTTTGCAACAAAAAAAAGAAATTTTTTCATTTTAGCCCCAAAATAAGAGTAATTTCTGCCTTTTTACCTCAAAATAAGTGAAATTTCTGCCTTTTTACCCAAAAATAAAGGGAATTTCTGTCTTTTTGCCCCAAAATAAAAGGAATTTTTGAATTTTGCCTTGAAATAAGTGAAATTTCTGCAATTTTGCCCCAAAATAATGGTAAATTCGGCCTTTTTGCCACAAAATAAGGGGAATTTCTGCAGTTTTGCCCCAAAATAAAGAAAATTTCTGCAATTTTGTACCAAAATAAAAGAAGTTTCTGCCTTTTTGCCCCAAAATAAGAGAAATTCCTGCCTTCTTTCCCTGAAAAAAGTGAAATTTCTGCAATTTTGCCCAAAATAAGAAAAATTTCTGCAATTTTGCCACAAAAAAGGGAAATTTCTTCATTTTAGCCCCAAAATAAGAGTAATTTCTGCCTTTTTACCTCAAAATAAGTGAAATTTCAGCCTTTTTACCCAAAAATAAACGGAATTTCTGTTTTTTGCCCCAAAATAAAAGGAATTTTTTAATTTTGCCTTGAAATAAGTGAAATTTCTGCAATTTTGCCCCAAAATAAGGGAAATTTCTGCCTTTTTGCCACAAAATCAGGGGAATTTCTGCATTTTTGCCCCAAAATAAAGAAAATTTCTGCAATTTTGTACCAAAATAAAAGAAATTTCTGCCCTTTTGCCCCAAAATAAGAGAAATTCCTAAGTTCTTTCCCTGAAATAATTGAAATTTCTGCAATTTTGCCCAAAATAAGAAAAATTTCTGCAATTTTGCAACAAAATAAGGGATATTTCTGCAATTTTGCCCCAAAATAAGGGGAATTTCTGACGTTATGCCCTGAAATAAGGAGAATTTCTGTCTTTTTGCCCCCAAATAATTTGAATTTCTGCATTTTCCCTCAAAATTAGATGAATTTGTGCAATTTTGCTTCAAAACACGGGGAATTTCTGCCTTATTACACCAAAATAAAAGGAATTTCTGCATTTTTGCACCAATATAAGGGGAATTTCTGAGATTTTGCTCCAAAATACAGGAAATTTGTTCCTTATTGCCGAAAATTAAGTGGAATTTCTGCCTTTTTGCACTGAAATATTTGAAATTTCTGCAATTTTACCCTAAAATAAGGGTAATTTCTGTTTTTGGCCCCAAAATTAGGGGAATTTCTGCTTTTTGCCACAAAATAAGGCAAATTTCTGACTTTTTTCCCTAAAATAGTTGAAATTTCTGCAATTTTGCCCCAAAATAAGGGGAATTTCTGCCTTTTGCCCAAAATAAGGGGAATTTCAGCATTTTACCTTCAATTAAGGGGAATTTCTGCTTTTTTGCCACAAAATATGGGGAATTTCTGCATTATAGCCCCCAAATAAGGAAAGTTTCTGCTTTTCTGCCCAAATTAATGGGAATTTCTACCTTTTTGCCACAAAATAAAGGGAATTTCTGCCTTTTTGCCACAAAATAAGGAGAATTTCAGCCTTTTTACCTCAAAATAAGAGGAATTTCTGCCTTTTGCCCCAAAATATGGGGAATTTCTGCCTTTTTGTTCTAAAATAAGAAAAATTTCTTCACCTTTGTACCAAAATAAAAGAAATTTCTGCTTTTTGCCCCAAAATAAAAAGAATTTCTGACTTTTTGCCCTGAAATAATTGAAATTTCTGCAATTTTGCCCGAAAATAAGGGAAATTTGTGACTTTTTGCCCCAAAATGTAGGGAATTTCTGCCTTTTTGCCCCAAAATATGGGGAATTTCAGCATTTTACCTCAAAAAGAGGAATTTCAGCCTTTTTGCACCAAAATATGGGGAATTTCTGCCTTTTGCCACAAAATAAGAAAAATTTCTGCAATTCTGTACCAAAATAAAAGAAATTTCTAAAATTTTGCCCGAAAATAAGGGAAATTTCTGCAATTTTGCCCCAAAATAAGGGAAATTTCTGGATTTTTGCCCCAAAATAAGGGAAACTTCTGCCTTTTTGCCACAAAATAAGGGGAATTTCTGTCTTTTTGCCCCAAAATAAAAGTAATTTCAGCCTTTTTACCTCATAATAAGGGGAATCTCTGCCTTTTTGCCCCAAAATATGGGGAATTTCTGCATTTTTGCCTCAAAATAAAGAAAATTTTTGCAATTTTGTACCAAAATAAATGAAATTTCTGCCTTTTTACCCCAAAATAAGAAAAATTCCTGCCTTCTTTCCCTGAAATAAGTGAAATTTCTGCAATTTTGCCCAAAATAAGAAAAATTTCTGCAATTTTGCCACAAAATAAGGGAAATTTTTGCAATTTTGCCCCAAAATAAGGGGAATTTCTGACTTTTTGCCGTGAAATAAGGAGAATTTCTGTCTTTTTGCCCCAAAATTATGTGAATTTCTGCATTTTCCCTCAAAATTAGGGGAATTTGTGCAATTTTGCTTCAAAATACGGGGAATTTCTGTCTTATTGCACCAAAATAAAGGGAATTTCTGCATTTTTGCACCAATATAAGGGGATTTCCTGAGATTTTGTTCCAAAATACAGAAAATTTCTGCCTTATTGCCCGAAATTAAGTGGAATTTCTGCCTTTTTGCCCTGAAATATTTGAAATTTCTCCAATTTTACCCCAAAATAAGGGAAATTTCTATTTTTAGCCCCAAAATTAGGGGAATTTCTGCTTTTTGCCCCAAAATAAGGCAAATTTCTGACTTTTTGCCCTGAAATAAGTGAAATTTCTGCAATTTTGTCCCAAAATAAGGGGAATTTCTGCCTTTTTGCCCAAAATAAAGAGAATTTCAGCATTTTACCTCCAAATAAGGGGAATTTCTGCCTTTTTGCCACAAAATATGTGAAATTACTGCCTTATTGCCTTCAAATAAGGAAAATTTCTGCTTTTGTGCCCCAATTAACAAGAATTTCTGCCTTTTTGCCACAAAGTAAAGGAAATTTTTGCCTTTTTGCCCTAAAATAAGGGGAATTTCATCATTTTTACCTCAAAATAAGAGGAATTTCTACCTTTTACTCCAAAATATGGGGAATTTCTGCCCTTTTGTTCCAAAATAAGAAAAATTTCTTCAACTTTGTACCAAAATAAAAGAAATTTCTGCTTTTTGTCCCAAAATAAAAGGAATTTCTGACTTTTTGCCCTGAAATAAATGAAATTTCTGCAATTTTGCCCGAAAATAAGTAAAATTTGTGCCTTTTTGCCCCAAAATGAGGGAAATTTCTGCCTTTTAGTCCCAAAATATGGGGAATTTCAGCCTTTAACCTCAAAATAAGGGGAATTTCAGTTTTTTTGCACCAAAATATGGGGAATTTTAGCCTTTTTGCCACAATATAAAAAAAAATTTCTGCAATTCTGTACCAAAATAAAAGAAATTTCTAAAATTTTGCCCCAAAATAAGGGAAATTTCTACAATTTTGCCCCAAATAAGGGAAAGTTCTTCAATTTTGCCCCAAAATAAGGGGAATTTCTGACTTTTTGCCGCAAAATAAGGAGAATTTCTGTATTTTTGCCCCAAAATAAAGGGAATTTCTGCCTTTTTGCCCCAAAATTAGGGGAGTTTCTGCAATTTTGCTTCAAAATACAAGGAATTTCTGCCTCTTTTCCCAAAAATAAGGGGAACTTCTGCTTTTGCCCCAAATAAAGGGAATTTCTGCATTTTTGCCTCGATATTAGGGGAATTTCTGCAATTTTGCTCCAAAATACGGGGAATTTCTGCCTTTTTGCCCGAAATTAAAAGGATTTTCTGCCTTTTTGCCCCCAAATAAGGGAAATTTCTGCAATTTTATCCCAAAATAAGGGGAATTTCTGCCTTTTTGACCCAAAATATAAGGAATTTCTGCCTTTTTGCCCCAAAATAAGAAACATTTCTGCAATTTTGCCCCAAAATAAAAGGAATTTCTCACTTTTTGCCCAAAAATAAAGGAAATTTCAGCCTTTTTACCTGAAAATAAGTCAAATTTCTGCAATTTTGCTTCAAATAAGGGAAATTTCTGCAATTTTGCCCCAAAATAAGGTAAATTTCTGCAATTTTGCCCCAAATTAAAGGAAATTTCTGCAATTTTGCCCCAAAATAAGGGGAATTTCTGATTTTTGCACAAAATATAGGGAATGTCTGCCTTTTGCCCCAAAATTAGGGGAATTTCTGCAATTTTGCTTCAAAATAAGGGGAATTTCTGCCTTTTTTCCCGGAAATTAGGAAAATGCATATCTTTTTGCCATAAAAAAGGGAAATTTCTTCATTTTTGCGCCAAATTAAAAGGAACTTCTGCCTTTTGCCTCTAAATAAGTGGAATTTCTTTCTTTTTTACGCCAAAACAAAGGGAATTTCTGTCTTTTTTGCCCCAAAATAAGGGGAATTTCTGACTTATTACCTTGAAATAAGTGAAATTTCTGCAATTTTGCCCCAAAATAAAGAAAAATTCTTCATTTTTGCTCCCAAATAAGAGGTATTTCAGCCTTTGTACCTCAAAATAAGGGGAATTTCTGCGTTTTTGCCACAATATATTAGGAATTTCTGCCTTTGTGCACTAAAATAAGGGAAATTTCTGGAATTTTGCCCCAAAATAAGTGGAATTTCTGAGTTTTGCCACAAAATAAGGAGAATTTCTGTCTTTTTGCCCCAACATATAGGGAATTTCAGCCGTTTTGCCTTACAATTAGGGGAATTTCTGCAATTTTGTTCCAAAATGTGGGGAATTTCTGCTTTTTTGCCTGAAAATAAGGGGAATGTATAACTTTTGCAACAAAAAAAGGAAATTTTTTCATTTTAGCCCCAAAATAAGAGTAATTTCTGCCTTTTTACCTCAAAATAAGTGAAATTTCTGCCTTTTTACCCAAAAATAAAGGGAATTTCTGTCTTTTTGCCCCAAAATAAAAGGAATTTTTGAATTTTGCCTTGAAATAAGTGAAATTTCTGCAATTTTGCCCCAAAATAATGGTAAATTCGGCCTTTTTGCCACAAAATAAGGGGAATTTCTGCAGTTTTGCCCCAAAATAAAGAAAATTTCTGCAATTTTGTACCAAAATAAAAGAAATTTCTGCCTTTTTGCCCCAAAATAAGAGAAATTCCTGCCTTCTTTCCCTGAAAAAAGTGAAATTTCTGCAATTTTGCCCAAAATAAGAAAAATTTCTGCAATTTTGCCACAAAAAAGGGAAATTTCTTCATTTTAGCCCCAAAATAAGAGTAATTTCTGCCTTTTTACCTCAAAATAAGTGAAATTTCAGCCTTTTTACCCAAAAATAAACGGAATTTCTGTTTTTTGCCCCAAAATGAAAGGAATTTTTTAATTTTGCCTTGAAATAAGTGAAATTTCTGCAATTTTGCCCCAAAATAAGGGAAATTTCTGCCTTTTTGCCACAAAATCAGGGGAATTTCTGCATTTTTGCCCCAAAATAAAGAAAATTTCTGCAATTTTGTACCAAAATAAAAGAAATTTCTGCCCTTTTGCCCCAAAATAAGAGAAATTCCTAAGTTCTTTCCCTGAAATAATTGAAATTTCTGCAATTTTGCCCAAAATAAGAAAAATTTCTGCAATTTTGCAACAAAATAAGGGATATTTCTGCAATTTTGCCCCAAAATAAGGGGAATTTCTGACGTTATGCCCTGAAATAAGGAGAATTTCTGTCTTTTTGCCCCCAAATAATTTGAATTTCTGCATTTTCCCTCAAAATTAGATGAATTTGTGCAATTTTGCTTCAAAACACGGGGAATTTCTGCCTTATTACACCAAAATAAAAGGAATTTCTGCATTTTTGCACCAATATAAGGGGAATTTCTGAGATTTTGCTCCAAAATACAGGAAATTTGTTCCTTATTGCCGAAAATTAAGTGGAATTTCTGCCTTTTTGCACTGAAATATTTGAAATTTCTGCAATTTTACCCTAAAATAAGGGTAATTTCTGTTTTTGGCCCCAAAATTAGGGGAATTTCTGCTTTTTGCCACAAAATAAGGCAAATTTCTGACTTTTTTCCCTAAAATAGTTGAAATTTCTGCAATTTTGCCCCAAAATAAGGGGAATTTCTGCCTTTTGCCCAAAATAAGGGGAATTTCAGCATTTTACCTTCAATTAAGGGGAATTTCTGATTTTTGCCACAAAATATGGGGAATTTCTGCATTATAGCCCCCAAATAAGGAAAGTTTCTGCTTTTCTGCCCAAATTAATGGGAATTTCTACCTTTTTGCCACAAAATAAAGGGAATTTCTGCCTTTTTGCCACAAAATAAGGAGAATTTCAGCCTTTTTACCTCAAAATAAGAGGAATTTCTGCCTTTTGCCCCAAAATATGGGGAATTTCTGCCTTTTTGTTCTAAAATAAGAAAAATTTCTTCACCTTTGTACCAAAATAAAAGAAATTTCTGCTTTTTGCCCCAAAATAAAAAGAATTTCTGACTTTTTGCCCTGAAATAATTGAAATTTCTGCAATTTTGCCCGAAAATAAGGGAAATTTGTGACTTTTTGCCCCAAAATGTAGGGAATTTCTGCCTTTTTGCCCCAAAATATGGGGAATTTCAGCATTTTACCTCAAAAAGAGGAATTTCAGCCTTTTTGCACCAAAATATGGAGAATTTCTGCCTTTTGCCACAAAATAAGAAAAATTTCTGCAATTCTGTACCAAAATAAAAGAAATTTCTAAAATTTTGCCCGAAAATAAGGGAAATTTCTGCAATTTTGCCCCAAAATAAGGGAAATTTCTGGATTTTTGCCCCAAAATAAGGGAAACTTCTGCCTTTTTGCCACAAAATAAGGGGAATTTCTGTCTTTTTGCCCCAAAATAAAAGTAATTTCAGCCTTTTTACCTCATAATAAGGGGAATCTCTGCCTTTTTGCCCCAAAATATGGGGAATTTCTGCATTTTTGCCTCAAAATAAAGAAAATTTTTGCAATTTTGTACCAAAATAAATGAAATTTCTGCCTTTTTACCCCAAAATAAGAAAAATTCCTGCCTTCTTTCCCTGAAATAAGTGAAATTTCTGCAATTTTGCCCAAAATAAGAAAAATTTCTGCAATTTTGCCACAAAATAAGGGAAATTTTTGCAATTTTGCCCCAAAATAAGGGGAATTTCTGACTTTTTGCCGTGAAATAAGGAGAATTTCTGTCTTTTTGCCCCAAAATTATGTGAATTTCTGCATTTTCCCTCAAAATTAGGGGAATTTGTGCAATTTTGCTTCAAAATACGGGGAATTTCTGTCTTATTGCACCAAAATAAAGGGAATTTCTGCATTTTTGCACCAATATAAGGGGATTTCCTGAGATTTTGTTCCAAAATACAGAAAATTTCTGCCTTATTGCCCGAAATTAAGTGGAATTTCTGCCTTTTTGCCCTGAAATATTTGAAATTTCTCCAATTTTACCCCAAAATAAGGGAAATTTCTATTTTTAGCCCCAAAATTAGGGGAATTTCTGCTTTTTGCCCCAAAATAAGGCAAATTTCTGACTTTTTGCCCTGAAATAAGTGAAATTTCTGCAATTTTGTCCCAAAATAAGGGGAATTTCTGCCTTTTTGCCCAAAATAAAGAGAATTTCAGCATTTTACCTCCAAATAAGGGGAATTTCTGCCTTTTTGCCACAAAATATGTGAAATTACTGCCTTATTGCCTTCAAATAAGGAAAATTTCTGCTTTTGTGCCCCAATTAACAAGAATTTCTGCCTTTTTTCCACAAAGTAAAGGAAATTTTTGCCTTTTTGCCCTAAAATAAGGGGAATTTCATCATTTTTACCTCAAAATAAGAGGAATTTCTACCTTTTACTCCAAAATATGGGGAATTTCTGCCCTTTTGTTCCAAAATAAGAAAAATTTCTTCAACTTTGTACCAAAATAAAAGAAATTTCTGCTTTTTGTCCCAAAATAAAAGGAATTTCTGACTTTTTGCCCTGAAATAAATGAAATTTCTGCAATTTTGCCCGAAAATAAGTAAAATTTGTGCCTTTTTGCCCCAAAATGAGGGAAATTTCTGCCTTTTAGTCCCAAAATATGGGGAATTTCAGCCTTTAACCTCAAAATAAGGGGAATTTCAGTTTTTTTGCACCAAAATATGGGGAATTTTAGCCTTTTTGCCACAATATAAAAAAAAATTTCTGCAATTCTGTACCAAAATAAAAGAAATTTCTAAAATTTTGCCCCAAAATAAGGGAAATTTCTACAATTTTGCCCCAAATAAGGGAAAGTTCTTCAATTTTGCCCCAAAATAAGGGGAATTTCTGACTTTTTGCCGCAAAATAAGGAGAATTTCTGTATTTTTGCCCCAAAATAAAGGGAATTTCTGCCTTTTTGCCCCAAAATTAGGGGAGTTTCTGCAATTTTGCTTCAAAATACAAGGAATTTCTGCCTCTTTTCCCAAAAATAAGGGGAACTTCTGCTTTTGTCCCAAATAAAGGGAATTTCTGCATTTTTGCCTCGATATTAGGGGAATTTCTGCAATTTTGCTCCAAAATACGGGGAATTTCTGCCTTTTTGCCCGAAATTAAAAGGATTTTCTGCCTTTTTGCCCCCAAATAAGGGAAATTTCTGCAATTTTATCCCAAAATAAGGGGAATTTCTGCCTTTTTGACCCAAAATATAAGGAATTTCTGCCTTTTTGCCCCAAAATAAGAAACATTTCTGCAATTTTGCCCCAAAATAAAAGGAATTTCTCACTTTTTGCCCAAAAATAAAGGAAATTTCAGCCTTTTTACCTGAAAATAAGTCAAATTTCTGCAATTTTGCTTCAAATAAGGGAAATTTCTGCAATTTTGCCCCAAAATAAGGTAAATTTCTGCAATTTTGCCCCAAATTAAAGGAAATTTCTGCAATTTTGCCCCAAAATATGGGGAATTTCTGATTTTTGCACAAAATATAGGGAATGTCTGCCTTTTGCCCCAAAATTAGGGGAATTTCTGCAATTTTGCTTCAAAATAAGGGGAATTTCTGCCTTTTTTCCCGGAAATTAGGAAAATGCATATCTTTTTGCCATAAAAAAGGGAAATTTCTTCATTTTTGCGCCAAATTAAAAGGAACTTCTGCCTTTTGCCTCTAAATAAGTGGAATTTCTTTCTTTTTTACGCAAAAAGAAAGGGAATTTCTGTCTTTTTTGCCCCAAAATAAGGGGAATTTCTGATTATTACCTTGAAATAAGTGAAATTTCTGCAATTTTGCCCCAAAATAAAGAAAAATTCTTCCTTTTTGCTCCCAAATAAGAGGTATTTCAGCCTTTTTACCTCAAAATAAGGGGAATTTCTGCGTTTTTGCCACAATATATTAGGAATTTCTGCCTTTGTGCACTAAAATAAGGGAAATTTCTGGAATTTTGCCCCAAAATAAGTGGAATTTCTGAGTTTTGCCACAAAATAAGGAGAATTTCTGTCTTTTTGCCCCAACATATAGGGAATTTCAGCCGTTTTGCCTTACAATTAGGGGAATTTCTGCAATTTTGTTCCAAAATGCGGGGAATTTCTGCTTTTTTGCCTGAAAATAAGGGGAATGTATAACTTTTGCAACAAAAAAAGGAAATTTTTTCATTTTAGCCCCAAAATAAGAGTAATTTCTGCCTTTTTACCTCAAAATAAGTGAAATTTCTGCCTTTTTACCCAAAAATAAAGGGAATTTCTGTCTTTTTGCCCCAAAATAAAAGGAATTTTTGAATTTTGCCTTGAAATAAGTGAAATTTCTGCAATTTTGCTCCAAAATAAGGGTAAATTCGGCCTTTTTGCCACAAAATAAGGGGAATTTCTGCATTTTTGCCCCAAAATAAAGAAAATTTCTGCAATTTTGTACCAAAATAAAAGAAATTTCTGCCTTTTTGCCCCAAAATAAGAGAAATTCCTGCCTTCTTTCCCTGAAAAAAGTGAAATTTCTGCAATTTTGCCCAAAATAAGAAAAATTTCTGCAATTTTGCCACAAAAAAGGGAAATTTCTTCATTTTAGCCCCAAAATAAGAGTAATTTCTGCCTTTTTACCTCAAAATAAGTGAAATTTCAGCCTTTTTACCCAAAAATAAACGGAATTTCTGTTTTTTGCCCCAAAATGAAAGGAATTTTTAAATTTTGCCTTGAAATAAGTGAAATTTCTGCAATTTTGCCCCAAAATAAGGGAAATTTCTGCCTTTTTGCCACAAAATCAGGGGAATTTCTGCATTTTTGCCCCAAAATAAAGAAAATTTCTGCAATTTTGTACCAAAATAAAAGAAATTTCTGCCCTTTTGCCCCAAAATAAGAGAAATTCCTAAGTTCTTTCCCTGAAATAATTGAAATTTCTGCAATTTTGCCCAAAATAAGAAAAATTTCTGCAATTTTGCAACAAAATAAGGGATATTTCTGCAATTTTGCCCCAAAATAAGGGGAATTTCTGACGTTATGCCCTGAAATAAGGAGAATTTCTGTCTTTTTGCCCCCAAATAATTTGAATTTCTGCATTTTCCCTCAAAATTAGATGAATTTGTGCAATTTTGCTTCAAAACACGGGGAATTTCTGCCTTATTACACCAAAATAAAAGGAATTTCTGCATTTTTGCACCAATATAAGGGGAATTTCTGAGATTTTGCTCCAAAATACAGGAAATTTGTTCCTTATTGCCGAAAATTAAGTGGAATTTCTGCCTTTTTGCACTGAAATATTTGAAATTTCTGCAATTTTACCCTAAAATAAGGGTAATTTCTGTTTTTGGCCCCAAAATTAGGGGAATTTCTGCTTTTTGCCACAAAATAAGGCAAATTTCTGACTTTTTTCCCTAAAATAGTTGAAATTTCTGCAATTTTGCCCCAAAATAAGGGGAATTTCTGCCTTTTGCCCAAAATAAGGGGAATTTCAGCATTTTACCTTCAATTAAGGGGAATTTCTGCTTTTTTGCCACAAAATATGGGGAATTTCTGCATTATAGCCCCCAAATAAGGAAAGTTTCTGCTTTTCTGCCCAAATTAATGGGAATTTCTACCTTTTTGCCACAAAATAAAGGGAATTTCTGCCTTTTTGCCACAAAATAAGGAGAATTTCAGCCTTTTTACCTCAAAATAAGAGGAATTTCTGCCTTTTGCCCCAAAATATGGGGAATTTCTGCCTTTTTGTTCTAAAATAAGAAAAATTTCTACACCTTTGTACCAAAATAAAAGAAATTTCTGCTTTTTGCCCCAAAATAAAAAGAATTTCTGACTTTTTGCCCTGAAATAATTGAAATTTCGGCAATTTTGCCCGAAAATAAGGGAAATTTGTGACTTTTTGCCCCAAAATGTAGGGAATTTCTGCCTTTTTGCCCCAAAATATGGGGAATTTCAGCATTTTACCTCAAAAAGAGGAATTTCAGCCTTTTTGCACCAAAATATGGGGAATTTCAGCATTTTACCTCAAAAAGAGGAATTTCAGCCTTTTTGCACCAAAATATGGGGAATTTCTGCCTTTTGCCACAAAATAAGAAAAATTTCTGCAATTCTGTACCAAAATAAAAGAAATTTCTAAAATTTTGCCCGAAAATAAGGGAAATTTCTGCAATTTTGCCCCAAAATAAGGGAAATTTCTGGATTTTTGCCCCAAAATAAGGGAAACTTCTGCCTTTTTGCCACAAAATAAGGGGAATTTCTGTCTTTTTGCCCCAAAATAAAAGTAATTTCAGCCTTTTTACCTCATAATAAGGGGAATCTCTGCCTTTTTGCCCCAAAATATGGGGAATTTCTGCATTTTTGCCTCAAAATAAAGAAAATTTTTGCAATTTTGTACCAAAATAAATGAAATTTCTGCCTTTTTACCCCAAAATAAGAAAAATTCCTGCCTTCTTTCCCTGAAATAAGTGAAATTTCTGCAATTTTGCCCAAAATAAGAAAAATTTCTGCAATTTTGCCACAAAATAAGGGAAATTTTTGCAATTTTGCCCCAAAATAAGGGGAATTTCTGACTTTTTGCCGTGAAATAAGGAGAATTTCTGTCTTTTTGCCCCAAAATTATGTGAATTTCTGCATTTTCCCTCAAAATTAGGGGAATTTGTGCAATTTTGCTTCAAAATACGGGGAATTTCTGTCTTATTGCACCAAAATAAAGGGAATTTCTGCATTTTTGCACCAATATAAGGGGATTTCCTGAGATTTTGTTCCAAAATACAGAAAATTTCTGCCTTATTGCCCGAAATTAAGTGGAATTTCTGCCTTTTTGCCCTGAAATATTTGAAATTTCTCCAATTTTACCCCAAAATAAGGGAAATTTCTATTTTTAGCCCCAAAATTAGGGGAATTTCTGCTTTTTGCCCCAAAATAAGGCAAATTTCTGACTTTTTGCCCTGAAATAAGTGAAATTTCTGCAATTTTGTCCCAAAATAAGGGGAATTTCTGCCTTTTTGCCCAAAATAAAGAGAATTTCAGCATTTTACCTCCAAATAAGGGGAATTTCTGCCTTTTTGCCACAAAATATGTGAAATTACTGCCTTATTGCCTTCAAATAAGGAAAATTTCTGCTTTTGTGCCCCAATTAACAAGAATTTCTGCCTTTTTGCCACAAAGTAAAGGAAATTTTTGCCTTTTTGCCCTAAAATAAGGGGAATTTCATCATTTTTACCTCAAAATAAGAGGAATTTCTACCTTTTACTCCAAAATATGGGGAATTTCTGCCCTTTTGTTCCAAAATAAGAAAAATTTCTTCAACTTTGTACCAAAGTAAAAGAAATTTCTGCTTTTTGTCCCAAAATAAAAGGAATTTCTGACTTTTTGCCCTGAAATAAATGAAATTTCTGCAATTTTGCCCGAAAATAAGTAAAATTTGTGCCTTTTTGCCCCAAAATGAGGGAAATTTCTGCCTTTTAGTCCCAAAATATGGGGAATTTCAGCCTTTAACCTCAAAATAAGGGGAATTTCAGTTTTTTTGCACCAAAATATGGGGAATTTTAGCCTTTTTGCCACAATATAAAAAAAATTTCTGCAATTCTGTACCAAAATAAAAGAAATTTCTAAAATTTTGCCCCAAAATAAGGGAAATTTCTACAATTTTGCCCCAAATAAGGGAAAGTTCTTCAATTTTGCCCCAAAATAAGGGGAATTTCTGACTTTTTGCCGCAAAATAAGGAGAATTTCTGTATTTTTGCCCCAAAATAAAGGGAATTTCTGCCTTTTTGCCCCAAAATTAGGGGAGTTTCTGCAATTTTGCTTCAAAATACAAGGAATTTCTGCCTCTTTTCCCAAAAATAAGGGGAACTTCTGCTTTTGCCCCAAATAAAGGGAATTTCTGCATTTTTGCCCCGATATTAGGGGAATTTCTGCAATTTTGCTCCAAAATACGGGGAATTTCTGCTTTTTTGCCCGAAATTAAAAGGATTTTCTACCTTTTTGCCCCCAAATAAGGGAAATTTCTGCAATTTTATCCCAAAATAAGGGGAATTTCTGCCTTTTTGACCCAAAATATAAGGAATTTCTGCCTTTTTGTCCCAAAATAAGAAACATTTCTGCAATTTTGCCCCAAAATAAAAGGAATTTCTCACTTTTTGCCCAAAAATAAAGGAAATTTCAGCCTTTTTACCTGAAAATAAGTCAAATTTCTGCAATTTTGCTTCAAATAAGGGAAATTTCTGCAATTTCGCCCCAAAATAAGGTAAATTTCTGCAATTTTGCCCCAAATTAAAGGAAATTTCTGCAATTTTGCCCCAAAATAAGGGGAATTTCTGATTTTTGCCACAAAATATAGGGAATGTCTGCCTTTTGCCCCAATATTAGGGGAATTTCTACAATTTTGCTTCAAAATAAGGGGAATTTCTGCCTTTTTTCCGGAAATTAGGAAAATGCATATCTTTTTGCCATAAAAAAGGGAAATTTCTTCATTTTTGCGCCAAATTAAAAGGAACTTCTGCCTTTTGCCTCTAAATAAGTGGAATTTCTTTCTTTTTTACGCCAAAACAAAGGGAATTTCTGTATTTTTTGCCCCAAAATAAGGGGAATTTCTGACTTATTACCCTGAAATAAGTGAAATTTCTGCAATTTTGCCCCAAAATAAAGAAAAATTCTTCTTTTTTGCTCCCAAATAAGAGGTATTACAGCCTTTTTACCTCAAAATAAGGGGAATTTCTGCGTTTTTGCCACAATATATTAGGAATTTCTGCCTTTGTGCCCTAAAATAAGGGAAATTTCTGGAATTTTGCCCCAAAATAAGTGGAATTTCTGAGTTTTGCCACAAAATAAGGAGAATTTCTGTCTTTTTGCCCCAACATATAGGGAATTTCAGCCGTTTTGCCTCACAATTAGGGGAATTTCTGCAATTTTGTTCCAAAATGCGGGGAATTTCTGCTTTTTTGACTGAAAATAAGGGGAATGTATACCTTTTGCAACAAAAAAAGGAAATTTTTTCATTTTAGCCCCAAAATAAGAGTAATTTCTGCCTTTTTACCTCAAAATAAGTGAAATTTCTGCCTTTTTACCCAAAAATAATGGGAATTTCTGTCTTTTTGCCCCAAAATAAAAGGAATTTTTGAATTTTGCCTTGAAATAAGTGAAATTTCTGCAATTTTGCTCCAAAATAAGGGTAAATTCGGCCTTTTTGCCACAAAATAAGGGGAATTTCTGCATTTTTGCCCCAAAATAAAGAAAATTTCTGCAATTTTGTACCAAAATAAAAGAAATTTCTGCCTTTTTGCCCCAAAATAAGAGAAATTCCTGCCTTCTTTCCCTGAAAAAATCAAATTTCTGCAATTTTGCCCAAAATAAGAAAAATTTCTGCAATTTTGCCACAAAAAAGGGAAATTTCTTCATTTTAGCCCCAAAATAAGAGTAATTTCTGCCTTTTTACCTCAAAATAAGTGAAATTTCAGCCTTTTTACCCAAAAATAAACGGAATTTCTGTTTTTTGCCCCAAAATAAAAGGAATTTTTAAATTTTGCCTTGAAATAAGTGAAATTTCTGCAATTTTGCCCCAAAATAAGGGAAATTTCTGCCTTTTTGCCACAAAATCAGGGGAATTTCTGCATTTTTGCCCCAAAATAAAGAAAATTTCTGCAATTTTGTACCAAAATAAAAGAAATTTCTGCCCTTTTGCCCCAAAATAAGAGAAATTCCTAAGTTCTTTCCCTGAAATAATTGAAATTTCTGCAATTTTGCCCAAAATAAGAAAAATTTCTGCAATTTTGCAACAAAATAAGGGATATTTCTGCAATTTTGCCCCAAAATAAGGGGAATTTCTGACGTTATGCCCTGAAATAAGGAGAATTTCTGTCTTTTTGCCCCCAAATAATTTGAATTTCTGCATTTTCCCTCAAAATTAGATGAATTTGTGCAATTTTGCTTCAAAACACGGGGAATTTCTGCCTTATTACACCAAAATAAAAGGAATTTCTGCATTTTTGCACCAATATAAGGGGAATTTCTGAGATTTTGCTCCAAAATACAGGAAATTTGTTCCTTATTGCCGAAAATTAAGTGGAATTTCTGCCTTTTTGCACTGAAATATTTGAAATTTCTGCAATTTTACCCTAAAATAAGGGTAATTTCTGTTTTTGGCCCCAAAATTAGGGGAATTTCTGCTTTTTGCCACAAAATAAGGCAAATTTCTGACTTTTTTCCCTAAAATAGTTGAAATTTCTGCAATTTTGCCCCAAAATAAGGGGAATTTCTGCCTTTTGCCCAAAATAAGGGGAATTTCAGCATTTTACCTTCAATTAAGGGGAATTTCTGCTTTTTTGCCACAAAATATGGGGAATTTCTGCATTATAGCCCCCAAATAAGGAAAGTTTCTGCTTTTCTGCCCAAATTAATGGGAATTTCTACCTTTTTGCCACAAAATAAAGGGAATTTCTGCATTTTTGCCACAAAATAAAGAGAATTTCAGCCTTTTTACCTCAAAATAAGGGGAATTTCTGCCTTTTGCCCCAAAATATGGGGAATTTCTGACTTTTTGTTCTAAAATAAGAAAAATTTCTTCACCTTTGTACTAAAATAAAAGAAATTTCTGCTTTTTGCCCCAAAATAAAAAGAATTTCTGACTTTTTGCCCTGAAATAATTGAAATTTCTGCAATTTTGCCCGAAAATAAGGGAAATTTGTGACTTTTTGCCCCAAAATGTAGGGAATTTCTGCCTTTTTGCCCCAAAATATGGGGAATTTCAGCATTTTACCTCAAAAAGAGGAATTTCAGCCTTTTTGCACCAAAATATGGGGAATTTCTGCCTTTTTGCCACAAAATAAGAAAAATTTCTGCAATTCTGTACCAAAATAAAAGAAATTTCTAAAATTTTGCCCGAAAATAAGGGAAATTTCTGCAATTTTGCCCCAAAATAAGGGAAATTTCTGGATTTTTGCCCCAAAATAAGGGAAACTTCTGCCTTTTTGGCACAAAATAAGGGGAATTTCTGTCTTTTTGCCCCAAAATAAAAGTAATTTCAGCCTTTTTACCTCATAATAAGGGGAATCTCTGCCTTTTTGCCCCAAAATATGGGGAATTTCTGCATTTTTGCCTCAAAATAAAGAAAATTTTTGCAATTTTGTACCAAAATAAATGAAATTTCTGCCTTTTTACCCCAAAATAAGAAAAATTCCTGCCTTCTTTCCCTGAAATAAGTGAAATTTCTGCAATTTTGCCCAAAATAAGAAAAATTTCTGCAATTTTGCCACAAAATAAGGGAAATTTTTGCAATTTTGCCCCAAAATAAGGGGAATTTCTGACTTTTTGCCGTGAAATAAGGAGAATTTCTGTCTTTTTGCCCCAAAATTATGTGAATTTCTGCATTTTCCCTCAAAATTAGGGGAATTTGTGCAATTTTGCTTCAAAATACGGGGAATTTCTGTCTTATTGCACCAAAATAAAGGGAATTTCTGCATTTTTGCACCAATATAAGGGGATTTCCTGAGATTTTGTTCCAAAATACAGAAAATTTCTGCCTTATTGCCCGAAATTAAGTGGAATTTCTGCCTTTTTGCCCTGAAATATTTGAAATTTCTCCAATTTTACCCCAAAATAAGGGAAATTTCTATTTTTAGCCCCAAAATTAGGGGAATTTCTGCTTTTTGCCCCAAAATAAGGCAAATTTCTGACTTTTTGCCCTGAAATAAGTGAAATTTCTGCAATTTTGTCCCAAAATAAGGGGAATTTCTGCCTTTTTGCCCAAAATAAAGAGAATTTCAGCATTTTACCTCCAAATAAGGGGAATTTCTGCCTTTTTGCCACAAAATATGTGAAATTACTGCCTTATTGCCTTCAAATAAGGAAAATTTCTGCTTTTGTGCCCCAATTAACAAGAATTTCTGCCTTTTTGCCACAAAGTAAAGGAAATTTTTGCCTTTTTGCCCTAAAATAAGGGGAATTTCATCATTTTTACCTCAAAATAAGAGGAATTTCTACCTTTTACTCCAAAATATGGGGAATTTCTGCCCTTTTGTTCCAAAATAAGAAAAATTTCTTCAACTTTGTACCAAAGTAAAAGAAATTTCTGCTTTTTGTCCCAAAATAAAAGGAATTTCTGACTTTTTGCCCTGAAATAAATGAAATTTCTGCAATTTTGCCCGAAAATAAGTAAAATTTGTGCCTTTTTGCCCCAAAATGAGGGAAATTTCTGCCTTTTAGTCCCAAAATATGGGGAATTTCAGCCTTTAACCTCAAAATAAGGGGAATTTCAGTTTTTTTGCACCAAAATATGGGGAATTTTAGCCTTTTTGCCACAATATAAAAAAAAATTTCTGCAATTCTGTACCAAAATAAAAGAAATTTCTAAAATTTTGCCCCAAAATAAGGGAAATTTCTACAATTTTGCCCCAAATAAGGGAAAGTTCTTCAATTTTGCCCCAAAATAAGGGGAATTTCTGACTTTTTGCCGCAAAATAAGGAGAATTTCTGTATTTTTGCCCCAAAATAAAGGGAATTTCTGCCTTTTTGCCCCAAAATTAGGGGAGTTTCTGCAATTTTGCTTCAAAATACAAGGAATTTCTGCCTCTTTTCCCAAAAATAAGGGGAACTTCTGCTTTTGCCCCAAATAAAGGGAATTTCTGCATTTTTGCCCCGATATTAGGAGAATTTCTGCAATTTTGCTCCAAAATACGGGGAATTTCTGCTTTTTTGCCCGAAATTAAAAGGATTTTCTGCCTTTTTGCCCCCAAATAAGGGAAATTTCTGCAATTTTATCCCAAAATAAGGGGAATTTCTGCCTTTTTGACCCAAAATATAAGGAATTTCTGCCTTTTTGTCCCAAAATAAGAAACATTTCTGCAATTTTGCCCCAAAATAAAAGGAATTTCTCACTTTTTGCCCAAAAATAAAGGAAATTTCAGCCTTTTTACCTGAAAATAAGTCAAATTTCTGCAATTTTGCTTCAAATAAGGGAAATTTCTGCAATTTTGCCCCAAAATAAGGTAAATTTCTGCAATTTTGCCCCAAATAAAAGGAAATTTCTGCAATTTTGCCCCAAAATAAGGGGAATTTCTTATTTTTGCCACAAAATATAGGGAATGTCTGCCTTTTGCCCCAAAATTAGGGGAATTTCTACAATTTTGCTTCAAAATAAGGGGAATTTCTGCCTTTTTTCCGGAAATTAGGAAAATGCATATCTTTTTGCCATAAAAAAGGGAAATTTCTTCATTTTTGCGCCAAATTAAAAGGAACTTCTGCCTTTTGCCTCTAAATAAGTGGAATTTCTTTCTTTTTTACGCCAAAACAAAGGGAATTTCTGTATTTTTTGCCCCAAAATAAGGGGAATTTCTGACTTATTACCCTGAAATAAGTGAAATTTCTGCAATTTTGCCCCAAAATAAAGAAAAATTCTTCCTTTTTGCTCCCAAATAAGAGGTATTACAGCCTTTTTACCTCAAAATAAGGGGAATTTCTGAGTTTTTGCCACAATATATTAGGAATTTCTGCCTTTGTGCCCTAAAATAAGGGAAATTTCTGGAATTTTGCCCCAAAATAAGTGGAATTTCTGAGTTTTGCCACAAAATAAGGAGAATTTCTGTCTTTTTGCCCCAACATATAGGGAATTTCAGCCGTTTTGCCTCACAATTAGGGGAATTTCTGCAATTTTGTTCCAAAATGCGGGGAATTTCTGCTTTTTTGACTGAAAATAAGGGGAATGTATACCTTTTGCAACAAAAAAAAGGAAATTTTTTCATTTTAGCCCCAAAATAAGAGTAATTTCTGCCTTTTTACCTCAAAATAAGTGAAATTTCTGCCTTTTTACCCAAAAATAATGGGAATTTCTGTCTTTTTGCCCCAAAATAAAAGGAATTTTGAATTTTGCCTTGAAATAAGTGAAATTTCTGCAATTTTGCTCCAAAATAAGGGTAAATTCGGCCTTTTTGCCACAAAATAAGGGGAATTTCTGCATTTTTGCCCCAAAATAAAGAAAATTTCTGCAATTTTGTACCAAAATAAAAGAAATTTCTGCCTTTTTGCCCCAAAATAAGAGAAATTCCTGCCTTCTTTCCCTGAAAAAATCAAATTTCTGCAATTTTGCCCAAAATAAGAAAAATTTCTGCAATTTTGCCACAAAAAAGGGAAATTTCTTCATTTTAGCCCCAAAATAAGAGTAATTTCTGCCTTTTTACCTCAAAATAAGTGAAATTTCAGCCTTTTTACCCAAAAATAAACGGAATTTCTGTTTTTTGCCCCAAAATAAAAGGAATTTTTAAATTTTGCCTTGAAATAAGTGAAATTTCTGCAATTTTGCCCCAAAATAAGGGAAATTTCTGCCTTTTTGCCACAAAATCAGGGGAATTTCTGCATTTTTGCCCCAAAATAAAGAAAATTTCTGCAATTTTGTACCAAAATAAAAGAAATTTCTGCCCTTTTGCCCCAAAATAAGAGAAATTCCTAAGTTCTTTCCCTGAAATAATTGAAATTTCTGCAATTTTGCCCAAAATAAGAAAAATTTCTGCAATTTTGCAACAAAATAAGGGATATTTCTGCAATTTTGCCCCAAAATAAGGGGAATTTCTGACGTTATGCCCTGAAATAAGGAGAATTTCTGTCTTTTTGCCCCCAAATAATTTGAATTTCTGCATTTTCCCTCAAAATTAGATGAATTTGTGCAATTTTGCTTCAAAACACGGGGAATTTCTGCCTTATTACACCAAAATAAAAGGAATTTCTGCATTTTTGCACCAATATAAGGGGAATTTCTGAGATTTTGCTCCAAAATACAGGAAATTTGTTCCTTATTGCCGAAAATTAAGTGGAATTTCTGCCTTTTTGCACTGAAATATTTGAAATTTCTGCAATTTTACCCTAAAATAAGGGTAATTTCTGTTTTTGGCCCCAAAATTAGGGGAATTTCTGCTTTTTGCCACAAAATAAGGCAAATTTCTGACTTTTTTCCCTAAAATAGTTGAAATTTCTGCAATTTTGCCCCAAAATAAGGGGAATTTCTGCCTTTTGCCCAAAATAAGGGGAATTTCAGCATTTTACCTTCAATTAAGGGGAATTTCTGCTTTTTTGCCACAAAATATGGGGAATTTCTGCATTATAGCCCCCAAATAAGGAAAGTTTCTGCTTTCTGCCCAAATTAATGGGAATTTCTACCTTTTTGCCACAAAATAAAGGGAATTTCTGCCTTTTTGCCACAAAATAAAGAGAATTTCAGCCTTTTTACCTCAAAATAAGGGGAATTTCTGCCTTTTGCCCCAAAATATGGGGAATTTCTGACTTTTTGTTCTAAAATAAGAAAAATTTCTTCACCTTTGTACTAAAATAAAAGAAATTTCTGCTTTTTGCCCCAAAATAAAAAGAATTTCTGACTTTTTGCCCTGAAATAATTGAAATTTCTGCAATTTTGCCCGAAAATAAGGGAAATTTGTGACTTTTTGCCCCAAAATGTAGGGAATTTCTGCCTTTTTGCCCCAAAATATGGGGAATTTCAGCATTTTACCTCAAAAAGAGGAATTTCAGCCTTTTTGCACCAAAATATGGGGAATTTCTGCCTTTTTGCCACAAAATAAGAAAAATTTCTGCAATTCTGTACCAAAATAAAAGAAATTTCTAAAATTTTGCCCGAAAATAAGGGAAATTTCTGCAATTTTGCCCCAAAATAAGGGAAATTTCTGGATTTTTGCCCCAAAATAAGGGAAACTTCTGCCTTTTTGGCACAAAATAAGGGGAATTTCTGTCTTTTTGCCCCAAAATAAAAGGAATTTCAGCCTTTTTACCTCATAATAAGGGGAATCTCTGCCTTTTTGCCCCAAAATATGGGGAATTTCTGCATTTTTGCCTCAAAATAAAGAAAATTTTTGCAATTTTGTACCAAAATAAATGAAATTTCTGCCTTTTTACCCCAAAATAAGAAAAATTCCTGCCTTCTTTCCCTGAAATAAGTGAAATTTCTGCAATTTTGCCCAAAATAAGAAAAATTTCTGCAATTTTGCCACAAAATAAGGGAAATTTTTGCAATTTTGCCCCAAAATAAGGGGAATTTCTGACTTTTTGCCGTGAAATAAAGAGAATTTCTGTTTTTTTGCCCCAAAATTATGTGAATTTCTGCATTTTCCCTCAAAATTAGGGGAATTTGTGCAATTTTGCTTCAAAATACGGGGAATTTCTGTCTTATTGCACCAAAATAAAGGGAATTTCTGCATTTTTGCACCAATATAAGGGGATTTCCTGAGATTTTGTTCCAAAATACAGAAAATTTCTGCCTTATTGCCCGAAATTAAGTGGAATTTCTGCCTTTTTGCCCTGAAATATTTGAAATTTCTCCAATTTTACCCCAAAATAAGGGAAATTTCTATTTTTAGCCCCAAAATTAGGGGAATTTCTGCTTTTTGCCCCAAAATAAGGCAAATTTCTGACTTTTTGCCCTGAAATAAGTGAAATTTCTGCAATTTTGTCCCAAAATAAGGGGAATTTCTGCCTTTTTGCCCAAAATAAAGAGAATTTCAGCATTTTACCTCCAAATAAGGGGAATTTCTGCCTTTTTGCCACAAAATATGTGAAATTACTGCCTTATTGCCTTCAAATAAGGAAAATTTCTGCTTTTGTGCCCCAATTAACAAGAATTTCTGCCTTTTTGCCACAAAGTAAAGGAAATTTTTGCCTTTTTGCCCTAAAATAAGGGGAATTTCATCATTTTTACCTCAAAATAAGAGGAATTTCTACCTTTAACTCCAAAATATGGGGAATTTCTGCCCTTTTGTTCCAAAATAAGAAAAATTTCTTCAACTTTGTACCAAAATAAAAGAAATTTCTGCTTTTTGTCCCAAAATAAAAGGAATTTCTGACTTTTTGCCCTGAAATAAATGAAATTTCTGCAATTTTGCCCGAAAATAAGTAAAATTTGTGACTTTTTGCCCCAAAATGAGGGAAATTTCTGCCTTTTAGTCCCAACATATGGGGAATTTCAGCCTTTAACCTCAAAATAAGGGGAATTTCAGTTTTTTTGCACCAAAATATGGGGAATTTTAGCCTTTTTGCCACAATATAAAAAAAAATTTCTGCAATTCTGTACCAAAATAAAAGAAATTTCTAAAATTTTGCCCCAAAATAAGGGAAATTTCTACAATTTTGCCCCAAATAAGGGAAAGTTCTTCAATTTTGCCCCAAAATAAGGGGAATTTCTGACTTTTTGCCGCAAAATAAGGAGAATTTCTTTATTTTTGCCCCAAAATAAAGGGAATTTCTGCCTTTTTGCCCCAAAATTAGGGGAGTTTCTGCAATTTTGCTTCAAAATACAAGGAATTTCTGCCTCTTTTCCCAAAAATAAGGGGAACTTCTGCTTTTGCCCCAAATAAAGGGAATTTCTGCATTTTTGCCCCGATATTAGGGGAATTTCTGCAATTTTGCTCCAAAATACGGGGAATTTCTGCCTTTTTGCCCGAAATTAAAAGGATTTTCTGCCTTTTTGACCCCAAATAAGGGAAATTTCTGCAATTTTATCCCAAAATAAGGGGAATTTCTGCCTTTTTGACCCAAAATATAAGGAATTTCTGCCTTTTTGCCCCAAAATAAGAAACATTTCTGCAATTTTGCCCCAAAATAAAAGGAATTTCTCACTTTTTGCCCAAAAATAAAGGAAATTTCAGCCTTTTTACCTGAAAATAAGTCAAATTTCTGCAATTTTGCTTCAAATAAGGGAAATTTCTGCAATTTTGCCCCAAAATAAGGTAAATTTCTGCAATTTTGCCCCAAATTAAAGGAAATTTCTGCAATTTCGCCCCAAAATAAGGGGAATTTCTGATTTTTGCACAAAATATAGGGAATGTCTGCCTTTTGCCCCAAAATTAGAGGAATTTCTGCAATTTTGCTTCAAAATAAGGGGAATTTCTGCCTTTTTTCCCGGAAATTAGGAAAATGCATATCTTTTTGCCATAAAAAAGGAAAATTTCTTCATTTTTGCGCCAAATTAAAAGGAACTTCTGCCTTTTGCCTCTAAATAAGTGGAATTTCTTTCTTTTTTACGCCAAAACAAAGGGAATTTCTGTCTTTTTTGCCCCAAAATAAGGAGAATTTCTGACTTATTACCTTGAAATAAGTGAAATTTCTGCAATTTTGCCCCAAAATAAAGAAAAATTCTTCCTTTTTGCTCCCAAATAAGAGGTATTACAGCCTTTTTACCTCAAAATAAGGGGAATTTCTGCGTTTTTGCCACAATATATTAGGAATTTCTGCCTTTGTGCACTAAAATAAGGGAAATTTCTGGAATTTTGCCCCAAAATAAGTGGAATTACTGAGTTTTGCCACAATATAAGGAGAATTTCTGTCTTTTTGCCCCAACATATAGAGAATTTCAGCCGTTTTGCCTCACAATTAGGGGAATTTCTGCAATTTTGTTCCAAAATGCGGGGAATTTCTGTTTTTTTGCCTGAAAATAAGGGGAATGTATAACTTTTGCAACAAAAAAAGGAAATTTTTTCATTTTAGCCCCAAAATAAGAGCAATTTCTGCCTTTTTACCTCAAAATAAGTGAAATTTCTGCCTTTTTACCCAAAAATAAAGGGAATTTCTGTCTTTTTGCTAAAAATAAAAGGAATTTTTGAATTTTGCCTTGAAATAAGTGAAATTTCTGCAATTTTGCCCCAAAATAAGGGTAAATTCTGCCTTTTTGCCACAAAATAAGGGGAATTTCTGCATTTTTGCCCCAAAATAAAGAAAATTTCTGCAATTTTGTACCAAAATAAAAGAAATTTCTGCCCTTTTGCCCCAAAATAAGAGAAATTCCTGCCTTCTTTCCCTGAAAAAAGTGAAATTTCTGCAATTTTGCCCAAAATAAGAAAAAATTCTGCAATTTTGCCACAAAAAAGGGAAATTTTTTCATTTTAGCCCCAAAATAAGAGTAATTTCTGCCTTTTTACCTCAAAATAAGTGAAATTTCAGCCTTTTTACCCAAAAATAAACGGAATTTCTGTTTGTTGCCCCAAAATAAAAGGAATTTTTGAATTTTGCCTTGAAATAAGTGAAATTTCTGCAATTTTGCCACAAAATAAGAGAAATTTCTGCCTTTTTGCCACAAAATCAGGGGAATTTCTGCATTTTTGCCCCAAAATAAAGAAAATTTCTGCAATTTTGTACCAAAATAAAAGAAATTTCTGCCCTTTTGCCCCAAAATAAGAGAAATTCCTAAGTTCTTTCCCTGAAATAATTGAAATTTCTGCAATTTTGCCCAAAATAAGAAAAATTTCTGCAATTTTGCAACAAAATAAGGGATATTTCTGCAATTTTGGCCCAAAAGAAGAGGAATTTCTGACGTTATGCCCTGAAATAAGGAGAATTTCTGTCTTTTTGCCCCAAAATAATTTGATTTTCTGCATTTTCCCTCAAAATTAGATGAATTTGTGCAATTTTGCTTCAAAACAAGGGAAACTTCTGCTTTATTACACCAAAATAAAGGGAATTTCTGCATTTTTGCACCAATATAAGGGGAATTTCTGAGATTTTGCTCCAAAATACAGAAAATTTCTGCCTTATTGCCTGAAATTAAGTGGAATTTCTGCCTTTTGGCCCTGAAATATTTGAGATTTCTGCAATTTTATCCCAAAATAAGGGAAATTTCTATTTTTAGCCTCAAAATTAAAAGAATTTCTGCTTTTTGCCGCAAAATAAGTCAAATTTCTGACTTTTTGCCCTGAAATAAGTGAAATTTCTGCAATTTAGTCCCAAAACAAGGGGAATTTCTGCCTTTTTGCCCAAAATAAGGGGAATTTCACCATTTTACCTCCAAATAAAGGGAATTTCTGCCTTTTTGCCACAAAATATGGGGAATTACTGCATTATTGCCTTCAAATAAGGAAACTTTCTGCTTTCTACCCCAATTAACAAGAATTTCTTCCTTTCTGCCACAAAGTAAAGGAAATTTTTGCCTTTTTGCCCTAAAATTAGGGGAATTTCACTCTTTTTACCTCAAAATAAGGGGAATTTCTGCCTTTTGCCCCAAAATATGGGGAATTTCTGCCTTATTGTTCCAAAATAAGTAAAATTTCTTCAACTTCGTACCAAAGTAAAAGAAATTTCTGCTTTTTGCCAAAAAATAAAAGGAATTTCTGACTTTTAGCCCTGAAATAAATGAAATTTCTGCAATTTTGCCTGAAAATAAGGGAAATTTGTGCATTTTTGCCCCAAAATGTAGGGAATTTCTGCCTTTTTGCCCCAAAATATGGGGAATTTCAGCATTTTACCTCAAAATAAGGGAAATTTCAGCATTTTTGCACCAAAATATGGGGAATTTCTGCCTTTTTGGCACAAAATAAGAAAAATTTCTGCAATTCTGTACCAAAATAAAAGAAATTTCTAAAATTTTGCCTGAAAATAACGGAAATTTCTGCAATTTTGCCCCAAAATAAGGAAAATTTCTGTTTTTTTGCCACAAAATAAGAGGAATTTCTGTCTTTTTGCCCCAAAATAAAAGGAATTTCAGCCCTTTTACCTCATAATAAGGGGAATCTCTGCCTTTTTGCCCCAAAATATGAAGAATTTCTGCATTTTTGCCTCAAAATAATGAAAATTTTTGCAATTTTGTACCAAAATAAAAGAAATTTCTGCCTTTTTGCCCAAAAATAAGAGAAATTCCTGCCTTCTTTCCCTGAAATAAGTGAAATTTCTGCAATTTTGCCCAAAATAAAAAAAATTTCTGCAATTTTGCCAAAAAATAAAGGAAATTTTTGCAATTTTGTCCCAAAATAAAGGGAATTTCTGACTTTTGCCATAAAATAAGGAGAATTTCTGTCTTTTTGCTCCAAAATAATGTGAATTTCTGCATGTTCCCTCAAAATTAGGGGAATTTGTGCAATATTGCTTCAAAATACAGGGAATTTCTGCCTTATTCCACCAAAATACAGGGAATTTCTGCATTTTTGCACCAATATAAGGGGATTTTCTGAGATTTTGCTCAAAAATACAGAAAATTTCTACCTTATTGCCCGAAATTATGTGGAATTTCTGCCTTTTTGCCCTGAAATATTTGAAATTTCTGCAATTTTACCCCAAAAGAAGGGGAATTTCTATTTTTGGCCCCAAAATTAGGGGAATTTCTGCTTTTTGCCCCAAAATAAGGCAATTTTCTGACTTTATGCCCTGAAATAAGTGAAATTTCTGCAATTTTTTCCCAAAATAAGGGGAATTTCTGCCTTTTTGCCCAAAATAAGAAGAATTTCAGCATTTTACCCCCAAATAAGTGGAATTTCTGCCTTTTTGCCACAAAATATGTGGAATTTCTGCCCTATTGCCCTTAAATAAGGAAAATTTCTGCTTTTCTGCCCCAATTAACAAGAATTTCTGCTTTTTTGCCACAAAGTAAAGGAAATTTTTGCCTTGTTGCCCTAAAACAAGGGAAATTTCATCCTTTTTACCTCAAAATAATGGGAATTTCTGCCTTTTACCCCAAAATATGGGGAATTTCTGCCTTTTTGTTCCAAAATAAGAAAAATTTCTTCAACTTTGTACCAAAATAAAAGAAATTTCTGCTTTTTGTCCCAAAATAAAAGGAATTTCTGACTTTTTGCCCTGAAATAAATGAAATTTCTGCAATTTTGCCCGAAAATAAGGAAAATTTGTGCCTTTTTGCCCCAAAATGAGGGAAATTTCTGCCTTTTTGCCCCAAAATATGGGGAATTTCAGCATTTTACCTCAAAATAAGGGGAATTTCAGCCTTTTTGCACCAAAATATGGGGAATTTTAGCATTTTTGCCACAATATAAGAAAAATTTCTGCAATTCTGTACCAAAATAAAAAAAATTTCTAAAATTTTGCTCCAACATAAAGGAAAATTCTGCAATTTTGCCCCAAAATAAGGGAAAGTTCATCAATTTTGCCCCAAAATAAGGGGAATTTCTGACTTTTTGCCGCGAAATAAGAAGAATTTCTGTATTTTTACCCCAAAATAAAGGGAATTTCAGACTTTTTGCCCCAAAATTAGGGGAGTTTCTGCAATTTTGCTTCAAAATACAAGGAATTTCTGACTTTTTTCCCAAAAATAAGGGGAACTTCTGCTTTTGCCCCAAATAAAGGGAATTTCTGCATTTTTGCCCCAATATTAGGGGAATTTCTGCAATTTTGCTCCAAAATACGGGGAATTTCTGCCTTTTTTCCCGAAATTAAAAGGATTTTCTGCCTTTTTGCCCCCAAATAAGAGAAATTTCTGCAATTTTATCCCAAAATAAGGGGAATTTCTGCCTTTTTTCCCCAAAATATAAGGAATTTCTGCCTTTTTGTCCCAAAATAAGAAATATTTCTGCAATTTTGCCCCAAAATAAGGGGAATTTCTCACTTTTTCCCCAAAAATAAAGGAAATTTCAGCCTTTTTAACTGAAAATAAGTCAAATTTCTGCAATTTTTCCAAAAATAAGGGAAATTTCTGCAATTTTGCACCAAAACAAGTTAAATTTCTGCAATTTTGCCTCAAATTAAAGGAAATTTCTGAAATTTTGCCCCAAAATAAGGGGAATTTCTGATTTTTGCCCCAAAATAAAGGGAATGTCTGCCTTTTGCCCCAAAATAGGAAAATTTCTGCAATTTTGCTTCAAAATAAGGGGAATTTCTGCCTTTTTGCCCGAAAATAAGGGGAATGCATACCTTTTTGCCATAAAAAAGGGAAATTTCTTCATTTTTGCGCCAAATTAAGAGGAACTTCTGCCTTTTGCCTCTAAATAAGTGGAATTTCTGTCTTTTTTACCCAAAAACAAAGGAAATTTCTGTCTTTTTTGCCCCAAAATAAGGGGAATTTCTGACTTATTACCCTGAAATAAGTGAAATTTCTGCAATTTTGCCCCAAAATAAGGAAAAATTCTTCCTTTTTTCCCCCAAATAAGAGTAATTTCAGCCTTTTTACCTCAAAATAAGGGGAATTTCTGCATTTTTGCCACAATATATTAGGAATTTCTGCCTTTTTGCCCTAAAATAAGGGAAATTTCTGGAATTTTACCCCAAAATAAGTGGAATTTCTGAGTTTTGACACAAAATAAGGAGAATTTCTGTCTTTTTGCCCCAACATATAGAAAATTTCTGCCGTTTTGCCTCACAATTAGGGGAATTTCTGCAATTTTACTTCAAAATACGGGGAATTTCTGCTTTTTTGCCTGAAAATAAAAGGAATATATACCTTTTGCCACAAAAAAAAAGGGAAATTTCTTAATTTTAGCCCCAAAATAAGAGTAATTTCTGCATTTTTACCTCAAAATAAGTGAAATTTCTTCCTTTTTACCCAAAAATAAACGGAATTTCTGTCTTTTTGCCCCAAAATAAAAGGAATTTTTGAATTTTTCCTTGAAATTAAAGAAATTTCTGAAATTTTGCCCCAAAATAAGGAAAATTTCTGCCTTTTTGCCAAAAAATAAGGATAATTTCTGCATTTTTGTCCCAAAATAAAAAAAATTTCTGCAATTTTGTACCAAAATAAATGATATTTCTGCCTTTTTGCCCCAAAATAAAAGAAATTCCTGCCTTCTTTCCCTGAAATAATTGAAATTTCTGCAATTTTGCACAAAATAAGAAAAATTTCTGCAATTTTGCCACAAAAAAGGGAAATTTCTTTATTTTAGCCCCAAAATAAGAGTAATTTCTGCCTTTTTACCTCAAAATAAGTGAAATTTCTGCCTTTTTACCCAAAAATAAACGGAATTTCTGTCTTTTGCCCCAAAATAAAAGGAATTTTTGAATTTTGCCTTGAAATAAGTGAAATTTCTGCAATTTTGCCACAAAATAAGGGAAATTTCTGCCTATTTGCCACAAAATAAGTAGAATTTCTGCATTTTTGCCCCAAAATAAGAAAATTTCTGCAATTTTGTACCAAAATAAAAGAAATTTCTGCCATTTTGCCCCAAAATATGAGAAATTCCTACCTTCTTTTCCTGAAATAAATGAAATTTCTGCAATTTTGGCCAAAATAAGGAAAATTTCTGTAATTTTGCCCCAAAAAAGGGGGAATTTCTGACGTTATGCTCTGAAATAAGGAGAATTTCTGTCTTTTTGCCCCAAAATAATTTGATTTTCTGCGTTTTCCCTCAAAATTAGATGAATTTGTGCAATTTTGCTTCAAAACACAGGGAATTTCGGCCTTATTACACCAAAATAAAGGGAATTTCTGCATTTTTGCACCAATATAAGGAGAATTTCTGAGATTTTGCTCCAAAATACGGTAAATTTCTGCCTTATTGCCTAAAAATAAGTGGAATTTCTGCCTTTTTGCACTGAAATATTTGAAATTTCTGCAATTTTACCCCAAAATAAGGGGAATTTCTGTTTTTGGCCCCAAAATTAGGGGAATTTCTGTTTTGCCCCAAAATAAGGCAAATTTCTGACTTTTTGCCCTAAAATAATTGAAATTTCTGCAATTTTGCCCCAAAATAAGGGGAATTTCTGCCTTTTGCCCAAAATAAGGGGAATTTCAGCATTTTACCTCCAAATAAGGGGAATTTCTGCCTTTTTGCCACAAAACATGGGGAATTTCTGCATTATTGCCCCCAAATTAGGAATGTTTCTGCTTTTCTGCCCCAATTAATTGAAATTTCTGCCTTTTTGCCACAAAATAAAGTGAATTTCTGCCTTTTTGCCCAATAATAAGGGGAATTTCAGCCTTTTTACCTCAAAATAAAAGGAATTTTTGCCTTTTGCCTTAAAATATGGGGAATTTCTGCCTTTTTGTTCCAAAATAAGAAAAATTTCTTCAACTTTGTACCAAAATAAAAGAAATTTCTGCTTTTTGCCCCAAAATAAAAGGAATTTCTGACTTTTTGCCCTGAAAAAAATGAAATTTCTGCAATTTTGCTCCAAAATAAGGGACATTTGTACATTTTTGCCCCAAAATGTAGGGAATTTCTGCCTTTTTGCCCCAAAATATGGTGAATTTCAGCATTTTACCTCAAAATAAGGGGAATTTCAGCCTTTTTGCACCAAAATATGGGGAATTTCTGCCTTTTTGGCACAAAATAAGAAAAATTTCTGCAATTCTGTACCAAAATAAAAGAAATTTCTAAAATTGTGCCGAAAAAAAAAAATTCTGCAATTTTGCCCCAAAATAAGGGAAATTTCTTCCTTTTTGCCACAAAATAAGGGGAATTTCTGTCTTTTTGCCCCAAAATAAAAGGAATTTCAGCGTTTTTACCTCATAATAAGGGGAATCTCTGCCTTTTTACCCCAAAATATGGGGAATTTTTGCATTTTTGCCCCGAAAAAAAAGAAAATTTCTGCAATTTTTTACCAAAAAAAGAAATTTCTGCCTTTTTGCCCCAAAATAAGAGAAATTCCTGCCTTCTGTCCCTGAAATAAGTGAAATTTCTGCAATTTTGCCCAAAATAAGAAAAATTTCTGCAATTTTGCCACAAAATAAGGGAAATTTCTGCAATTTTGCCTCAAAATAAGAGGAATTTCTGACGTTATTCCCTGAAATAAGGAGAATTTCTGTCTTTCTGCCATAAAATAATTTGAATTTCTGCATTTTCCCTAAAAATTAGATGAATTTGTGCAATTTTGCTTCAAAACACAGGGAATTTCTGCCTTATTACACCAAAATAAAGGGAATTTCTGCATTTTTGCACCATTATAAGGGGAATTTCTGAGATTTTGCTCAAAAATACGGAAAATTTGTGCCTTATTGCCTAAAATTAAGTGGAATTTCTGCCTTTTTGCACTGAAATATTTAAAATTTCTGCAATTTTACCCCAAAATAATGGGAATTTCTGTTTTTGGCCCCAAAATTAGGAGAATTTCTGCTTTTTGCCCCAAAATAAGGGAAATTTCTGACTTTTTGCCCTAAAATATGTGAAATTTTTGCAATTTTTGCCCCAAAACAAGGGGAATTTCCGCCTTTTTGCCCAAAATAAGGGGAATTTCACCATTTTACCTCCAAATAAAGGGAATTTCTGCCTTTTTGCAACAAAATATGGGGAATTACTGCCTTATTACCTTCAAATAAGGAAAATTTCTTTTTTTCTGCCCCAATTAACAAGAATTACTGTCTTTTTGCCACAAAGTAAAGGAAATTTTTGCCTTTTTGCCCTAAAATAAGGGGAATTTCATCCTTTTTACCTAAAAATAAGGGGAATTTCTGCCTTTTGCCCCAGAATATGGGGAATTTCTGCCTTTTTGTTCCAAAATAAGAAAAATTTCTTCAACTTTGTACCAAAATAAAAGAAATTTCATTTTTTGGCCCAAAATAAAAGGAATTTTTGACTTTTTGCCCTGAAATAAATGAAATTTATGCAATTTTGCCCGAAAATAAGGGAAATTTGTGCCTTTTTGCTCCAAAATGTAGGGAATTTCTGCCTTTTGCCCCAAAATATGGGGAATTTCAGCATTTTACCTCAAAATAAGGGGAATTTCAGCCTTTTTCAACCAAAATATGGGGAATTTCTGCCTTTTTGCCACAAAATAAGAAAAATTTCTGCAATTCTGTACCAAAATAAAAGAAATTTCTAAAATTTTGCCTGAAAATATGGAAAATTTCTGCAATTTTGCCCCAAAATAAGGAAAATTTCTGCCTTTTTGCCACAAAATAAGGGGAATTTCTGTCTTTTTGCCCCAAAATAAAAGGAATTTCAACCTTTTTACCTCATAATAAGGGGAATCTCTGCCTTTTTGCCCCAAAATATGGGGAATTTCTGCATTTTTACCTCAAAATAAAGAAGATTTTTGCAATTTTGAACCAAAATAAAAGAATTTTCTGCCTTTTTGCCCCAAAATAAGAGAAATTCCTGCCTTTTTTTCCCTGAAATAAGTGAAATTTCTGCAATTTTGCCCAAAATAAGAAAAATTTCTGCAATTATGCCACAAAATAAGGGAAATTTTTGCAAATTTGCCTCAAAATAAGGGGAATTTCTGATTTTGCCGTGAAATAAGGAGAATTTCTGTCTTTTTGCCCCAAAATAATGTGAATTTCTGCATTTTCCCTCAAAATTAGGGGAATTTGTGCAATTTTGCTTCAAAATACGGGGAATTTCTGCCTTATTGCACCAAAATAAAGGGAATTTCTGAATTTTTGCACCAATATAAAGTGGAATTTCTGAGATTTTGCTCCAAAATACAGAAAATTTCTGCCTTATTGCCCGAAATTAAGTGGAATTTCTGCCTTTTTGCCCTGAAATATTTGAAATTTCTGCAATTTTACACCAAAATAAGGGGAATTTCTATTTTTAGCCCCAAAATTAGGGGAATTTCTGCTTTTTGCCCAAAATAAGGCAAATTTCTGACTTTTTGCCCTGAAATAAGTGAAATTTCTGCAATTTTGTCCCAAAATAAGGGGAATTTCTGCCTTTTTGCCCAAAATAAGGGGAATTTCAGCATTTTACCTCCAAATAAGTGGAAATTCTGCCTTTTTGCCACAAAATATGGGGAATTACTGCCTTATTGCTTCAAATAAGGAAAATTTCTGCTTTTCTGCCCCAATTAACAAGAATTTCTGCCTTTTTGCCACAAAGTAAATGAAATTTTTGCCTTTTTGCCCTAAAATGAGGGGAATTTCATCCTTTTTACCTCAAAATAAGGTGAATTTCTGCCTTTTACCCCATAATATGGGGAATTTCTATCTTTTTGTTCCAAAATAAGAAAAATTTCTTCAACTTTGTACGAAAATAAAAGAAATTTCTGCTTTTTGTCCCAAAATAAAAGAAATTTCTGAATTTTTGCCCTGAAATAAATGAAATTTCTGCAATTTTGCCCGAAAATAAGGAAAATTTGTGCATTATTGCCCCAAAATAAAGAAAATTTCTGCAATTTTGTAGCAAAATAAAAGAAATTTCTGCCTTTTTGCCCCAAAATAAGAGAAATTCCTGCTTTCTTTCCCTGAAATAAGTGAAATTTCTGCAATTTTGGCCAAAATAAGAAAAATTTCTGCAATTTTGCCACAAAAAAGGGAAATTTCTTAATTTTAGCCCCAAAATAAGAGTAATTTTTGCCTTTTTACCTCAAAATAAGTGAAATTTCTGCCTTTTTACCCAAAAATAAACTGAATTTCTGTCTTTTTGCCCAAAAATAAAAGGAATTTTGAATTTTGCCTAGAAATAAGTGAAATTTCTGCAATTTCGCCCCAAAATTAGGGAAATTTCTGCCTTTTTGCCACAAAATAAAGGGAATTTCTGCATTTTTGCCCAAAATAAAGAAAATTTCTGCAATTTTGTACCAAAATAAAAAAAATTTCTGCCTTTTTGCCCCAACATAAGAGAAATTCCTGCCTTCTTTCCCTGATATAAGTGAAATTTCTGCAATTTTGCCCAAAATAAAAAAAATTGCTGCAATTTTGCCACAAAAAAGGGAAATTTCTTCATTTTAGCCACAAAATAAGAGTAATTTCTCCCTTTTTACCTCAAAATAAGTGAAATTTCTGCCTTTTTACCTAAAAATAAACGGAATTTCTGTCTTTTTGCCCCAAAATAAAAGGAATTTTTGAATTTTGCCTTGAAATAAGTGAAATTTCTGCAATTTTGCCCTAAAATAAGAAAAATTTCTGCCTTTTTGCCACAAAATAAGGTGAATTTGTGCATTTTTGCCCCAAAATAAAGAAAATTTCTGCAATTTTGTACCAAAATAAAAGAAATTTCTGCCCTTTTGCCCCAAAATAAGAGAAATTTCTGCCTTCTTTCCCAGAAATAAGTGAAATTTCTGCAATTTTGCCCAAAATACGAAAAATTTCTG
Organism: Micromys minutus; assembly: GCF_963924665.1. Taxonomy (NCBI): domain Eukaryota; kingdom Metazoa; phylum Chordata; class Mammalia; order Rodentia; family Muridae; genus Micromys; species Micromys minutus. The sequence goes on along the minus strand of NW_027667674.1, from coordinate 302,336 downwards.
CCTTTTTGCCACAAAATAAGGTGAATTTCTGCATTTTTGTTCCAAAATAAAGAAAATTTCTGAAATTTTGTACCAAAATAAAAGAAATTTCTGCCCTTTTGCCCCAAAATAAGAGAAATTTCTGCCTTCTTTCCCTGAAATAAGTGAAATTTCTGCAATTTTGCCCAAAATAAAAAAAATTTCTGCAATTTTCCACAAAATAAGGGAAATTTCTGCAATTTTGCCCCAAAATAAGGGGAATTTCTGACGTTATGCCCTGAAATAAAAAGAATTTCTGTCTTTTTGCCCCAAAATAATTTGAATTTCTGCAATTTCCCTCAAAATTATATGAATTTGTGCAATTTTCCTCAAAACTCGGGGAATTTCTGCCTTATTACACCAAAATGAAAGGAATTTCTGCATTTTTGCACCATTATAAGGGGAATTTCTGAGATTTTGCTTCAAAATACGGAAAATTTTTGCCTTATTGCCTAAAATTAAGTGGTATTTCTGCCTTTTTGCACTGAAATGTTTGAAATTTCTGCAATTTTACCCCAAAATAAGAAGAATTTCTTTTTTTCGCCCCAAAATTAGGGGAATTTCTGTTTTTTGCCCCAAAATAAAGCAAATTTCTGACTTTTTGCCCTAAAATAAGTGAAATTTCTGCAATTTTGCCCCAAATAAGGGGAATTTCTGCCTTTTGCCCAAAATAAGGGGAATTTCAGCATTTTACCTCCAAATAAGGAGAATTTGTGCCTTTTTGCCACAAAATATGGGGAATTTCTGCATCATTGCCCCCAAATAAGGAAAGTTTCTGCTTTTCTTCAAAAATTAATGGGAATTTCTGCCTTTTTGCCACAAAATAAAGGGAATTTCTGACTTTTTGCCCCAAAATAAAAGGAATTTCTGAATTTTTGCCCTGAAATAAATGAAATGCAATTTTGCCCGAAAATAAGGAACATTTGTGCCTTTTTGCCCCAAAATGTAGGAAATTTCTGCCTTTTTGCCCCAAAATATAAGGAATTTCGGCATTTTACCTCAAAATAAAGGAAATTTCAGCCTTTTTGCACCAAAATATGGGGAATTTCTGACTTTTTGCCACAAAATAAGAAAAATTTCTGCAATTCTGTACCAAAATAAAATAAATTTCTAAAATTTTGCCCGAAAATAAGAAAAATTTTCGCAATTTTGCCCCAAAATAAGGGAAATTTCTGCTTTTGCCACAAAATAAGGGGAATTTCTGTCTTTTAGCCCCAAAATAAAAGGAATTTCAGCCTTTTTCGCTCATAATAAGGGGAATCTCTGCCTTTTTGCCCCAAAATATGGGAAATTTCTGCATTTTTGCCTCAAAATAAAGAAAATATCTGCAATTTTGTACCAAAATAAAAGAAATTTCTGCCTTTTTGCCCCAAAATAAAAGAAATTCCTGCCTTCTTTCCCTGAAATAAGTGAAATTTCTGCAATTTTGCACAAAATAAGAAAAATTTCTGCAATTTTGCCACAAAATAAGGGAAATTTCTGCAATTTTTCCCCAAAATAAGAGGAATTTCTGACTTTTTGCCGTGAAATAAGGAGAATTTCTGTCTTTTTGCCCAAAATAATGTGAATTTCTGCATTTTCCCTCAAAATTAGGTGAATTTGTGCAATTTTGCTTCAAAATATGGGGAATTTCTGCCTTATTGCACCAAAATAAAGAGAATTTCTGCAATTTTGCTCTAAAATAAGGGAAATTTCTGCCTTTTTGCCACAAAATAAGGGGAATTTCTCTATTTTTGCCTCAAAATAAAGAAAATTTCTGCAATTTTGTACCAAAATAAAAGAAATTTCTGCCTTTTTGCCCCAAAATAAGAGAAATTCCTGCCTTCTTTCCCTGAAATAAGTGAAATTTCTGCAATTTTGCACAAAATAAGAAAAATTTCTGCAATTTTGCCACAAAATAAGGGAAATTTCTGCAATTTTGCCCCAAAATAAGGGGAATTTCTGACATTTTGCCGTGAAATAAGGAGAATTTCTGTCTTGTTGCCCAAAATAATGTGAATTTCTGCATTTTCCCTCAAAATTAGGGAAATTAGTGCAATTTTGCTTCAAAATATTGGGAATTTCTGCCTTATTGCACCAAAATAAAGGGAATTTCTGCAATTTTGCCCCAAAATAATGGAAATTCCTGCCTTTTTGCCACAAAATAAGGGGAATTTCTGCATTTTTGCCCCAAAATAAAGAAAATTTCTGCAATTTTGTAACAAAATAAAAGAAATTTCTGCCTTTTTGCCCCAAAATAAGAGAAATTCCTGCCTTCTTTCCCTGAAATAAGTGAAATTTCTGCAATTTTGCCCAAAATAAGAAAAATTTCTGCAATTTTGCCACAAAACAGGGAAATTTCTTCATTTTAGCCCCAAAATAAGAGTAATTTCTGCCTTTTAACCTCAAAATAAGTGAAATTTCTGCTTTTTTATTCAAAAATAAAAAAAATTTCTGTCTTTTTGCCCCAAAATAAAAGGAATTTTTGAATTTTGCCTTGAAATAAGTAAAATTTCTGTAATTTTGCCCCAAAATAAGGGAAATTTCTGCCTTTTTGCCACAAAATAAGGGGAATTTCTTCATTTTTGCCCCAAAATAAAGAAAATTTCTGCAATTTTGTACCAAAATAAAAGAAATTTCTGCCCTTTTCCCTCATAATAAGAGAAATTCCTGCCTTCTTTACCTGAAATAAGTGAAATTTCTGCAATTTTGCCCAAAATAAGAAAAATTTCTGCAATTTTGCCACAAAATAAGGGAAATTTCTGATTTTTTGCCCTGAAATAAGCGAAATTTCTGCAATTTTGTCCCAAAACAAGGGGAATTTCTGCCTTTTTGCCCAAAATAAGGGGAATTTCAGCATTTTACCTCCAAATAAGGGGAATTTCTGCCTTTTTGCCATAAAGTAAAGGAAATTTTTGCCTTTTTGCCCTAAAATAAAGGGAATTTCATCCTTTTTACGTCAAAATAAGGGGAATTTCTGCCTTTTACCCCAAAATATGGGGAATTTCTGCCTTTTGTTCTAAAATAAGAAAAATTTCTTCAACTTTGTACCAAAATAAAAGAAATTTCTGCTTTTTGTCTCAAAATAAAAGGAATTTCTGACTTTTTGCCCTGAAATAAATGAAATTTCTGCAATTTGCCCGAAAATAAGCAAAATTTGTGCCTTTTTGCCCCAAAATGAGAAAAATTTCTGCCTTTTTGCCCCAAAATATGTGGAATTTCAGCATTTTACCTCAAAATAAGGGGAATTTCAGCGTTTTTGCACCAAAATATGGGGAATTTTAGCCTTTTTGCCACAATATAAGAAAAAATTTCTGCAATTCTGTACCAAAATAAAAGAAATTTCTAAAATTTTGCCCCAAAATAAGGGAAATTTCTGCAATTTTGCCCCAAAATAAGGGAAAGTTCTTCAATTTTGCCCCAAATTAAGGGGAATTTCTGACTTTTTGCCGCAAAATAAGGAGAATTTCTGTATTTTTCCCCAAAATAAAGGGAATTTCTGCCTTTTTGCCCCAAAATTAGGGGAGTTTCTGCAATTTTGCTTCAAAATACAAGGAATTTCTGCCTTTTTTCCCGAAAATAAGGGGAACTTTTGCTTTTGCCCCAAATAAAGGGAATTTCTGCATTTTTGCCCCGATATTAGGGGAATTTCTGCAATTTTGCTCTAAAATACGGGGAATTTCTGCCTTTTTGCCCGAAAATAAAGGATTTTCTGCCTTTTTGCCCCCAAATAAGGGAAATTTCTGCAATTTTATCCCAAAATAAGGGGAATTTCTGCCTTTTTGCTTCAAAATATAAGGAATTTCTGCCTTTTTGCCCCAAAATAAGAAATATTTCTGCAATTTTGCCCCAAAATAAAAGAAATTTCTAACTTTTTTCCCAAAAATAAAGGAAATTTAAGCCTTTTTACCTGAAAATAAGTGAAATTTCTGCAATTTTGCCCCAAATAAGGAAAATTTCTGCAATTTTGCCCCATAATAAGGTAAATTTCTGCAATTTTGCCCCAAATTAAAGGAAATTTCTGGAATTTTGCCCCATAATAAGGGGAATTTCTGATTTTTGCCCCAAAATAAAGGGAATGTCTGCCTTTTGCCCCAAAATTAGGGGAATTTCTGCAATTTTGCTTCAAAATCAGGGGAATTTCTGCCTTTTTGCCCGAAAATAAGGAAAATGCATACCTTTTTTCCATAAAAAAGGAAAATTTCTTCATTTTTGCACCAAATTAAGAGGAACTTCTGCCTTTTGCCTCTAAATAAGTGGAATTTCTGTCTTTTTTACCCCAAAACAAAGGGAATTTCTGTAATTTTGGCCCAAAATAAGGGGAATTTATGATTTATTACCCTGAAATAAGTGAAATTTCTGCAATTTTTCCCCAAAATAAAGAAAAATTCTTCCTTTTTGCCCCCAAATAAGAGGAATTTCAGCCTTTTTACCTCAAAATAAGGGAAATTTCTGCATTTTTGCCACAATATATTAGGAATTTCTGCCTTTTTGCCCTAAAATAAAGGAAATTTCTGGAATTTTGCCCAAAAATATGTGGAATTTCTGAGTTTTGCCACAAAATAAAAAGAATTTCTGTCTTTTTGCCCCAACATATAGAGAATTTCTTCCGTTTTGCCTCACAATTAGGGGAATTTCTGCTTTTTGCCACAAAATAAGGCAAATTTCTGTCTTTTTGCCCTAAAATAAGTGAAATTTCTGCATTTTGCCCCAAAACAAGGGGAATTTCTGCCTTTTGCCCAAAATAAGGGGAATTTCAGCATTTTACCTCCAAATAAGGGGAATTTCTGACTTTTTGCCACAAAATATGGGGAATTTCTGCATTATTGCCCCCAAATAAAGAAAGTTTCTGCTTTTCTGCCCCAATTAATCGGAATTTCTGCATTTTTGCCACAAAATAAAGGGAATTTCTGCCTTTTTGCCCCAAAATAAGAGGAATTTCAGCCTTTTTACCTTAAAATATGGGGAATTTCTGCCTTTTGCCCCAAAATATGGGGAATTTCTGCCTTTTTGTTCCAAAATAAGAAAAATTTCTTCAACTTTGTACCAAAATAAAAGAAATTTCTGCTTTTTGCCCCAAAATAAAAGGAATTTCTGACTTTTTGCCCTGAAATAAGTGAAATTTCTGCAATTTTGCCCGAAAATAAGGGAAATTTGTGCCTTTTTGCCCCAAAATGTAGGGAGTTTCTGCCTTTTTGCCCCAAAATATGGGGAATTTCAGCATTTTAACTCAAATTAAGGGGAATTTCAGACTTTTTGCACCAAAATATGGGGAATTTCTGCCTTCTTGCCACAAAATAAGAAAAATTTCTGCAATTCTGTACCAAAATAAGGGAAATTTCTGCCTTTTTGCCACAAAATAAGGGGAATTTCTGTCTTTTTGCCCCAAAATAAAAGGAATATCAACATTTTTACCTCATAATAAGTGGAATCTCTGCCTTTTTGCCCCATAATATGGGGAATTTTTGCATTTTTGCCTCAAAATAAAGAAAATTTCTGCAATTTTGTACCAAAATAAAAGAAATTTCTGCCTTTTTGCACCAAAATAAGAGAAATTCCTGCCTTCTTTCCCTGAAATAAGTGAAATTTCTGCAATTTTGCCCAATATAAAAAAAAAATTCTGAAATTTTGCCATAAAATAAGGGAAATTTCTGCAATTTTGCCCCAAAATAAGCGGAAATTCTGACTTTTTGCTGTGAAATAAGGAGAATTTCTGTCTTTTTGCCCCAAAATAATGTGAATTTCTGCATTTTCCCTAAAAATTAAGGGAATTTGTGCAATTTTGCTTCAAAATACGGGGAATTTCTCCCTTATTGAACCAAAATAAAGGGAATTTCTGCAATTTTGCCCCAAAATAAGGGAAATTTCTGCCTTTTTCCCACAAAATAAGAGGAATTTCTGCATTTTTGCCCCAAAATAAAGAAAATTTCTTCAATTTTGTACCAAAATAAAAGAAATTTCTGCCTTTTTGCCCTAAAGTAAGAAAAATTCCTGCCTTCTTTTTCTGAAATAAGTATAATTTCTGCAATTTTGCCCAAAATAAGGAAAATTTCTGCAATTTTGCCACAAAAAATGGAAATTTCTTCATTTTAGCCCCAAAATAAGAGAAATATCTGCCTTTTTTACCTCAAAATAAGTGAAATTTCTGCCTTTTTACCCAAAAATAAACGAAATTTCTTTCTTTTTGCCTCAAAATAAAAGAAATTTTTGAATTTTTCCTTGAAATAATTGAAATTTCTGCAATTTTTCCCCAAAATAAGGGAAATTTCTGCCTTTTTGCCACAAAATAAAAAGAATTTCTGCATTTTTGCCCCAAAATAAAGAAAATTTCTGCAATTTTGTACCAAAAAAAAGAAATTTCTGCACTTTTGCTCTAAAATAACAGTAATTCCTGCCTTCTCTCCCTGAAATACGTGAAATTTCTGCAATTTTGCCAAAAATAAGAAAAATTTCTGCTATTTTGCCACAAAATAAGGGAAATTTCTGCAATTTTCTTACAAAATAAGGGGAATTTCTTACCTTATGCCCTGAAATAAGGAGAATTTCTGCCTTTTTGCCCCAGAATAATTTGATTTTCTGCATTTTCACTCAAAATTAGATGAATTTGTGCACTTTTGCTTCAAAACACGGGGAATTTCTGCCTTATTACACAAATATAAAGGGAATTTCTGCATTTTTGCACCATTATAAGGGGAATTTCTGAAATTTTGCTCCAAAATATGGAAAATTTCTGACTTATTGCCTAAAATTAAGTGGAATTTCTGCCTTTTTGCCCTGAAATATTTGAAATTTCTCCAATTTTACCCCAAAATAAGGGGAATTTCTGTTTTTGGCCCCAAAATTAGGGGAATTTCTGCTTTTTGCCCCAAAATAAGGGAAATTACTGACGTTTTGCACTAAAATAAGTAAAATTTTTGCAATTTTGCCCCAAAATAAGGGGAATTTCTGCCTTTTGCTAAAATAAGAAGAATTTCAGCATTTTACCTCCAAATAAGGGGAATTTCTTCCTTTTTGCCACAAAATATGGGGAATTTCTGCATTATTGCCCCCAAATAAGGAACGTTTCTGCTTTTCTGCCCCAATTAATGGGAATTCTGCCTTTTTGCCACAAAATAAAGGGAATTTCTGCTTTTTGCCCCAAAATAAGGGGAATTTCAGCCTGTTTACCTCAAAATACAAGGAATTTCTGCCTTTTGCCCCATAATATTGGGAATTCCTGCCTTTTTGTTCCAAAATAAGAAAAATTTCTTCAACTTTGTACCAAAATAAAAGAAATTTCTGCTTTTTGCCCCAAAATAAAAGGAATTTCTGACTTTTTGCCCTGAAATAAATGAAATTTCTGCAATTTTGCCCGAAAATAAGGGAAATTTGTCCCTTTTTGCCCCAAAATGTAGGGAATTTCTGCCTTTTTGCCCCAAAATATAAGGAATTTCAGCATTTTACCTCAAAATAAGGGAAATTTCAGCCTTTTTGCCCCAAAATATGGGGAATTTCAGCATTTTACCGCAAAATAAGGGGAATTTCAGCCTTTTTGCACCAAAATATGGGGAATTTCTGCCTTTTTGCCACAAAATAAAAAAAATTTCTGCAAGTCTTTACCAAAATAAAAGAAATTTCTAAAATTTTGCCCCAAAATAAGGGAAATTTCTCCAATTTTGCCCCAAAATAAGGGAAATTTCTGCCTTTTTGCCACAAAATAAGGGGAAATTCTTTCTTTTTGCCCCAAAATAAAAGAAATTTCAGCCTTTTTACCTCATAATAAGGGGAATCACTGCCTTTTTGCCCCAAAATATGGGGAATTTCTGCATTTTTGCCTCGAAATAAAAAAAATTTTTGCAATTTTGATCCAAAATAAAAGAAATTTCTGCCTTTTTGCCCCAAAATAAGAGAAATTCCTGCCTTCTTTCCCTGAAATAAGTGAAATTTCTGCAATTTTGCCCAAAATAAGAAAAATTTCTGCAATTTTGCCACAAAATAAGAAAAATTTTTGCAATTTTGCCCCAAAATAAGGGGAATTTCTGACTTTTTGCCGTGAAATAAGGAGAATTTCTGTCTTTTTGCCCCAAAATAATGTGAATTTCTGCATTTTCCCTCAAAATTAGGGGAATTTGTGCAATTTTGCTTCAAAATACAGGGAATTTCTGCCTTATTGCACCAAAATAAAGGGAATTTCTGCATTTTTGCACCAATATAAGGGGAATTTCTGAGATTTTGCTGCAAAATACAGAAAATTCTGCCTTATTGCCCGAAATTAAGTGGAATTTCTGCTTTTTGCCCTGAAATATTTGAAATTTCTGCAATTTTACCCCAAAATAAGGCGAATTTCTATTTTTGGCCACAAAATTAGGGGAATTTCTGCTTTTTGCCCCAAAATAAGGCAAATTTCTGACTTTTTGCCCTGAAATAAGTGAAATTACTGCAATTTTGTCCCTAAATAAAGGGAATTTCTGCCTTTTTGCCCAAAATAAGGGGAATTTCAGCATTTTACCTCCAAATAAGTGGAATTTCTGCCTTTTTGCCACTAAATATGGGGAATTACTGCCTTATTGCCTTCAAATAAAGAAAATTTCTGCTTTTCTGCCACAATTAACAAGAATTTCTGCCTTTTTGCCACAAAGTAAAGGAAATTTTTGCCTTTTTGCCCTAAAATAAGTGGAATTTCATCCTTTTTACCTCAAAATAAGGGGAATTTCTGCCTTTTACCCCAAAATATGGGGAATTTCTGCTTTTTTGTTCCAAAATAAGAAAAATTTCTTCAACTTTGTACCAAAATAAAAGAAAGTTCTGCTTTTTGTCCCAAAATAAAAGGAATTTTTGAATTTTTGCCCTGAAATAAATGAAATTTCTTCAATTTTGCCCGCAAATAAGGAAAATTTGTGCCTTTTTGCTCCAAAATGAGGGAAATTTCTGCCTTTTTGCGCCAAAATATGGGTAATTTCAGCATTTTACCTCAAAATAAGAAGAATTTCAGCCTTTTTGCACCAAAATATGGGGAATTTTAGCCTTTTTGCCACAATATAAAAAAAATTTCTGCAATTTTGTACCAAAATAAAAGAAATTTCTAAAATTATGCCCCAAAATAAGAAAAATTTCTGCAATTTTGCCTCAAAATAAGGGGAATTTCTGACTTTTTGGCGCGAAATAAGGAGATTTCTGTATTTTTGCCCCAAAATAAAGGGAATTTCTGCCTTTTTGCCCCAAAATTAGGGGAGTTTCTTCAATTTTGCTTCAAAATACAAGGAATTTCTGCCTTTTTTCCCGAAAATAAGGGGAACTTCTGCTTTTGCCCCAAATAAAGGGAATTTCTGCATTTTTGCCCCGATATTAGCGGAATTTCTGCAATTTTGCTGCAAAATACGGGGAATTTGTGCATTTTTGCCCGAAATTAAAATGATTTTCTGCCTTTTTGCCTCCAAATAAGAAAAATTTTTGAAATTTTACACCAAAATAAGGGGAATTTCTGCCTTTTTGCCCCAAAATTAGAAATATTTCTGCAATTTTGCCCCAAAATAAGGGGAATTTCTCACTTTTTGCCCAAAATAAAGGAAATTTCAGCCTTATAACCTGAAAATAAGTGAAATTTCTGCAATTTTGCCCCAAATAAGGGAAATTTCTGCAATTTTGCCCCAAAATGAGGTAAATTTCTGCAATTTTGCCCCAAATTAAAGGAAATTTCTGGAATTTCGCCTCAAAATAAGGGAAATTTCTGATTTTTGCCCAAAAATAAAGGAAATGTCTGCCTTTTGCCCCAAAATTAGGGGAATTTCTGCAATTTTGCTTCAAAATAAGAGGAATTTCTGCCTTTTTGCCCGAAAATAAGGGGAATGCATACCTTTTTGCCATAAAAAAGGGAAATTTCTTCATTTTTGCGCCAAATTAAGTGGAACTTCTGCCTTTTGCGTCTAAATAAGTGGAATTTCTGTCTTTTTTACCCAAAAACAAAGGGAATTTCTGTCTTTTTTGCCCCAAAATAAGGGGAATTTCTGACTTATTACCCTGAAATAAGTGAAATTTCGGCAATTTTGCCCCAAAATAAGGAAAAATTCTTCTTTTTTTCCCCCAAATAAGAGGAATTTCAGCCTTTTTACCTCAAAATAAGAAGAATGTCTGAGTTTTGCCACAAAATATGGAGAATTTCTGTCTTTTTGCCCCAACATATAGGGAATTTCAGCCGTTTTGCCTCACAATTAGGGGAATTTCTGCAATTTTGCTTCAAAATACGGGGAATTTCTGCTTTTTTGCCTAAAATAAGGGGAATGTATAACTTTTGCCACAAAAAAGAGAAATTTCTTCATTTTAGCTCCAAAATAAGAGTAATTTCTGCCTTTTTACCTCAAAATAAGTGAAATTTCTGCCTTTTTACCCAAAATAAATGGAATTTCTGTCTTTTTGCCCCAAAATAAAAGAAATTTTTGAATTTTGCCTTGAAATAAGTGAAATTTCTGCAATTTTGCTCCAAAATAAGGGTAAATTCGGCCTTTTTGCCACAAAATAAGGGGAATTTCTGCATTTTTGTCCCAAAATAAAGAAAATTTCTGCAATTTTGTACCAAAATAAAAGAAATTTCTGCCTTTTTGCCCCAAAATAAGAGAAATTCCTGCCTTCTTTCCCTGAAATAAGTGAAATTTCTGTAATTTTGCCCAAAATAAGAAAAATTTCTTCAATTTTGCCACAAAAAAGAGAAATTTCTTCCTTTTAGCCCCAAAATAAGAGTAATTTCTGCCTTTTTACCTCAAAATAAGTGAAATTTCTGACTTCTACCCAAAAATAAACGGAATTTCTGTCTTTTTGCCCCAAAATAAAAGGAATTTTTGAAATTTGCCTTGAAATAAGTGCAATTTCTGCAATTTTGCCCTAAAATAAGGGAAATGTCTGCGTTTTTGCCAAAAAATCAGGGGAATTTCTGCATTTTAACCCCAAAATAAAGAAAATTTCTGCAATTTTGTACCAAAATAAAAGAAATTTCTACCCTTTTGCCCCAAAATAAAAGAAATTCCTACCTTCTTTCCCTGAAATAAGTGAAATTTCAGCATTTTGCCCAAAATAAAAAAATTTCTGCAATTTTGCAACAAAATAAGGGATATTTCTGCAATTTTGCCCAAAAATAAGGGGAATTTCTGACGTTTTGCCCTGAAATAAAGAGAATTTCTGTCTTTTTGCCCCAAAATAATTTGAATTTCTGCATTTTCCCTCAAAATTAGATGAATTTGTGCAATTTTGCTTCAAAACACGGGAATTTCTGCCTTATTACACCAAAAGAAAGGGAATTTCTGCATTTTTGCACCAATATAAGGGGAATTTCTGAGATATTGCTCCAAAATACAGAAAATTTCTGCCTTATTGCCTAAAATTAAGTGGAATTTCTGCCTTTTTGTACTGAAATATTTGAAATTTCTGCAATTTTACACCAAAATAAAGGAAATTTCTGTTTTTGGCCCCAAAATTAGGAAAATTTCTGCTTTTTGCCCCAAAATAAGGCAAATTTCTGACTTTTTGCCCTAAAATAAGTGAAATTTCTGCAATTTTGCCGCAAAATAAGGCGAATTTCTGCCTTTTGCCCAAACTAAGGGGAATTTCAGCATTTTACCTCCAAATAAGGGGAATTTCTTCCTTTTTGCCACAAAATATGGGGAATTTCTGCATTATTGCCCCCAAATAAGGAAAGTTTCTGCTTTTCTGCCCCAATTAATGGGAATTTCTGCCTTTTTGCCACAAAATAAAGGGAATTTCTGCCTTTTTGCCCCAAAATAAGGGGAATTTCAGCCTTTTTACCTCAAAATAAGGGGAATTTCTGCCTTTTGCCCCAAAATATGGAGAATTTCTGCCTTTTTGTTCCAAAATAAGAAAAATTTCTTCAACTTTGTACCAAAATAAAAGAAATTTCTGCTTTTTGCCCCAAAATAAAAGGAATTTCTGACTTTTTGCCCTGAAATAAATGAAATTTCTGCAATTTTGCCCAAAAATAAGGGAAATTTGTGCCTTTTGCCCCAAAATGTAGGGAATTTCTGCCTTTTTGCCCCAAAATATGGGGAATTTCAGCATTTTACCTCAAAATAAGGGGAATTTCAGCCTTTTTGCACCAAAATATGGGAAATTTCTGCCTTTTTGCCACAAAAGAAGAAAAATTTCTGCAATTCTGTACCAATATAAAAGAAATTTCTAAAATTTTGCCCCAAAATAAGGGAAATTTCTGCAATTTTGCCCCAAAATAAGGGGAATTTCTGACTTTTTGCAGTGTAATAAGGAGAATTTCTGTCTTTTTGCCCAAAAATAATGTGAATTTCTCCATTTTCCCTCAAAATTAGGGGAATTTGTGCAATTTTGCTTCAAAACACGGGGAATTTCTACCTTATTGCACCAAAATAAAGGGAATTTCTGCATTTTTGCACCAATATAAGGGGAATTTCTGAGATTTTGCTCCAAAATACAGAAAATTTCTGCCTTATTGCCTGAAATTAAGTGGAATTTCTGCCTTTTTGCCCTGAAATATTTTAAATTTCTGCCATTTTACCCAAAAATAAGGGGAATTTCTATTTTTGTCCCTAAAATTAGGGGAATTTCTGTTTTTTCCCCCAAAATAAGGCAAATTTCTGACTTTTTGCCCTGAAATAAGTGAAATTTCTGCAATTTTGTCCCAAAATAAGGGGAATTTCTGCCTTTTTGCCCAAAATAAGGGGAATTTCAGCATTTTACCTCCAAATAAGGGGAATTTCTGCCTTTTTGCCACTAAATATGGGGAATTACTGCCTTATTGCCTTCAAATGAGGAAAATTTCTGCTTTTCTGCCCCAATTAACAAGAATTTCTTCCTTTTTGCCACAAAGTAAAGGAAATTTTTGCCTTTTTGCCCTAAAATAAGGGGAATTTCATTCTTTTTACCTCAAAATAAGGGGAATTTCTGCCTTTTACCCCAAAATATGGGGAATTTCTGCCTTTTTGTTCCAAAATAAGAAAAATTTCTTCAACTTTGTACCAAAATAAAAGAAATTTCTGCTTTTTGTCCCAAAATAAAAGGAATTTTTGACTTTTTGCTCTGAAATAAATGAAATTTCTTCAATTTTGCCTGAAAATAAGAAAAATTTGTGCCTTTTTGTCCCAAAATGAGGGAAATTTCTGCTTTTTTGCGCCAAAATATGGGGAATTTCAGCATTTTACCTCAAAATAAGATTAATTTCAGCCTTTTTGCACCAAAATATGTGGAATTTTAGCCTTTTGCCACAATATAAGAAAAATTTCTGCAATTCTGTACCAAAATAAAAGAAATTTCTAAAATTGGCCGCAAAATAAGGGAAATTTCTGCAATTATTCCCCAAAATAAGGGAAAGTTCTTCAATTTTGCCCCAAAATAAGGGGAATTTCTGACTTTTTGCCACGAAATAAGGAGAATTTCTGTATTTTTGCCCCAAAATAAAGGGAATCTCTGCCTTTTTGCCCCAAAATTAGGGGAGTTTCTGCAATTTTGCTTCAAAATACAAGGAATTTCTGCCTTTTTTTCCGAAAATAAGGGGAACTTCTGCTTTGCCCCAAATAAAGGGAATTTCTCCATTTTTGCCCCGATAATAGGGGAATTTCTACAATTTTGCTGCAAAATACGGGAAATTTATCCATTTTTGCCCGAAATTAAAAGGATTTTCTGCCTTTTTGCCCCCAAATAAAAGAAATTTCTGCAATTTTACCCCAAAATAAGGGGAATTTCTAAATTTTGCCCCAAAATAAGAAATATTTCTGCAATTTTGCCACAAAATAAGGGGAATTTCTCACTTTTTGCCCCAAAATAAAGGAAATTTCAGACTTTTTAGCTGAAAATAAAGAAATTTCTGCAATTTTGCCCCAAATAAGGGAAATTTTTGCAATTTTGCCTCAAAATGAGGTAAATTTCTGCAATTTTGCCCCAAATTAAAGGAAATTTCTGGAATTTCGCCTCAAAATAAGGGGAATTTCTGATTTTTGCCCCAAAATAAAGGGAATGTCTGCCTTTTGCCACAAAATTAAAGAAATTTCTGCAATTTTGCTTCAAAATAAAAGGAATTTCTGCTTTTTTGCCCGAAAATAAGGGGAATGCATAACTTTTTGCCATAAAAAAGGGAAATTTCTTCATTTTTGCGCCAAATTAAGAGGAAGTTCTGCCTTTTGCGTCTAAATAAGTGGAATTTCTGTCTTTTTTACCCAAAAACAAAGGGAATGTCTGTCTTTTTTGCCCCAAAATAAGTGGAATTTCTGACTTATTACCCTGAAATAAGTGAAATTTCTGCAATTTTGTCCAAAAATATGGAAAAATTCCTCCTTTTTGCCCCCAAATAAGAGGAATTTCAGCCTTTTTACCTCAAAATAAGGGGAATTTCTGAGTTTTGCCACAAAATAAGGAGAATTTCTGTATTTTTGCCCCAACATATAGGGAATTTCGGGTTTTTTGCATCACAATTAGGGGAATTTCTGCAATTTTGCTTCAAAATACGAGGAATTTCTGCTTTTTTGCCTGAAAATAAGGGGAATGTATACCTTTTGCCACAAAAAAGGTAAATTCCTTCATTTTAGCCCCAAAATAAGAGTAATTTCTGCCTTTTTACCTCAAAATAAGTGAAATTTCTGCCTTTTTACCCAAAAAAAGGAATTTCTGTGTTTTTGCCCCAAAATAAAAGGAATTTTTGAATTTTGCCTTGAAATAAGTGAAATTTTTGTAATTTTGCCCCAAAATAAGGGAAATTTCTGTTTTTTTTGCCAAAAAATAAGGGGAATTTCTGCATTTTTGCCCCAAAATAAAGAAAATTTCTGAAATTTTGTACCAAAATAAAAGAAATTTCTGCCTTTTTGCCCCAAAATAATAGAAATTCCTGCCTTCTTTCCCTGAAATAAGTGAAATTTCTGCAATTTTGTCCAAAATAAGAAAGAAATTTCTTCATTTTAGCCCCAAAATAATAGTAATTTCTGCCTTTTTACCTCAAAATAAGTGAAATTTCTGCCTTTTTACCCAAAAATAAATGGAATTTCTGTCTTTTTGCCCCAAAATAAAAGGAATTTTTGAATTTTGCCTTGAAATAAGTGAAATTTTTGCAATTTTGCCCAAAAATAAGGGAAATTTCTGCCTTTTTGCCACAAAATCAGGGGAATTTCTTCATTTTTACCCCAAAATAAAGAAAATTTCTGCAATTTTGTACCAAAATACAAGAAATTTCTGCCCTTTTGCCCCAAAATAACAGAAATTCCTACCTCCTTTTCCTGAAATAAGTAAAATTTCTGCAATTTTGCACAAAATAAGAAAAATTTCTGCAATTTTGCAACAAAATAAGGGATATTTCTGCAATTTTGCCCCAAAATAAGAGGAATTTCAAACGTTTTGCCCTGAAATAAGGAGAATTTCTGTCTTTTTGCCCCAAAATAATTTGAATTTCTGCATTTTACCTCAAAATTAGATGAATTTGTGCAATTTTGCTTCAAAACACAGGGAATTTTTGCCTTATTACACCAAAATAAAAGGAATTTCTGCATTTTTGCACCAATATAAGGGGAATTTCTGAGATATTGCTCCAAAATATGGAAAATTTCTGCCTTCTTGCCTAAAATTAAGTGGAATTTCTGCCTTTTTGCACTGAAATATTTGAAATTTCTGCAATTTTACCCGAAAATAAGGGGAATTTCTATTTTTGGCCCCAAAATTAGGGGAATTTCTGCTTTTTGCCCCAAAATAAGGGAAATTTCTGACTTTTTGCCCTAAAATAAGTGAAATTTCTGCAATTTTGCTCCAAAATAAGGGTAATTTATTTCTTTTGCTTAAAATAATGGGAATTTCAGCATTTTTCCTCCAAATAATGGGAATTTCTGCCTTTTTGCCACAAAATAAGGGGAATTTCTGTCTTTTTGCCCCAAAATAAAAGGAATTTCAGCCTTTTTACCTCATAATAAAGGGAATCTCTGCCTTTTTGCCCCAAAATATGGGGAATTTCTGCATTTTTGCCTCAAAATAAAGAAAATTTCTGCAATTTTGTACCAAAATAAAAGAAATTTCTGCCTTTTTGCCCCAAAATAAGAGAAATTCCTGCCTTCTTTCCCTGAAATAAGTGAAATTTCTGCAATTTTGCCCAAAATAAGAAAAATTTCTGCAATTTTGCCACAAAATAAGGGAAATTTCTGCAATTTTGCCCCAAAATAAGGGGAATTTCTGACTTTTTGCCGTGAAATAAGGAGAATTTCTTTCTTTTTGCCCCCAAATAATGTGAATTTCTGCATTTTCTCTCAAAATTAGGGGAATTTGTTCAATTTTGCTTCAAAATATGGGGAATTTCTGCCTTATTGCACCAAAATAAAGAAAATTTCTGCAATTTTGCCCTAAAATGAGGTAAATTTATGCTATTTTGCCCCAAATTAAAGGAAATTTCTGGAATTTCGCCTCAAAATAAGGGGAATTTCTGATTTTAGCCCCAAAATAAAGGGAATGTCTGCCTTTTGCCACAAAATTAGGGAAATTTCTGCAATTTTGCTTCAAAATAAAAGGAATTTCTGCCTTTTTGCCCGAAAATAAGGGGAATGCATACCTTTTTGCTATAAAAAAGGGAAATTTCTTCATTTTTGCACCAAATTAAAAGGAACTTCTGCCTTTTGCATCTAAATAAGTGGAATTTCTGTCTTTTTTACCCAAAAACAAAGGGAATTTCTGTCTTTTTTGCCCCAAAATAAAAGGAATTTCTGACTTATTACCCTGAAATAAGTGAAGTTTCTGCAATTTTGCCCAAAAATATGGAAAAATTCCTCCTTTTTGCCCCCAAATAAAAGGAATTTCAGCCTTTTTACCTCAAAATAAGGGGAATTTTTGAGTTTTGCCACAAAATAATGAGAATTTCTGTCTTTTTGCCCCAACATATAGGGAATTTCAGCCGTTTTGCCTCACAATTAGGGGAATTTCTGCAATTTTGCTTCAAAATACGAGGAATTTCTGCTTTTTTGCCTGAAAATAAGGGGAATGTATACCTTTTGCCACAAAAAAGGTAAATTCCTTCATTTAAGCCCCAAAATAAGAGTAATTTCTGCCTTTTTACCTCAAAATAGTGAAATTTCTGCCTTTTTACCCAAAAATAAAGGGATTTTCTGTCTTTTCCCCAAAATAAAAAGAATTTTTGAATTTTGCCTTGAAATAAGTGAAATTTCTGCAATTTTGCCCCAAAATAAGGGAAATTTCTGCCTTTTTGCCACAAAATCAGGGGAATTTCTGCATTTTTGCCCCAAAATAAAGAAAATTTCTGCAATTTTGTACCAAAATAAAAAAAATTTCTGCCTTTTTGCCCCAAAATAAAAGAAATTCCTGCCTTCTTTCCCTGAAATAAGTGAAATTTCTGCAATTTTGCCCAAAATAAAAAAAAATTTTTGCAATTTTGCCACAAAAAAAGAAATTTCTTCATTTTAGCCCCAAAATAAGAGTAATTTCTGACTTTTTACCTCAAAATAAGTGAAATTTCTGCCTTTTTACCCAAAAATAAACGGAATTTCTGTCTTTTTGCCCCAAAATAAAAGGAATTTTTGAATTTTGCCTTGAAATAAGTGAAATTTCTGCAATTTTGTCCCAAAATAAGGGAAGTTTCTGCCTTTTTGCCACAAAATCAGGGGAATTTCTGCATTTTTGCCCCAAAATAAAGATAATTTTTGCAATTTTGTACCAAAATAAAAGAAATTTCTGCCCTTTTGCCCCAAAATAAGAGAAATTCCTACCTTCTTATCCTGAAATAAGTGAAATATCTGCAATTTTGCCCAAAATAAGAAAAATTTCTGCAATTTTGCAACAAAATAAGGGATATTTCTGCAATTTTGCCCCAAAATAAGGGGAATTTCTGACGTTTTGCCCTGAAATAAGGAGAATTTCTGTCTTTTTGCCCCAAAATAATTTGAATTTCTGCATTTTACCTCAAAATTAGATGAATTTGTGCAATTTTGCTTCAAAACACGGGGAATTTCTGCCTTATTACACCAAAATAAAAGGAATTTCTGCATTTTTGCACCAATATAAGGGGAATTTCTGAGATATTGCTCCAAAATACGGAAAATTTCTGCCTTATTGCCTAAAATTAAGTGGAATTTCTGCCTTTTTGCACTGAAATATTTGAAATTTCTGCAATTTTACCCCAAAATAAGGGGAATTTCTATTTTTGGCCCCAAAATTAGGGGAATTTCTGCTTTTTGCCCCAAAATAAGGGAAATTTCTGACTTTTTGCCCTAAAATAAGTGAAATTTCTGCAATTTTGCCCCAAAATAAGGGGAATTTCTTTCTTTTGCTTAAAATAATGGGAATTTCAGCATTTTTCCTCCAAATAATGGAAATTTCTGTCTTTTTGCCCCAAAATAAAAGGAATTTCAGCTTTTTTACCTCATAATAATGGGAATCTCTGCCTTTTTGCCCCAAAATATGGGGAATTTCTGCATTTTTGCCTCAAAATAAAGAAAATTTCTGCAATTTTGTACCAAAATAAAAGAAATTTCTGCCTTTTTGCCCCAAAATAAGAGAAATTCCTGCCTTCTTTCCCTGAAATAAGTGAAATTTCTGCAATTTTGCCACAAAATAAGGGAAATTTCTGCAATTTTTCCCCAAAATAAGGGGAATTTCTGACTTTTTGCCGTGAAATAAGGAGAATTTCTTTCTTTTTGCCCCAAAATAATGTGAATTTCTGCATTTTCCCTTATAATTAGGGGAATTTGTGCAATTTTGCTTCAAAATATGGAGGGAGAATTTCTGCCTTATTGCACCAAAATAAAGGATATTTCTGCAATTTTGCCCCAAAATAAGGGAAATTTCTGCCTTTTTGCCACAAAATAAGGGGAATTTCTGCATGTTTGCCCCAAAATAATGAAAATTTCTGCAATTTTGTAACAAAATAAAAGAAATTTCTGCCTTTTTGCCTTAAAATAAGAGAAATTCCTGCCTTCTTTCCCTGAAATAAGTGAAATTTCTGCACTTTTGCCCAAAATAAGAAAAATTTCTGCAATTTTGCCACAAGAAAAGGAAATTTCTTCATTTTAGCCCCAAAATAAGAGTAATTTCTGCCTTTTTACCTCAAAATAAGTGAAATTTCTGCCTTTTTACCCCAAAATAAACAGAATTTCTGTCTTTTTGCCCAAAAAAATAAAAGGAATTTTTGAATTTTGTTTTGAAATAAGTTAAATTTCTGCAATTTTGCCCCAAAATAATGGAAATTTCTGCCTTTTTTCCACAAAATAAGGGGAATTTCTGCATTTTTGCCCCAAAATAAAGAAAATTTCTGCAATTTTGTACCAAAAAAAGAAATTTCTGCCTTTTTGCCCCAAAATAAGAGAAATTCCTGCCTTCTTTCCCTGAAATAAGTGAAATTTCTGCAATTTAACCCAAAATAAGAAAAATTTCTGCAATTTTGCCACAAAATAAGGGAAATTTCTGCAATTTTGCCCCAAAATAAGGGGAATTTCTGACGTTATGCCCTGAAATAAAAAGAATTTCTGTCTTTTTGCCCCAAAATAATTTGAATTTCTGCATTTTCCCTCAAAATTAGATGAATTTGTGCAATGTTGCTTCAAAACACGGGGAATTTCTGCCGTATTACACCAAAATAAAAAGAATTTCTGCATTTTTGCACCATTATAAGGAGAATTTCTGAGATTTTGCTCCAAAATACGGAAAATTTGTGCCTTATTGCCTAAAATTAAGTGGAATTTCTGCCTTTTTGCACTGAAATATTTGAAATTTCTGCAATTTTACCCCAAAAGAAGGGGAATTTCTGTTTTTCGCCCTAAAATTAGGGGAATTTCTGCTTTTTGCCCCAAAATAAGGCAAATTTCTGACTTTTTGCCCTAAAATAAGTGAAATTTCTGGAATTTTGCCCCAAAATAAGGGGAATTTCTGCCTTTTGCCCAAAATAAGGGGAATTTCAGCATTTAACCTCCAAATTAGGGGAATTTCTGCCTTTTTGCCACAAAATATGGGGAATTTCTGCATTATTGCCCCCAAATAAGGAAAGTTTCTGCTTTTCTGCCCCAATTAATGGGAATTTCTGCCTTTTTGCCACAAAATAAAGGGAATTTCTGCCTTTTTGCCCCAAAATAAAAGGAATTTCTGAAGTTTTGCCCTGAAATAAATGAAATTTCTTCAATTTTGCCCGAAAATAAGGGAAATTTGTGCCTTTTTGCCTCAAAATGTAGGGAATTTCTGCCTTTTTGCCCCAAAATATGGGGAATTTCAGCATTTTACCTCAAAATAAGGGGGATTTCAGCCTTTTTGCACCAAAAATATGGGGAATTTCTTTATTTTTGCCACACAAAATAAGAAAAATTTCTGCAATTCTGTACCAAAATAAAAAAAAATTTCTAAAATTTTGCATAAAAATAAGGAAATTTCTGCAATTTTGCCCCAAAATAAGGGAAATTTCTGCCTTTTTGCCACAAAATAAGTGGAATTTCTGTCTTTTTGCCCCAAAATAAAAGAATTTCAGCCTTTTTACCTCATAATAAAAAGAATCTCTGCCTTTTTGCCACAAAATATGAAGAATTTCTGCATTTTTGCCTCAAAATAAAGAAAATTTCTGCAATTTTGTACCAAAATAAAAGAAATTTCTGCCTTTTTGCCCCAAAATAAGAGAAATTCCTGCCTTCTTTCCCTGAAATAAGTGAAATTTATGCAATTTTGCCCAAAATAAGAAAAATTTCTGCCATTTTGCCACAAAAAAAGAAATTTCTTCATTTTAGCCCCAAAATAAGAGTAATTTCTGCCTTTTTACCTCAAAATAAGTGAAATTTCTGCATTTTACCCAAAATATATGGAATTTCTGTCTTTTTGCCCCAAAATAAAAGGAATTTTTGAATTTTGCCTTGAAATAAGTGAAATTTCTGCAATTTTGCCCCAAAATAAGGGAAATATTTGCCTTTTTGCCACAAAATAAGGGGAATTTCTGCATTTTTGCCCCAAAATAAAGAAAATTTCTGCAATTTTGTACCAAAATAAAAGAAATTTCTGCCTTTTTCCCCAAAATAAGAGAAATTCCTGCCTTCTTCCCCTGAAATAAGTGAAATTTCTGCAATTTTGCCCAAAATAAGAAAAATTTCTGCAATTTTGCCACAAAATAAGGGAAATTTCTGCCTTCTTTCCCTGAAAAAAGTGAAATTTCTGCAATTTTGCCCAAAATAAGAAAAATTTCTGCAATTTTGCCACAAAATAAGAGAAATTTCTGCAATTTTGCCCAAAAATAAGGGGAATTTCTGACATTATGCCCTGAAATAAAAAGAATTTCTGTCTTTTTGCCCCAAAATAATTTGAATTTCTGCATTTTCCCTCAAAATTAGATGAATTTGTGCAATGTTTCTTCAAAACACGGGGAATTTCTGCCTTATTACACCAAAATAAAAAGATTTTCTGCATTTTTGCACCATTATAAGGGGAATTTCTGAGATTTTGCTCCAAAATACAAAAAATTTGTGCCTTATTGCCTAAAATTAAGTGGAATTTCTGCCTTTTTGCACTGAAATATTTGAAATTTCTGCAATTTTACCCCAAAATAAGGGGAATTTCTGTTTTTGGCCCAAAAATTAGGGTAATTTCTGCTTTTTGCCCCAAAATAAGGCAAATTTCTGACTTTTTGCCCTAAAATAAGTGAAATTTCTGGAATTTTGCCCCAAAATAAGGGGCATTTCTGCCTTTTGCCCAAAATAAGAGGAATTTCAGCTTTTTACCTCCAAATTAGGAGAATTTCTGCCTTTTTGCCACAAAATATAGGGAATTTCTGCATTTTTGCCCCCAAATAAGGAAAGTTTCTGCTTTTCTGCCCCAATTAATGGGAATTTCTGCCTTTTTGCCACAAAATAAAGGGAATTTCTGCCTTTTTGCCCCAAAATAAGGGGAATTTCAGCCTTTTTAACCTCAAAATAAGGGGAATTTCTGCGTTTTGCCCCAAAATATGGAGAATTTCTGCCTTTTTGTTCCAAAATAAGAAAAATTTCTTGAACTTTCTACCAAAATAAAAGAAATTTCTGCTTTTTGCCCCAAATTAAAAGGAATTTCTGACTTTTTGCCCTGAAATAAATGAAATTTCTGCAATTTTGCCCGAAAGTAAGGGAAATTTGTGCCTTTTTGCCTCAAAATGTAGGGAATTTCTGCCTTTTTGCCCCAAAATATGGGGAATTTCAGCATTTTACCTCAAAATAAGGGGAATTTCAGCCTTTTTGCACCAAAATATGGGGAATTTTTGCCTTTTTGCCACAAGAGAAGAAAAATATCTGCAATTCTGTACCAAAATAAAAGAAATTTCTAAAATTTTGCCCGAAAATAAGGGAAATGTCTGCAATTTTGCCCCAAAATAAGGGAAATTTCAGCCTTTTTGCCACAAAATAAGGGGAATTTTTGTCTTTTTGCTCCAAAATAAAAGGAATTGCAGCCTTTTTACCTCATAATAAAGGGAATCTATGCCTTTTTGCCTCAAAATATGGGGAATTTCTGCATTTTTGCCTCAAAATAAAGAAAATTTCTGCAATTTTTTACCAAAATAAAAGAAATTTCTGCCTTTTTGCCCCAAAATAAAAGAAATTCCTGCCTTCTTTCCCTGAAATAAGTAAAATTTCTGCAATTTTGCCCAAAATAAGAAAAATTTCTGCAATTTTGCCACAAAATAAGGGAAATTTCTGCAATTTTGCCCAAAAATAAGGGGAATTTTTGACTTTTTGCCGTGAAATAAGGAGAATTTCTTTTTTTTGCCCCAAAATAATGTGAATTTCTGCATTTTCCTTCAAAATTAGGGGAATTTGTGCAATTTTGCTTCAAAATATGGGGAATTTCTGCCTTATTGCACCAAAATAAAAGGAATTTCTGCAATTTTGCCCCAAAATAAGGGAAATTTCTGCCTTCTTTCCCTGAAATAAGTGAAATTTCTGCAATTTTGCCCAAAATAAGAAAAATTTCTGCAATTTTGCCACAAAATAAGGGAAATTTCTGCAATTTTGCCCAAAAATAAGGGGAATTTCTGACATTATGCCCTGAAATAAAAAGAATTTCTGTCTTTTTGCCCCAAAATAATTTGAATTTCTGCATTTTCCCTCAAAATTAGATGAATTTGTGCAATGTTGCTTCAAAACACGGGGAATTTCTGCCGTATTACACCAAAATAAAAAGATTTTCTGCATTTTTGCACCATTATAAGGGGAATTTCTGAGAATTTGCTCCAAAATACAGAAAATTTGTGCCTTATTGCCTAAAATTAAGTGGAATTTCTGCCTTTTTGCACTGAAATATTTGAAATTTCTGCAATTTTACCCCAAAATAAGGGAAATTTCTGTTTTTGGCCCTAAAATTAGGGTAATTTCTGCTTTTTGCCCCAAAATAAGGCAAATTTCTGACTTTTTGCCCTAAAATAAGTGAAATTTCTGGAATTTTGCCCCAAAATAAGGGGCATTTCTGCCTTTTGCCCAAAATAAGGGGAATTTCAGCATTTTACCTCCAAATTAGGAGAATTTCTTCATTTTTGCCACAAAATATGGGGAATTTCTGCATTTTTGCCCCCAAATAAGGAAAGTTTCTGCTTTTCTGCCCCAATTAATGGGAATTTCTGCCTTTTTGCCACAAAATAAAAAGAATTTCTGCCTTTTTGCCCCAAAATAAGGGGAATTTCAGCCTTTTTACCTCAAAATAAGGGGAATTTCTGCGTTTTGCCCCAAAATATGGAGAATTTCTGCCTTTTTGTTCTAAAATAAGAAAAATTTCTTGAACTTTCTACCAAAATAAAAGAAATTTCTTCTTTTTGCCCCAAAATAAAAGGAATTTCTGACTTTTTGCCCTGAAATAAATGAAATTTCTGCAATTTTGCCCGAAAATAAGGGAAATTTGTGCCTTTTTGCCTCAAAATGTAGGGAATTTCTGCCTTTTTGCCCCAAAATATGGGGAATTTCAGCATTTTACCTCAAAATAAGGGGAATTTCAGCCTCTTTGCACCAAAATATGGGGAATTTCTGCCTTTTTGCCACAAGAGAAGAAAAATGTCTGCAATTCTGTACCAAAATAAAAGAAATTTCTAAAATTTTGCCCGAAAATAAGGGAAATTTCTGCAATTTTGCCCCAAAATAAGGGACATTTCTGCCTTTTTGCCACAAAATAAGGGGAATTTCTGTCTTTTTGCTCCAAAATAAAAGGAATTTCAGCATTTTTACTTCATAATAAAGGGAATCTATGCCTTTTTGCCTCAAAATATGGGGAATTTCTGCATTTTTGCCTCAAAATAAAGAAAATTTCTGAAATTTTGTACCAAAATCAAAGAAATTTCTGCCTTTTTGCCTCAAAATAAAAGAAATTTCTGCCTTTTTGCCCCAAAATAAAAGAAATTCGTGCCTTCTTTCCCTGAAATAAGTGAAATTTCTGCAATTTTGCTCAAAATATAAAAAAAATTCTGCAATTTTGCCACAAAATAAGGGAAATTTCTGCAATTTTGCCTAAAAATAAGGGGAATTTCTGACTTTTTGCCGTGAAATAAAGAGAATTTCTTTCTTTTTGCCCCAAAATAATGTGAATTTCTGCATTTTCCCTCAAAATTAGGGGAATTTGTGCAATTTTGCTTCAAAATATGGGGAATTTCTGCCTTATTGCACCAAAATAAAGGGAATTTCTGCAATTTTGCCCCAAAATAAGAAAAATTTCTGCCTTTTTGCCACAAAATAAGGGGTATTTCTGCATTTTTGCCCCAAAATAAAGAAAATTTCTGCAATTTTGTACCAAAATAAAAGAAACTTCTGCCTTTTTACCCCAAAATAAGAGAAATTCCTGCCTCCTTTCCCTGAAAGTGAAATTTCTGCAATTTTGCTCAAAATATAAAAAAATTTCTGCAATTTTGCCACAAAATAAGGGAAATTTCTGCAATTTTGCCCAAAAATAAGGGGAATTTCTGACTTTTTGCCGTGAAATAAGGAGAATTTCTTTCTTTTTGCCCTAAAATAATGTGAATTTCTGCATTTTCCCTCAAAATTAGGGGAATTTGTGCAATTTTGCTGCAAAATATGGGGAATTTCTGCCTTATTGCACCAAAATAAAGGGAATTTCTGCAATTTTGCCCCAAAATAAGGGATATTTCTGCCTTTTTGCCACAAAATAAGGGGAATTTCTGCATTTTTGCCCCAAAATATAGAAAATTTCTGCAATTTTGTACCAAAATAAAAGAAATTTCTGCCTTTTTGCCCCAAAATAAGAGAAATTCCTGCCTTCTTTCCCTGAAATAAGTGAATTTTCTGCAATTTGGACAAAATAAGAAAAATTTCTGCCATTTTGCCACAAAAAAAGAAATTTCTTCATTTTAGCCCCAAAATAAGAGTAATTTCTGCCTTTTTACCTCAAAATAAGTGAAATTTCTGCATTTTACCCAAAAATAAACGGAATTTCTGTCTTTTTGCCCCAAAATAAAAGGAATTTTTGAATTTTGCCTTGAAATAATTGAAATTTCTGCAATTTTGCCCCAAAATAAGGGAAATATCTGCCTTTTTGCCACAAAATAAGGGGAATTTCTGCATTTTTGCCCCAAAATAAAGAAAATTTCTGCAATTTTGTACCAAAATAAAAGAAATTTCTGCCTTTTTCCCCAAAATAAGAGAAATTCCTGCCTTCTTTCCCTGAAATAAGTAAAATTTCTGCAATTTTGCCCAAAATAAGAAAAATTTCTGCAATTTTGCCACAAAATAAGGGAAATTTCTGCAATTTTGCCCCAAAATAATAGGAATTTCTTACTTTTTGCCGTGAAATAAAGAGAATTTCTGTCTTTCTGCACCAAAATAATGTGAATTTCTGCATTTACCCTCAAAATTAGGGGAATTTGTACAATTTTGCTTCAAAATATGGGGAATTTCTGCCTTATTGCACCAAAATAAAAGGAATTTCTGCAATTTTGCCCCAAAATAAGGGAAATTTCTGCCTTCTTTCCCTGAAATAAGTGAAATTTCTGCAATTTTGCCCAAAATAAGAAAAATTTCTGCAATTTTGCCACAAAATAAGGGAAATTTCTGCAATTTTGCCCAAAAATAAGGGGAATTTCTGACATTATGCCCTGAAATAAAAAGAATTTCTGTCTTTTTGCCCCAAAATAATTTGAATTTCTGCATTTTCCCTCAAAATTAGATGAATTTGTGCAATGTTGCTTCAAAACACGGGGAATTTCTGCCGTATTACACCAAAATAAAAAGATTTTCTGCATTTTTGCACCATTATACGGGGAATTTCTGAGATTTTGCTCCAAAATACAGAAAATTTGTGCCTTATTGCCTAAAATTAAGTGGAATTTCTGCCTTTTTGCACTGAAATATTTGAAATTTCTGCAATTTTACCCCAAAATAAGGGGAATTTCTGTTTTTGGCCCTAAAATTAGGGTAATTTCTGCTTTTTGCCACAAAATAAGGCAAATTTCTGACTTTTTGCCCTAAAATAAGTGAAATTTCTGGAATTTTGCCCCAAAATAAGGGGCATTTCTGCCTTTTGCCCAAAATAAGGGGAATTTCAGCATTTTACCTCCAAATTAGGAGAATTTCTTCATTTTTGCCACAAAATATGGGGAATTTCTGCATTTTTGCCCCCAAATAAGGAAAGTTTCTGCTTTTCTGCCCCAATTAATGGGAATTTCTGCCTTTTTGCCACAAAATAAAAAGAATTTCTGCCTTTTTGCCCCAAAATAAAGGGAATTTCAGCCTTTTTACCTCAAAATAAGGGGAATTTCTGCGTTTTGCCCCAAAATATGGAGAATTTCTGCCTTTTTGTTCCAAAATAAGAAAAATTTCTTGAACTTTCTACCAAAATAAAAGAAATTTCTGCTTTTTGCCCCAAATTAAAAGGAATTTCGGACTTTTTGCCCTGAAATAAATGAAATTTCTGCAATTTTGCCCGAAAGTAAGGGAAATTTGTGCCTTTTTGCCTGAAAATGTAGGGAATTTCTGCCTTTTTGCCCCAAAATATGGGGAATTTCAGCATTTTACCTCAAAATAAGGGGAATTTCAGCCTTTTTGCACCAAAATATGGGGAATTTTTGCCTTTTTGCCACAAGAGAAGAAAAATATCTGCAATTCTGTACCAAAATAAAAGAAATTTCTAAAATTTTGCCCGAAAATAAGGGAAATGTCTGCAATTTTGCCCCAAAATAAGGGAAATTTCAGCCTTTTTGCCACAAAATAAGGGGAATTTTTGTCTTTTTGCTCCAAAATAAAAGGAATTGCAGCCTTTTTACCTCATAATAAAGGGAATCTATGCCTTTTTGCCTCAAAATATGGGGAATTTCTGCATTTTTGCCTCAAAATAAAGAAAATTTCTGAAATTTTGTACCAAAATCAAAGAAATTTCTGCCTTTTTGCCTCAAAATAAAAGAAATTTCTGCCTTTTTGCCCCAAAATAAAAGAAATTCGTGCCTTCTTTCCCTGAAATAAGTGAAATTTCTGCAATTTTGCTCAAAATATAAAAAAATTTCTGCAATTTTGCCACAAAATAAGGGAAATTTCTGCAATTTTGCCCAAAAATAAGGGGAATTTCTGCCTTTTTGCCGTGAAATAAGGAGAATTTCTTTCTTTTGCCCCAAAATAATGTGAATTTCTGCATTTTCCCTCAAAATTAGGGGAATTTGTGCAATTTTGCTTCAAAATATGGGGAATTTCTGCCTTATTGCACCAAAATAAAGGGAATTTCTGCAATTTTGCCCCAAAATAAGAAAAATTTCTGCCTTTTTGCCACAAAATAAGGGGAATTTCTGCATTTTTGCCCCAAAATAAAGAAAATTTCTGCAATTTTGTACCAAAATAAAAGAAATTTCTGCCTTTTTACCCCAAAATAAGAGAAATTCCTGCCTTCTTTCCCTGAAATAAGTGAAATTTCTGCAATTTTGCCCAAAATAAGAAAAATTTCTGCAATTTTGCCACAAAAAAAGGAAATTTCTTCATTTTAGCCCCAAAATAAGAGTAATTTCTGCCTTTTTACCTCAAAATAAGTAAAATTTCTGCCTTTTTACCCAAAAATAAACGGAATTTCTGTCTTTTTGCCCAAAAAAATAAAAGGAATTTTTGAATTTTGCCTTGAAATTAGTGAAAATTCTGCAATTTTGCCCCAAAATAAAGAAAATTTCTGCCTTTTTGCCACACAATAAAGGGAATTTCTGCAATTTCGCCCAAAATAAGAAAAATTTCTGCAATTTTGCCACAAAATAAGGGAAATTTCTGCAATTTTGCCCAAAAATAAGGGGAATTTCTGACATTATGCCCTGAAATAAAAAGAATTTCTGTCTTTTTGCCCCAAAATAATTTGAATTTCTGCATTTTCCCTCAAAATTAGATGAATTTGTGCAATGTTGCTTCAAAACACGGGGAATTTCTGCCTTATTACACCAAAATAAAAAGATTTTCTGCATTTTTGCACCATTATAAGGGGAATTTCTGAGATTTTGCTCCAAAATACAGAAAATTTGTGCCTTATTGCCTAAAATTAAGTGGAATTTCTGCCTTTTTGCACTGAAATATTTGAAATTTCTGCAATTTTACCCCAAAATAAGGGGAATTTCTGTTTTTGGCCCAAAAATTAGGGTAATTTCTGCTTTTTGCCACAAAATAAGGCAAATTTCTGACTTTTTGCCCTAAAATAAGTGAAATTTCTGGAATTTTGCCCCAAAATAAGGGGCATTTCTGCCTTTTGCCCAAAATAAGGGGAATTTCAGCATTTTACCTCCAAATTAGGAGAATTTCTGCCTTTTTGCCACAAAATATGGCGAATTTCTGCATTTTTGCCCCCAAATAAGGAAAGTTTCTGCTTTTCTGCCTCAATTAATGGGAATTTCTGCCTTTTTGCCACAAAATAAAGGGAATTTCTGCCTTTTTGCCCCAAAATAAGGGGAATTTCAGCCTTTTTACCACAAAATAAGGGGAATTTCTGCGTTTTGCCCCAAAATATAGAGAATTTCTGCCTTTTTGTTCCACAATAAGAAAAATTTCTTGAACTTTCTACCAAAATAAAAGAAATTTCTTCTTTTTGCCCCAAAATAAAAGGAATTTCTGACTTTTTGCCCTGAAATAAATGAAATTTCTGCAATTTTGCCCGAAAATAAGGGAAATTTGTGCCTTTTTGCCGCAAAATGTAGGGAATTTCTGCCTTTTTGCCCCAAAATATGGGGAATTTCAGAATTTTACCTCAAAATAAGAGGAATTTCAGCCTTTTTGCACCAAAATATGGGGAATTTCTGCCTTTTTGCCACAAGAGAAGAAAAATTTCTGCAATTCTGTACCAAAATAAAAGAAATTTCTAAAATTTTGCCCGAAAATAAGGGAAATTTCTGCAATTTTGCCCCAAAATAAGGGACATTTCTGCCTTTTTGCCACAAAATAAGGGGAATTTCTGTCTTTTTGCTCCAAAATAAAAGGAATTTCAGCCTTTTTACCTCATAATAAAGGGAATCTATGCGTTTTTGCCTCAAAATATGGGGAATTTCTGCATTTTTGCCTCAAAATAAAGAAAATTTCTGCAATTTTGTACCAAAATAAAAGAAATTTCTGCCTTTTTGCCCCAAAATAAAAGAAATTCCTGCCTTCTTTCCCTGAAATAGGTGAAATTTCTGCAATTTTGCTCAAAATATAAAAAAATTTCTGCAATTTTGCCACAAAATAAGGGAAATTTCTGCAATTTTGCCCAAAAATAAGGGGAATTTCTGACTTTTTGCCGTGAAATAAGGAGAATTTCTTTCTTTTTGCCCCAAAATAATGTGAATTTCTGCATTTTCCCTCAAAATTAGGGGAATTTGTTCAATTTTGCTTCAAAATATGGGGAATTTCTGCCTTATTGCACCAAAATAAAGGGAATTTCTGCAATTTTGCCCCAAAATAAGAAAAATTTCTGCCTTTTTGCCACAAAATAAGGGGAATTTCTGCATTTTTGCCCCAAAATAAAGAAAATTTCTGCAATTTTGTACCAAAATAAAAGAAATTTCTGCCTTTTTACCCCAAAATAAGAGAAATTCCTGCCTTTTTTCCCTGAAATAAGTGAAATTTCTGCAATTTTGCCCAAAATAAGAAAAATTTCTGCAATTTTGCCACAAAAAAAGGAAATTTCTTCATTTTAGCCCCAAAATAAAAGTAATTTCTGCCTTTTTACCTCAAAATAAGTAAAATTTCTGCCTTTTTACCCAAAAATAAACGGAATTTCTGTCTTTTTGCCCCAAAATAATTTGAATTTCTGCATTTTCCCTCAAAATTAGGTGAATTTGTGCAATTTTGCTTCAAAACACTGGGATTTTCTGTCTTATTACACCAAAATAAAGGGAATTTCTGCATTTTTGCACCATTATAAGGGGAATTTCTGAGATTTTGCTCCAAAATATGGAAAATTTGTGCCTCATTGCCTAAAATTAAGTGGAATTTCTGCCTTTTTGCACTGAAATATTTGAAATTTCTGCAATTTTACCCCAAAATAAGGGGAATTTCTGTTTTTGGCCCCAAAATTAGGGAAATTTCTGGTTTTGCCTCAAAATAAGGGAAATTTCTGACTTTTTGCCCTAAAATAAGTGAAATTTCTGCAATTTTGCACCAAAATAAGAGGAATTTCTGCCTTTTGCCCAAAATAAGGGGAATTTCAGCATTTTACCTCAAAATAAGGGGAATTTCTGCATTTTTGCCACAAAAATATGGGGAATTACTGCCTTATTGCCTTCAAATAAGGAAAATTTCTGGTTTTCTGCCCCAATTAACAAGAATGTCTGCGTTTTTGCCACAAAGTAAAGGAAATTTTTGCCTTTATGCCCTAAAATAAGGGGTATTTCATCCTTTTTACCTCAAAGTAAAGGGAATTTCTTCCTTTTACCCCAGAATATGGGGAATTTGTGCCCTTTTGTTCCAAAATAAAAAAAAATTCTTCAACTTTGTACCAAAATAAAAGAAATTTATGCTATTTGCCCCAAAATAAAAGGAATTTCTGACTTTTTGCCCTGAAATAAATGAAATTCCTGCAATTTTGCCCGAAAATAAGGGAAATTTGTGCCTTTTTGCCCCAAAATGTAGGGAATTTCTGCCTTTTTGCCCCAAAATATGGGGAATTTCAGCATTTTACCTCAAAATAAGGGGAATTTCAGCCTTTTTGCACCAAAATATGTGGAATTTCTGCCTTTTTTTCCACAAAATAAAAAAATTTCTGCAATTCTGTACCAAAATAAAAGAAATTTCTAAAATTTTGCCCAAAAATAAGGGAAATTTCTGCAATTTTGCCCCAAAATAGGGGCAATTTCTGCCTTTTTGGCACAAAGTAAGAGGAATTTCTGTCTTTTTGCCCCAAAATAAAAGGAATTTCAGCCTTTTTACCTCATAATAAGGGGAATCTCTGTCTTTTTGCCCCCAAAAATGGGGATTTTCTGTATTTTTGCCTCAATATAAAGAAAATTTCTGCAATTTTGTACCAAAATAAAAGAAATTTCTTACTTTTTGCCCAAAAATAAGAGAAATTCCTGCCTTCTTTGCCTGAAATAAGTGAAATTTCTGCAATTTTGCCCAAAATAAGAAAAATTTCTGCAATTTTGCCACAAAATAAGGGAAATTTCTGCAATTTTGCTCCAAAATAAGGGGAATTTCTTACTTTTTGCCGTGAAATAAGGAGAATTTCTGTCTTTCTGCACCAAAATAATGGGATTTCTGCATTTTCCTTCAAAATTAGGGGAATTTGTGCAATTTTGCTTCAAAATATGGGGAATTTCTGCCTTATTGCACCAAAATAAAGGGAATTTCTGCAATTTTGCCCCAAATTAAGGGAAATTTCTGTCTTTTTGCCACAAAATAAAAGGAATTTCTGCATTTTTGCCCCAAAATTAAGAAAATTTCTGCAATTTTGTAGCAAAATAAAAGAAATTTCTGCCTTTTTGCCCCAAAATAAGAGAAATTCCTGCCTTCTTTCCCTGAAATAAGTGAAAATTCTGCAATTTTGCCCAAAATAAGAAAAATTTCTGCAATTTTGCCACAAAAAAGAGAAATTTCTTCATTTTAGCTGCAAAATAAGAGTAATTTCTGTTTTTTTACCTCAAAATAAGTGAAATTTCTGCCTTTTTACCCAAAAATAAACCGAATTTCTGTCTTTTTGCCCTAAAATAAAAGGAATTTTTGAATTTTGCTTGAAATAAGTGAAATTTCTGCAATTTTGCCCCAAAATAAGGAAATTTCTGCCTTTTTGCCACAAAATAAGGGGAATTTCTGCATTTTTGCCCTATAATAAAGAAAATTTCTGCAATTTTGTACCAAAAAAAAAAAAGAAATTTCTGCCTTTTTGCCCCAAAATAAGAGAAATTCCTGCCTTCTTTCCCTGAAATAAGTGAAATTTCTGCAATTTTGCCCAAAATAAGAAAAATTTCTGCAATTTTGCCACCAAAAAAGGAAATTTCTTCATTTTAGCCCCAAAATAAAAGTAATTTCTGCCTTTTTACCTCAAAATAAGTGAAATTTCTGCCTTTTTACCCAAAAATAAACGGATTTTCTGTCTTTTTGCCCCAAAATAAAAGGAATTTTTGAATTTTGCCTTGAAATAAGTGAAATTTCTGCAATTTTGCCCCAATATAAGGGTAATTTCTGCCTTTTTGCCACAAAATAAGGGGAATTTCTGCATTTTTGCCCAAAATAAAGAAAAGTTCTGCATTTTTTTACGAAAAAAAAGAAATTTCTGCTCTTTTGCCCCAAAATAAGAGAAATTCCTGCCTTCTTTCCCTGAAATAAGTGAAATTTCTGCAATTTCGCCCAAAATAAGAAAAATTTCTGCAATTTTGCCACAAAATAAGGGAATTTTCTTCAATTTTGCCCCAAAATAAAGGGAATTTCTGATTTTTTGCTGTGTAATAAGAAGAATTTCTGTCTTTTTGCCCCAAAATAATTTGAATTTCTGCATTTTCCCTCAAAATTAGATGAATTTGTGTAATTTTGCTTCAAAACACGGGGAATTTCTGCCTTATTACACCAAAAAAATGGAATTTCTGCATTTTTGCACCATTATAAGGGGAATTTCTGAGATTTTGCTCCAAAATATGGAAAATTTGTGCCTTATTGCCTAAAATTAAGTGGAATTTCTGCCTTTTTGCACTGAAATATTTGAAATTTCTGCAATTTTACCCCAAAATAAGGGGAATTTCTGTTTTTCGCCCCAAAATTAGGGGAATTTCTTCTTTTTGCCCCAAAATAAGGCAAATTTCTGACTTTTTGCCTTAAAATAAGTGAAATTTCTGCAATTTTGCCCCAAAATAATGGGAATTTCTGCCTTTTGCCCAAAATAAGGGGAATTTTAGCATTTTACCTCCAAATAAGGGGAATTTCTGCCTTTTTGCCACAAAATATGGGGAATTTCTGCATTATTGCCCTCAAATAAGGAAAGTTTCTGCTTTTCTGCCCCAATTGATGAGAATTTCTGCCTTTTTGCCCCAAAATAAGGGAAATTTCAGCCTTTTTACCTCAAAATAAGGGGAATTTCTGCCTTTTGCCCCAAAATATGGGGAATTTCTGCCTTTTTGTTCCAAAATAAGAAAAATTTTTTCAACTTTGTACCAAAATAAAAGAAATTTCTGCTTTTTGCCCCCAAATAAGAAGAATTTCTTACTTTTTGCCCTGAAATAAATGAAATTTCTGCAATTTTGCCCGAAAATAAGGGAAATTTGTTCCTTTTTGCCCCAAAATGTAGGGAATTTCAGCCTTTTTGTTCCAAAATATGGGGAATTTCAGCATTTTACCTCAAAATAAGGGGAATTTCAGCCTTTTTGCACCAAAATATGGGGAATTTCTGTCTTTTTGCCACAATATAAGAAAAATTTCTGCAATTCTGTACCAAAATAAAAGAAATTTATATAATTTTGCCCTAAAATAAGGAAAATTTCTGCAATTTTGCCCCAAAATATGGGAAATTTCTTCCTTTTTGCCACAAAATAAGGGGAATTTCTGTCTTATTGCCCCAAAATAAAAGGGATTTCAGCCTTTTTACGTCATAATAAGGGGAATCTCTGCCGTTTTGCCCCAAAATATGGGGAATTTCTGCATTTTGGCCTCAAAATAAAGAAAATTTCTGCAATTTTGTACCAAAATAAAAGAAATTTCTGCCTTTTTGCCCCAAAATAAGAGAAATTCCTGCCTTCTTTCCCTGAAATAAGTGAAATTTCTGCAATTTTGCCCAAAATAAGAAAAATTTCTTTAATTTTGCCACAAAAAAGGGAAATTTCTTCATTTTAGCCCCTAAATAAGAGTTATTTCTGCCTTTTTACCTCAAAATAAGTGAAATTTCTGCCTTTTTACCCAAAAATAAAAGGAATTTCTGTCTTTTTGCCCCAAAATAAAAGGAATTTTTGAATTTTGCCTTGAAATAAGTGAAATTTCTGCAATTTTTCCCCAAAATAAGGGAAATTTCTGCATTTTTGCCACAAAATAAAGGGAATTTCTGCAATTTTGCCCCAAAATAAGGGGAATTTCTGATGTTATGCCCTGAAAGAAGGAGAATTTCTGTCTTTTTGCCCCAAAATAATTTGAATTTCTGCATTTTTCCTCAAAATTAGATGAATTTGTGCAATGTTGCTTCAAAACACGGGGAATTTCTGCTTTATTACACCAAAATAAAGGGAATTTCTGCATTTTTGCACCATTATAAGGGGAATTTCTGAGATTTTGCTCCAAAATACAAAAAATTTGTTCCTTATTGCCTAAAATTAAGTGGAATTTCTTCCTTTTTGCACTGAATTATTTTAAATTTCTGCAATTTTACCCCAAAATAAGGGGAATTTCTGTTTTTTGCCCCAAAATAATGCAAATTTCTGACTTTTTGCCCTAAAATAAGTGAAATTTCTGCAATTTTGCACCAAAATAAGGGGAATTTCTGCCTTTTGCCCAAAATAAGGGGAATTTCAGCATTTTACCTCCAAATAAATGGAATTTCTGCCTTTTTGCCACAAAATATGGGGAATTAGTGTCTTATTGCCTTCAAATTAGGAAAATTTCTGCTATTCTGCCCCAATAAACAAGAATTTCTGCCTTTTTGCCACAAAGTAAAGGAAAATTTTGCCTTTTTGCCCTAAAATAAGGGGAATTTCATCCTTTTTACCTCAAAATGAGGGGATTTTCTGCCTTTTGCCCCAAAATAAGGGAAATTTCTGCCTTTTTGTTTCAAAATAAAAAAAATTTCTCCAACCCTGTACCAAAATAAAAGAAATTTCTGGTTTTTGCCCCAAAATAAAAAGAATTTCTGACTTTTTGCCATGAAATAAACGAAATTTCTGCAATTTTGCCGGAAAATAATGGTAATTTGTGCCTTTTTGCCCCAAAATGTAGGGAATTTGTGCCTTTTTGCCCCAAAATATGGGGAGTTTCATTATTTTACCCCAAAATAAGGGGAATTTCAGACTTTTTGCACCAAAATATGGGGAATTTCTGCCTTTTTTCCACAAAATAAGAAAATTTTTTGCAATTCTGTACCAAAATAAAATAAATTTCTATAATTTTGCCCGAAAATAAGGGAAATTTCTGCCTTTTTGCCACAAAATAAGGGGAATTTCTGTTTTTTTGCCTCAAAATAAAAGGAATTTCAGCCTTTTTACCTCATAATAAAGGGAATCTCTGCCTTTTTGCCCCAAAATATGGGGAATTTCTGCATTTTTGCCTCAAAATAAAGAAAATTTTTGTAATTTTGTACCAAAATAAAAGAAATTTCTGCCTTTTTGCCCTAAAATAAGAGAAATTCCTGCCTTCTTTCCCTGAAATAAGTGAAATTTCTGCAATTTTGCACAAAATAAGAAAAATTTCTGAAATTTTGCCACAAAATAAAGGAAATTTCTGCAATTTTGCCCCAAAATAAGGGGAATTTCTGACTTTTTGCTGTGTAATAAGGAGAATTTCTGTCTTTTTGCCCCAAAATAATGTGAATTTCTGCATTTTCCCTCAAAATTAGGGAAATTTGTGCAATTTTGCTTCAAAATATGGGGAATTTCTGCCTTATTGCACCAAAATAAAAGGAATTTCTGCAATTTTGCCCCAAAATAAGGGAAATTTCTGCCTTTTTGGCACAAAATAAGGGGAATTTCTGCATTTTTGCCCCAAAATAAAGAAAATTTCTGCAATTTTGTACCAAAATAAAAGAAATTTCTGCCTTTTTGCCCCATAATAAGAGAAATTCCTGCCTTCTTTCCCTGAAATAAGTGAAATTTTTGCAATTTAGCCCAAAATAAGAAAAATTTCTGCAATTTTGCCACAAAAAAGGGAAATTTCTTCATTTTAGCCCCAAAATAAGAGTAATTTCTGCCTTTTTACCTCAAAATAAGTGAAATTTCTGCCTTTTTACCCAAAAATAAACGGAATTTCTTTCTTTTTGCCCCAAAAATAAAAGAAATTTTTGAATTTT
The DNA here is from genome assembly GCF_963924665.1 of Micromys minutus. Taxonomy (NCBI): domain Eukaryota; kingdom Metazoa; phylum Chordata; class Mammalia; order Rodentia; family Muridae; genus Micromys; species Micromys minutus. Next base: position 266,018 of record NW_027667674.1, on the reverse strand, counting down.
GCCTTGAAATAAGTGAAATTTCTGCAATTTTGCCCAAAATAAGAAAAATCTCTGCAATTTTGCCACAAAATAAGGGAAATTTCTGCAATTTTGCCCCAAAATAAAAGGAATTTCTTTTTTTGGCGCCAAAATTAGGGGAATTTCTGCTTTTTGCCTCAAAATAAGGCAAATTAATGACTTTTTGCACTAAAATAAGTGAAATTTCTGAAATTTTGCTCAAAAATAAAGGGAATTTCTTCCTTTTGCCCAAAATAAGGGGAATTTCAGCATTTTACCTCCAAATAAGGGGAATTTCTGCCTTTTTGCCACAAAAGAAGAAAAATTTCTGCAATTCTGTACCAAAATAAAAGAAATTTCTAAAATTTTGCCCCAAAATAAAAGAAATTTCTGCAATTTTGCCCCAAAATAAGGGAAATTTCTGCCTTTTTGCAACAAAATAAGGAGGATTTCTGTCTTTTTGCCCCAAAATAAAAGGAATTTCAGCCTTTTTACCTCATAATAAGGGGAATCTCTGCCTTTTTGCCCCAAAATATGGGGAATTTCTGCATTTTTGCCTCAAAATAAAGAAAAATTTTTGCAATTTTGTACCAAAATAAAAGAAATTTCTGCCTTTTTGCCCCAAAATAAGAGAAATTCCTGCCTTCTTTTTCTGAAATAAGTGAAATTTCTGCAATTTTGCCCAAAATAAGAAAAATTTCTGCAATTTTGCCACAATATAAGGGAAATTTATGCAATTTTGCCCCAAAGTAAGGGGAATTTCTGACTTTTTGACGTGAAATATGGAGAATTTCTGTCTTTTTGCCCCAAAATAATGTGAATTTCTGCATTTTCCCTCAAAATTAGGGGAATTAGTGCAATTTTGCTTCAAAATACGGGGAATTTCTGCCTTATTGCACCAAAATAAAGGGAATTTCTGCATTTTTGCACCAATATAAGGGGAATTACTGAGATTTTGCTCCAAAATACAGAAAATTTCTGCCTTATTGCCCGATATTAAGTGGAATTTCTGCCTTTTTGCCCTGAAATATTTGAAATTTCTGCAATTTTACCCATAAAAAAGGGGAATTTCTATTTTTGTCCCTAAAATTAGGGGAATTTCTGTTTTTTCCCCCAAAATAAGGCAAATTTCTGACTTTTTGCCCTGAAATAAGTGAAATTTCTGCAATTTTGTCCAAAAATAAGGGGAATTTCTGCCTTTTTGCCCAAAATAAGGGGAATTTCTGCATTTTACCTCCAAATGAGGGGAATTTCTGCCTTTTTGCCACAAAATATGGGGAATTACTGCCTTTTTGCCTTCAAATAAGGAAAATTTCTGCTTTTCTGCCCCAATTAACAAGAATTTCTCTTTTTTGCCACAAAGTAAAGGAAATTTTTGCCTTTTTGCCCTAAAATAAGGGGAATTTCATCCTTTTTACCTCAACATAAGGGGAATTTTTGCCTTTTACTCCAAAATATGATGAATTTCTGCCTTTTTGTTCCAAAATAAGAAAAATTTCTTCCACTTTGTAACAAAATAAAAAAAATTTCTGTTTTTTGTTCCAAAATAAAAGGAATTTCTGACTTTTTGCCCTGAAATAAATGAAATTTCTTCAATTTTGCCCGAAAATAAGGAAAATTTGTGCCTTTTTGCTCCAAAATGAGGGAAATTTCGGCCTTTTTGCCCCAAAATAAGGGGAATTTCAGCATTTTACCTCAAAATAAGGGGAATTTCAGCATTTTTGCACCAAAATATGGGGAATTTTAGCCTTTTTGCCACAATATAAAAAAATTTCTGCAATTCTGTACCAAAATAAAAGAAATTTCTAAATTTTTGCCCCAAAATAAGGGAAATTTCTGCAATTTTTCCCGAAAATAAGGGAAAGTTCTTCAATTTTGCCCCAAAATAAGGGGAATTTCTGAATTTTTGCCGCGAAATAAGGAGAATTTCTGTATTTTTGCCCCAAAATAAAGGGAATTTCTGCCTTTTTGCCCCAAAATTAAGGGAGTTTCTGCAATTTTGCTTCAAAATACAAGGAATTTCTGCCTTTTTTCCCGAAAATAAGGGGAACTTCTGCTTTTGCCCCAAATAAAGGGAATTTCTGCATTTTTGCCCCGATATTAGGAGAATTTCTGCAATTTTGCTCCAAAATACGGGGAATTTCTGCCTTTATGCCCGAAATTAAAAGGATTTTCTGCCTTTTTGCCCCCAAATAAGGGAAATTTCTGCAATTTTATCCCAAAATAAGGAGAATTTCTGCCTTTTTGCCCCAAATATAAGGAATTTCTGCCTTTTTGCCCCAAAATAAGAAATATTTCTGCAATTTTGCCGCAAAATAAGGGGAATTTCTCACTTTTTGCCCAAAAATAAAGGAAATATCAGCCTTTTTACCTGAAAGTAAGTGAAATTTCTCCAATTTTGCCCCAAATTAAAGAAAATTTCTGGAATTTTTCCCCAAAATAAGGGGAATTGCTGATTTTTGCCCCAAAATAAAGGGAATGTCTGCCTTTTACCCCAAAATTAGGGGAATTTCTGCAATTTTGCTTCAAAATAAGGGGAATTTCTGCCTTTTTGCCTGAAAATAAGGGGAATGCATACCTTTTTGCTATAAAAAAGGGAAATTTCTTCATTTTTGCCCCAAATTAAGAGGAACTTCTGCTTTTGCCTCTAAATAAGTGGAATTTCTGTCTTTTTTACCACAAAACAAAAAAATTTCTGTCTTTTTTGCCTCAAAATAAGGAAAATTTCTGACTTATTACCCTGACATAAGTGAAATTTCTGCAACTTTGCCCCAAAATAAGGAAAAATTCTTCCTTTTTGCCCCCAAATAAGAGGAATTTCAGCCTTTTTACCTCAAAATAAGGGGAATTTCTGCATTTTTGCCACAATATATTAGGAATTTCTGCTTTTTTGCCCTAAAATAAAAGAAATTTCTGGAATTTTGCCCCAAAATAAGTGGAATTTCTGAGTTTTGACACAAAAAAAGGAGAATTTCTGTCTTTTTGCCCCAACATATAGGGAATTTCTGCCGTTTTGCCTCACAATTAGGGGAATTTCTGCAATTATGCTACAAAATACGGGGAATTTCTGCTTTTTTGCTTGAAAATAAGGGGAATGTATACCTTTTGCCACAAAAAAAATTTCTTCATTTTAGCCCCAAAATAAGAGTAATTTCTGCCTTTTTACCTCAAATTAAGTGAAATTTCTGCCTTTTAACCCAAAAATAAACTGAATTTCTGTCTTTTTGCCCCAAAATAAGAGGACTTTTTGAATTTTTCCTTGAAATAAGTGAAATTTCTGCAATTTTGCCCCAAAATAAGAGAAATTTCTGCCTTTTTGCCACAAAATAAGGGGAATTTCTGCATTTTTGTCCCAAAATATAGAAAATTTCTGCAATTTTGTACCAAATTATAAGAAATTTCTGCCTTTTTGTACCAAAATAAGAGAAATTCCTGCCTTCTTTCCCTGAAATAAGTGAAATTTCTGCAATTTTGCCCAAAATAAGAAAAATTTCTGCAATTTTGCCACAAAATAAGGGAAATTTCTGCAATTTTGCCCCAAAATAAGGGGAATTTCTGACTTTTTGCCGTGAAATAAGGAGAATTTCTGTCTTTTTGCCCCAAAATAATGTGAATTTCTGCATTTTCCCTCAAAATTAGGGGAATTTGTGCAATTTTCTTTCAAAATATGGGGAATTTATGCCTTATTGCACCAAAATAAAGAAAATTTCTGCAATTTTGCCCCAAAATAAGGGAAATTTCTGCCTTTTTGCCACAAAATAAGGGGAATTTCTGCATTTTTGCCCCAAAATAAAGAAAATTTCTGCAATTTTGTACCAAAATAAAAGAAATTTCTGCCTTTTTGCCCCAAAATATGAGAAATTCCTGCCTTCTTTCCCTGAAATAAGTGAAATTTCTGCAATTTTGCCCAAAATAAGAAAAATTTCTGCAATTTTGCCACAAAAAAGGGAAATTTCTTCATTTTAGCCCAAAAATAAGAGTAATTTCTGCCTTTTTACCTCAAAATAAGTGAAATTTCTGCCTTTTTACCCAAAAATAAACGGAATTTCTGTCTTTTTGCCCCAAAATAAAAGGAATTTTTGAATTTTGCCTTGAAATAAGTGAAATTTCTGCAATTTTGCCCCAAAATAAGGGAAATTTCTGTTTTTTTGCCACAAAATAAGAGGAATTTCTTCATTTTTGCCCCAAAATAAAGAAAATTTCTGCAATTGTGTACCAAAATAAAAGAAATTTCTGCCCTTTTGCCCCAAAATAAGAGAAATTCCTGACTTCTTTCCCTGAAATAAGTGAAATTTCTGCAATTTTGCCCAAAATAAGAAAAATTTCTGCAATTTTGCCACAAAATAAGGAAAATTTCTGCAATTTTGCCCCAAAATAAGGGGAATTTCTGAAGTTATGCCCTGAAATAAGGAGAATTTCTGTCTTTTTGCCCCAAAATAATTTGAATTTCTGTATTTTCCCTCAAAATTAGATGAATTTGCAATTTTGCTTCAAAACACGGGGAATTTCTGCCTTTTTACACCAAAATAAAGAGAATTTCTGTATTTTTGCATCATTATAAGAGGAATTTCTGAGATTTTGCTCCAAAATACGGAAAATTTGTGCCTTATTGTCTAAAATTAAGTGGAATTTCTGCCTTTTTGCACTGAAATATTTGAAATTTCTGCAATTTTACCCAAAATAAGGGGAATTTCTGTTTTTGGCCCCAAAATTAGGGGAATTTCTGCTTTTTGCCCCAAAATAAGGGAAATTTCTGACTTTTTGCCCTAAAATAAGTGAAATTTCTGCAATTTTGCCGCAAAATAAGGGGAATTTCTGCCTTTTGCCCAAACTAAGGGGAATTTCAGCATTTTACCTCCAAATAAGGGGAATTTCTGTCTTTTTGCCCCAAAATAAAAGGAATTTTTGAATTTTGCCTTGAAATAATTGAAATTTCTGCAATTTTGCCCCAAAATAAGGGAAATATCTGCCTTTTTGCCACAAAATAAGGGGAATTTCTGCATTTTTGCCCCAAAATAAAGAAAATTTCTGCAATTTTGTACCAAAATAAAAGAAATTTCTGCCTTTTTCCCCAAAATAAGAGAAATTCCTGCCTTCTTTCCCTGAAATAAGTAAAATTTCTGCAATTTTGCCCAAAATAAGAAAAATTTCTGCAATTTTGCCACAAAATAAGGGAAATTTCTGCAATTTTGCCCCAAAATAATAGGAATTTCTTACTTTTTGCCGTGAAATAAGGAGAATTTCTGTCTTTCTGCACCAAAATAATGTGAATTTCTGCATTTACCCTCAAAATTAGGGGAATTTGTGCAATTTTGCTTCAAAATATGGGGAATTTCTGCCTTATTGCACCAAAATAAAAGGAATTTCTGCAATTTTGCCCCAAAATAAGGGAAATTTCTGCCTTCTTCCCTGAAATAAGTGAAATTTCTGCAATTTTGCCCAAAATAAGAAAAATTTCTGCAATTTTGCCACAAAATAAGGGAAATTTCTGCAATTTTGCCCAAAAATAAGGGGAATTTCTGACATTATGCCCTGAAATAAAAAGAATTTCTGTCTTTTTGCCCCAAAATAATTTGACTTTCTGCATTTTCCCTCAAAATTAGATGAATTTGTGCAATGTTGCTTCAAAACACGGGGAATTTCTGCCGTATTACACCAAAATAAAAAGATTTTCTGCATTTTTGCACCATTATAAGGGGAATTTCTGAGATTTTGCTCCAAAATACAGAAAATTTGTGCCTTATTGCCTAAAATTAAGTGGAATTTCTGCCTTTTTGCACTGAAATATTTGAAATTTCTGCAATTTTACCCCAAAATAAGGGGAATTTCTGTTTTTGGCCCAAAAATTAGGGTAATTTCTGCTTTTTGCCCCAAAATAAGGCAAATTTCTGACTTTTTGCCCTAAAATAAGTGAAATTTCTGGAATTTTGCCCCAAAATAAGGGGCATTTCTGCCTTTTGCCCAAAATAAGGGGAATTTCAGCATTTTACCTCCAAATTAGGAGAATTTCTGCATTTTTGCCACAAAATATGGCGAATTTCTGCATTTTTGCCCCCAAATAAGGAAAGTTTCTGCTTTTCTGCCCCAATTAATGGGAATTTCTGCCTTTTTGCCACACAATAAAGGGAATTTCTGCCTTTTTGCCCCAAAATAAGGGGAATTTCAGCCTTTTTACCACAAAATAAGGGGAATTTCTGCGTTTTGCCCCAAAATATGGAGAATTTCTGCCTTTTTGTTCCACAATAAGAAAAATTTCTTGAACTTTCTACCAAAATAAAAGAAATTTCTTCTTTTTGCCCCAAAATAAAAGGAATTTCTGACTTTTTGCCCTGAAATAAATGAAATTTCTGCAATTTTGCCCGAAAATAAGGGAAATTTGTGCCTTTTTGCCTCAAAATGTAGGGAATTTCTGCCTTTTTGCCCCAAAATATGGGGAATTTCAGCATTTTACCTCAAAATAAGGGGAATTTCAGCCTTTTTGCACCAAAATATGGAGAATTTCTGCCTTTTTGCCACAAGAGAAGAAAAATTTCTGCAATTCTGTACCAAAATAAAAGAAATTTCTAAAATTTTGCCCGAAAATAAGGGAAATGTCTGCAATTTTGCCCCAAAATAAGGGAAATTTCAGCCTTTTTGCCACAAAATAAGGGGAATTTCTGTCTTTTTGCTCCAAAATAAAAGGAATTGCAGCCTTTTTACCTCTTAATAAAGGGAATCTATGCCTTTTTGCCTCAAAATATGGGGAATTTCTGCATTTTTGCCTCAAAATAAAGAAAATTTCTGCAATTTTGTACCAAAATAAAAGAAATTTCTGCCTTTTTGCCACAAAATAAAAGAAATTCCTGCCTTCTTTCCCTGAAATAAGTGAAATTTCTGCAATTTTGCCACAAAATAAGGGAAATTTCTGCAATTTTGCCCAAAAATAAGGGGAATTTCTGCCTTTTTGCCGTGAAATAAGGAGAATTTCTTTCTTTTGCCCCAAAATAATGTGAATTTCTGCATTTTCCCTCAAAATTAGGGGAATTTGTGCAATTTTGCTTCAAAATATGGGGAATTTCTAGCTTATTGCACCAAAATAAAGGGAATTTCTGCAATTTTGCCCCAAAATAAGAAAAATTTCTGCCTTTTTGCCACAAAATAAGGGGAATTTCTGCATTTTTGCCCCAAAATAAAGAAAATTTCTGCAATTTTGTACCAAAATAAAAGAAATTTCTGCCTTTTTACCCCAAAATAAGAGAAATTCCTGCCTTCTTTCCCTGAAATAAGTGAAATTTCTGCAATTTTGCCCAAAATAAGAAAAATTTCTGCAATTAGGCCACAAAAAAAGGAAATTTCTTCATTTTAGCCCCAAAATAAGAGTAATTTCTGCCTTTTTACCTCAAAATAAGTAAAATTTCTGCCTTTTTACCCAAAAATAAACGGAATTTCTGTCTTTTTGCCCAAAAAAATAAAAGGAATTTTTTAATTTTGCCTTGAAATTAGTGAAAATTCTGCAATTTTGCCCCAAAATAAAGAAAATTTCTGCCTTTTTGCCACACAATAAAGGGAATTTCTGCATTTTTGCCCAAAATAAGAAAAATTTCTGCAATTTTGCCACAAAATAAGGGAAATTTCTGCAATTTTGCCCAAAAATAAGGGGAATTTCTGACATTATGCCCTGAAATAAAAAGAATTTCTGTCTTTTTGCCCCAAAATAATTTGAATTTCTGCATTTTCCCTCAAAATTAGATGAATTTGTGCAATGTTGCTTCAAAACACGGGGAATTTCTGCCTTATTACACCAAAATAAAAAGATTTTCTGCATTTTTGCACCATTATAAGGGGAATTTCTGAGATTTTGCTCCAAAATACAGAAAATTTGTGCCTTATTGCCTAAAATTAAGTGGAATTTCTGCCTTTTTGCACTGAAATATTTGAAATTTCTGCAATTTTACCCCAAAATAAGGGGCATTTCTGCCTTTTGCCCAAAATAAGGGGAATTTCAGCATTTTACCTCCAAATTAGGAGAATTTCTGCCTTTTTGCCACAAAATATGGGGAATTTCTGCATTTTTGCCCCCAAATAAGGAAAGTTTCTGCTTTTCTGCCCCAATTAATGGGAATTTCTGCCTTTTTGCCACAAAATAAAGGGAATTTCTGCCTTTTTGCTCCAAAATAAGGGGAATTTCAGCCTTTTTACCTCAAAATAAGGGGAATTTCTGCGTTTTGCCCCAAAATATGGAGAATTTCTGCCTTTTTGTTCCAAAATAAGAAAAATTTCTTGAACTTTCTACCAAAATAAAAGAAATTTCTTCTTTTTGCCCCAAAATAAAAGGAATTTCTGACTTTTTGCCCTGAAATAAATGAAATTTCTGCAATTTTGCCCGAAAATAAGGGAAATTTGTGCCTTTTTGCCTCAAAATGTAGGGAATTTCTGCCTTTTTGCCCCAAAATATGGGGAATTTCAGAATTTTACCTCAAAATAAGAGGAATTTCAGCCTTTTTGCACCAAAATATGGGGAATTTCTGCCTTTTTGCCACAAGAGAAGAAAAATTTCTGCAATTCTGTACCAAAATAAAAGAAATTTCTAAAATTTTGCCCGAAAATAAGGGAAATTTCTGCAATTTTGCCCCAAAATAAGGGACATTTCTGCCTTTTTGCCACAAAATAAGGGGAATTTCTGTCTTTTTGCTCCAAAATAAAAGGAATTTCAGCCTTTTTACCTCATAATAAAGGGAATCTATGCGTTTTTGCCTCAAAATATGGGGAATTTCTGCATTTTTGCCTCAAAATAAAGAAAATTTCTGCAATTTTGTACCAAAATAAAAGAAATTTCTGCCTTTTTGCCCCAAAATAAAAGAAATTCCTGCCTTCTTTCCCTGAAATAGGTGAAATTTCTGCAATTTTGCTCAAAATATAAAAAAATTTCTGCAATTTTGCCACAAAATAAGGGAAATTTCTGCAATTTTGCCCAAAAATAGGGGGAATTTCTGACTTTTTGCCGTGAAATAAGGAGAATTTCTTTCTTTTTGCCCCAAAATAATGTGAATTTCTGCATTTTCCCTCAAAATTAGGGGAATTTGTTCAATTTTGCTTCAAAATATGGGGAATTTCTGCCTTATTGCACCAAAATAAAGGGAATTTCTGCAATTTTGCCCCAAAATAAGAAAAATTTCTGCCTTTTTGCCACAAAATAAGGGGAATTTCTGCATTTTTGCCCCAAAATAAAGAAAATTTCTGCAATTTTGTACCAAAATAAAAGAAATTTCTGCCTTTTTACCCCAAAATAAGAGAAATTCCTGCCTTTTTTCCCTGAAATAAGTGAAATTTCTGCAATTTTGCCCAAAATAAGAAAAATTTCTGCAATTTTGCCACAAAAAAAGGAAATTTCTTCATTTTAGCCCCAAAATAAAAGTAATTTCTGCCTTTTTACCTCAAAATAAGTAAAATTTCTGCCTTTTTACCCAAAAATAAACGGAATTTCTGTCTTTTTGCCCCAAAATAATTTGAATTTCTGCATTTTCCCTCAAAATTAGGTGAATTTGTGCAATTTTGCTTCAAAACACTGGGATTTTCTGTCTTATTACACCAAAATAAAGGGAATTTCTGCATTTTTGCACCATTATAAGGGGAATTTCTGAGATTTTGCTCCAAAATATGGAAAATTTGTGCCTCATTGCCTAAAATTAAGTGGAATTTCTGCCTTTTTGCACTGAAATATTTGAAATTTCTGCAATTTTACCCCAAAATAAGGGGAATTTCTGTTTTTGGCCCCAAAATTAGGGAAATTTCTGGTTTTGCCTCAAAATAAGGGAAATTTCTGACTTTTTGCCCTAAAATAAGTGAAATTTCTGCAATTTTGCACCAAAATAAGAGGAATTTCTGCCTTTTGCCCAAAATAAGGGGAATTTCAGCATTTTACCTCAAAATAAGGGGAATTTCTGCATTTTTGCCACAAAAATATGGGGAATTACTGCCTTATTGCCTTCAAATAAGGAAAATTTCTGGTTTTCTGCCCCAATTAACAAGAATGTCTGCGTTTTTGCCACAAAGTAAAGGAAATTTTTGCCTTTATGCCCTAAAATAAGGGGTATTTCATCCTTTTTACCTCAAAGTAAAGGGAATTTCTTCCTTTTACCCCAGAATATGGGGAATTTGTGCCCTTTTGTTCCAAAATAAAAAAAAATTCTTCAACTTTGTACCAAAATAAAAGAAATTTATGCTATTTGCCCCAAAATAAAAGGAATTTCTGACTTTTTGCCCTGAAATAAATGAAATTCCTGCAATTTTGCCCGAAAATAAGGGAAATTTGTGCCTTTTTGCCCCAAAATGTAGGGAATTTCTGCCTTTTTGCCCCAAAATATGGGGAATTTCAGCATTTTACCTCAAAATAAGGGGAATTTCAGCCTTTTTGCACCAAAATATGTGGAATTTCTGCCTTTTTTTCCACAAAATAAAAAAATTTCTGCAATTCTGTACCAAAATAAAAGAAATTTCTAAAATTTTGCCCAAAAATAAGGGAAATTTCTGCAATTTTGCCCCAAAATAGGGGCAATTTCTGCCTTTTTGGCACAAAGTAAGAGGAATTTCTGTCTTTTTGCCCCAAAATAAAAGGAATTTCAGCCTTTTTACCTCATAATAAGGGGAATCTCTGTCTTTTTGCCCCCAAAAATGGGGATTTTCTGTATTTTTGCCTCAATATAAAGAAAATTTCTGCAATTTTGTACCAAAATAAAAGAAATTTCTTACTTTTTGCCCAAAAATAAGAGAAATTCCTGCCTTCTTTGCCTGAAATAAGTGAAATTTCTGCAATTTTGCCCAAAATAAGAAAAATTTCTGCAATTTTGCCACAAAATAAGGGAAATTTCTGCAATTTTGCTCCAAAATAAGGGGAATTTCTTACTTTTTGCCGTGAAATAAGGAGAATTTCTGTCTTTCTGCACCAAAATAATGGGATTTCTGCATTTTCCTTCAAAATTAGGGGAATTTGTGCAATTTTGCTTCAAAATATGGGGAATTTCTGCCTTATTGCACCAAAATAAAGGGAATTTCTGCAATTTTGCCCCAAATTAAGGGAAATTTCTGTCTTTTTGCCACAAAATAAAAGGAATTTCTGCATTTTTGCCCCAAAATTAAGAAAATTTCTGCAATTTTGTAGCAAAATAAAAGAAATTTCTGCCTTTTTGCCCCAAAATAAGAGAAATTCCTGCCTTCTTTCCCTGAAATAAGTGAAAATTCTGCAATTTTGCCCAAAATAAGAAAAATTTCTGCAATTTTGCCACAAAAAAGAGAAATTTCTTCATTTTAGCTGCAAAATAAGAGTAATTTCTGTTTTTTTACCTCAAAATAAGTGAAATTTCTGCCTTTTTACCCAAAAATAAACCGAATTTCTGTCTTTTTGCCCTAAAATAAAAGGAATTTTTGAATTTTGCTTGAAATAAGTGAAATTTCTGCAATTTTGCCCCAAAATAAGGAAATTTCTGCCTTTTTGCCACAAAATAAGGGGAATTTCTGCATTTTTGCCCTATAATAAAGAAAATTTCTGCAATTTTGTACCAAAAAAAAAAAAGAAATTTCTGCCTTTTTGCCCCAAAATAAGAGAAATTCCTGCCTTCTTTCCCTGAAATAAGTGAAATTTCTGCAATTTTGCCCAAAATAAGAAAAATTTCTGCAATTTTGCCACCAAAAAAGGAAATTTCTTCATTTTAGCCCCAAAATAAAAGTAATTTCTGCCTTTTTACCTCAAAATAAGTGAAATTTCTGCCTTTTTACCCAAAAATAAACGGATTTTCTGTCTTTTTGCCCCAAAATAAAAGGAATTTTTGAATTTTGCCTTGAAATAAGTGAAATTTCTGCAATTTTGCCCCAATATAAGGGTAATTTCTGCCTTTTTGCCACAAAATAAGGGGAATTTCTGCATTTTTGCCCAAAATAAAGAAAAGTTCTGCATTTTTTTACGAAAAAAAAGAAATTTCTGCTCTTTTGCCCCAAAATAAGAGAAATTCCTGCCTTCTTTCCCTGAAATAAGTGAAATTTCTGCAATTTCGCCCAAAATAAGAAAAATTTCTGCAATTTTGCCACAAAATAAGGGAATTTTCTTCAATTTTGCCCCAAAATAAAGGGAATTTCTGATTTTTTGCTGTGTAATAAGAAGAATTTCTGTCTTTTTGCCCCAAAATAATTTGAATTTCTGCATTTTCCCTCAAAATTAGATGAATTTGTGTAATTTTGCTTCAAAACACGGGGAATTTCTGCCTTATTACACCAAAAAAATGGAATTTCTGCATTTTTGCACCATTATAAGGGGAATTTCTGAGATTTTGCTCCAAAATATGGAAAATTTGTGCCTTATTGCCTAAAATTAAGTGGAATTTCTGCCTTTTTGCACTGAAATATTTGAAATTTCTGCAATTTTACCCCAAAATAAGGGGAATTTCTGTTTTTCGCCCCAAAATTAGGGGAATTTCTTCTTTTTGCCCCAAAATAAGGCAAATTTCTGACTTTTTGCCTTAAAATAAGTGAAATTTCTGCAATTTTGCCCCAAAATAATGGGAATTTCTGCCTTTTGCCCAAAATAAGGGGAATTTTAGCATTTTACCTCCAAATAAGGGGAATTTCTGCCTTTTTGCCACAAAATATGGGGAATTTCTGCATTATTGCCCTCAAATAAGGAAAGTTTCTGCTTTTCTGCCCCAATTGATGAGAATTTCTGCCTTTTTGCCCCAAAATAAGGGAAATTTCAGCCTTTTTACCTCAAAATAAGGGGAATTTCTGCCTTTTGCCCCAAAATATGGGGAATTTCTGCCTTTTTGTTCCAAAATAAGAAAAATTTTTTCAACTTTGTACCAAAATAAAAGAAATTTCTGCTTTTTGCCCCCAAATAAGAAGAATTTCTTACTTTTTGCCCTGAAATAAATGAAATTTCTGCAATTTTGCCCGAAAATAAGGGAAATTTGTTCCTTTTTGCCCCAAAATGTAGGGAATTTCAGCCTTTTTGTTCCAAAATATGGGGAATTTCAGCATTTTACCTCAAAATAAGGGGAATTTCAGCCTTTTTGCACCAAAATATGGGGAATTTCTGTCTTTTTGCCACAATATAAGAAAAATTTCTGCAATTCTGTACCAAAATAAAAGAAATTTATATAATTTTGCCCTAAAATAAGGAAAATTTCTGCAATTTTGCCCCAAAATATGGGAAATTTCTTCCTTTTTGCCACAAAATAAGGGGAATTTCTGTCTTATTGCCCCAAAATAAAAGGGATTTCAGCCTTTTTACGTCATAATAAGGGGAATCTCTGCCGTTTTGCCCCAAAATATGGGGAATTTCTGCATTTTGGCCTCAAAATAAAGAAAATTTCTGCAATTTTGTACCAAAATAAAAGAAATTTCTGCCTTTTTGCCCCAAAATAAGAGAAATTCCTGCCTTCTTTCCCTGAAATAAGTGAAATTTCTGCAATTTTGCCCAAAATAAGAAAAATTTCTTTAATTTTGCCACAAAAAAGGGAAATTTCTTCATTTTAGCCCCTAAATAAGAGTTATTTCTGCCTTTTTACCTCAAAATAAGTGAAATTTCTGCCTTTTTACCCAAAAATAAAAGGAATTTCTGTCTTTTTGCCCCAAAATAAAAGGAATTTTTGAATTTTGCCTTGAAATAAGTGAAATTTCTGCAATTTTTCCCCAAAATAAGGGAAATTTCTGCATTTTTGCCACAAAATAAAGGGAATTTCTGCAATTTTGCCCCAAAATAAGGGGAATTTCTGATGTTATGCCCTGAAAGAAGGAGAATTTCTGTCTTTTTGCCCCAAAATAATTTGAATTTCTGCATTTTTCCTCAAAATTAGATGAATTTGTGCAATGTTGCTTCAAAACACGGGGAATTTCTGCTTTATTACACCAAAATAAAGGGAATTTCTGCATTTTTGCACCATTATAAGGGGAATTTCTGAGATTTTGCTCCAAAATACAAAAAATTTGTTCCTTATTGCCTAAAATTAAGTGGAATTTCTTCCTTTTTGCACTGAATTATTTTAAATTTCTGCAATTTTACCCCAAAATAAGGGGAATTTCTGTTTTTTGCCCCAAAATAATGCAAATTTCTGACTTTTTGCCCTAAAATAAGTGAAATTTCTGCAATTTTGCACCAAAATAAGGGGAATTTCTGCCTTTTGCCCAAAATAAGGGGAATTTCAGCATTTTACCTCCAAATAAATGGAATTTCTGCCTTTTTGCCACAAAATATGGGGAATTAGTGTCTTATTGCCTTCAAATTAGGAAAATTTCTGCTATTCTGCCCCAATAAACAAGAATTTCTGCCTTTTTGCCACAAAGTAAAGGAAAATTTTGCCTTTTTGCCCTAAAATAAGGGGAATTTCATCCTTTTTACCTCAAAATGAGGGGATTTTCTGCCTTTTGCCCCAAAATAAGGGAAATTTCTGCCTTTTTGTTTCAAAATAAAAAAAATTTCTCCAACCCTGTACCAAAATAAAAGAAATTTCTGGTTTTTGCCCCAAAATAAAAAGAATTTCTGACTTTTTGCCATGAAATAAACGAAATTTCTGCAATTTTGCCGGAAAATAATGGTAATTTGTGCCTTTTTGCCCCAAAATGTAGGGAATTTGTGCCTTTTTGCCCCAAAATATGGGGAGTTTCATTATTTTACCCCAAAATAAGGGGAATTTCAGACTTTTTGCACCAAAATATGGGGAATTTCTGCCTTTTTTCCACAAAATAAGAAAATTTTTTGCAATTCTGTACCAAAATAAAATAAATTTCTATAATTTTGCCCGAAAATAAGGGAAATTTCTGCCTTTTTGCCACAAAATAAGGGGAATTTCTGTTTTTTTGCCTCAAAATAAAAGGAATTTCAGCCTTTTTACCTCATAATAAAGGGAATCTCTGCCTTTTTGCCCCAAAATATGGGGAATTTCTGCATTTTTGCCTCAAAATAAAGAAAATTTTTGTAATTTTGTACCAAAATAAAAGAAATTTCTGCCTTTTTGCCCTAAAATAAGAGAAATTCCTGCCTTCTTTCCCTGAAATAAGTGAAATTTCTGCAATTTTGCACAAAATAAGAAAAATTTCTGAAATTTTGCCACAAAATAAAGGAAATTTCTGCAATTTTGCCCCAAAATAAGGGGAATTTCTGACTTTTTGCTGTGTAATAAGGAGAATTTCTGTCTTTTTGCCCCAAAATAATGTGAATTTCTGCATTTTCCCTCAAAATTAGGGAAATTTGTGCAATTTTGCTTCAAAATATGGGGAATTTCTGCCTTATTGCACCAAAATAAAAGGAATTTCTGCAATTTTGCCCCAAAATAAGGGAAATTTCTGCCTTTTTGGCACAAAATAAGGGGAATTTCTGCATTTTTGCCCCAAAATAAAGAAAATTTCTGCAATTTTGTACCAAAATAAAAGAAATTTCTGCCTTTTTGCCCCATAATAAGAGAAATTCCTGCCTTCTTTCCCTGAAATAAGTGAAATTTTTGCAATTTAGCCCAAAATAAGAAAAATTTCTGCAATTTTGCCACAAAAAAGGGAAATTTCTTCATTTTAGCCCCAAAATAAGAGTAATTTCTGCCTTTTTACCTCAAAATAAGTGAAATTTCTGCCTTTTTACCCAAAAATAAACGGAATTTCTTTCTTTTTGCCCCAAAAATAAAAGAAATTTTTGAATTTTGCCTTGAAATAAGTGAAATTTCTGCAATTTTGCCCAAAATAAGAAAAATCTCTGCAATTTTGCCACAAAATAAGGGAAATTTCTGCAATTTTGCCCCAAAATAAAAGGAATTTCTTTTTTTGGCGCCAAAATTAGGGGAATTTCTGCTTTTTGCCTCAAAATAAGGCAAATTAATGACTTTTTGCACTAAAATAAGTGAAATTTCTGAAATTTTGCTCAAAAATAAAGGGAATTTCTTCCTTTTGCCCAAAATAAGGGGAATTTCAGCATTTTACCTCCAAATAAGGGGAATTTCTGCCTTTTTGCCACAAAAGAAGAAAAATTTCTGCAATTCTGTACCAAAATAAAAGAAATTTCTAAAATTTTGCCCCAAAATAAAAGAAATTTCTGCAATTTTGCCCCAAAATAAGGGAAATTTCTGCCTTTTTGCAACAAAATAAGGAGGATTTCTGTCTTTTTGCCCCAAAATAAAAGGAATTTCAGCCTTTTTACCTCATAATAAGGGGAATCTCTGCCTTTTTGCCCCAAAATATGGGGAATTTCTGCATTTTTGCCTCAAAATAAAGAAAAATTTTTGCAATTTTGTACCAAAATAAAAGAAATTTCTGCCTTTTTGCCCCAAAATAAGAGAAATTCCTGCCTTCTTTTTCTGAAATAAGTGAAATTTCTGCAATTTTGCCCAAAATAAGAAAAATTTCTGCAATTTTGCCACAATATAAGGGAAATTTATGCAATTTTGCCCCAAAGTAAGGGGAATTTCTGACTTTTTGACGTGAAATATGGAGAATTTCTGTCTTTTTGCCCCAAAATAATGTGAATTTCTGCATTTTCCCTCAAAATTAGGGGAATTAGTGCAATTTTGCTTCAAAATACGGGGAATTTCTGCCTTATTGCACCAAAATAAAGGGAATTTCTGCATTTTTGCACCAATATAAGGGGAATTACTGAGATTTTGCTCCAAAATACAGAAAATTTCTGCCTTATTGCCCGATATTAAGTGGAATTTCTGCCTTTTTGCCCTGAAATATTTGAAATTTCTGCAATTTTACCCATAAAAAAGGGGAATTTCTATTTTTGTCCCTAAAATTAGGGGAATTTCTGTTTTTTCCCCCAAAATAAGGCAAATTTCTGACTTTTTGCCCTGAAATAAGTGAAATTTCTGCAATTTTGTCCAAAAATAAGGGGAATTTCTGCCTTTTTGCCCAAAATAAGGGGAATTTCTGCATTTTACCTCCAAATGAGGGGAATTTCTGCCTTTTTGCCACAAAATATGGGGAATTACTGCCTTTTTGCCTTCAAATAAGGAAAATTTCTGCTTTTCTGCCCCAATTAACAAGAATTTCTCTTTTTTGCCACAAAGTAAAGGAAATTTTTGCCTTTTTGCCCTAAAATAAGGGGAATTTCATCCTTTTTACCTCAACATAAGGGGAATTTTTGCCTTTTACTCCAAAATATGATGAATTTCTGCCTTTTTGTTCCAAAATAAGAAAAATTTCTTCCACTTTGTAACAAAATAAAAAAAATTTCTGTTTTTTGTTCCAAAATAAAAGGAATTTCTGACTTTTTGCCCTGAAATAAATGAAATTTCTTCAATTTTGCCCGAAAATAAGGAAAATTTGTGCCTTTTTGCTCCAAAATGAGGGAAATTTCGGCCTTTTTGCCCCAAAATAAGGGGAATTTCAGCATTTTACCTCAAAATAAGGGGAATTTCAGCATTTTTGCACCAAAATATGGGGAATTTTAGCCTTTTTGCCACAATATAAAAAAATTTCTGCAATTCTGTACCAAAATAAAAGAAATTTCTAAATTTTTGCCCCAAAATAAGGGAAATTTCTGCAATTTTTCCCGAAAATAAGGGAAAGTTCTTCAATTTTGCCCCAAAATAAGGGGAATTTCTGAATTTTTGCCGCGAAATAAGGAGAATTTCTGTATTTTTGCCCCAAAATAAAGGGAATTTCTGCCTTTTTGCCCCAAAATTAAGGGAGTTTCTGCAATTTTGCTTCAAAATACAAGGAATTTCTGCCTTTTTTCCCGAAAATAAGGGGAACTTCTGCTTTTGCCCCAAATAAAGGGAATTTCTGCATTTTTGCCCCGATATTAGGAGAATTTCTGCAATTTTGCTCCAAAATACGGGGAATTTCTGCCTTTATGCCCGAAATTAAAAGGATTTTCTGCCTTTTTGCCCCCAAATAAGGGAAATTTCTGCAATTTTATCCCAAAATAAGGAGAATTTCTGCCTTTTTGCCCCAAATATAAGGAATTTCTGCCTTTTTGCCCCAAAATAAGAAATATTTCTGCAATTTTGCCGCAAAATAAGGGGAATTTCTCACTTTTTGCCCAAAAATAAAGGAAATATCAGCCTTTTTACCTGAAAGTAAGTGAAATTTCTCCAATTTTGCCCCAAATTAAAGAAAATTTCTGGAATTTTTCCCCAAAATAAGGGGAATTGCTGATTTTTGCCCCAAAATAAAGGGAATGTCTGCCTTTTACCCCAAAATTAGGGGAATTTCTGCAATTTTGCTTCAAAATAAGGGGAATTTCTGCCTTTTTGCCTGAAAATAAGGGGAATGCATACCTTTTTGCTATAAAAAAGGGAAATTTCTTCATTTTTGCCCCAAATTAAGAGGAACTTCTGCTTTTGCCTCTAAATAAGTGGAATTTCTGTCTTTTTTACCACAAAACAAAAAAATTTCTGTCTTTTTTGCCTCAAAATAAGGAAAATTTCTGACTTATTACCCTGACATAAGTGAAATTTCTGCAACTTTGCCCCAAAATAAGGAAAAATTCTTCCTTTTTGCCCCCAAATAAGAGGAATTTCAGCCTTTTTACCTCAAAATAAGGGGAATTTCTGCATTTTTGCCACAATATATTAGGAATTTCTGCTTTTTTGCCCTAAAATAAAAGAAATTTCTGGAATTTTGCCCCAAAATAAGTGGAATTTCTGAGTTTTGACACAAAAAAAGGAGAATTTCTGTCTTTTTGCCCCAACATATAGGGAATTTCTGCCGTTTTGCCTCACAATTAGGGGAATTTCTGCAATTATGCTACAAAATACGGGGAATTTCTGCTTTTTTGCTTGAAAATAAGGGGAATGTATACCTTTTGCCACAAAAAAAATTTCTTCATTTTAGCCCCAAAATAAGAGTAATTTCTGCCTTTTTACCTCAAATTAAGTGAAATTTCTGCCTTTTAACCCAAAAATAAACTGAATTTCTGTCTTTTTGCCCCAAAATAAGAGGACTTTTTGAATTTTTCCTTGAAATAAGTGAAATTTCTGCAATTTTGCCCCAAAATAAGAGAAATTTCTGCCTTTTTGCCACAAAATAAGGGGAATTTCTGCATTTTTGTCCCAAAATATAGAAAATTTCTGCAATTTTGTACCAAATTATAAGAAATTTCTGCCTTTTTGTACCAAAATAAGAGAAATTCCTGCCTTCTTTCCCTGAAATAAGTGAAATTTCTGCAATTTTGCCCAAAATAAGAAAAATTTCTGCAATTTTGCCACAAAATAAGGGAAATTTCTGCAATTTTGCCCCAAAATAAGGGGAATTTCTGACTTTTTGCCGTGAAATAAGGAGAATTTCTGTCTTTTTGCCCCAAAATAATGTGAATTTCTGCATTTTCCCTCAAAATTAGGGGAATTTGTGCAATTTTCTTTCAAAATATGGGGAATTTATGCCTTATTGCACCAAAATAAAGAAAATTTCTGCAATTTTGCCCCAAAATAAGGGAAATTTCTGCCTTTTTGCCACAAAATAAGGGGAATTTCTGCATTTTTGCCCCAAAATAAAGAAAATTTCTGCAATTTTGTACCAAAATAAAAGAAATTTCTGCCTTTTTGCCCCAAAATATGAGAAATTCCTGCCTTCTTTCCCTGAAATAAGTGAAATTTCTGCAATTTTGCCCAAAATAAGAAAAATTTCTGCAATTTTGCCACAAAAAAGGGAAATTTCTTCATTTTAGCCCAAAAATAAGAGTAATTTCTGCCTTTTTACCTCAAAATAAGTGAAATTTCTGCCTTTTTACCCAAAAATAAACGGAATTTCTGTCTTTTTGCCCCAAAATAAAAGGAATTTTTGAATTTTGCCTTGAAATAAGTGAAATTTCTGCAATTTTGCCCCAAAATAAGGGAAATTTCTGTTTTTTTGCCACAAAATAAGAGGAATTTCTTCATTTTTGCCCCAAAATAAAGAAAATTTCTGCAATTGTGTACCAAAATAAAAGAAATTTCTGCCCTTTTGCCCCAAAATAAGAGAAATTCCTGACTTCTTTCCCTGAAATAAGTGAAATTTCTGCAATTTTGCCCAAAATAAGAAAAATTTCTGCAATTTTGCCACAAAATAAGGAAAATTTCTGCAATTTTGCCCCAAAATAAGGGGAATTTCTGAAGTTATGCCCTGAAATAAGGAGAATTTCTGTCTTTTTGCCCCAAAATAATTTGAATTTCTGTATTTTCCCTCAAAATTAGATGAATTTGCAATTTTGCTTCAAAACACGGGGAATTTCTGCCTTTTTACACCAAAATAAAGAGAATTTCTGTATTTTTGCATCATTATAAGAGGAATTTCTGAGATTTTGCTCCAAAATACGGAAAATTTGTGCCTTATTGTCTAAAATTAAGTGGAATTTCTGCCTTTTTGCACTGAAATATTTGAAATTTCTGCAATTTTACCCAAAATAAGGGGAATTTCTGTTTTTGGCCCCAAAATTAGGGGAATTTCTGCTTTTTGCCCCAAAATAAGGGAAATTTCTGACTTTTTGCCCTAAAATAAGTGAAATTTCTGCAATTTTGCCGCAAAATAAGGGGAATTTCTGCCTTTTGCCCAAACTAAGGGGAATTTCAGCATTTTACCTCCAAATAAGGGGAATTTCTGTCTTTTTGCCCCAAAATAAAAGGAATTTTTGAATTTTGCCTTGAAATAATTGAAATTTCTGCAATTTTGCCCCAAAATAAGGGAAATATCTGCCTTTTTGCCACAAAATAAGGGGAATTTCTGCATTTTTGCCCCAAAATAAAGAAAATTTCTGCAATTTTGTACCAAAATAAAAGAAATTTCTGCCTTTTTCCCCAAAATAAGAGAAATTCCTGCCTTCTTTCCCTGAAATAAGTAAAATTTCTGCAATTTTGCCCAAAATAAGAAAAATTTCTGCAATTTTGCCACAAAATAAGGGAAATTTCTGCAATTTTGCCCCAAAATAATAGGAATTTCTTACTTTTTGCCGTGAAATAAGGAGAATTTCTGTCTTTCTGCACCAAAATAATGTGAATTTCTGCATTTACCCTCAAAATTAGGGGAATTTGTGCAATTTTGCTTCAAAATATGGGGAATTTCTGCCTTATTGCACCAAAATAAAAGGAATTTCTGCAATTTTGCCCCAAAATAAGGGAAATTTCTGCCTTCTTCCCTGAAATAAGTGAAATTTCTGCAATTTTGCCCAAAATAAGAAAAATTTCTGCAATTTTGCCACAAAATAAGGGAAATTTCTGCAATTTTGCCCAAAAATAAGGGGAATTTCTGACATTATGCCCTGAAATAAAAAGAATTTCTGTCTTTTTGCCCCAAAATAATTTGACTTTCTGCATTTTCCCTCAAAATTAGATGAATTTGTGCAATGTTGCTTCAAAACACGGGGAATTTCTGCCGTATTACACCAAAATAAAAAGATTTTCTGCATTTTTGCACCATTATAAGGGGAATTTCTGAGATTTTGCTCCAAAATACAGAAAATTTGTGCCTTATTGCCTAAAATTAAGTGGAATTTCTGCCTTTTTGCACTGAAATATTTGAAATTTCTGCAATTTTACCCCAAAATAAGGGGAATTTCTGTTTTTGGCCCAAAAATTAGGGTAATTTCTGCTTTTTGCCCCAAAATAAGGCAAATTTCTGACTTTTTGCCCTAAAATAAGTGAAATTTCTGGAATTTTGCCCCAAAATAAGGGGCATTTCTGCCTTTTGCCCAAAATAAGGGGAATTTCAGCATTTTACCTCCAAATTAGGAGAATTTCTGCATTTTTGCCACAAAATATGGCGAATTTCTGCATTTTTGCCCCCAAATAAGGAAAGTTTCTGCTTTTCTGCCCCAATTAATGGGAATTTCTGCCTTTTTGCCACACAATAAAGGGAATTTCTGCCTTTTTGCCCCAAAATAAGGGGAATTTCAGCCTTTTTACCACAAAATAAGGGGAATTTCTGCGTTTTGCCCCAAAATATGGAGAATTTCTGCCTTTTTGTTCCACAATAAGAAAAATTTCTTGAACTTTCTACCAAAATAAAAGAAATTTCTTCTTTTTGCCCCAAAATAAAAGGAATTTCTGACTTTTTGCCCTGAAATAAATGAAATTTCTGCAATTTTGCCCGAAAATAAGGGAAATTTGTGCCTTTTTGCCTCAAAATGTAGGGAATTTCTGCCTTTTTGCCCCAAAATATGGGGAATTTCAGCATTTTACCTCAAAATAAGGGGAATTTCAGCCTTTTTGCACCAAAATATGGAGAATTTCTGCCTTTTTGCCACAAGAGAAGAAAAATTTCTGCAATTCTGTACCAAAATAAAAGAAATTTCTAAAATTTTGCCCGAAAATAAGGGAAATGTCTGCAATTTTGCCCCAAAATAAGGGAAATTTCAGCCTTTTTGCCACAAAATAAGGGGAATTTCTGTCTTTTTGCTCCAAAATAAAAGGAATTGCAGCCTTTTTACCTCTTAATAAAGGGAATCTATGCCTTTTTGCCTCAAAATATGGGGAATTTCTGCATTTTTGCCTCAAAATAAAGAAAATTTCTGCAATTTTGTACCAAAATAAAAGAAATTTCTGCCTTTTTGCCACAAAATAAAAGAAATTCCTGCCTTCTTTCCCTGAAATAAGTGAAATTTCTGCAATTTTGCCACAAAATAAGGGAAATTTCTGCAATTTTGCCCAAAAATAAGGGGAATTTCTGCCTTTTTGCCGTGAAATAAGGAGAATTTCTTTCTTTTGCCCCAAAATAATGTGAATTTCTGCATTTTCCCTCAAAATTAGGGGAATTTGTGCAATTTTGCTTCAAAATATGGGGAATTTCTAGCTTATTGCACCAAAATAAAGGGAATTTCTGCAATTTTGCCCCAAAATAAGAAAAATTTCTGCCTTTTTGCCACAAAATAAGGGGAATTTCTGCATTTTTGCCCCAAAATAAAGAAAATTTCTGCAATTTTGTACCAAAATAAAAGAAATTTCTGCCTTTTTACCCCAAAATAAGAGAAATTCCTGCCTTCTTTCCCTGAAATAAGTGAAATTTCTGCAATTTTGCCCAAAATAAGAAAAATTTCTGCAATTAGGCCACAAAAAAAGGAAATTTCTTCATTTTAGCCCCAAAATAAGAGTAATTTCTGCCTTTTTACCTCAAAATAAGTAAAATTTCTGCCTTTTTACCCAAAAATAAACGGAATTTCTGTCTTTTTGCCCAAAAAAATAAAAGGAATTTTTTAATTTTGCCTTGAAATTAGTGAAAATTCTGCAATTTTGCCCCAAAATAAAGAAAATTTCTGCCTTTTTGCCACACAATAAAGGGAATTTCTGCATTTTTGCCCAAAATAAGAAAAATTTCTGCAATTTTGCCACAAAATAAGGGAAATTTCTGCAATTTTGCCCAAAAATAAGGGGAATTTCTGACATTATGCCCTGAAATAAAAAGAATTTCTGTCTTTTTGCCCCAAAATAATTTGAATTTCTGCATTTTCCCTCAAAATTAGATGAATTTGTGCAATGTTGCTTCAAAACACGGGGAATTTCTGCCTTATTACACCAAAATAAAAAGATTTTCTGCATTTTTGCACCATTATAAGGGGAATTTCTGAGATTTTGCTCCAAAATACAGAAAATTTGTGCCTTATTGCCTAAAATTAAGTGGAATTTCTGCCTTTTTGCACTGAAATATTTGAAATTTCTGCAATTTTACCCCAAAATAAGGGGCATTTCTGCCTTTTGCCCAAAATAAGGGGAATTTCAGCATTTTACCTCCAAATTAGGAGAATTTCTGCCTTTTTGCCACAAAATATGGGGAATTTCTGCATTTTTGCCCCCAAATAAGGAAAGTTTCTGCTTTTCTGCCCCAATTAATGGGAATTTCTGCCTTTTTGCCACAAAATAAAGGGAATTTCTGCCTTTTTGCTCCAAAATAAGGGGAATTTCAGCCTTTTTACCTCAAAATAAGGGGAATTTCTGCGTTTTGCCCCAAAATATGGAGAATTTCTGCCTTTTTGTTCCAAAATAAGAAAAATTTCTTGAACTTTCTACCAAAATAAAAGAAATTTCTTCTTTTTGCCCCAAAATAAAAGGAATTTCTGACTTTTTGCCCTGAAATAAATGAAATTTCTGCAATTTTGCCCGAAAATAAGGGAAATTTGTGCCTTTTTGCCTCAAAATGTAGGGAATTTCTGCCTTTTTGCCCCAAAATATGGGGAATTTCAGAATTTTACCTCAAAATAAGAGGAATTTCAGCCTTTTTGCACCAAAATATGGGGAATTTCTGCCTTTTTGCCACAAGAGAAGAAAAATTTCTGCAATTCTGTACCAAAATAAAAGAAATTTCTAAAATTTTGCCCGAAAATAAGGGAAATTTCTGCAATTTTGCCCCAAAATAAGGGACATTTCTGCCTTTTTGCCACAAAATAAGGGGAATTTCTGTCTTTTTGCTCCAAAATAAAAGGAATTTCAGCCTTTTTACCTCATAATAAAGGGAATCTATGCGTTTTTGCCTCAAAATATGGGGAATTTCTGCATTTTTGCCTCAAAATAAAGAAAATTTCTGCAATTTTGTACCAAAATAAAAGAAATTTCTGCCTTTTTGCCCCAAAATAAAAGAAATTCCTGCCTTCTTTCCCTGAAATAGGTGAAATTTCTGCAATTTTGCTCAAAATATAAAAAAATTTCTGCAATTTTGCCACAAAATAAGGGAAATTTCTGCAATTTTGCCCAAAAATAGGGGGAATTTCTGACTTTTTGCCGTGAAATAAGGAGAATTTCTTTCTTTTTGCCCCAAAATAATGTGAATTTCTGCATTTTCCCTCAAAATTAGGGGAATTTGTGCAATTTTGCTTCAAAATATGGGGAATTTCTGCCTTATTGCACCAAAATAAAGGGAATTTCTGCAATTTTGCCCCAAAATAAGAAAAATTTCTGCCTTTTTGCCACAAAATAAGGGGAATTTCTGCATTTTTGCCCCAAAATAAAGAAAATTTCTGCAATTTTGTACCAAAATAAAAGAAATTTCTGCCTTTTTACCCCAAAATAAGAGAAATTCCTGCCTTTTTTCCCTGAAATAAGTGAAATTTCTGCAATTTTGCCCAAAATAAGAAAAATTTCTGCAATTTTGCCACAAAAAAAGGAAATTTCTTCATTTTAGCCCCAAAATAAAAGTAATTTCTGCCTTTTTACCTCAAAATAAGTAAAATTTCTGCCTTTTTACCCAAAAATAAACGGAATTTCTGTCTTTTTGCCCCAAAATAATTTGAATTTCTGCATTTTCCCTCAAAATTAGGTGAATTTGTGCAATTTTGCTTCAAAACACTGGGATTTTCTGTCTTATTACACCAAAATAAAGGGAATTTCTGCATTTTTGCACCATTATAAGGGGAATTTCTGAGATTTTGCTCCAAAATACGGAAAATTTGTGCCTCATTGCCTAAAATTAAGTGGAATTTCTGACTTTTTGCACTGAAATATTTGAAATTTCTGCAATTTTACCCCAAAATAAGGGGAATTTCTGTTTTTGGCCCCAAAATTAGGGAAATTTCTGGTTTTGCCTCAAAATAAGGGAAATTTCTGACTTTTTGCCCTAAAATAAGTGAAATTTCTGCAATTTTGCACCAAAATAAGGGGAATTTCTGCCTTTTGCCCAAAATAAGGGGAATTTCAGCATTTTACCTCAAAATAAGGGGAATTTCTGCCTTTTTGCCACAAAAATATGGGGAATTACTGCCTTATTGCCTTCAAATAAGGAAAATTTCTGGTTTTCTGCCCCAATTAACAAGAATGTCTGCATTTTTGCCACAAAGTAAAGGAAATTTTTGCCTTTATGCCCTAAAATAAGGGGTATTTCATCCTTTTTACCTCAAAGTAAGGGGAATTTCTTCCTTTTACCCCAGAATATGGGGAATTTGTGCCCTTTTGTTCCAAAATAAAAAAAAATTCTTCAACTTTGTACCAAAATAAAAGAAATTTATGCTATTTGCCCCAAAATAAAAGGAATTTCTGACTTTTTGCCCTGAAATAAATGAAATTCCTGCAATTTTGCCCGAAAATAAGGGAAATTTGTGCCTTTTTGCCCCAAAATGTAGGGAATTTCTGCCTTTTTGCCCCAAAATATGGGGAATTTCAGCATTTTACCTCAAAATAAGGGGAATTTCAGCCTTTTTGCACCAAAATATGTGGAATTTCTGCCTTTTTTTCCACAAAATAAAAAAATTTCTGCAATTCTGTACCAAAATAAAAGAAATTTCTAAAATTTTGCCCAAAAATAAGGGAAATTTCTGCAATTTTGCCCCAAAATAGGGGCAATTTCTGCCTTTTTGGCACAAAGTAAGAGGAATTTCTGTCTTTTTGCCCCAAAATAAAAGGAATTTCAGCCTTTTTACCTCATAATAAGGGGAATCTCTGTCTTTTTGCCCCCAAAAATGGGGATTTTCTGTATTTTTGCCTCAATATAAAGAAAATTTCTGCAATTTTGTACCAAAATAAAAGAAATTTCTTACTTTTTGCCCGAAAATAAGAGAAATTCCTGCCTTCTTTGCCTGAAATAAGTGAAATTTCTGCAATTTTGCCCAAAATAAGAAAAATTTCTGCAATTTTGCCACAAAATAAGGGAAATTTCTGCAATTTTGCTCCAAAATAAGGGGAATTTCTTACTTTTTGCCGTGAAATAAGGAGAATTTCTGTCTTTCTGCACCAAAATAATGGGATTTCTGCATTTTCCTTCAAAATTAGGGGAATTTGTGCAATTTTGCTTCAAAATATGGGGAATTTCTGCCTTATTGCACCAAAATAAAGGGAATTTCTGCAATTTTGCCCCAAATTAAGGGAAATTTCTGTCTTTTTGCCACAAAATAAAAGGAATTTCTGCATTTTTGCCCCAAAATTAAGAAAATTTCTGCAATTTTGTAGCAAAATAAAAGAAATTTCTGCCTTTTTGCCCCAAAATAAGAGAAATTCCTGCCTTCTTTCCCTGAAATAAGTGAAAATTCTGCAATTTTGCCCAAAATAAGAAAAATTTCTGCAATTTTGCCACAAAAAAGAGAAATTTCTTCATTTTAGCTGCAAAATAAGAGTAATTTCTGTTTTTTTACCTCAAAATAAGTGAAATTTCTGCCTTTTTACCCAAAAATAAACCGAATTTCTGTCTTTTTGCCCTAAAATAAAAGGAATTTTTGAATTTTGCTTTGAAATAAGTGAAATTTCTGCAATTTTGCCCCAAAATAAGGAAATTTCTGCCTTTTTGCCACAAAATAAGGGGAATTTCTGCATTTTTGCCCTATAATAAAGAAAATTTCTGCAATTTTGTACCAAAAAAAAAGAAATTTCTGCCTTTTTGCCCCAAAATAAGAGAAATTCCTGCCTTCTTTCCCTGAAATAAGTGAAATTTCTGCAATTTTGCCCAAAATAAGAAAAATTTCTGCAATTTTGCCACCAAAAAAGGAAATTTCTTCATTTTAGCCCCAAAATAAAAGTAATTTCTGCCTTTTTACCTCAAAATAAGTGAAATTTCTGCCTTTTTACCCAAAAATAAACGGATTTTCTGTCTTTTTGCCCCAAAATAAAAGGAATTTTTGAATTTTGCCTTGAAATAAGTGAAATTTCTGCAATTTTGCCCCAATATAAGGGTAATTTCTGCCTTTTTGCCACAAAATAAGGGGAATTTCTGCATTTTTGCCCAAAATAAAGAAAAGTTCTGCATTTTTTTACGAAAAAAAAGAAATTTCTGCTCTTTTGCCCCAAAATAAGAGAAATTCCTGCCTTCTTTCCCTGAAATAAGTGAAATTTCTGCAATTTCGCCCAAAATAAGAAAAATTTCTGCAATTTTGCCACAAAATAAGGGAATTTTCTGCAATTTTGCCCCAAAATAAAGGGAATTTCTGACTTTTTGCTGTGTAATAAGGAGAATTTCTGTCTTTTTGCCCCAAAATAATGTGAATTTCTGCATTTTCCCTCAAAATTAGGGGAATTTGTGCAATTTTGCTTCAAAATATGGGGAATTTCTGCCTTATTGCACCAAAATAAAGGGAATTTCTGCAATTTTGCCCCAAATTAAGGGAAATTTCTGTCTTTTTGCCACAAAATAAAAGGAATTTCTGCATTTTTGCCCCAAAATTAAGAAAATTTCTGCAATTTTGTAGCAAAATAAAAGAAATTTCTGCCTTTTTGCCCCAAAATAAGAGAAATTCCTGCCTTCTTTCCCTGAAATAAGTGAAAATTCTGCAATTTTGCCCAAAATAAGAAAAATTTCTGCAATTTTGCCACAAAAAAGAGAAATTTCTTCATTTTAGCTGCAAAATAAGAGTAATTTCTGTTTTTTTACCTCAAAATAAGTGAAATTTCTGCCTTTTTACCCAAAAATAAACCGAATTTCTGTCTTTTTGCCCTAAAATAAAAGGAATTTTTGAATTTTGCTTTGAAATAAGTGAAATTTCTGCAATTTTGCCCCAAAATAAGGAAATTTCTGCCTTTTTGCCACAAAATAAGGGGAATTTCTGCATTTTTGCCCTATAATAAAGAAAATTTCTGCAATTTTGTACCAAAAAAAAAAAGAAATTTCTGCCTTTTTGCCCCAAAATAAGAGAAATTCCTGCCTTCTTTCCCTGAAATAAGTGAAATTTCTGCAATTTTGCCCAAAATAAGAAAAATTTCTGCAATTTTGCCACCAAAAAAGGAAATTTCTTCATTTTAGCCCCAAAATAAAAGTAATTTCTGCCTTTTTACCTCAAAATAAGTGAAATTTCTGCCTTTTTACCCAAAAATAAACGGATTTTCTGTCTTTTTGCCCCAAAATAAAAGGAATTTTTGAATTTTGCCTTGAAATAAGTGAAATTTCTGCAATTTTGCCCCAATATAAGGGTAATTTCTGCCTTTTTGCCACAAAATAAGGGGAATTTCTGCATTTTTGCCCAAAATAAAGAAAAGTTCTGCATTTTTTTACGAAAAAAAAGAAATTTCTGCTCTTTTGCCCCAAAATAAGAGAAATTCCTGCCTTCTTTCCCTGAAATAAGTGAAATTTCTGCAATTTCGCCCAAAATAAGAAAAATTTCTGCAATTTTGCCACAAAATAAGGGAATTTTCTGCAATTTTGCCCCAAAATAAAGGGAATTTCTGACTTTTTGCTGTGTAATAAGGAGAATTTCTGTCTTTTTGCCCCAAAATAATTTGAATTTCTGCATTTTCCCTCAAAATTAGATGAATTTGTGCAATTTTGCTTCAAAACACGGGGAATTTCTGCCTTATTACACCAAAAAAATGGAATTTCTGCATTTTTGCACCATTATAAGGGGAATTTCTGAGATTTTGCTCCAAAATATGGAAAATTTGTGCCTTATTGCCTAAAATTAAGTGGAATTTCTGCCTTTTTGCACTGAAATATTTGAAATTTCTGCAATTTTACCCCAAAATAAGGGGAATTTCTGTTTTTCGCCCCAAAATTAGGGGAATTTCTTCTTTTTGCCCCAAAATAAGGCAAATTTCTGACTTTTTGCCTTAAAATAAGTGAAATTTCTGCAATTTTGCCCCAAAATAATGGGAATTTCTGCCTTTTGCCCAAAATAAGGGGAATTTTAGCATTTTACCTCCAAATAAGGGGAATTTCTGCCTTTTTGCCACAAAATATGGGGAATTTCTGCATTATTGCCCTCAAATAAGGAAAGTTTCTGCTTTTCTGCCCCAATTGATGAGAATTTCTGCCTTTTTGCCCCAAAATAAGGGAAATTTCAGCCTTTTTACCTCAAAATAAGGGGAATTTCTGCCTTTTGCCCCAAAATATGGGGAATTTCTGCCTTTTTGTTCCAAAATAAGAAAAATTTCTTCAACTTTGTACCAAAATAAAAGAAATTTCTGCTTTTTGCCCCAAAATAAGAAGAATTTCTTACTTTTTGCCCTGAAATAAATGAAATTTCTGCAATTTTGCCCGAAAATAAGGGAAATTTGTTCCTTTTTGCCCCAAAATGTAGGGAATTTCAGCCTTTTTGTTCCAAAATATGGGGAATTTCAGCATTTTACCTCAAAATAAGGGGAATTTCAGCCTTTTTGCACCAAAATATGGGGAATTTCTGTCTTTTTGCCACAATATAAGAAAAATTTCTGCAATTCTGTACCAAAATAAAAGAAATTTCTATAATTTTGCCCTAAAATAAGGAAAATTTCTGCAATTTTGCCCCAAAATATGGGAAATTTCTTCCTTTTTGCCACAAAATAAGGGGAATTTCTGTCTTATTGCCCCAAAATAAAAGGGATTTCAGCCTTTTTACGTCATAATAAGGGGAATCTCTGCCGTTTTGCCCCAAAATATGGGGAATTTCTGCATTTTGGCCTCAAAATAAAGAAAATTTCTGCAATTTTGTACCAAAATAAAAGAAATTTCTGCCTTTTTGCCCCAAAATAAGAGAAATTCCTGCCTTCTTTCCCTGAAATAAGTGAAATTTCTGCAATTTTGCCCAAAATAAGAAAAATTTCTTTAATTTTGCCACAAAAAAGGGAAATTTCTTCATTTTAGCCCCTAAATAAGAGTTATTTCTGCCTTTTTACCTCAAAATAAGTGAAATTTCTGCCTTTTTACCCAAAAATAAAAGGAATTTCTGTCTTTTTGCCCCAAAATAAAAGGAATTTTTGAATTTTGCCTTGAAATAAGTGAAATTTCTGCAATTTTGCCCCAAAATAAGGGAAATTTCTGCCTTTTTGCCACAAAATAAAGGGAATTTCTGCAATTTTGCCCCAAAATAAGGGGAATTTCTGATGTTATGCCCTGAAAGAAGGAGAATTTCTGTCTTTTTGCCCCAAAATAATTTGAATTTCTGCATTTTTCCTCAAAATTAGATGAATTTGTGCAATGTTGCTTCAAAACACGGGGAATTTCTGCTTTATTACACCAAAAAAAAGGGAATTTCTGCATTTTTGCACCATTATAAGGGGAATTTCTGAGATTTTGCTCCAAAATACAAAAAATTTGTTCCTTATTGCCTAAAATTAAGTGGAATTTCTTCCTTTTTGCACTGAATTATTTTAAATTTCTGCAATTTTACCCCAAAATAAGGGGAATTTCTTTTTTTTGCCCCAAAATAAGGCAAATTTCTGACTTTTTGCCCTAAAATAAGTGAAATTTCTGCAATTTTGCACCAAAATAAGGGGAATTTCTGCCTTTTGCCCAAAATAAGGGGAATTTCAGCATTTTACCTCCAAATAAATGGAATTTCTGCCTTTTTGCCACAAAATATGGGGAATTAGTGTCTTATTGCCTTCAAATTAGGAAAATTTCTGCTATTCTGCCCCAATAAACAAGAATTTCTGCCTTTTTGCCACAAAGTAAAGGAAAATTTTGCTTTTTTGCCCTAAAATAAGGGGAATTTCATCCTTTTTACCTCAAAATGAGGGGATTTTCTGCCTTTTGCCCCAAAATAAGGGAAATTTCTGCCTTTTTGTTTCAAAATAAAAAAAATTTCTCCAACCCTGTACCAAAATAAAAGAAATTTCTGGTTTTTGCCCCAAAATAAAAAGAATTTCTGACTTTTTGCCATGAAATAAACGAAATTTCTGCAATTTTGCCGGAAAATAATGGTAATTTGTGCCTTTTTGCCCCAAAATGTAGGGAATTTCTGCCTTTTTGCCCCAAAATATGGGGAGTTTCATTATTTTACCCCAAAATAAGGGGAATTTCAGACTTTTTGCACCAAAATATGGGGAATTTCTGCCTTTTTTCCAAAAAATAAGAAAATTTTTTGCAATTCTGTACCAAAATAAAATAAATTTCTATAATTTTGCCCGAAAATAAGGGAAATTTCTGCCTTTTTGCCACAAAATAAGGGGAATTTCTGTTTTTTTGCCTCAAAATAAAAGGAATTTCAGCCTTTTTACCTCATAATAAAGGGAATCTCTGCCTTTTTGCCCCAAAATATGGGGAATTTCTGCATTTTTGCCTCAAAATAAAGAAAATTTTTGTAATTTTGTACCAAAATAAAAGAAATTTCTGCCTTTTTGCCCTAAAATAAGAGAAATTCCTGCCTTCTTTCCCTGAAATAAGTGAAATTTCTGCAATTTTGCACAAAATAAGAAAAATTTCTGAAATTTTGCCACAAAATAAAGGAAATTTCTGCAATTTTGCCCCAAAATAAGGGGAATTTCTGACTTTTTGCTGTGTAATAAGGAGAATTTCTGTCTTTTTGCCCCAAAATAATGTGAATTTCTGCATTTTCCCTCAAAATTAGGGAAATTTGTGCAATTTTGCTTCAAAATATGGGGAATTTCTGCCTTATTGCACCAAAATAAAAGGAATTTCTGCAATTTTGCCCCAAAATAAGGGAAATTTCTGCCTTTTTGGCACAAAATAAGGGGAATTTCTGCATTTTTGCCCCAAAATAAAGAAAATTTCTGCAATTTTGTACCAAAATAAAAGAAATTTCTGCCTTTTTGCCCCATAATAAGAGAAATTCCTGCCTTCTTTCCCTGAAATAAGTGAAATTTTTGCAATTTAGCCCAAAATAAGAAAAATTTCTGCAATTTTGCCACAAAAAAGGGAAATTTCTTCATTTTAGCCCCAAAATAAGAGTAATTTCTGCCTTTTTACCTCAAAATAAGTGAAATTTCTGCCTTTTTACCCAAAAATAAACGGAATTTCTTTCTTTTTGCCCCAAAAATAAAAGAAATTTTTGAATTTCGCCTTGAAATAAGTGAAATTTCTGCAATTTTGCCCAAAATAAGAAAAATCTCTGCAATTTTGCCACAAAATAAGGGAAATTTCTGCAATTTTGCCCCAAAATAAAAGGAATTTCTTTTTTTTGGCGCCAAAATTAGGGGAATTTCTGCTTTTTGCCTCAAAATAAGGCAAATTTCTGACTTTTTGCACTAAAATAAGTGAAATTTCTGAAATTTTGCTCAAAAATAAAGGGAATTTCTTCCTTTTGCCCAAAATAAGGGGAATTTCAGCATTTTACCTCCAAATAAGGGGAATTTCTGCCTTTTTGCCACAAAAGAAGAAAAATTTCTGCAATTCTGTACCAAAATAAAAGAAATTTCTAAAATTTTGCCCCAAAATAAAAGAAATTTCTGCAATTTTGCCCCAAAATAAGGGAAATTTCTGCCTTTTTGCCACAAAATAAGGAGGATTTCTGTCTTTTTGCCCCAAAATAAAAGGAATTTCAGCCTTTTTACCTCATAATAAGGGGAATCTCTGCCTTTTTGCCCCAAAATATGGGGAATTTCTGCATTTTTGCCTCAAAATAAAGAAAAATTTTTGCAATTTTGTACCAAAATAAAAGAAATTTCTGCCTTTTTGCCCCAAAATAAGAGAAATTCCTGCCTTCTTTTTCTGAAATAAGTGAAATTTCTGCAATTTTGCCCAAAATAAGAAAAATTTCTGCAATTTTGCCACAATATAAGGGAAATTTATGCAATTTTGCCCCAAAGTAAGGGGAATTTCTGACTTTTTGACGTGAAATATGGAGAATTTCTGTCTTTTTGCCCCAAAATAATGTGAATTTCTGCATTTTCCCTCAAAATTAGGGGAATTAGTGCAATTTTGCTTCAAAATACGGGGAATTTCTGCCTTATTGCACCAAAATAAAGGGAATTTCTGCATTTTTGCACCAATATAAGGGGAATTACTGAGATTTTGCTCCAAAATACAGAAAATTTCTGCCTTATTGCCCGATATTAAGTGGAATTTCTGCCTTTTTGCCCTGAAATATTTGAAATTTCTGCAATTTTACCCATAAAAAAGGGGAATTTCTATTTTTGTCCCTAAAATTAGGGGAATTTCTGTTTTTTCCCCTAAAATAAGGCAAATTTCTGACTTTTTGCCCTGAAATAAGTGAAATTTCTGCAATTTTGTCCAAAAATAAGGGGAATTTCTGCCTTTTTGCCCAAAATAAGGGGAATTTCTGCATTTTACCTCCAAATGAGGGGAATTTCTGCCTTTTTGCCACAAAATATGGGGAATTACTGCCTTTTTGCCTTCAAATAAGGAAAATTTCTGCTTTTCTGCCCCAATTAACAAGAATTTCTCTTTTTTGCCACAAAGTAAAGGAAATTTTTGCCTTTTTGCCCTAAAATAAGGGGAATTTCATCCTTTTTACCTCAACATAAGGGGAATTTTTGCCTTTTACTCCAAAATTTGATGAATTTCTGCCTTTTTGTTCCAAAATAAGAAAAATTTCTTCCACTTTGTAACAAAATAAAAAAAATTTCTGTTTTTTGTTCCAAAATAAAAGGAATTTCTGACTTTTTGCCCTGAAATAAATGAAATTTCTTCAATTTTGCCCGAAAATAAGGAAAATTTGTGCCTTTTTGCTCCAAAATGAGGGAAATTTCGGCCTTTTTGCCCCAAAATAAGGGGAATTTCAGCATTTTACCTCAAAATAAGGGGAATTTCAGCATTTTTGCACCAAAATATGGGGAATTTTAGCCTTTTTGCCACAATATAAAAAAAATTTCTGCAATTCTGTACCAAAATAAAAGAAATTTCTAAATTTTTGCCCCAAAATAAGGGAAATTTCTGCAATTTTTCCCGAAAATAAGGGAAAGTTCTTCAATTTTGCCCCAAAATAAGGGGAATTTCTGAATTTTTGCCGCGAAATAAGGAGAATTTCTGTATTTTTGCCCCAAAATAAAGGGAATTTCTGCCTTTTTGCCCCAAAATTAAGGGAGTTTCTGCAATTTTGCTTCAAAATACAAGGAATTTCTGCCTTTTTTCCCGAAAATAAGGGGAACTTCTGTTTTGCCCCAAATAAAGGGAATTTCTGCATTTTTGCCCCGATATTAGGAGAATTTCTGCAATTTTGCTCCAAAATACGGGGAATTTCTGCCTTTATGCCCGAAATTAAAAGGATTTTCTGCCTTTTTGCCCCCAAATAAGGGAAATTTCTGCAATTTTATCCCAAAATAAGGAGAATTTCTGCCTTTTTGCCCCAAATATAAGGAATTTCTGCCTTTTTGCCCCAAAATAAGAAATATTTCTGCAATTTTGCCGCAAAATAAGGGGAATTTCTCACTTTTTGCCCAAAAATAAAAGAAATATCAGCCTTTTTACCTGAAAGTAAGTGAAATTTCTCCAATTTTGCCCCAAATTAAAGAAAATTTCTGGAATTTTTCCCCAAAATAATGGGAATTGCTGATTTTTGCCCCAAAATAAAGGGAATGTCTGCCTTTTACCCCAAAATTAGGGGAATTTCTGCAATTTTGCTTCAAAATAAGGGGAATTTCTGCCTTTTTGCCTGAAAATAAGGGGAATGCATACCTTTTTGCTATAAAAAAGGGAAATTTCTTCATTTTTGCCCCAAATTAAGAGGAACTTCTGCTTTTGCCTCTAAATAAGTGGAATTTCTGTCTTTTTTACCCCAAAACAAAAAAATTTCTGTCTTTTTTGCCTCAAAATAAGGAAAATTTCTGACTTATTACCCTGACATAAGTGAAATTTCTGCAACTTTGCCCCAAAATAAGGAAAAATTCTTCCTTTTTGCCCCCAAATAAGAGGAATTTCAGCCTTTTTACCTCAAAATAAGGGGAATTTCTGCATTTTTGCCACAATATATTAGGAATTTCTGCTTTTTTGCCCTAAAATAAAAGAAATTTCTGGAATTTTGCCCCAAAATAAGTGGAATTTCTGAGTTTTGACACAAAAAAAGGAGAATTTCTGTCTTTTTGCCCCAACATATAGGGAATTACTGCCGTTTTGCCTCACAATTAGGGGAATTTCTGCAATTATGCTACAAAATACGGGGAATTTCTGCTTTTTTGCCTGAAAATAAGGGGAATGTATACCTTTTGCCACAAAAAAAAATTTCTTCATTTTAGCCCCAAAATAAGAGTAATTTCTGCCTTTTTACCTCAAATTAAGTGAAATTTCTGCCTTTTAACCCAAAAATAAACTGAATTTCTGTCTTTTTGCCCCAAAATAAGAGGACTTTTTGAATTTTTCCTTGAAATAAGTGAAATTTCTGCAATTTTGCCCCAAAATAAGAGAAATTTCTGCCTTTTTGCCACAAAATAAGGGGAATTTCTGCATTTTTGTCCCAAAATATAGAAAATTTCTGCAATTTTGTACCAAAATATAAGAAATTTCTGCCTTTTTGTACCAAAATAAGAGAAATTCCTGCCTTCTTTCCCTGAAATAAGTGAAATTTCTGCAATTTTGCCCAAAATAAGAAAAATTTCTGCAATTTTGCCACAAAATAAGGGAAATTTCTGCAATTTTGCCCCAAAATAAGGGGAATTTCTGACTTTTTGCCATGAAATAAGGAGAATTTCTGTCTTTTTGCCCCAAAATAATGTGAATTTCTGCATTTTCCCTCAAAATTAGGGGAATTTGTGCAATTTTCTTTCAAAATATGGGGAATTTCTGCCTTATTGCACCAAAATAAAGAAAATTTCTGCAATTTTGCCCCAAAATAAGGGAAATTTCTGCCTTTTTGCCACAAAATAAGGGGAATTTCTGCATTTTTGCCCCAAAATAAAGAAAATTTCTGCAATTTTGTACCAAAATAAAAGAAATTTCTGCCTTTTTGCCCCAAAATATGAGAAATTCCTGCCTTCTTTCCCTGAAATAAGTGAAATTTCTGCAATTTTGCCCAAAATAAGAAAAATTTCTGCAATTTTGCCACAAAAAAGGGAAATTTCTTCATTTTAGCCCAAAAATAAGAGTAATTTCTGCCTTTTTACCTCAAAATAAGTGAAATTTCTGCCTTTTTACCCAAAAATAAACGGAATTTCTGTCTTTTTGCCCCAAAATAAAAGGAATTTTTGAATTTTGCCTTGAAATAAGTGAAATTTCTGCAATTTTGCCCCAAAATAAGGGAAATTTCTGTTTTTTTGCCACAAAATAAGAGGAATTTCTTTATTTTTGCCCCAAAATAAAGAAAATTTCTGCAATTGTGTACCAAAATAAAAGAAATTTCTGCCCTTTTGCCCCAAAATAAGAGAAATTCCTGACTTCTTTCCCTGAAATAAGTGAAATTTCTGCAATTTTGCCCAAAATAAGAAAAATTTCTGCAATTTTGCCACAAAATAAGGAAAATTTCTGCAATTTTGCCCCAAAATAAGGGGAATTTCTGAAGTTATGCCCTGAAATAAGGAGAATTTCTGTCTTTTTGCCCCAAAATAATTTGAATTTCTGTATTTTCCCTCAAAATTAGATGAATTTGCAATTTTGCTTCAAAACACGGGGAATTTCTGCCTTTTTACACCAAAATAAAGAGAATTTCTGTATTTTTGCATCATTATAAGAGGAATTTCTGAGATTTTGCTCCAAAATACGGAAAATTTGTGCCTTATTGTCTAAAATTAAGTGGAATTTCTGCCTTTTTGCACTGAAATATTTGAAATTTCTGCAATTTTACCCAAAATAAGGGGAATTTCTGTTTTTGGCCCCAAAATTAGGGGAATTTCTGCTTTTTGCCCCAAAATAAGGGAAATTTCTGACTTTTTGCACTAAAATAAGTGAAATTTCTGCAATTTTGCCCCAAAATAAGGGGAATTTCTGCCTATTGCCTCAAATAAGGGGAATTTCAGCATTTTATCTCCAAATAAGGGGAATTTCTGCCTTTTTGCCACAAAATATGG
Source organism: Micromys minutus (assembly GCF_963924665.1). NCBI lineage: Eukaryota > Metazoa > Chordata > Mammalia > Rodentia > Muridae > Micromys > Micromys minutus. Next base: position 228,588 of record NW_027667674.1, on the reverse strand, counting down.
GGAATCTCTGCATTATTGCCCCAAATAAGAAAAGTTTCTGCTTTTCTGCCCCAACTAATGGGAATTTCTGCCTTTTTGCCAGAAAATAAAGGGAATTTCTGCCTTTTTGCCCCAAAACAAGGGGAATTTCAGCCTTTTTACCTCAAAATACGGGGAATTTCTGTCTTTTGCCCCAAAATATGGGGAATTTCTGCCTTTTTGTTCCAAAATAAGAAAAATTTCTTCAACTTTGTACCAAAATAAAAGAAATTTCTGCTTTTTGACCCAAAATAAAAGGAATTTCTGACTCTTTGCCCTGAAATAAATGAAATTTCTGCAAATTTGCCTGAAAATAAGGGAAATTTGTGCCTTTTTGCCTCAAAATGTAGGGAATTTCTGCATTTTTGTTCCAAAATATGGGGAATTTAAGCATTTTACCTCAAAATAAGGGGAATTTCAGCATTTTGCACCAAAATATGGGGAATTTCTGCCTTTTTGCCACAAACAAAGAAAAATTTCTGCAATTCTGTACCAAAATAAAAGAAATTTCTAAAATTTTGCCCCAAAATAAGAAAAATTTCTGCAATTTTGCCGAAAATAAGGGAAATTTCTGCCTTTTTGCCACAAAATAAGGGGATTTCTGTCTTTTTGCCCCAAAATAAAAGGAATTTCAGCCTTTTTACCTCATATAATAAAGGGAATATCTGCCTTTTTGCCCCAAAATATGGGGAATTTCTGCATTTTTGCCTCAAAATAAAGAAAATTTTTGCAATTTTGTACCAAAATAAAAGAAATTTCTACCTTTTTGCCCCAAATAAGAGAAATTCCTGCCTTCTTTCCCTGAAATAAGTGAAATTTCTGCAATTTTGCCCAAAATAAGAAAAATTTCTGCAATTTTGCCACAAAATAAGGGAAATTTATGCAATTTTGCCCCAAAATAAAGGGAATTTCTGATTTTTGCTGTGTAATAAGGAGAATTTCTGTCTTTTTGCCCCAAAATAATGTGAATTTCTGCATTTTCCCACAAAATTAGGGGAATTAGTGCAATTTTGCTTCAAAATACGGGGAATTTCTGCCTTATTGCACCAAAATAAAGGGAATTTCTGAATTTTTGCACCAATATAAGGGGAATTTCTGAGATTTTGCTCCAAAATACAGAAAATTTCAGCCTTATTGCCCGAAATTAAGTGGAATTTCTGCCTTTTTGCCCTGAAATATTTGAAATTTCTGCACTTTTACCCCAAAATAAGGGGAATTTCAATTTTTGGCCCTAAAATTAGGGGAATTTATGCTTTATGCCCCAAAATAAGGCAAATTTCTTACTTTTTGCCCTGAAACATGTGAAATTTCTGCAATTTTGTCCAAAAATAAGGGGAATTTCTGCCTTTTTGCCCAAAATAAGGGGAATTTCAGCATTTTACCTCCAAATGAGGGGAATTTCTGCCTTTTTGCCACAAAATATGGGGAATTACTGCCTTATTGCCTTCAAATAAGGAAAATTTCTGCTTTTCTGCCCCAATTAACCAGAATTTCTGCCTTTTTGACACAAAGTAAAGGAAATTTTTGCCTTTTTGCCCTAAAATAAGAGGAATTTCATCCTTTTTACCTCAAAATAAGGGGAATTTCTGCCTTTTACCCCAAAATATGATGAATTTCTGCCTTTTTGTTCCAAAATAAGAAAAATTTCTTCAACATTGTACCAAAATAAAAGAAATTTCTGTTTTCTGTCCCAAAATAAATGGAATTTCTGACTTTTTGCGCTGAAATAAATGAAATTTCTGCAATTTTGCCCGAATATAAGGAAAATTTGTGCCTTTTTGCCCAAAAATGAGGGAAATTTCGGCCTTTTTGCCCCAAAATAAGGGGAATTTCAGCATTTTACCTCAAAATAAGGGGAATTTCAGCATTTTTGCACCAAAATATGGGGAATTTTAGCCTTTTTGCCACAATATAAGAAAAATTTCTGCAATTATGTACCAAAATAAAAGAAATTTCTAAAATTTTGCCCCAAAATAAGGGAAATTTCTGCAATTTTGCCCCAAAATAAGGGAAAGTTCTTCAATTTTGCCCCAAAATAAGGGGAATTTCTGACTTTTTGCCGCGAAATAAGGAGAATTTCTGTATTTTTGCCCCAAAATAAAGGGAATTTCTGCCTTTTTGCCCCAAAATTAGGGGAGTTTCTGCAATTTTGCTTCAAAATACAAGGAATTTCTGCCTTTTTTCCCGAAAATAAGGGGAACTTCTGCTTTTGCCCCAAATAAAGGTAATTTCTGCATTTTTGCCCCGATATTAGGGGAAATTCTGCAATTTTGCTCCAAAATACGAGGAATTTCTACCTTTTTGCCCGAAATTAAAAGGATTTTCTGCCTTTTTGCTTCCAAATAAGGGAAATTTCTGCAAATTTATCCAAAAATAAGGGGAATTTCTTCCTTTTTGCCCCAAAATATAAGGAGTTTCTGCCTTTTTGCCCCAAAATAAGAAATATTTCTGCAATTTTGCCCCAAAATAAGGGGAATTTCTCACTTTTTGCCCAAAAATAAAGGAAATTTCAGTCTTTTTACCTGAAAATAAGTGAAATTTCTGCAATTTTGCCCCAAATATCAGAAATTTCTGCAATTTTGCACCAAAATAAGGTAAATTTCTGCAATTTTGCCCCAAATTAAAGGAAATTTCTGGAATTTTTCCCCAAAATAAGGGGAATTTCTGATTTTTGCCCCAAAATCAAGGGAATGTCTGACTTTTACCCCAAAATTAGGGGAATTTCTGCAATTTTGTTTCAAAATAAGGGGAATTTCTGCCTTTTTGCCCGAAAATAAGGGGAATGCATATTTTTTTGCCATAAAAAAAGAAAATTTCTTCATTTTTGCGCAAAATTAAGAGGAACTTCTGCCTTTTGCCTCTAAATAAGTGGAATTTCTGTCTTTTTTACCCCAAAACAAAAGAAATTTCTGTTTTTTTGCCCCAAAATAAGGAAAATTTCTGACTTATTACCCTGAAATAAGTGAAATTTCTGCAACTTTGCCCCAAAATAAAGAAAAATTCTTCCTTTTTGCCCCCAAATAAGAGGAATTTCAGCCTTTTTACCTCAAAATAAGGGGAATTTCTGCATTTTTGCCACAATATATTAGGAATTTCTGCTTTTTTGCCCTAAAATAAGGGAAATTTCTGGAATTTTGCCCCAAAATAAGTGGAATTTCTGAGTTTTGCCACAAAATAAGGAGAATTTCTGTCTTTTTGCCCCAACATATAGGGAATTTCTGCCGTTTTGCCTCACAATTAGGGGAATTTCTGCAATTTTGCTTCAAAATACGGGGAATTTCTGCTTTTTTGCCTGAAAATAAGGGGAATGTATACCTTTTGCCACAAAAAAGGGAAATTTCTTCATTTTAGCCCCAAAATAAGAGTAATTTCTGCCTTTTTACCTCAAATTAAGTGAAATTTCTGCTTTTTAACCCAAAAATAAACTGAATTTCTGTCGTTTTGCCCCAAAACAAAAGGACTTTTGGAATTTTGCCTTGAAATAAGTGAAATTTCTGCATTATTGCCCCAAAATAAGGGAAATTTCTGCCTTTTTGCCACAAAATAAGGGGAATTTCTGCAATTTTGTCCCAAAACATAGAAAATTTCTGCAATTTTGTACCAAAATATAAGAAATTTCTGCCTTTTTGCCCCAAAATAAGAGAAATTCCTGCCTTCTTTCCCTGAAAAAAGTGAAATTTCTGCAATTTTGCCCAAAATAAGAAAAATTTCTGCAATTTTGCCACAAAATAAGAAAAATTTCTGCAATTTTGCCCCAAAATAAGGGAAATTTCTGCCTTTTTGCCACAATATAAGGGGAATTTCTGCATTTTTGTCCCAAAATATAGAAAATTTCTGCAATTTTGTACCAAAATATAAGAAATTTCTGCCTTTTTGCCCCAAAATAAGAGAAATTCCTGCCTTCTTTCCCTGAAATAAGTAAAATTTCTGCAATTTTGACCAAAATAAGAAAAATTTCTGCAATTTTGCCACAAAATAAAGAAAATTTCTGCAATTTTGCCCCAAAATAAGGGAAATTTCTGCCTTTTTGCCACAAAATAAGGGGAATTTCTGCATTTTTGTCCCAAAATATAGAAAATTTCTGCAATTTTGTACCAAAATATAAGAAATTTCTGCCTTTTTGCCCCAAAATAAGAGAAATTCCAGCCTTCTTTCACTGAAATAAGTGAAATTTCTGCAATTTTGCCTAAAATAAGAAAAATTTCTGCAATTTTGCCACAAAATAAGGGAAATTTCTGCAATTTTGCCCCAAAATAAGGGAAATTTCTGCCTTTTTGCCACAAAATAAGGGGAATTTCTGTCTTTTTGCCCCAAAATAAAAGGAATTTCAGCCTTTTTACCTCATAATAAAGGGAATATCTGCCTTTTTGCCCCAAAATATGGGGAATTTCTGCATTTTTGCCTCAAAATAAAGAAAATTTTTGCAATTTTGTACCAAAATAAAAGAAATTTCTGCCTTTTTGCCCCAAATAAGAGAAATTCCTGCCTTCTTTCCCTGAAATAAGTGAAATTTCTGCAATTTTGTACAAAATAAGAAAAATTTCTGCAATTTTGCCACAAAATAAGGGAAATTTATGCAATTTTGCCCCAAAATAAGGGGAATTTCTGACTTTTTGCTTTGTAATAAGGAGAATTTCTGTCTTTTTGCCCCAAAATAATGTGAATTTCTCCATTTTCCCTCAAAATTAGGGGAATTAGTGCAATTTTGCTTCAAAATACGGGGAATTTCTGCCTTATTGCACCAAAATAAAGGGAATTTCTGAATTTTTGCACAAATATAAGGGGAATTTCTGAGATTTTGCTCCAAAATACAGAAAATTTCTGCCTTATTGCCCGAAATTAAGTGGAATTTCTGCCTTTTTGCCCTGAAATATTTGAAATTTCTGCAATTTTACCCCAAAATAAAAGGAATTTCAATTTTTGGCCCCAAAATAAGGGGAATTTTTGCTTTTTGCCCCAAAATAAGGCAAATTTCTTACTTTTTGCCCTGAAATAAGTGAAATTTCTGCAATTTTGTCCAAAAATAAGGGGAATTTCTGCCTTTTTGCCCAAAATAAGGGGAATTTCAGCATTTTACCTCCAAATGAGGGGAATTTCTGCCTTTTTGCCACAAAATATGGGGAATTACTGCCTTATTGCCTTCAAATAAGGAAAATTTCTGCTTTTCTGCCCCAATTAACAAGAATTTCTGCCTTTTTGACACAAAGTAAAGGAAATTTTTGCCTTTTTGCCCTAAAATAAGAGGAATTTCATCCTTATTACCTCAAAATAAGGGGAATTTCTGCCTTTTACCCCAAAATATGATGAATTTCTGCCTTTTTGTTCCAAAATAAGAAAAATTTCTTCAACTTTGTACCAAAATAAAAGAAATTTCTGTTTTTTGTCCCAAAATAAATGGAATTTCTGACTTTTTGCCCTGAAATAAATGAAATTTCTGCAATTTTGCCCGAATATAAGGAAAATTTGTGCCTTTTTGCCCGAAAATGAGGGAAATTTCGGCCTTTTTGCCCCAAAATAAGGGGAATTTCAGAATTTTACCTCAAAATAAGGGGAATTTCAGCATTTTTGCACCAAAATATGGGGAATTTTAGCCTTTTTGCCACAATATAAGAAAAATTTCTGCAATTATGTACCAAAATAAAAGAAATTTCTAAAATTTTGCCCCAAAATAAGGGAAATTTCTGCAATTTTGCCCCAAAATAAGGGAAAGTTCTTCAATTTTGCCCCAAAATAAGGGGAATTTCTGACTTTTTGCCGCGAAATAAGGAGAATTTCTGTATTTTTGCCCCAAAATAAAGGGAATTTCTGCCTTTTTGCCCCAAAATTAGGGGAGTTTCTGCAATTTTGCTTCAAAATACAAGAAATTTCTGACTTTTTTCCCAAAAATAAGGGGAACTTCTGCTTTTGCCCTAAATAAAGGGAATTTCTGCATTTTTGCCCCGATATTAGGGAAAATTCTGCAATTTTGCTCCAAAATACGGGGAATTTCTGCCTTTTTGCCCGAAATTAAAAGGATTTTCTGCCTTTTTGCTTCCAAATAAGGGAAATTTCTGCAAATTTATCCCAAAATAAGGGGAATTTCTTCCTTTTTGCCCCAAAATATAAAGAGTTTCTGCCTTTTTGCCCCAAAATAAGAAATATTTCTGCAATTTTGCCCCAAAATAAGGGGAATTTCTCACTTTTTGCCCAAAAATAAAGGAAATTTCAGCCTTTTTACCTGAAAATAAGTGAAATTTCTGCAATTTTGCCCCAAATATCAGAAATTTCTGCAATTTTGCACCAAAATAAGGTAAATTTCTGCAATTTTGCCCCAAATTAAAGGAAATTTCTGGAATTTTTCCCCAAAATAAGGGGAATTTCTGATTTTTGCCCCAAAATAAAGGGAATGTCTGACTTTTACCCCAAAATTAGGGGAATGTCTGCAATTTTGCTTCAAAATAAGGGGAATTTCTGCCTTTTTGCCCGAAAATAAGGGGAATGCATATTTTTTTGCCATAAAAAAGGAAAATTTCTTCATTTTTGCGCAAAATTAAGAGGAACTTCTGCCTTTTGCCTCTAAATAAGTGGAATTTCTGTCTTTTTTACCCCAAAACAAAAGAAATTTCTGTTTTTTTTTGCCCCAAAATAAGGAAAATTTCTGACATTACCCTGAAATAAGTGAAATTTCTGCAACTTTGCCCCAAAATAAAGAAAAATTCTTCCTTTTTGCCCCCAAATAAGAGGAATTTCAGCCTTTTTACCTCAAAATAAGGGGAATTTCTGCATTTTTTCCACAATATATTAGGAATTTCTGCTTTTTTGCCCTAAAATAAGGGAAATTTCTGGAATTTTGCCCCAAAATAAGTGGAATTTCTGAGTTTTGCCACAAAATAAGGAGAATTTCTGTCTTTTTGCCCCAACATATAGGGAATTTCTGCCGTTTTGCCTCACAATTAGGGGAATTTCTGCAATTTTGCTTCAAAATACGGGGAATTTCTGCTTTTTTGCCTGAAAATAAGGGGAATGTATACCTTTTGCCACAAAAAAGGGAAATTTCTTCATTTTAGCCCCAAAATAAAAGTAATTTCTGCCTTTTTACTTCAAATTAAGTGAAATTTCTGCTTTTTAACCCAAAAATAAACTGAATTTCTGTCTTTTTGCCCCAAAACAAAAGGACTTTTGGAATTTTGCCTTGAAATAAGTGAAATTTCTGCAATTTTGCCCCAAAATAAGGGGAAATTTCTGCCTTTTTGCCACAGAATAAGGGGAATTTCTGCATTTTTGTCCCAAAATATAGAAAATTTCTGCAATTTTGTACCAAAATATAAGAAATTTCTGCCTTTTTGCCCCAAAATAAAAGAAATTCCTGCCTTCTTTCCCTGAAATAAGTGAAATTTCTGCAATTTTGCCCAAAATAAGAAAAATTTTTGCAATTTTGCCACAAAATAAGGAAAATTTCTGCAATTTTGCCCCAAAATAAGGGAAATTTCTGCCATTTTGCCACAAAATAAGGGGAATTTCTGCATTTTTGTCCCAAAATATAGAAAATTTCTGCAATTTTGTACCAAAATATAAGAAATTTCTGCCTTTTTGCCCCAAAATAAGAGAAATTCCTGCCTTCTTTCCCTGAAATAAGTGAAATTTCTGCAATTTTGCCCAAAATAAAAAAAATTTCTGCAATTTTGCCCCAAAATAAAGAAAGTTTCTGCAATTTTGCCCCAAAATAAGGTAAATTTCTGCCTTTTTGCCACAAAATAAGGGGAATTTCTGTCTTTTTGCCCCAAAATAAAAGGAATTTAAGCCTTTTTACCTCATAATAAGGGGAATCTCTGCCTTTTTGACCCAAAATATGGGGAATTTCTGCATTTTTGCCTAAAATAAAGAAAATTTCTGCAATTTTGTACCAAAATAAAAGAAATTTCTGCCTTTTTGCCTCAAAATAAGAGAAATTCCTGCCTTCTTTCCCTGAAATAAGTGAAATTTCTGCAATTTTGCCCAAAATAAGAAAAATTTCTGCAATTTTGCCACAAAATAAGGGAAATTTCTGCAACTTTGCCCAAAATAATGGGAATTTCTGACTTTTTGCCGTGAAATAAGGAGAATTTCTGCCTTTTTGCCCCAAAATAATGTGAACTTCTGCATTTTCCCTCAAAATTAGGGGAATTTGTGCAATTTTGCTTCAAAATATTGGGAATTTCTGCCTTATTGCACCAAAATAAAAGGAATTTCTGCAATTTTGCCTCAAAATAAGGGAAATTTCTGCCTTTTTGCCACAAAATAAGGGGAATTTTTGCATTTTTGCCCCAAAATAAAGAAAATTTCTGCAATTTTGTACCAAAATAAAAGAAATTTCTGCCTATTTGCCCCAAAATAAGAGAAATTCCTGCCTTCTTTCGATGAAATAAGTGAAATTTCTGCAATTTTTCCCAAAATAAGAAAAATTTCTGCAATTTTGCCACAAAATAAATGAAATTTCTGCAATTTTGCCCGAATATAAGGAAAATTTGTGCCTTTTTGCCCGAAAATGAGGGAAATTTCGGCCTTTTTGCCCCAAAATAAGGGGAATTTCAGCATTTTACCTCAAAATAAGGGGAATTTCAGCATTTTTGCACCAAAATATGGGGAATTTTAGCCTTTTTGCCACAATATAAGAATAATTTCTGCAATTATGTACCAAAATAAAAGAAATTTCTAAAATTTTGCCCCAAAATAAGGGAAATTTCTGCAATTTTGCCCCAAAATAAGGGAAAGTTCTTCAATTTTGCCCCAAAATAAGGGGAATTTCTGACTTTTTGCCGCGAAATAAGGAGAATTTCTGTATTTTTGCCCAAAAATAAAGGGAATTTCTGCCTTTTTGCCCCAAAATTAGGGGAGTTTCTGCAATTTTGCTTCAAAATACAAGAAATTTCTGACTTTTTTCCCAAAAATAAGGGGAACTTCTGCTTTTGCCCCAAATAAAGGGAATTTCTGCATTTTTGCCCCGATATTAGGGGAAATTCTGCAATTTTGCTCCAAAATACGGGGAATTTCTGCCTTTTTGCCCGAAATTAAAAGGATTTTCTGCCTTTTTGCTTCCAAATAAGGGAAATTTCTGCAAATTTATCCCAAAATAAGGGGAATTTCTTCCTTTTTGCCCCAAAATATAAGGAGTTTCTGCCTTTTTGCCCCAAAATAAGAAATATTTCTGCAATTTTGCCCCAAAATAAGGGGAATTTCTCACTTTTTGCCCAAAAATAAAGGAAATTTCAGGCTTTTTACCTGAAAATAAGTGAAATTTCTGCAATTTTGCCCCAAATATCAGAAATTTCTGCAATTTTGCACCAAAATAAGGTAAATTTCTGCAATTTTGCCCCAAATTAAAGGAAATTTCTGGAATTTTTCCCCAAAATAAGGGGAATTTCTGATTTTTGCCCCAAAATAAAGGGAATGTCTGACTTTTACCCCAAAATTAGGAGAATTTCTGCAATTTTGCTTCAAAATAAGGGGAATTTCTGCCTTTTTGCCCGAAAATAAGGGGAATGCATATTTTTTTGCCATAAAAAAGGAAAATTTCTTCATTTTTGCGCAAAATTAAGAGGAACTTCTGCCTTTTGCCTCTAAATAAGTGGAATTTCTGTCTTTTTTACCCCAAAACAAAAGAAATTTCTGTTTTTTTTTGCCCCAAAATAAGGAAAATTTCTGACATTACCCTGAAATAAGTGAAATTTCTGCAACTTTGCCCCAAAATAAAGAAAAATTCTTCCTTTTTGCCCCCAAATAAGAGGAATTTCAGCCTTTTTACCTCAAAATAAGGGGAATTTCTGCATTTTTTCCACAATATATTAGGAATTTCTGCTTTTTTGCCCTAAAATAAGGGACATTTCTGGAATTTTGCCCCAAAATAAGTGGAATTTCTGAGTTTTGCCACAAAATAAGGAGAATTTCTGTCTTTTTGCCCCAACATATAGGGAATTTCTGCCGTTTTGCCTCACAATTAGGGGAATTTCTGCAATTTTGCTTTAAAATACGGGGAATTTCTGCTTTTTTGCCTGAAAATAAGGGGAATGTATACCTTTTGCCACAAAAAAGGGAAATTTCTTCATTTTAGCCCCAAAATAAAAGTAATTTCTGCCTTTTTACCTCAAATTAAGTGAAATTTCTGCTTTTTAACCCAAAAATAAACTGAATTTCTGTCTTTTTGCCCCAAAACAAAAGGACTTTTGGAATTTTGCCTTGAAATATGTGAAATTTCTGCAATTTTGCCCCAAAATAAGGGGAAATTTCTGCCTTTTTGCCACAGAATAAGGGGAATTTCTGCATTTTTGTCCCAAAATATAGAAAATTTCTGCAATTTTGTACCAAAATATAAGAAATTTCTGCCTTTTTGCCCCAAAATAAAAGAAATTCCTGCCTTCTTTTCCTGAAATAAGTGAAATTTCTCCAATTTTGCCCAAAATAAGAAAAATTTTTGCAATTTTGCCACAAAATAAGGAAAATTTCTGCAATTTTGCCCCAAAATAAGGGAAATTTCTGCCATTTTGCCACAAAATAAGGGGAATTTCTGCATTTTTGTCCCAAAATATAGAAAATTTCTGCAATTTTGTACCAAAATATAAGAAATTTCTGCCTTTTTGCCCCAAAATAAGAGAAATTCCTGCCTTCTTTCCCTGAAATAAGTGAAATTTCTGCAATTTTGCCCAGAATAAGAAAAATTTCTGCAATTTTGCCCCAAAATAAAGAAAGTTTCTGCAATTTTGCCCCAAAATAAGGGAAATTTCTGCCTTTTTGCCACAAAATAAGGGGAATTTCTGTCTTTTTGCCCCAAAATAAAAGGAATTTAAGCCTTTTTACCTCATAATAAGGGGAATCTCTGCCTTTTTGACCCAAAATATGGGGAATTTCTGCATTTTTGCCTAAAATAAAGAAAATTTCTGCAATTTTGTACCAAAATAAAAGAAATTTCTGCCTATTTGCCCCAAAATAAGAGAAATTCCTGCCTTCTTTCCCTGAAATAAGTGAAATTTCTGCAATTTTGCCCAAAATAAGAAAAATTTCTGCAATTTTGCCACAAAATAAGGGAAATTTCTGCAACTTTGCCCAAAATAATGGGAATTTCTGACTTTTTGCCGTGAAATAAGGAGAATTTCTGCCTTTTTGCCCCAAAATAATGTGAACTTCTGCATTTTCCCTCAAAATTAGGGGAATTTGTGCAATTTTGCTTCAAAATATTGGGAATTTCTGCCTTATTGCACCAAAATAAAAGGAATTTCTGCAATTTTGCCTCAAAATAAGGGAAATTTCTGCCTTTTTGCCACAAAATAAGGGGAATTTTTGCATTTTTGCCCCAAAATAAAGAAAATTTCTGCAATTTTGTACCAAAATAAAAGAAATTTCTGCCTATTTGCCCCAAAATAAGAGAAATTCCTGCCTTCTTTCGATGAAATAAGTGAAATTTCTGCAATTTTTCCCAAAATAAGAAAAATTTCTGCAATTTTGCCACAAAATAAATGAAATTTCTGCAATTTTGCCCGAATATAAGGAAAATTTGTGCCTTTTTGCCCGAAAATGAGGGAAATTTCGGCCTTTTTGCCCCAAAATAAGGGGAATTTCAGCATTTTACCTCAAAATAAGGGGAATTTCAGCATTTTTGCACCAAAATATGGGGAATTTTAGCCTTTTTGCCACAATATAAGAATAATTTCTGCAATTATGTACCAAAATAAAAGAAATTTCTAAAATTTTGCCCCAAAATAAGGGAAATTTCTGCAATTTTGCCCCAAAATAAGGGAAAGTTCTTCAATTTTGCCCCAAAATAAGGGGAATTTCTGACTTTTTGCCGCGAAATAAGGAGAATTTCTGTATTTTTGCCCAAAAATAAAGGGAATTTCTGCCTTTTTGCCCCAAAATTAGGGGAGTTTCTGCAATTTTGCTTCAAAATACAAGAAATTTCTGACTTTTTTCCCAAAAATAAGGGGAACTTCTGCTTTTGCCCCAAATAAAGGGAATTTCTGCATTTTTGCCCCGATATTAGGGGAAATTCTGCAATTTTGCTCCAAAATACGGGGAATTTCTGCCTTTTTGCCCGAAATTAAAAGGATTTTCTGCCTTTTTGCTTCCAAATAAGGGAAATTTCTGCAAATTTATCCCAAAATAAGGGGAATTTCTTCCTTTTTGCCCCAAAATATAAGGAGTTTCTGCCTTTTTGCCCCAAAATAAGAAATATTTCTGCAATTTTGCCCCAAAATAAGGGGAATTTCTCACTTTTTGCCCAAAAATAAAGGAAATTTCAGGCTTTTTACCTGAAAATAAGTGAAATTTCTGCAATTTTGCCCCAAATATCAGAAATTTCTGCAATTTTGCACCAAAATAAGGTAAATTTCTGCAATTTTGCCCCAAATTAAAGGAAATTTCTGGAATTTTTCCCCAAAATAAGGGGAATTTCTGATTTTTGCCCCAAAATAAAGGGAATGTCTGACTTTTACCCCAAAATTAGGAGAATTTCTGCAATTTTGCTTCAAAATAAGGGGAATTTCTGCCTTTTTGCCCGAAAATAAGGGGAATGCATATTTTTTTGCCATAAAAAAGGAAAATTTCTTCATTTTTGCGCAAAATTAAGAGGAACTTCTGCCTTTTGCCTCTAAATAAGTGGAATTTCTGTCTTTTTTACCCCAAAACAAAAGAAATTTCTGTTTTTTTTTGCCCCAAAATAAGGAAAATTTCTGACATTACCCTGAAATAAGTGAAATTTCTGCAACTTTGCCCCAAAATAAAGAAAAATTCTTCCTTTTTGCCCCCAAATAAGAGGAATTTCAGCCTTTTTACCTCAAAATAAGGGGAATTTCTGCATTTTTTCCACAATATATTAGGAATTTCTGCTTTTTTGCCCTAAAATAAGGGACATTTCTGGAATTTTGCCCCAAAATAAGTGGAATTTCTGAGTTTTGCCACAAAATAAGGAGAATTTCTGTCTTTTTGCCCCAACATATAGGGAATTTCTGCCGTTTTGCCTCACAATTAGGGGAATTTCTGCAATTTTGCTTTAAAATACGGGGAATTTCTGCTTTTTTGCCTGAAAATAAGGGGAATGTATACCTTTTGCCACAAAAAAGGGAAATTTCTTCATTTTAGCCCCAAAATAAAAGTAATTTCTGCCTTTTTACCTCAAATTAAGTGAAATTTCTGCTTTTTAACCCAAAAATAAACTGAATTTCTGTCTTTTTGCCCCAAAACAAAAGGACTTTTGGAATTTTGCCTTGAAATATGTGAAATTTCTGCAATTTTGCCCCAAAATAAGGGGAAATTTCTGCCTTTTTGCCACAGAATAAGGGGAATTTCTGCATTTTTGTCCCAAAATATAGAAAATTTCTGCAATTTTGTACCAAAATATAAGAAATTTCTGCCTTTTTGCCCCAAAATAAAAGAAATTCCTGCCTTCTTTTCCTGAAATAAGTGAAATTTCTCCAATTTTGCCCAAAATAAGAAAAATTTTTGCAATTTTGCCACAAAATAAGGAAAATTTCTGCAATTTTGCCCCAAAATAAGGGAAATTTCTGCCATTTTGCCACAAAATAAGGGGAATTTCTGCATTTTTGTCCCAAAATATAGAAAATTTCTGCAATTTTGTACCAAAATATAAGAAATTTCTGCCTTTTTGCCCCAAAATAAGAGAAATTCCTGCCTTCTTTCCCTGAAATAAGTGAAATTTCTGCAATTTTGCCCAGAATAAGAAAAATTTCTGCAATTTTGCCCCAAAATAAAGAAAGTTTCTGCAATTTTGCCCCAAAATAAGGGAAATTTCTGCCTTTTTGCCACAAAATAAGGGGAATTTCTGTCTTTTTGCCCCAAAATAAAAGGAATTTAAGCCTTTTTACCTCATAATAAGGGGAATCTCTGCCTTTTTGACCCAAAATATGGGGAATTTCTGCATTTTTGCCTAAAATAAAGAAAATTTCTGCAATTTTGTACCAAAATAAAAGAAATTTCTGCCTATTTGCCCCAAAATAAGAGAAATTCCTGCCTTCTTTCCCTGAAATAAGTGAAATTTCTGCAATTTTGCCCAAAATAAGAAAAATTTCTGCAATTTTGCCACAAAATAAGGGAAATTTCTGCAACTTTGCCCAAAATAATGGGAATTTCTGACTTTTTGCCGTGAAATAAGGAGAATTTCTGCCTTTTTGCCCCAAAATAATGTGAACTTCTGCATTTTCCCTCAAAATTAGGGGAATTTGTGCAATTTTGCTTCAAAATATTGGGAATTTCTGCCTTATTGCACCAAAATAAAAGGAATTTCTGCAATTTTGCCTCAAAATAAGGGAAATTTCTGCCTTTTTGCCACAAAATAAGGGGAATTTTTGCATTTTTGCCCCAAAATAAAGAAAATTTCTGCAATTTTGTACCAAAATAAAAGAAATTTCTGCCTATTTGCCCCAAAATAAGAGAAATTCCTGCCTTCTTTCGATGAAATAAGTGAAATTTCTGCAATTTTGCCCAAAATAAGAAAAATTTCTGCAATTTTGCCACAAAATAAAGGAAATTTCTGCAATTTTGCCCAAAAATAAGGGGAATTTCTTACTTTTTGCCGTGAAATAAGGAGAATTTCTGTCTTTTTGCCCAAAAATAATGTGAATTTCTGCATTTTCCCTCAAAATTAGGGGAATTTGTGCAATTTTGCTTCAAAATACGGGGAATTTCTGCCTTATTGCACCAAAATAAAGGGAATTTCTGCAATTTTGCCCCAAAATAAAGGAAATTTCTGCATTTTTGCCACAAAATAAGGGGGGAATTTCTTCATTTTTGCCCCAAAATAAAAAAATCTCTGCAATTTTGTACCAAAATATAAGAAATTTCTGCCTTTTTGCCCCAAAATGAGAGAAATTCCTGCCTTCTTTCCCTGAAATAAGTGAAATTTCTGCAGTTTTGCCCAAAATAAGAAAAATTTCTGCATTTTTTCCACAAAAAAGGGAAATTTCTTCATTTTAGCCCCAAAGTAAGAGTAATTTCTGCCTTTTTACCTCAAAATGAGTGAAATTCGTGCCTTTTTACCCAAAAATAAACGGAATTTTTGTTTTTTTGCCCCAAAATAAAAGGAATTTTTGAATTTTGCCTTGAAATAAGTGAAATTTCTGCAATATTGCCCCAAAATAAGGGAAATTTCTGCCTTTTTGCCACAAAATAAGGCGAATTTCTTCATTTTTGCCCCAAAATAAAGAAAATATCTGCAATTTTGTACCAAAATAAAAGAAATTTCTGCTCTTTTGCCCCAAAATAAGAGAAATTCCTGCCTTCTTTCCCTTAAATAAGTGAAATTTCTGCAATTTTGCCCAAAATAAGAAAAATTTCTGCAATTTTGCCCCAAAATAAGGGGAATTTCTGACGTTATGCCCAGAAATAAGGAGAATTTCTGTCTTTTTGCCCCAAAATAATTTGAATTTCTGCATTTTCTCTCAAAATTAGATGAATTTGCAATTTTGCTTCAAAACACGGGGAATTTCTGCCTTATTACACCAAAATAAAGGGAATTTCTGCATTTTTGCACCATTATAAGGGGAATTTCTGAGATTTTGCTCCAAAATACGAAAAATTTGTGCCTTATTGTCTAAAATGAAGCGGAAATTCTGCCTTTTTGCACTGAAATATTTGAAATTTCTGCAATTTTACCCCAAAATAAGCGGAATTTCTGTTTTTGGCCCCAAAATTAGGGGAATTTCTGCTTTTTGCCCCAAAATAAGGCAAATTTCTGACTTTTTGCCCTAAAATAAGTGAAATTTCTGCAATTTTGCCCCAAAATAATGGGAATTTCTGCCTTTTGCCCAAAATAAGGGGAATTTCAGCATTTTACCTTCAAATAACGGGAATTTCTGACTTTTTGCCACAAAATATGGGGAATCTCTGCATTATTGCCCCCAAATATGGAAAGTTTCTGCTTTTCTGCCCCAATAAATGGGAATTTCTGCCTTTTTGCCAGAAAATAAAGGGAATTTCTGCCTTTTTGCCCCAAAACAAGGGGCATTTCAGCCTTTTTACCTCAAAATAAGGGGAATTTCTTTCTTTTGCCCCAAAATATGGGGAATTTCTGCCTTTTTGTTCCAAAATAAGAAAAATTTCTTCAACTTTGTACCAAAATAAAAGAAATTTCTGCTTTTTGCCCCAAAATAAAAGGAATTTCTGACTTTTTGCCCTGAAATAAATGAAATTTCTGCAATTTTGCCTGAAAATAAGGGAAATTTGTGCCTTTTTGCCTCAAAATGTAGGGAATTTCTGCATTTTTGTTACAAAATATGGGGAATTTAAGCATTTTACCTCAAAATATTAGGAATTTCAGCCTTTTTGCACCAAAATATGGGGAATTTCTGCCTTTTTGCCACAAAAGAAGAAAAATTTCTGCAATTCTGTACCAAAATAAAAGAAATTTCTAAAATTTTGCCTCAAAATAAGGGAAATTTCTGCAATTTTGCCCCAAAATAAGGGAAATTTCTGCCTTTTTTCCACAAAATAAGGGGGATTTCTGTCTTTTTGCCCCAAAATAAAAGGAATTTCAGCCTTTTTACCTCATAATAAGGGGAATCTCTGCTTTTTTGCCCCCAAATATGGGGAATTTCTGCATTTTTGCCTCAAAATAAAGAAAATTTTTGCAATTTTGTACCAAAATAAAAGAAATTTCTGCATTTTTGCCCCAAAATAAGAGAAATTCCTGCCTTCTTTCCCTGAAATAAGTGAAATTTCTGCAATTTTGCCCAAAATAAGAAAAATTTCTGCAATTTTGCCACAAAATAAGGGAAATTTTTGCAATTTTGCCCCAAAATAAGGGGAATTTCTGACTTTTTACCGTGAAATAAGGAGAATTTCTGTCTTTTTGCCCCAAAATAATGTGAATTTCTGCATTTTCCCTCAAAATTAGGGGAATTAGTGCAATTTTGCTTCAAAATACGGGGAATTTCTGCCTTATTGCACCAAAATAAAGGGAATTTCTGCATTTTTGCACCAATATAAGGGGAATTTCTGAGATTTTGCTCCAAAATACAGAAAATTTCTGCCTTATTGCCCGAAATTAAGTGGAATTTCTGCCTTTTTGCCCTGAAATATTTGAAATTTCTGCAATTCTACCCCAAAATAAGGGGAATTTCTATTTTTGGCCCCAAAATTAGGGGAATATCTTCTTTTTGCCCCAAAATAAGGCAAATTTCTGACTTTTTGCCCTGAAATAAGTGAAATTTCTGCAATTTTGTCCAAAAATAAGGGGAATTTCTGCCTTTTTGCCCAAAATAAGGGGAATTTCATCATTTTACCTCCAAATGAGGGGAATTTCTGCCTTTTTGCCACAAAATATGGGGAATTACTGCCTTATTGCCTTCAAATAAGGAAAATTTCTGCTTTTCTGCCCCAATTAACAAGAATTTCTGCCATTTTGTCACAAAGTAAAGGAAATTTTTGCATTTTTGCCCTAAAATAAGGGGAATTTCATCCTTTTTACCTCAAAATAAGGGGAATTTATGCCTTTTTGCCACAAAATATGGGGAATTTCTGCATTATTGCCCCCAAATAAGAAAGTTTCTGCTTTTCTGCCCCAATTAACAGGAATTTCTGCCTTTTTGCCACAAAATAAAGGGAATTTCTGCATTTTGCCCTAAAATAAAAGGAATTTCTGACTTTTTGCCCTGAAATAAATGAAATTTCTGCAATTTTGCCCGAAAATAAGGGAAATTTGTGCCTTTTTGCCCCAAAATGTAGGGAATTTCTGCCTTTTTGCCCCAAAATATGGGGAATTTCAGCATTTTCCCTCAAAATAAGGGGAATTTCTGCCTTTTTGCCACAAAATAAGAAAAATTTCTGCAATTCTGTACCAAAATAAAAGAAATTTCTAAAATTTTGCCCGAAAATAAGGGAAATTTCTGCAATTTTGCCCAAAAATAAAGGAAATTTCTGCCTTTTTGCCACAAAATAAGGGGAATTTCTGTGTTTTTGCCCCAAAATATAAGGAATTTCAGCCTTTTTACCTCATAATAAGAGGAATCTCTGCCTTTCTGCCCCAAAATATGGGGAATTTCTGCATTTTTGCCTCAAAATAAAGAAAATTTCTGCAATTTTGTACCTAAATTAAAGAAATTTCTGCCTTTTTGCCCCAAAATAAGAGAAATTCCTGCCTTCTTTCCCTGAAATAAGTGAAATTTCTGCAATTTTGCCCAAAATAAGAAAAATTTCTGCAATTTTGCCACAAAATAAGAAAAATTTCTGCAATTTTGCCCCAAAATAAGGGGAATTTCTGACTTTTTGCCGTGAAATAAGGAGAATTTCTTTCTTTTTCCCAAAATAATGTGAATTTCTGCATTTTCCCTCAAAATTAGGGGAATTTGTGCAATTTTGCTTCAAAATATGGGGAATTTCTGCCTTTTTGTTCCAAAATAAGAAAAATTTCTTCAACTTTGTACCAAAATAAAAGAAATTTCTGCTTTTTGCCCCAAAATAAAAGGAATTTCTGACTTTTTGCCCTGAAATAAATGAAATTTCTGCAATTTTGCCTGAAAATAAGGGAAATTTGTGCCTTTTTGCCTCAAAATGTAGGGAATTTCTGCATTTTTGTTCCAAAATATGGGGAATTTAAGCATTTTACCTCAAAATAATAGGAATTTCAGCCTTTTTGCACTAAAATATGGGGAATTTCTGCCTTTTTGCCACAAAAGAAGAAAAATTTCTGCAATTCTGTACCAAAATAAAAGAAATTTCTAAAATTTTGCCCCAAAATAAGGGAAATTTCTGCAATTTTGCCCCAAAATAAGGGAAATTTCTGCCTTTTTTCCACAAAATAAGGGGGATTTCTGTCTTTTTGCCCCAAAATAAAAGGAATTTCAGCCTTTTTACCTCATAATAAGGGGAATCTCTGCTTTTTTGCCCCCAAATATGGGGAATTTCTGCATTTTTGCCTCAAAATAAAGAAAATTTTTGCAATTTTGTAGCAAAATAAAAGAAATTTCTGCCTTTTTGCCCCAAAATAAGAGAAATTCCTGCCTTCTTTCCCTGAAATAAGTGAAATTTCTGCAATTTTGCCCAAAATAAGAAAAATTTCTGCAATTTTGCCACAAAATAAGGGAAATTTTTGCAATTTTGCCCCAAAATAAGGGGAATTTCTGACTTTTTACCGTGAAATAAGGAGAATTTCTGTCTTTTTGCCCCAAAATAATGTGAATTTCTGCATTTTCCCTCAAAATTAGGGGAATTAGTGCAATTTTGCTTCAAAATATGGGGAATTTCTGCCTTATTGCACCAAAATAAAGGGAATTTCTGCATTTTTGCACCAATATATGGGGAATTACTGAGATTTTGCTCCAAAATACAGAAAATTTCTGCCTTATTGCCCGAAATTAAGTGGAATTTCTGCCTTTTTGCCCTGAAATATTTGAAATTTCTGCAATTTTACCCCAAAATAAGGGGAATTTCTATTTTTGGCCTTAAAATTAGGGGAATATCTTCTTTTTGCCCCAAAATAAGGCAAATTTCTGACTTTTTGCCTTGAAATAAGTGAAATTTCTGCAATTTTGTCCAAAAATAAGCGAATTTCTACCTTTTTGCCCAAAATAAGGGGAATTTCAGCATTTTACCTCCAAATGAGGGGAATTTCTGCCTTTTTGCCACAAAATATGGGGAATTACTGCCTTATTGCCTTCAAATAAGGAAAATTTCTGCTTTTCTGCCCCAATTAACAAGAATTTCTGCCATTTTGCCACAAAGTAAAGGAAATTTTAGCCTTTTTGCCCTAAAATAAGGGGAATTTCATCCTTTTTACCTCAAAATAAGGGGAATTTATGCCTATTTGCCACAAAATATGGGGAATTTCTGCATTATTTCCCCCAAATAAGGAAAGTTTCTGCTTTTCTGCCCCAATTAACAGGAATTTCTGCCTTTTTGCCAGAAAATAAAGTGAATTTCTGCCTTTTTGTCCCAAAACAAGGGGCATTTCAGCCTTTTTACCTCAAAATAAGGGGAATTTCTGCCTTTTGCCCCAAAATATGGGGAATTTCTGCCTTTTTGTTCCAAAATAAGAAAAATTTCTTCAACTTTGTACCAAAATAAAAGAAATTTCTGCTTTTTGCCCCAAAATAAAAGGAATTTCTGACTTTTTGCCCTGAAATAAATGAAATTTCTGCAATTTTGCCTGAAAATAAGGGAAATTTGTGCTTTTTTGCCTCAAAATGTAGGGAATTTCTGCATTTTTGTTCCAAAATATGGGGAATTTAAGCATTTTACCTCAAAATAAGGGGAATTTCAGCATTTTGCACCAAAATATGGGGAATTTCTGCTTTTTGTCACAAAAGAAGAAAAATTTCTGCAATTCTGTACCAAAATAAAAGAAATTTCTAAAATTTTGCCCCAAAATAAGGGAAATTTCTGCAATTTTGCCCCAAAATAAGGGAAATTTCTGCCTTTTTGCCACAAAATAAGGGGGATTTCTGTCTTTTTGCCCCAAAATAAAAGGAATTTCAGCCTTTTTACCTCATAATAAGGGGAATCTCTGCTTTTTTGCCCCCAAATATGGGGAATTTCTGCATTTTTGCCTCAAAATAAAGAAAATTTTTGCAATTTTGTACCAAAATAAAAGAAATTTCTGCCTTTTTGCCCCAAAACAAGAGAAATTCCTACCTTCTTTCCCTGAAATAAGTGAAATTTCTGCAATTTTGCCCAAAATAAGAAAAATTTCTGCAATTTTGCCACAAAATAAGGGAAATTTATGCAATTTTGCCCCAAAATAAGGGGAATTTCTGACTTTTTGCCGTGAAACAAGGAGAATTTCTGACTTTTTGCCCCAAAATAATGTGAATTTCTGCATTTTCCCTCAAAATTAGGGGAATTAGTGCAATTTTGCTTCAAAATACGGGGAATTTCTGCCTTATTGCACCAAAATAAAGGGAATTTCTGCATTTTTGCACCAATATAAGGGGAATTTCTGAGATTTTGCTCCAAAATACAGAAAATTTCTGCCTTATTGCCCGAAATTAAGTGGAATTTCTGCCTTTTTGCCCTGAAATATTTGAAATTTCTGCAATTCTACCCCAAAATAAGGGGAATTTCTATTTTTGGCCCCAAAATTAGGGGAATATCTTCTTTTTGCCCCAAAATAAGGCAAATTTCTGACTTTTTGCCCTGAAATAAGTGAAATTTCTGCAATTTTGTCCAAAAATAAGGGGAATTTCTGCCTTTTTGCCCAAAATAAGGGGAATTTCATCATTTTACCTCCAAATGAGGGGAATTTCTGCCTTTTTGCCACAAAATATGGGGAATTACTGCCTTATTGCCTTCAAATAAGGAAAATTTCTGCTTTTCTGCCCCAATTAACAAGAATTTCTGCCATTTTGTCACAAAGTAAAGGAAATTTTTGCATTTTTGCCCTAAAATAAGGGGAATTTCATCCTTTTTACCTCAAAATAAGGGGAATTTATGCCTTTTTGCCACAAAATATGGGGAATTTCTGCATTATTGCCCCCAAATAAGAAAGTTTCTGCTTTTCTGCCCCAATTAACAGGAATTTCTGCCTTTTTGCCACAAAATAAAGGGAATTTCTGCATTTTGCCCTAAAATAAAAGGAATTTCTGACTTTTTGCCCTGAAATAAATGAAATTTCTGCAATTTTGCCCGAAAATAAGGGAAATTTGTGCCTTTTTGCCCCAAAATGTAGGGAATTTCTGCCTTTTTGCCCCAAAATATGGGGAATTTCAGCATTTTCCCTCAAAATAAGGGGAATTTCTGCCTTTTTGCCACAAAATAAGAAAAATTTCTGCAATTCTGTACCAAAATAAAAGAAATTTCTAAAATTTTGCCCGAAAATAAGGGAAATTTCTGCAATTTTGCCCAAAAATAAAGGAAATTTCTGCCTTTTTGCCACAAAATAAGGGGAATTTCTGTGTTTTTGCCCCAAAATATAAGGAATTTCAGCCTTTTTACCTCATAATAAGAGGAATCTCTGCCTTTCTGCCCCAAAATATGGGGAATTTCTGCATTTTTGCCTCAAAATAAAGAAAATTTCTGCAATTTTGTACCTAAATTAAAGAAATTTCTGCCTTTTTGCCCCAAAATAAGAGAAATTCCTGCCTTCTTTCCCTGAAATAAGTGAAATTTCTGCAATTTTGCCCAAAATAAGAAAAATTTCTGCAATTTTGCCACAAAATAAGAAAAATTTCTGCAATTTTGCCCCAAAATAAGGGGAATTTCTGACTTTTTGCCGTGAAATAAGGAGAATTTCTTTCTTTTTCCCAAAATAATGTGAATTTCTGCATTTTCCCTCAAAATTAGGGGAATTTGTGCAATTTTGCTTCAAAATATGGGGAATTTCTGCCTTTTTGTTCCAAAATAAGAAAAATTTCTTCAACTTTGTACCAAAATAAAAGAAATTTCTGCTTTTTGCCCCAAAATAAAAGGAATTTCTGACTTTTTGCCCTGAAATAAATGAAATTTCTGCAATTTTGCCTGAAAATAAGGGAAATTTGTGCCTTTTTGCCTCAAAATGTAGGGAATTTCTGCATTTTTGTTACAAAATATGGGGAATTTAAGCATTTTACCTCAAAATATTAGGAATTTCAGCCTTTTTGCACCAAAATATGGGGAATTTCTGCCTTTTTGCCACAAAAGAAGAAAAATTTCTGCAATTCTGTACCAAAATAAAAGAAATTTCTAAAATTTTGCCCCAAAATAAGGGAAATTTCTGCAATTTTGCCCCAAAATAAGGGAAATTTCTGCCTTTTTTCCACAAAATAAGGGGGATTTCTGTCTTTTTGCCCCAAAATAAAAGGAATTTCAGCCTTTTTACCTCATAATAAGGGGAATCTCTGCTTTTTTGCCCCCAAATATGGGGAATTTCTGCATTTTTGCCTCAAAATAAAGAAAATTTTTGCAATTTTGTAGCAAAATAAAAGAAATTTCTGCCTTTTTGCCCCAAAATAAGAGAAATTCCTGCCTTCTTTCCCTGAAATAAGTGAAATTTCTGCAATTTTGCCCAAAATAAGAAAAATTTCTGCAATTTTGCCACAAAATAAGGGAAATTTTTGCAATTTTGCCCCAAAATAAGGGGAATTTCTGACTTTTTACCGTGAAATAAGGAGAATTTCTGTCTTTTTGCCCCAAAATAATGTGAATTTCTGCATTTTCCCTCAAAATTAGGGGAATTAGTGCAATTTTGCTTCAAAATATGGGGAATTTCTGCCTTATTGCACCAAAATAAAGGGAATTTCTGCATTTTTGCACCAATATATGGGGAATTACTGAGATTTTGCTCCAAAATACAGAAAATTTCTGCCTTATTGCCCGAAATTAAGTGGAATTTCTGCCTTTTTGCCCTGAAATATTTGAAATTTCTGCAATTTTACCCCAAAATAAGGGGAATTTCTATTTTTGGCCTTAAAATTAGGGGAATATCTTCTTTTTGCCCCAAAATAAGGCAAATTTCTGACTTTTTGCCTTGAAATAAGTGAAATTTCTGCAATTTTGTCCAAAAATAAGCGAATTTCTACCTTTTTGCCCAAAATAAGGGGAATTTCAGCATTTTACCTCCAAATGAGGGGAATTTCTGCCTTTTTGCCACAAAATATGGGGAATTACTGCCTTATTGCCTTCAAATAAGGAAAATTTCTGCTTTTCTGCCCCAATTAACAAGAATTTCTGCCATTTTGCCACAAAGTAAAGGAAATTTTAGCCTTTTTGCCCTAAAATAAGGGGAATTTCATCCTTTTTACCTCAAAATAAGGGGAATTTATGCCTATTTGCCACAAAATATGGGGAATTTCTGCATTATTTCCCCCAAATAAGGAAAGTTTCTGCTTTTCTGCCCCAATTAACAGGAATTTCTGCCTTTTTGCCAGAAAATAAAGTGAATTTCTGCCTTTTTGTCCCAAAACAAGGGGCATTTCAGCCTTTTTACCTCAAAATAAGGGGAATTTCTGCCTTTTGCCCCAAAATATGGGGAATTTCTGCCTTTTTGTTCCAAAATAAGAAAAATTTCTTCAACTTTGTACCAAAATAAAAGAAATTTCTGCTTTTTGCCCCAAAATAAAAGGAATTTCTGACTTTTTGCCCTGAAATAAATGAAATTTCTGCAATTTTGCCTGAAAATAAGGGAAATTTGTGCTTTTTTGCCTCAAAATGTAGGGAATTTCTGCATTTTTGTTCCAAAATATGGGGAATTTAAGCATTTTACCTCAAAATAAGGGGAATTTCAGCATTTTGCACCAAAATATGGGGAATTTCTGCTTTTTGTCACAAAAGAAGAAAAATTTCTGCAATTCTGTACCAAAATAAAAGAAATTTCTAAAATTTTGCCCCAAAATAAGGGAAATTTCTGCAATTTTGCCCCAAAATAAGGGAAATTTCTGCCTTTTTGCCACAAAATAAGGGGGATTTCTGTCTTTTTGCCCCAAAATAAAAGGAATTTCAGCCTTTTTACCTCATAATAAGGGGAATCTCTGCTTTTTTGCCCCCAAATATGGGGAATTTCTGCATTTTTGCCTCAAAATAAAGAAAATTTTTGCAATTTTGTACCAAAATAAAAGAAATTTCTGCCTTTTTGCCCCAAAACAAGAGAAATTCCTACCTTCTTTCCCTGAAATAAGTGAAATTTCTGCAATTTTGCCCAAAATAAGAAAAATTTCTGCAATTTTGCCACAAAATAAGGGAAATTTATGCAATTTTGCCCCAAAATAAGGGGAATTTCTGACTTTTTGCCGTGAAACAAGGAGAATTTCTGACTTTTTGCCCCAAAATAATGTGAATTTCTGCATTTTCCCTCAAAATTAGGGGAATTAGTGCAATTTTGCTTCAAAATACGGGGAATTTCTGCCTTATTGCACCAAAATAAAGGGAATTTCTGCATTTTTGCACCAATATAAGGGGAATTTCTGAGATTTTGCTCCAAAATACAGAAAATTTCTGCCTTATTGCCCGAAATTAAGTGGAATTTCTGCCTTTTTGCCCTGAAATATTTGAAATTTCTGCAATTCTACCCCAAAATAAGGGGAATTTCTATTTTTGGCCCCAAAATTAGGGGAATATCTTCTTTTTGCCCCAAAATAAGGCAAATTTCTGACTTTTTGCCCTGAAATAAGTGAAATTTCTGCAATTTTGTCCAAAAATAAGGGGAATTTCTGCCTTTTTGCCCAAAATAAGGGGAATTTCATCATTTTACCTCCAAATGAGGGGAATTTCTGCCTTTTTGCCACAAAATATGGGGAATTACTGCCTTATTGCCTTCAAATAAGGAAAATTTCTGCTTTTCTGCCCCAATTAACAAGAATTTCTGCCATTTTGTCACAAAGTAAAGGAAATTTTTGCATTTTTGCCCTAAAATAAGGGGAATTTCATCCTTTTTACCTCAAAATAAGGGGAATTTATGCCTTTTTGCCACAAAATATGGGGAATTTCTGCATTATTGCCCCCAAATAAGAAAGTTTCTGCTTTTCTGCCCCAATTAACAGGAATTTCTGCCTTTTTGCCACAAAATAAAGGGAATTTCTGCATTTTGCCCTAAAATAAAAGGAATTTCTGACTTTTTGCCCTGAAATAAATGAAATTTCTGCAATTTTGCCCGAAAATAAGGGAAATTTGTGCCTTTTTGCCCCAAAATGTAGGGAATTTCTGCCTTTTTGCCCCAAAATATGGGGAATTTCAGCATTTTCCCTCAAAATAAGGGGAATTTCTGCCTTTTTGCCACAAAATAAGAAAAATTTCTGCAATTCTGTACCAAAATAAAAGAAATTTCTAAAATTTTGCCCGAAAATAAGGGAAATTTCTGCAATTTTGCCCAAAAATAAAGGAAATTTCTGCCTTTTTGCCACAAAATAAGGGGAATTTCTGTGTTTTTGCCCCAAAATATAAGGAATTTCAGCCTTTTTACCTCATAATAAGAGGAATCTCTGCCTTTCTGCCCCAAAATATGGGGAATTTCTGCATTTTTGCCTCAAAATAAAGAAAATTTCTGCAATTTTGTACCTAAATTAAAGAAATTTCTGCCTTTTTGCCCCAAAATAAGAGAAATTCCTGCCTTCTTTCCCTGAAATAAGTGAAATTTCTGCAATTTTGCCCAAAATAAGAAAAATTTCTGCAATTTTGCCACAAAATAAGAAAAATTTCTGCAATTTTGCCCCAAAATAAGGGGAATTTCTGACTTTTTGCCGTGAAATAAGGAGAATTTCTTTCTTTTTCCCAAAATAATGTGAATTTCTGCATTTTCCCTCAAAATTAGGGGAATTTGTGCAATTTTGCTTCAAAATATGGGGAATTTCTGCCTTTTTGTTCCAAAATAAGAAAAATTTCTTCAACTTTGTACCAAAATAAAAGAAATTTCTGCTTTTTGCCCCAAAATAAAAGGAATTTCTGACTTTTTGCCCTGAAATAAATGAAATTTCTGCAATTTTGCCTGAAAATAAGGGAAATTTGTGCCTTTTTGCCTCAAAATGTAGGGAATTTCTGCATTTTTGTTACAAAATATGGGGAATTTAAGCATTTTACCTCAAAATATTAGGAATTTCAGCCTTTTTGCACCAAAATATGGGGAATTTCTGCCTTTTTGCCACAAAAGAAGAAAAATTTCTGCAATTCTGTACCAAAATAAAAGAAATTTCTAAAATTTTGCCCCAAAATAAGGGAAATTTCTGCAATTTTGCCCCAAAATAAGGGAAATTTCTGCCTTTTTTTCACAAAATAAGGGGGATTTCTGTCTTTTTGCCCCAAAATAAAAGGAATTTCAGCCTTTTTACCTCATAATAAGGGGAATCTCTGCTTTTTTGCCCCCAAATATGGGGAATTTCTGCATTTTTGCCTCAAAATAAAGAAAATTTTTGCAATTTTGTACCAAAATAAAAGAAATTTCTGCATTTTTGCCCCAAAATAAGAGAAATTCCTGCCTTCTTTCCCTGAAATAAGTGAAATTTCTGCAATTTTGCCCAAAATAAGAAAAATTTCTGCAATTTTGCCACAAAATAAGGGAAATTTTTGCAATTTTGCCCCAAAATAAGGGGAATTTCTGACTTTTTACCGTGAAATAAGGAGAATTTCTGTCTTTTTGCCCCAAAATAATGTGAATTTCTGCATTTTCCCTCAAAATTAGGGGAATTAGTGCAATTTTGCTTCAAAATACGGGGAATTTCTGCCTTATTGCACCAAAATAAAGGGAATTTCTGCATTTTTGCACCAATATAAGTGGAATTTCTGAGATTTTGCTCCAAAATACAGAAAATTTCTGCCTTATTGCCCGAAATTAAGTGGAATTTCTGCCTTTTTGCCCTGAAATATTTGAAATTTCTGTAATTTTACCCCAAAATAAGGGGAATTTCTATTTTTGGCCCCAAAATTAGGGGAATATCTTCTTTTTGCCCCAAAATAAGGCAAATTTCTGACTTTTTGCCTTGAAATAAGTGAAATTTCTGCAATTTTGTCCAAAAATAAGCGAATTTCTACCTTTTTGCCCAAAATAAGGGGAATTTCAGCATTTTACCTCCAAATGAGGGGAATTTCTGCCTTTTTGCCACAAAATATAGGGAATTACTGCCTTATTGCCTTCAAATAAGGAAAATTTCTGCTTTTCTGCCCCAATTAACAAGAATTTCTGCCATTTTGTCACAAAGTAAAGGAAATTTTTGCCTTTTTGCCCTAAAATAAGGGGAATTTCATCCTTTTTACCTCAAAATAAGGGGAATTTATGCCTTTTTGCCACAAAATATGGGGAATTTCTGCATTATTGCCCCCAAATAAGAAAGTTTCTGCTTTTCTGCCCCAATTAACAGGAATTTCTGCCTTTTTGCCACAAAATAAAGGGAATTTCTGCATTTTGCCCTAAAATAAAAGGAATTTCTGACTTTTTGCCCTGAAATAAATGAAATTTCTGCAATTTTGCCCGAAAATAAGGGAAATTTGTGCCTTTTTGCCCCAAAATGTAGGGAATTTCTGCCTTTTTGCCCCAAAATATGGGGAATTTCAGCATTTTCCCTCAAAATAAGGGGAATTTCTGCCTTTTTGCCACAAAATAAGAAAAATTTCTGCAATTCTGTACCAAAATAAAAGAAATTTCTAAAATTTTGCCCGAAAATAAGGGAAATTTCTGCAATTTTGCCCAAAAATAAAGGAAATTTCTGCCTTTTTGCCACAAAATAAGGGGAATTTCTGTGTTTTTGCCCCAAAATATAAGGAATTTCAGCCTTTTTACCTCATAATAAGAGGAATCTCTGCCTTTCTGCCCCAAAATATGGGGAATTTCTGCATTTTTGCCTCAAAATAAAGAAAATTTCTGCAATTTTGTACCTAAATAAAAGAAATTTCTGCCTTTTTGCCCCAAAATAAGAGAAATTCCTGCCTTCTTTCTCTGAAATAAGTGAAATTTCTGCAATTTTGCCCAAAATAAGAAAAATTTCTGCAATTTTGCCACAAAATAAGAAAAATTTCTGCAATTTTGCCCCAAAATAAGGGGAATTTCTGACTTTTTGCCGTGAAATAAGGAGAATTTCTTTCTTTTTCCCAAAATAATGTGAATTTCTGCATTTTCCCTCAAAATTAGGGGAATTTGTGCAATTTTGCTTTAAAATATGGGGAATTTCTGCCTTATTGCACCAAAATAAAGGGAATTTCTGCAATTTTGCCCCAAAATAAGGGAAATTTCTGCCTTTTTGCCACAAAATAAGGGGAATTTCTCCATTTTTGCCCCAAAATAAAGAAAATTTCTGCAATTTTGTACCTAAATAAAAGAAATTTCTGCCTTTTTGCCCCAAAATGAGAGAAATTCCTGCCTTCTTTCCCTGAAATAAGTGAAATTTCTGCAATTTTGCCCAAAATAAGAAAAATTTCTGCAATTTTGCCACAAAAAAGGGAAATTTCTTCATTTTAGCCCTTTTCTGCCTTTTTACCTCAAAATAATTGAAATTTCTGCCTTTTTACCCAAAAATAAACGGAATTTCTGTCTTTTTGCCCCAAAATAAAAGGAATTTTTGAATTTTGCCTTGAAATAAGTGAAATTTCTGCAATTTTGCCCCAAAATAAGGGAAATTTTTCCCTTTTTGCCACAAAATAAGGGGAATTTCTGCATTTTTGCCACAAAATAAAGAAAATTTCTGCAATTTTGTACCAAAATAAAAGAAATTTCTGCCTTTTTGCCCCAAAATGAGAGAAATTCCTGCCTTCTTTCCCTGAAATAAGTGAAATTTCTGCAATTTTGCCCAAAATAAGAAAAATTTCTGCAATTTTGCCACAAAAAAGCAAAATTTCTTCATTTTAGCCCCAAAATAAGAGTAATTTCTGCCTTTTTACCTCAAAATAAGTGAAATTTCTGCCTTTTTACCCAAAAATAAACGGAATTTCTGTCTTTTTGCCCCAAAATAAAAGGAATTTTTGAATTTTGCCTTGAAATAAGTGAAATTTCTGCAATTTTGCCCCAAAATAAGGGAAATTTTTCCCTTTTTCCCACAAAATAAGGGGAATTTCTGCATTTTTGCCACGAAATAAAGAAAATTTCTGCAATTTTGTACCAAAATAAAAGAAATTTCTGCCTTTTTGCCCCAAAATGAGAGAAATTCCTGCCTTCTTTCCCTGAAATAAGAGAAATTTCTGCAATTTTGCCCAAAATAAGAAAAATTTCTGCCATTTTGCCACAAAAAGAGAAATTTCTTCATTTTAGCCCCAAAATAAGAGTAATTTCTGCCTTTTTACCTCAAAATAAGTGAAATTTCTGCATTTTACCCAAAAATAAACGGAATTTCTGTCTTTTTGCCCCAAAATAAAAGGAATTTTTGAATTTTGCCTTGAAATAAGTGAAATTTCTGCAATTTTGCCCAAAATAAGAAAAATTTCTGCAATTTTGCCACAAAATAAGGGAAATTTCTGCAATTTTGACCCAAAACAAGGGGAATTTCTGACGTTATGCCCTGAAATAAGGAAAATTTCTGTCTTTTTGCCCCAAAATAATTTGAATTTCTGCATTTTCCCTCAAAATTAGATGAATTTGTGCAATTTTGCTTCAAAACACGGGGAATTTCTGCCTTATTACACCAAAATAAAGGCAATTTCTTTTTCGCACAATTATAAGGAGAATTTCTGAGATTTTGCTTTAAATACGGAAAATTTGTGCCTTATTGCCTAAAATTAAGTGGAATTTCTGCCTTTTTGCACTGAAATATTTGATATTTCTGCAATTATACCCCAAAATAAGGGGAATTTCTGTTTTTGGCCCCAAATTTGGGGAATTTCTGCTTTTTGCCCCAAAATAAGGCAAATTTCTGACTTTTTGCCCTAAAATAAGTGAAATTTCTGCAATTTTGCCCCAAAATAAGGGGAATTTCTGCCTTTTTGCCACAAAATATGGGGAATTTCTGCATTATTGCCCCCAAATAAGGAAAGTTTCTGCTTTTCTGCCCCATCTAATGGGAATTTCTGCCTTTTTGCCACAAAATAATGGGAATTTTTGCCTTTTTGCCCCAAATTATGGGGAATTTCAGCATTTTACCTCAAAATAAGAAGAATTTCAGCCTTTTTGCACCAAAATATGGGGAATTTCTGCCTTTTTGCCACAAAATAAGAAAAATTTCTGCAATTCTATAACAAAATAAAAGAAATTTCTAAAATTTTGCCAGAAAATGAAGGAAATTTCTGGAATTTTGCCCCAAAATAAGGGAAATTTCTGCCTTTATGCCACAAAATAAGGGGAATTTCTGTCTTTATGCCCCAAAATTAAAGGAATTTCAGCCTTTTTACCTCATAATAGGGGGAATCTCTGCCTTTTTGACCCAAAATATTGGGAATTTCTGCATTTTTGCCTCAAAATAAAGAAAATTTCTGCAATTTTGTACCAAATAAAAAAAAATTCTGCATTTTTGCCCCAAAATAAGAGAAATTCCTGCCTTCTTTCCCTGAAATAAGTGAAATTTCTGCAATTTTGCCCAAAATAAAAAATTTGGCAATTTTGCCACAAAATAAGGGAAATTTCTGCAATTTTGCCCCAAAATAAGGGGAATTTCTGACGTTATGCCCTGAAATAAGGAGAATTTCTGTCTTTTTGCCCCAAAATAATTTGAATTTCTGCATTTTCCCTCAAAATTAGATGAATTTGTGCAATTTTGCTTCAAAACACTGGGAATTTCTGCCTTATTACACAAAAATAAAGGGAATTTCTGCATTTTTGCACCATTATAAGGGGAATTTCTGAGATTTTGCTTTAAAATACGGAAAATTTGTGCCTTATTGCCTAAAATTAAGTGGAATTTCTGCCTTTTTGCACTGAAATATTTGAAATTTCTGCAATTTTACCCCAAAATAAGGGGAATTTCTGTTTTTGGCCCCAAAATTAGGGGAATTTCTGCTTTTTGCCCCAAAATAAGGCAAATTTCTGACTTTTTGCCCTAAAATAAGTGAAATTTCTGGAATTTTGCCCCAAAATAAGGGGAATTTCTGCCTTTTGCCCAAAATAAGGGGAATTTCAGCATTTTACCTCCAAATAAGGGGAATTTCTGCCTTTTTGCCACAAAATATAGGGAATTACTGCCTTATTGCCTTCAAATAAAAA
The DNA here is from genome assembly GCF_963924665.1 of Micromys minutus. Taxonomy (NCBI): domain Eukaryota; kingdom Metazoa; phylum Chordata; class Mammalia; order Rodentia; family Muridae; genus Micromys; species Micromys minutus. Next base: position 197,096 of record NW_027667674.1, on the reverse strand, counting down.
AATTTCTGCTTTTCTGCCCCAATTAACAAGAATTTCTGCCTTTTTGCCACAAAATAAAGGAAATTTTTGCCTTTTTGCCCCAAAATAAGGGGAATTTCATTCTTTTTCCCTCAAAATATGGGGAATTTCTGCCTTTTACCTCAAAATATGGGGAATTTGTGCCTTTTTGTTCCAAAATAAGAAAAATTTCTTCAACTTTGTACCAAAATAAAAAAATTTCTGCTTTTTGCCCCAAAATAAAAGGAATTTCTGACTTTTTGCCCTGAAATAAGTGAAATTTCTGCAATTTTGCCCAAAATAAGAAAAATTTCTGCAATTTTGCCACAATATAAGGGAAATTTTTGCAATTTTGCCCCAAAATAAAGGGAATTTCTGACTTTTTGCCATGAAATAAGGAGAATTTCTGTCTTTTTGCCCCAAAATAATGTGAATTTCTGCATTTTCCCTTAAAATTAGGGGAATTTGTGCAATTTTGCTTCAAAATACGGGGAATTTCTGCCTTATTGCACCAAAATAAAGGGAATTACTGCATTTTTGCACCAATATAAGGCGAATTTCTGAGATTTTGCTCCAAAATACAGAAAATTTCTGCCTTATTGCCCGAAATTAAGTGGAATTTCTGCCTTTTTGCACTGAAATATTTGAAATTTCTGCAATTTTACCCCAAAATAAGGGAAATTTCTATTTTTGGCCCCAAAATTAGGGAAATTTCTGCTTTTTGCCCCAAAATAAGGCAAATTTCTGACTTTTTGCCCTGAAATAAATGAAATTTCTGCAATTTTGTCCCAAAATAAGGGGAATATCTGCCTTTTTGCCCAAAATTAGGGGAATTTCAGCATTTTACCCCCAAATGAGGGGAATTTCTGTCTTTTTGCCACAAAATATGGAGAATTACTGCCTTATTGCCTTCAAATAAGGAAAATTTCTGCGTTTCTGCCCCAATTAACAAGAATTTCTGCTTTTTTTGCCACAAAGTAAAGGAAATTTTTGCTTTTTTGCCCTAAAATAAGGGGAATTTCATTCTTTTTACCTCAAAATGAGGGGAATTTCTGCCTTTTACCCCAAAATATAGGGAATTTCTTCCTTTTTATTCCAAAATATGAAAAACTTCGTCAACTTTTTACCAAAATAAAAGAAATTTCTGCTTTTTGTCCCAAAATAAAAGGAATTTCTGACTTTTAGCCCTGAAATAAATGAAATTTCTGCAATTTTGCCCGAAAATAAGGAAAATTTGTGCCTTTTTGCCCCAAAATGAGGGAAATTTCTCCCTTTTTGCCCCAGAATATGAGGAATTTAAGCATTTTACCTCAAAATAAGGGGAATTTCAGCATTTTTGCTCCAAAATATGGGGAATTTTAGCCTTTTTGCCACAATATAAGAAAAATTTCTGCAATTCTGTACCAAAATAAAAGAAATTTCTAAAATTTTGCCTCAAAATAAGGGAAATTTCTGCAATTTTGCCCCAAAATAAGGGAAAGTTCTTCAATTTTGCCCCAAAATAAGGGGAATTTCTGACTTTTTGCCGCGAAATATGGAGAATTTCTGTATTTTTTGCCCCAAAATAAAGGGAATTTCTGCCTTTTTGCCACAAAATTAGGGGAGTTTCTGCAATTTTGCTTCAAAATACAAGGAATTTCTGCCTTTTTTCCCGAAAATAAGGGGAACTTTTGCTTTTGCATCAAATACAGGGAATTTCTGCATTTTTGCCCCGATATTAGGGGAATTTCTGCAATTTTGCTCCAAAATACGGGGAATTTCTGCCTTTTTGCCCGAAATTAAAAGGATTTTCAGCCTTTTTGCCCCCAAATAAGGAAAATTTCTACAATTTTATCCCAAAATAAGGGGAATTTTTGCCTTTTTTCCCAAAAATATAAGGAATTTCTGCCTTTTTGCCCCAAAATAAGAAATATTTCTGCAATTTTGCCCCAAAATAAGGGGAATTTCACACTTTTTGCCCAAAAATAAAGGAAATTTCAGCCTTTTTATCTGAAAATAAGTGAAATTTCTGCAATTTTGCCCCAAAAGGAAATTTCTGCAATTTTGCCTCAAAATAATGTAAATTTCTGCAATTTAGCCCCAAATTAAATGAAATTTCTGGAATTTTGCCCCAAAATAAGGGGAATTTCTGATTTTTGCCCTAAAATAAAGGAATTGTCTGCCTTTTGCCCCAAAATTAGAGGAATTTCTGCAATTTTGCTTCAAAATTAGGGGGATTTCTGCCTATTTGCCCGAAAATAAGGGAAATGCATACCTTTTTGCCATAAAAAAGGGAAATTTCTTCATTTTTGCGCCAAATTAAGATGAAATTCTGCCTTTTGCCTCTAAATAAATGGAATTTCTGTCTTTTTTACCCCCCCAAAAAAAATTTCTGTCTTTTTTGCCCCAAAATAAGGGGAATTTCTGACTTATTACCCTGAAATAAGTGAAATTTCTGCAATTTTGCCACAAAATAAGGAAAAATTCTTCTTTTTTGCCCCCAAATAAGAGGAATTTCAGCCTTTTTACCTCAAAATAAGGGGAATTTCTGCATTTTTGCCACAATATGTTAGGAATTTCTGCCTTTTTGCCCTAAAATAAGCGAAATTTCTGGTATTTTGCCCCAAAATAAGTGGAATTTCTGAGTTTTGCCACAAAATAAGGAGAATTTCTGTCTTTTTGCCCCAACATATAGGGAATTTCTGCCGTTTTGCCTCACAATTAGGGGAATTTCTGCAATTTTACTTCAAAATACAGGGAATTTCTGCTTTTTTGCCTGAAAATAAAGGGAATGTATACCTTTTGCCACAAAAAAGGGAAATTTCTTCATTTTAACCCCAAAATAAGAGTAATTTCTGCCTTTTTACCTCAAAATAAGTTAAATTTCTGCCTTTTTACCCAAAAATAAATGGAATTTCTGTCTTTTTGCCACAAAATAAAAGGAATTTTTGAATTTTGCCTTGAAATAAGTGAAATTTCTGCAATTTTGCCCCAAAATTAGGGACATTTCTGCAATTTTGCCCCAAAATAAGGGGAATTTCTCACGTTATGCTCTGAAATAAGTAGAATTTCTGTCTTTTTTGCCCCAAAATAATTTGAATTTCTGCATTTTCCCTCAAAATTAGATGAATTTGTGCAATTTTGCTTCAAAACATGGGGAATTTCTGCCTTATTACACAAAAATAATGGGAATTTCTGCATTTTTGCACCAATATAAGGGGAATTTCTGAGATTTTGCTCCAAAATACGGAAAATTTGTGGCTTATTGCCTAAAATTAAGTGGAATTTCTGCCTTTTTGCACTGAAATATTTGAAATTTCTGCAATTTTACCCAAAAATAAGGGGAATTTCTGTTTTTGGCCCCAAAATTAGGGGAATTTCTGCTTTTTGCCCAAAAATAAGGCAAATTTCTGACTTTTTGCCCTAAAATAAGTAAAATTTCTGCAATTTTGCCCCAAAATAAAGGGAATTTCTGCCTTTTGCCCAAAATAAGGGGAATTTCAGCATTTTACCTCCAAATAAGGGGAATTTCTGCCTTTTTGCCACAAAATATGGGGAATTTCTGCATTATTGCCCCCAAATAAGGAAAGTTTCTGATTTTCTGCTCCAATTAATGGGAATTTCTGCCTTTATGCCACAAAATAAAAAGAATTTCTGCCTTTTGCCCCAAAATATGGGGAATTTCTGCCTATTTGTTCCAAAATAAGAAAAATTTCTTCAACTTCGTACCAAAATAATAGAAATTTCTGCCCTTTTGCCCCAAAATAAGAGAAATTCCTGCCTTATTTCCCTGAAATAAGTGAAATTTCTGCAATTTTGCCCAAAATAAGAAAAATTTCTGCCATTTTGCCACAAAATAAGGGAAATTTTTGCAATTTTGCCCCAAAATAAGGGGAATTTCTGACTTTTTGCCTTGAAATAAGGAGAATTTCTGTCTTTTTACCCCAAAATAATGTGATTTTCTGCATTTTCCCTCAAATTCGGGGAATTTGTGCAATTTTGCTTCAAAACATGGGGAATTTCTGCCTTATTGCACCAAAATAAAGGGAATTTCTGCATCTTTGCACCTATAAAAGGGGAATTTCTGAGATTTTGCTCCAAAATACAGAAAATTTCTGCCTTATTGCCCGAAATTAAGTGGTATTTCTGCCTTTTTCCCTGAAATATTTGAAATTCTGCAATTTTACCCCAAAATAAGGGGAATTTCTATTTTCGGCCGCAAAATTAGGCGAATTTCTGCTTTTTGCCCCAAAATAAGGCAAATTTCTGACTTTTTGCCCTGAAATAAGTGAAATTTCTGCAATTTTGTCCCAAAATAAGGGGAATATCTGCCTTTTTGCCCAAAATAAGGGGAATTTCAGCATTTTACCCCCAAATAAGGGGAATTTCTGCCTTTTTGCCACAAAATATGGGGAATTACTGCCTTATTGCCTTCAAATAAGGAAAATTTCTGCTTTTCTGCCCCAATTAACAAGAATTTCTGCCTTTTTGCCACAAAGTAAAGGAAATTTTTGCCTTTTTGCCCTAAAATAAGAGGAATTTCATCCTTTTTACCTCAAAATAAGGGGAATTTCTGCCTTTTACCCCAAAATATGGGGAATTTCTGCCTTTTTATTAAAATATATGAAAAATTTCTTCAACTTTGTACCAAAATAAAAGAAATTTCTGCTTTTTGTCCCAAAATAAAAGGAATTTCTGACTTTTAGCCCTGAAATAAATGAAATTTCTGCAATTTTGCCCGAAAATAAGGAAAATTTGTGCCTTTTTGCCCCAAAATGAGGCAAATGTCTGCCTTTTTGCCCCAAAATATGGGGAATTTCAGCATTTTACCTCAAAATAAGGGGAATTTCAGCCTTTTTGCACCAAAATATGGGGAATTTTAGCCTTTTTGCCACAATATAAGAAAAATGTCTGCAATTCTGTACCAAAATAAAAGAAATTTCTAAAATTTTGTTCCAAAATAAGGGAAATTTCTGAAATTTTGCCCCAAAATATAGGAAAGTTCTTCAATTTTGCCTCAAAATAAGGGGAATTTCTGACTTTTTGCCGCGAAATAAGGAGAATTTCTGTATTTTTGCCCCAAAATAAAGGGAATTTCTGCCTTTTTGCCCCAAAATTAGGGGAGTTTCTGCAATTTTGCTTCAAAATACAAGGAATTTCTGCCTTTTTTCCAGAAAATAAGGGGAACTTCTGCTTTTGCACCAAATAAAGGGAATTTCTGCATTTTTGCCCCGATATTAGGGGAAATTCTGCAATTTTGCTCCAAAATACGGGGAATTTCTGCATTTTTGCCCGAAAGTAAAAGGATTTTCTGCCTTTTTGCCCCCAAATAAGGAAAATTTCTACAATTTTATCCCAAAATAAGGGGAATTTCTGCCTTTTTTCCCCAAAATATAAGGAATTTCTGCATTTTGCCCCAAAATAAGAAATATTTCTGCAATTTTGCCCCAAAATAAGGGGAATTTCTCACTTTTTGCCCAAAAATAAAAAAAAAATTCAGCCTTTTTACCTAAAAATAAGTGAAATTTCTGCAATTTTGCCCCAAAAGGAAATTTCTGCAATTTTGCCATAAAATAAGGTAAATTTCTGCAATTTTGCCCCAAATTAAAGAAAATTTCTTGAATTTTGCCCCAAAATAAGGGGAATTTCTGATTTTAGCCCCAAAATAAAAGAAATGTCTGCCTTTTGCCCCAAAATTAGGGGAATTTCTGCAATTTGGCTTCAAAATGAGGGGAATTTCTGCCTTTTTGCCCTAAAATAAGGGGAATGCATACCTTTTTGCCATAAAAAAGGGAAATGTCTTCATTTTTGCGCCAAATTAAGATGAACTTCTGTCTTTTGCCTCTAAATAAGTGGAATTTCTGTATTTTTTACCACAAAAAAAGGAATTTCTGTCTATTTTGCCCCAAAATAAGGGGAATTTCTGACTTATTACCTTGAAATAAGTGAAATTTCTGTAATTTTGCCACAAAATAAGGGGAATTTCTGAATTTTTGCCCTGAAATAAGGAGAATTTCTGTCTTTTTGCCCCAAAATAATGTGAATTTCTGCATTTTCCCTCAAAATTAGGGGAATTTGTGCAATTTTGCTTCAAAATACGGGGAATTTCTGCCTTATTGCACCAAAATAAAGGGAATTTCTGCATTTTTGCACCAATATAAGGAGAATTTCTGAGATTTTGCTCCAAAATACAGAAAATTTCTGCCTTATTGCCCGAAATTAAGTGGAATTTCTGCCTTTTTGCACTGAAATATTTGAAATTTCTGCAATTTTACCCCAAAATAAAAGGAATTTCTATTTTTGGCCCCAAAATTAGGGGAATTTCTGCTTTTTGCCACAAAATAAGGCAAATTTCTGACTTTTTGCCCTGAAATAAGTGAAAATTCTGCAATTTTTCCCAAAATAAGGGGAATATCTGCCTTTTTGCCCAAAATAAGGGGAATTTCATCTTTTTACCCCCAAATAAGGGGAATTTCTGCCTTTTTGCCACAAAATATGGGGAATTACTGCCTTATTGCCTTCAAATAAGGAAAATTTCTGCTTTTCTGCCCCAATTAACAAGAATTTCTGCCTTTTTGCCACAAAGTAAAGGAAATTTTTGCCTTTTTGTGCTAAAATAAGTGGAATTTCATCCTTTTTACCTCAAAATAAAGGGAATTTCTGCCCTTTACCCCAAAATATGGGGAATTTCTGCCTTTTTATTCCAAAATATGAAAAATTTCTTCAACTTTGTACCAAAATAAAAGAAATTTCTGATTTTTGTCCCAACATAAAAAGAATTTCTGACTTTTTGCCCTGAAATAAATGAAATTTCTGCAATTTTGCCCGATAATAAGGAAAATTTGTGCCTTTTTGCCCCAAAATGAGGGAAATTTCTGCCTTTTTGCCCTAAAATATGGGGAATTTCAGCATTTTACCTCAAAATAAGGGGAATTTCAGCCTTTCTGCACCAAAATATGGGGAATTTTAGCCTTTTTGCCACAATATAAAAAAAATTTCTGCAATTCTGTACCAAAATAAAAGAAATTTCTAAAATTTTGCCCCAAAATAAGGGAAATTTCTGCAATTTTGCCACAAAATAAGGGAAAGTTCTTCAATTTTGCCCCAAAATAAGGGGAATTTCTGACTTTTTGCCGCGAAATAAGGAGAATTTCTGTATTTTTGCCCCAAAATAAAGGGAATTTCTGCATTTTTCCCCAAAATTAGGGGAGTTTCTGCAATTTTGCTTCAAAATACAAGGAATTTCTGCCTTTTTTCCTGAAAATAAGGGGAACTTCTGCTTTTGCACCAAATAAAGGGAATTTCTGCATTTTTGCCACGATATTAGGAGAATTTTTGCAATTTTGCTCCAAAATAAGGGGAATTTCTGCCTTTTTGCCCAAAATTAAAAGGATTTTCTGCCTTTTTGCCCCAAAATAAGGGAAATTTCTGCAATTTTGCCCCAAAATAAGGTAAATTTCTGCAATTTTGCCCCAAATTAAAGGAAATTTCTGGAATTTTGCCCCAAAATAAGGGGAATTTCTGACTTTTTGCCCTGAAATAAGGAGAATTTCTGTCTTTTTGCCCCAAAATAATGTGAATTTCTGCATTTTCCCTCAAAATTAGGGGAATTAGTGCAATTTTGCTTCAAAATACGGGGAATTTCTGCCTTATTGCACCAAAATAAAGGGAATTTCTGCATCTTTGCACCTATAAAAGGGGAATTTCTGAGATTTTGCTCCAAAATACAGAAAATTTCTGCCTTATTGCCCGAAATTAAGTGGTATTTCTGCCTTTTTCCCTGAAATATTTGAAATTCTGCAATTTTACCCCAAAATAAGGGGAATTTCTATTTTCGGCCCCAAAATTAGGCGAATTTCTGCTTTTTGCCCCAAAATAAGGCAAATTTCTGACTTTTTGCCCTGAAATAAGTGAAATTTCTGCAATTTTGTCCCAAAATAAGGGGAATATCTGCCTTTTTGCCCAAAATAAGGGGAATTTCAGCATTTTACCCCCAAATAAGGGGAATTTCTGCCTTTTTGCCACAAAATATGGGGAATTACTGCCTTATTGCCTTCAAATAAGGAAAATTTCTGCTTTTCTGCCCCAATTAACAAGAATTTCTGCCTTTTTGCCACAAAGTAAAGGAAATTTTTGCCTTTTTGCCCTAAAATAAGAGGAATTTCATCCTTTTTACCTCAAAATAAGGGGAATTTCTGCCTTTTACCCCAAAATATGGGGAATTTCTGCCTTTTTATTAAAATATATGAAAAATTTCTTCAACTTTGTACCAAAATAAAAGAAATTTCTGCTTTTTGTCCCAAAATAAAAGGAATTTCTGACTTTTAGCCCTGAAATAAATGAAATTTCTGCAATTTTGCCCGAAAATAAGGAAAATTTGTGCCTTTTTGCCCCAAAATGAGGCAAATGTCTGCCTTTTTGCCCCAAAATATGGGGAATTTCAGCATTTTACCTCAAAATAAGGGGAATTTCAGCCTTTTTGCACCAAAATATGGGGAATTTTAGCCTTTTTGCCACAATATAAGAAAAATGTCTGCAATTCTGTACCAAAATAAAAGAAATTTCTAAAATTTTGTTCCAAAATAAGGGAAATTTCTGAAATTTTGCCCCAAAATATAGGAAAGTTCTTCAATTTTGCCCCAAAATAAGGGGAATTTCTGACTTTTTGCCGCGAAAAAGGAGAATTTCTGTATTTTTGCCCCAAAATAAAGGGAATTTCTGCCTTTTTGCTTCAAAATTAGGGGAGTTTCTGCAATTTTGCTTCAAAATACAAGGAATTTCTGCCTTTTTTCCTGAAAATAAAGGGAACTTCTGCTTTTGCACCAAATAAAGGGAATTTCTGCATTTTTGCCCCGATATAAGGGGAATTTCTGCAATTTTGCTCCAAAATAAGGGGAATTTCTGCATTTTTGCCCGAAATTAAAAGGATTTTCTGCCTTTTTGCCCCCAAATAAGGGAAATTTCTGCAATTTTATCCCAAAAAAGGGGAATTTCTGCCTTTTTGCCCTAAAATATAAGGAATTTCTACCTTTTTGCCCCAAAATAAGAAATATTTCTGCAATTTTGCCCCAAAATAAGGGGAATTTCTCACTTTTTGCCCAAAAATAAAGGAAATTTCAGCCTTTTTACACGAAAATAAGTTAAATTTCTGCAATTTTGCCCCAAATAAGGTAAATTTCTGCAATTTTGCCCCAAAATAAGGTAAATTTCTGCAATTTTGCCCCAAATTAAAGGAAATTTCTGGAATTTTGCCCCAAAATAAGGGGAATTTCTGAATTTTTGCCCTGAAATAAGGAGAATTTCTGTCTTTTTGCCCCAAAATAATGTGAATTTCTACATTTTCCCTCAAAATTAGGGGAAATTGTGCAATTTTGCTTCAAAATACGGGAAATTTCTGCCTTATTGCACCAAAATAAAGGGAATTTCTGCATTTTTGCACCAATATAAGGGGAATTTCTGAGATTTTGCTCCAAAATACAGAAAATTTCTGCCTTATTGCCCGAAATTAAGTGGAATTTCTGCCTTTTTGCCACAAAATATGGGGAATTACTGCCTTATTGCCTTCAAATAAGGAAAATTTCTGCTTTTTTGCCCCAATTAACAAGAATCTCTGCCTTTTTGCCACAAAGTAAAGGAAAATTTTGCCTTTTTGCCCTAAAATAAGGGGAATTTCATCCTTTTTACCTCAAAATAAGGGGAATTTCTGCCTTTTACCACAAAATATGGGGAATTTCTTCCTTTTTATTCCAAAATATGAAAAATTTCTTCAACTTTGTACCAAAATAAAAGAAATTTCTGCTTTTTGTCCCAAAATAAAAGGAATTTCAGACTTTTAGCCCTGAAATAAATGAAATTTCTGCAATTTTGCCCAAAAATAAGGAAAATTTGTGCCTTTTTGCCCCAATGAGGGAAATTTCTCCCTTTTTGCCCCAAAATATGGGGAATTTCAGCATTTTACCTCAAAATAAGGGGAATTTCAGCCTTTTTGCACCAAAATATGGGGAATTTTAGCCTTTTTGCCACAATATAAGAAAAATTTCTGCAATTCTGTACCAAAATAAAAGAAATTTCTAAAATTTTGCCTTAAAATAAGGGAAATTTCTGCAATTTTGCCCCAAAATAAAGGAAAGTTCTTCAATTTTGCCCCAAAATAAGGGGAATTTTTGACTTTTTGCCGCGAAATAAGGAGAATTTCTGTATTTTCCCCCAAAATAAAGGGAATTTCTGCCTTTTTGCCCCAAAATTAGGGGAGTTTCTGCAATTTTGCTTCAAAATACAAGGAATTTCTGCCTTTTTTCCCGAAAATAAGGGGAACTTCTGCTTTTGCACCAAATAAAGGGAATTTCTGCATTTTTGCCCCGATATTAGGGGAATTTCTGCAATTTTGCTCCAAAATACGGGGAATTTCTGCCTTTTTGCCCGTAATTAAAAGGATTTTCTGCCTTTTTGCCCCCAAATAAGAGAAATTTCTGCAATTTTATCCCAAAAAAGGGGAATTTCTGCCTTTTTTCCCCAAAATATGAGGAATTTCTGCCTTTTTGCCCCAAAATAAAAAATATTTCTGCAATTTTGCCCCAAATTAAAGGAAATTTCTGGAATTTTGCGCCAAAATAAGGGGAATTTCTGATTTTTGCCCCAAAATAAAGGAAATGTCTACCTTTTGCCCCAAAATTAGGGGAATTTCTGCAATTTTGCTTCAAAATAAAGGGAATTTCTGCCTTTTTGCCTTAAAATACGGGGAATGCATACCTTTTTGCCATAAAAAATGGAAATTTCTTCATTTTTGCGCCAAATTAAGAGGAACTTCTGCCTTTTGCCTCTAAATAAGTGGAATTTCTGTCTTTTTTACCCCCCAAAAAGGGAATTTCTGTCTTTTTTGCACCAAAATAAGGGGAATTTCTGACTTATTACCCTGAAATAAGTGAAATTTCTGCAATTTTGCCACAAAATAAAGAAAAATTCTTTTTTTGTCCCCAAATAAGAGGAATTTCAGCCTTTTTACCTCAAAATAAGGGGAATTTCTGCATTTTTGCCACAATATATTAGGAATTTCTGCCTTTTTGCCCTAAAATAAGGAAAATTTCTGGAATTTTGCCCCAAAATAAGTGGAATTTCTGAGTTTTGCCACAAAATAAGGAGAATTTCTGTCTTTTTGCCCCAACATATAAGGAATTTCTGCCGTTTTGCCTCACAATTAGGAGAATTTCTGCAACTTTTCTTCAAAATACGGGGAATTTCTGCTTTTTGGCATGAAAATAAGGGGAATGTATACCTTTTGCCACAAAAAAGGTAAATTTCTTCATTTTAACCCCAAAATAAGAGTAATTTCTGCCTTTTTACCTCAAAATAAGTGAAATTTCTGCCTTTTTACCCAAAAATAAATGGAATTTCTGTCTTTTTGCCCCAAAATAAAAGGAATTTTTGAATTTTGCCTTGAAATAAGTGAAATTTCTGCAATTTTGCTTCAAAATAAGGGAAATTTCTGCCTTTTTGCCCCAAAATAAGGGGAATTTCTGCATTTTTGCCCCAAAATAAAGAAAATTTCTGCAATTTTGTACCAAAATAATAGAAATTTCTGCCTTTTTGCCCCAAAATAAGAGAAATTCCAGCCTTCTTTCCCTGAACTAAGTGAAATTTCTGCAATTTTGCCCAAAATAAGAAAAATTTCTGCAATTTTTCCACAAAAAAGGGAAATTTCTTCATTTTAGCCCCAAAATAAGAGTAATTTCTGCCTTTTTACCTAAAAATAAGTGAAATTTCTGCCTTTTTACCCAAAAATAAACGGAATTTCTGACTTTTTGCCCCAAAATGAAAAAAATTTTTGAATTTTTCCTTGAAATAAGTGAAATTTCTGCAATTTTGCCCCAAAATAATGGAAATTTCTGCCTTTTTGCCACAATATAATGGGAATTTCTGCATTTTTGCCCCAAAATAAAGAAAATTTCTGCAATTTTGTACCAAATAAAAAAGAAATTTCTTCCCTTTTGCCCCAAAATAAGAGAAATTCCTGCCTTCTTTCCCTGAAATAAGTGAAATTTCTGCAATTTTGCCCAAAATAAAAAATTTGGCAATTTTGCCACAAAATAAGGGAAATTTCTGCAATTTTGCCCCAAAATAAGGGGAATTTCTGACGTTATGCCCTGAAATAAGGAGAATTTCTGTCTTTTTGCCCCATTATAATTTGAATTTCTGCATTTTCCCTTAAAATTAGATGAATTTGTGCAATTTTGCTTCAAAACACGGGGAATTTCTGCTTTATTACACCAAAATAAAGGGAATTTCTGCATTTTTGCACCATTATAAGGGGAATTTCTGAGATTTTGCTCCAAAATACGGATAATTTGTGCCTTATTGCCTAAAATTAAGTGGAATTTCTGCCTTTTTGAACTGAAATATTTGAAATTCCTGCAATTTTACCCCAAAATAAGGGGAATTTCTGTTTTTTGCCCCAAAATAAGACAAATTTCTGACTTTTTGCCCTAAAATAAGTGAAATTTCTGCAATTTTGCCCCAAAATAAGGGGAATTTCTGCCTTTTGCCCAAAATAAGGGGAATTTCAGCATTTTACCTCCAAATAAGGGGAATTTCTGCCTTTTTGCCCAAAATAAGGGGAATTTCAGCATTTTACCTCCAAATAAGGGGAATTTCTGCATTTTGCCACAAAATATGGGGAATTACTGCCTTATTGCCTTCAAATAAGAAAAATTTCTGCTTTTCTGCCCCAATTAACAAGAATTTCTGCCTTTTTGCCACAAAGTAAAGGAAATTTTTGCCTTTTTGCGCTAAAATAAGGGGAATTTCATCCTTTTTACCTCAAAATGAGGGGAATTTCTGCCCTTTACCCCAAAATATGGGAAATTTCTGCCATTTTATTCCAAAATATGAAAAATTTCTTCAACTTTGTACCAAAATAAAAGAAATTTCTGCTTTTTGTCCCAAAATAAAAAGAATTTCTGATTTTTGCCCTGAAATAAATGAAATTTCTACAATTTTGCGCGAAAATAATGAAAATTTGTGCCTTTTTGCCCCAAAATGAGGGAAATTTCTGCCTTTTTGCCGCAAAATATGGGGAATTTCAGCATTTTACCTCAAAATAAGGGGAATTTCAGCCTTTTTGCACCAAAATATGGGAAATTTTAGCCTTTTTGCCACAATATAAAAAAAAATTCTGCAATTCTGTACCAAAATAAAAGAAATTTCTAAAATTTTGCCCCAAAATAAGGGAAATTTCTGCAATTTTGCCCCAAAATAATTGAATGTTCTTCAATTTTGCTCCAAAATAAGGGGAATTTCTGACATTTGCCGCGAAATAAGGAGAATTTCTGTATTTTTGCCCCAAAATAAAGGGAATTTCTGCCTTTCTGTCCCAAAATTAGGGGAGTTTCTGCAATTTTGCTTCAAAATACAAGGAATTTCTGCCTTTTTTCCCGAAAATAAGGGGAACTTCTGCTTTTGCCACAAATAAAGGGAATTTCTGCATTTTTGCCCCGATATTAGGGAAATTTCTGCAATTTTGCTCCAAAATACGGGGAATTTCGGCCTTTTTGCCCGAAATTAAAAGGATTTTCTGCCTTTTTGCCCCAAAATAAGGGAAATTTCTGCAATTTTATCCCAAAATAAGGGGAATTTCTGCCTTTTTGCCCCTAAATATAAGGAATTTCTGCCTTTTTGCCCCAAAATAAGAAATATTTCTGCAATTTTGCCCCAAAATAAGGGGAATTTCTCACTTTTTGCCCAAAAATAAAGGAAATTTCAGCCTTTTTACCCGAAAATAAGTGAAATTTCTGCAATTTTGCCCCAAATAAGGGAAATTTCTGCAATTTTGCCCCAAAATAAGGCAAATTTCTGCAATTTTGCTCCAAATTAAAGGAAATTTCTGGAATTTTGCCCCAAAATAAGGGGAATTTCTGATTTTTGCCCCAAAATAAAGGAAATGTCTGCCTTTTGCCCAAAATAAAAAGAATTTCTGCAATTTGGCTTCAAAATAAGGGGAATTTCTGCCTTTTTGCCCGAAAATAATGGGAATGCATACCTTTTTGCCATAAAAAAGAGAAAATTTCTTCTTTTTTGCGCCATATTAAGAGGAACTTCTGCCTTTTGCCTCTAAATAAGTAGAATTTCTGTCTTTTTTACCCCAAAACAAAGGGAATTTCTGTCTTTTTTGCCCCAAAATAAGGGGAATTTCTGACTTATTGCCCAGAAATAAGTGAAATTTCTGCAATTTTGCCAAAAAATAAGGAAAAATTGTTCCTTTTTGCCCCCAAATAAGAGGAATTTCAGCCTTTTTACCTCAAAATAAGAGGAATTTCTGCATTTTTGCCACAATATATTAGGAATTTCTGCCTTTATGCCCTAAAATAAGGGAAATTTCTGGAATTTTGCCCCAAAATAAGTGGAATTTCTGAGTTTTGCCAGAAAATAAGGAGAATTTCTGTCTTTTTGCCCCAACATATAGGGAATTTCTGCCGTTTTGCCTCACAATTAGGAGAATTTCTGCAATTTTGCTTCAAAATACGGGGAATTTCTGCTTTTTTGCCTGAAAATAAGGGGAATGTATACCTTTTGCCACAAAAAAGGGAAATTTCTTCATTTTAGCCCCAAAATAAGAGTAATTTCTGCATTTTTACCTCAAAATAAGTGAAATTTCTGCCTTTTTACCCAAAAATAAACGGAATTTCTTTCTTTTTGCCCCAAAATGAAAGGAATTTTTGAATTTTTCCTTGAAATAAGTGAAATTTCTGCAATTTTGCCCCAAAATAAGGGAAATTTCTGCCTTTTTGCCACAAAATAAGGGGAATTTCTGCATTTTTGCCCCAAAATAAGAGTAATTTCTGCATTTTTACCTCAAAATAAGTGAAATTTCTGATTTTTTACCCCAAAATAAACGGAATTTCTTTCTTTTTGCCCCAAAATGAAAGGAATTTTTGAATTTTACCTTGAAATAAGTGAAATTTCTGCAATTTTGCCACAAAATAAGGGAAATTTCTGCCTTTTTGCCACAAAATAAGGGGAATTTCTGCATTTTTGCCCCAAAATAAAGAAAATTTCTGCAATTTTGTACCAAAAAAAACCCAAATTTCTTCCCTTTTGCCCCAAAATAAGAGAAATTCCTGCCTTCTTTCCCTAAAATAAGTGAAATTTCTGCAATTTTGCCAAAAAACAAGGGAAATTTCTGCAATTTTGCCCCAAAATAAGGGGACTTTCTGACGTTATGCCCTGAAATAAAGAGAATTTCTGTCTTTTTTCCCCAAAATAATTTGAATTTCTGCATTTTCCCTCAAAATTAGATGAATTTGTGCAATTTTGCTTCAAAACACGGGGAATTTCTGCCTTATTACACAAAAATAAAGGAAACTTCTGAATTTTTGCACCATTATAAGGGGAATTTCTGAGATTTTTCTTTAAAATACGGAAAATTTGTGCCTTATTGCCTAAAATTAAGTGGAATTTCTGCCTTTTTGCACTGAAATATTTGAAATTTCTGCAATTTTACCCCAAAATAAGGGGAATTTTTGTTTTTGGCCCCAAAATTAGGGGAATTTCTGCTGTTTGCCCAAAAATAAGGTAAATTTCTGACTTTTTGCCCTAAAATAAGTGAAATTTCTGCAATTTTGCCCCAAAAAAAGAGGAATTTCTGCCTTTTGCCCAAAATAAGGGGAATTTCAGCATTTTACCTCCAAATAAGGGGAATTTCTGCCTTTTTGCCACAAAATATGGGGAATTTCTGCATTATTGCCCCCAAATAAGAAAAGTTTCTGCTTTTCTGCCCCAATTAAAGGGAATTTCTGCATTTTTGCCACAAAATAAAAAGAATTTGTGTCTTTTTGTCCCAAAATAAGGGGAATTTCAGCCTTTTTACCTCAAAATAAAAGGAATTTCTGACTTTTGCCCCAAAATATGGGGAATTTCTGCCTATTTGTTCCAAAATAAGAAAAATTTCTTCAACTTTTTACCAAAATAAAAGAAATTTTTGCTTTTTGCCCCAAAATAAGAGAAATTCCTGCCTTATTTCCCTGAAATAAGTGAAATTTCTGCAATTTAGCCCAAAATAAGAAAAATTTCCTCAATTTTGCCACAAAATAAGGGAAATTTTTGCAATTTTGCCCCAAAATTAGGGGAATTTCTGACTTTTTGCCGTGAAATAAGTAGAATTTCTGTCTTTTTGCCCCAATATAATGTGAATTTCTGCATTTTCCCTCATAATTAGAGGAATTTGTGCAATTTTGCTTCAAAATACGGGGAATTTCTGCCTTATTGCACCAAAATAAAGGGAATTTCTGCATTTTTGCACCAATATAAGAGGAATTACTGAGATTTTTCTCCAAAATACAGAAAATTTCTGCCTTATTGACCGAAATTAAGTGGAATTTCTGCCTTTTTGCACTGACATATTTGAAATTTCTACAATTTTACCCCAAAATAAGGGGAATTTCTGTTTTTGGCCCCAAAATTAGGGGAATTTCTGCTTTTTGCCCCAAAATAAGGCAAATTTCTGACTTTTTGCCCTGAAATAAGTGAAATTTCTGCAATTTTGTCCCAAAATAAGGGGAATATCTGCCTTTTTGCCCCAAATAAGGGGAATTTCAGCATTTTACCCCCAAATAAGGGGAATTTCTGCCTTTTTGCCACAAAATATGGGAAATTACTGACTTATTGCCTCCAAATAAGGAAAATTTCTGCTTTTCTGCCCCAATTAACAAGATTTTCTGCCTTTTTTCCACAAAGTAAAGGAAATTTTTGCCTTTCTGCCCTAAAATAAGGGGAATTTCATCCTTTTTACCTCAAAATAAGGGGAATTTCTGCCCTTTACCCGAAAATATGAAGAATTTCTGCCTTTTTATTCCAAAATATGGAAAATTTCTTCAACTTTGTACCAAAATAAAAGAAATTTCTGCTTTTTGTCCCAAAATAAAAGGAATTACTGACTTTTTGCCCTAAAATAAATGAAATTTCTGCAATTTTGCCCAAAAATAAGGAAAATTTGTGCCTTTTTGCCCCCAAAATATAGGGAATTTCTGCCTTTTTGCCCCAAAATATAGGAAAGTTCTTCAATTTTGCCCCAAAATAAGGGGAATTTCTTACTTTTTGCCGCGAAATAAGGAGAATTTCTGTATTTTTGCCCCAAAATAAAAGGAATTTCTGACTTTTTGCCCCAAAATTAGGAGAGTTTCTGCAATTTTGCTTCAAAATACAAGGAATTTCTGCCTTTTTTCCCGTAAATAAGGGGAACTTCTGCTTTTGCACCAAATAAAGGGAATTTCTGCATTTTTGCCCCGATATTAGGGGAATTTCTGCAAATTTGCTCCAAAATACGGGGAATTTCTGCCTTTTTGACCGAAATTAAAAGGATTTTCTGCCTTTTTGCCCCCAAATAAGGAAAATTTCTGCAATTTTATCCCAAAATAAGGGGAATTTCTGCCTTTTTGCCCCAAAATATAAGGAATTTCTGCCTTTTTGACCCAAAATAAAGTAAATTTCCGCAATTTTGCCACAAATTAGAGGAAATTTCTGGAATTTTGCCCCAAAATAAGGGGAATTTCTGTTTTTTGCCCCAAAATAAAGGAAATGTTTGCCTTTTGCCCCAAAATTAGGGGAATTTCTGCAATTTTGCTTCAAAATAAGGGGAATTTCTGTTTTTTTGCCCGAAAATAAGGGGAATGCATACCTTTTTGCCATAAAAAAGGGAAATTTCTTCATTTTTGCGCCAAATTAATAGGAACTTTTGCCTTTTGCCTCTAAATAAGTGGAATTTTTGTCTTTTTTACACCAAAAAAGGGAATTTCTGTCTTTTTTGCCCCAAAATAAGGGGAATTTCTGACTTATTACCCTGAAATAAGTGAAATTTCTGCAATTTTGCCACAAAATAAGGAAAAATTCTTTCTTTTTGCCCCCAAATAAGAGGAATTTCAGCGTTTTTACCTCAAAATAAGGGGAATTTCTGCATTTTTGCCACAATATATTAGGAATTTCTGACTTTTTGCCATAAAATAAGGAAAATTTCTGGAATTTTGCCCCAAAATAAGTGGAATTTCTGAGTTTTGCCACAAAATAAGGAGAATTTCTGTCTTTTTGCCCAAACATATAGGGAATTTCTGCCGTTTTGCCTCACAATTAGGGGAATTTCTGCAATTTTACTTCAAAATACGGGGAATTTCTGCTTTTTTGCCTGAAAATAAGGAGAATGTATACCTTTTGCCACAAAAAGGGAAATTTCTTAATTTTAACCCCAAAATAAGAGTAATTTCTGCCTTTTTACCTCAAAATAAGTGAAAATTCTGCCTTTTTACCCAAAAATAAATGGAATTTCTGTCTTTTTGCCCCAAAATAAAAAGAATTTTTGAATTTTGCCTTGAAATAATTGAAATTTCTGCAATTTTGCCCCAAAATAAGGGAAATTTCTGCCATTTTGCCACAAAATAAGGTGAATTTCTGCATTTTTGCCCCAAAATAAAGAAAATTCCTGAAATTTTGTACCAAAATAAAAGAAATTTCTGCCTTTTTGCCCAAAAATAAGAGAAATTCCTGCCTTCTTTCCCTGAAATAAGTGAAATTTCTGCAATTTTGCCCAAAATAAGAAAAATTTCTGCAATTTTGCCACAAAAAAGGGAAATTTCTTCATTTTAGCTCCAAAATAAGAGTAATTTCTGCCTTTTTTACCTCAAAATAAGTGAAATTTCTTCCTTTTTACCCAAAAATAAACGGAATTTCTGTCTTTTTGCCCCAAAATAAAAGGAATTTTTGAATTTTGCCTTGAAATAAGTGAAATTTCTGCAATTTTGCCACAAAATGAGGGAAATTTTTGCCTTTTTGCCACAAAATCATGGGAATTTCTGCATTTTTGCCCCAAAATAAAGAAAATTTCTGCAATTAGTACAAAAATAAAAGAAATTTCTGCGCTTTTACCCCAAAATAAGAGAAATTCCTAACTTCTTTCCCTGAAATAAGTGAAATTTCTGCAATTTTCCCCAAAATAAGAAAAATTTCTGCAATTTTGCCACAAAATAAGGGATATTTCTGCAATTTTGCCCCAAAATAAGGGTATTTCTGACGTTATGCTCTGAAATAAGGAGAATTTCTGTCTTTTTGCCCCAAAATAATTTGAATTTCTGCATTTTCCCTCAAAATTAGATGAATTTGTGCAATTTTGCTTCAAAACACGGGGAATTTCTGCCTTATTACACCAAAATAATGGGAATTTCTGCATTTTTGCACCAATATAAGGGGATTTTCTGAGATTTTGCTCAAAAATACAGAAAATTTCTGCCTTATTGCCTAAAATTAAGTGGAATTTCTGCCTTTTTGCACTGAAATATTTGAAATTTCTGCAATTTTACCCCAAAATAAGGGAAATTTCTGTTTTTGGCCCCAAAATTAGGGGAATTTCTGCTTTTTGCCACAAAATAAGGCAAATTTCTGACTTTTTCCCTTAAATAAGTGAAATTTCTGCAATTTTGCCCCAAAATAAGGGGAATTTCTGCCTTTTGCCCAAAATAAGGGGAATTTCAGCATTTTACCTCCAAATAAGAGGAATTTCTGCATTTTTGCCACAAATATGGGGAATTTCTGCATTATTGCACCCAAATAAGGAAAGTTTCTGCTTTTCTGCCCAAATTAAAAGAAATTTCTGCCTTTTTGCCACAAAACAAAGGGAATTTCTGCCTTTTTGCCCCAAAACAAGGGGCATTTCAGCCTTTTTACCTCAAAATAAGGGGAATTTCTGCCTTTTGCCCCAAAATATGGGGAATTTCTGCCTTTTTGTTCCAAAATAAGAAAAATTTCTTCAACTTTGTACCAAAATAAAAGAAATTTCTGCTTTTTGCCCCAAAATAAAAGGAATTTCTGACTTTTTGCCCTGAAATAAATGAAATTTCTGCAATTTTGCCAGAAAATAAGGGAAATTTGTGCCTTTTTGCCCCAAAATGTAGGGAATTTCTACCTTTTTGCACCATAATATGGGGAATTTTAGCATTTTACCTCAAAATAAGGGGAATTTCAGCATTTTTGCACCAAAATATGAATAATTTCTGCCTTTTTGCCACAAAATAAGAAAAATTTCTGCAATTCTGTACCAAAATAAAAGAAATTTCTAAAATTTTGCCCATAAATAGAGGAAATTTCTGCAATTTTGCCCCAAAATAAGGGAAATTTCTGCCTTTCAGCCACAAAATAAGGGAAATTTCTATCTTTTTGCCCCAAAATATGGGGAATTTCTGCATTTTTGCCTCAAAATAAAGAAAATTTCTTCAATTTTGTACCAAAATAAGAGAAATTTCTGCCTTTTTGCCCCAAAATAAAAGAAATTTCTGCCTTCTTTCCCTGAAATAAGTGAAATTTCTGCAATTTTGCTCATAATAAGAAAAATTTCTGCAATTTTTCCACAAAATAAGGGAAATTTCTGCAATTTTGCCCCAAAATAAGGGGATTTTCTGACTTTTTCCCGTGAAATAAGGAGAATTTCTTTCTTTTTGCCCCAAAATAATGTGAATTTCTGCATTTTCTCTCAAAATTTGGGGAATTTGTGCAATTTTGCTTCAAAATATAGGGAATTTCTGCCTTATTACACCAAAGTAAAGGGAATTTCTGCAATTTTGCCCCAAAATAAGAGAAATTTCTGCCTTTTTGCCACAAAATCAGGGGAATTTCTGCATTTTTGCCCCAAAATAAAGCAAATTTCTGCAATTTTGTACCAAAATAAAAGAAATTTCTGCCCTTTTGCCCCAAAATAAAAAAATTCTTAACTTCTTTCACTGAAATAAGTGAAATTTCTGCAATTTTCCCCAAAATAAGAAAAATTTCTGCAATTTTGCCACAAAATAAGGGATATTTCTGCAATTTTGCCCCAAAATAAAGGGAATTTCTGACGTTATGCTCTGAAATAAGGAGAATTTCTGTCTTTTTGCCCCAAAATAATTTGAATTTCTGCATTTTCCCTCAAAATTAGATGAATTTGTGCAATTTTGCTTCAAAACACGGGGAATTTCTGCCTTATTACACCAAAATAATGGGAATTTCTGCATTTTTGCACCAATATAAGGGGAATTTCTGAGATTTTGCTCCAAAATACGAAAAATTTCTGCCTTATTGCCTAAAATTAAGTGGAATTTCTGCCTTTTTGCACTGAAATATTTGAAATTTCTGCAATTTTACCCCAAAATAAGGGGAATTTCTGTTTTTGGCCCCAAAATTAGGGGAATTTCTGCTTTTTGCCACAAAATAAGGCAAATTTCTGACTTTTTGCCCTAAAATAAGTGAAATTTCTGCAATTTTGCCCCAAAATAAGGGGAATTTCTGCCTTTTGCCCAAAATAAGGGGAATTTCAGCATTTTACCTCCAAATAAGGGGAATTTCTGCCTTTTTGCCACAAAATATGGGGAATTTCTGCATTATTGCACCCAAATAAAGAAAGTTTCTGCTTTCCTTCCCCAATTAACGGGAATTTCTTCCTTTTTGCCACAAAATAAAGGGAATTTCTGCCTTTTTGCCCCAAAATAAGGGGAATTTCAGCCTTTTTACCTCAAAATAAGGGGAATTTCTGCCTTTTGCCCCAAAATATGGGGAATTTCTGCCTTTTTGTTCCAAAATAAGAAAAATTTTTTCAACTTTGTACCAAGATAAAAGAAATTTCTGCTTTTTGTCCCAAAATAAAAGGAATTTCTGACTTTTTGCCCTGAAATAAATGAAACTTCTGCAATTTTGCCCGAAAATAAGGGAAATTTGTGCCTTTTTGCCCCCAAAATATAAGGAATTTCTGCCTTTTTGCCCCAAAATATGGGGAATTTCAGCATTTTACCTCAAAATAAGGGGAATTTCAGCCTTCTTGCACCAAAATATGGGGAATTTTAGCCTTTTTGCCACAAAATAAGAAAAATTTCTGCAATTCTGTACCAAAATAAAAGAAATTTCTAAAATTTTGCCCCAAAATAAGGGAAATTTCTGCAATTTTGCCTTAAAATATAGGAAAGTTCTTCAATTTTGCCCCAAAATAAGGGGAATTTCTGACTTTTTGCCGCGAAATAAGGAGAATTTCTGTATTTTTGCCCCAAAATAAAGGGAATTTCTGCCTTTTTGCCCCAAAATTAGGGGAGTTTCTGCAATTTTGCTTCAAAATACAAGGAATATCTGCCTTTTTTCCCGAAAATAAGGGGAACTTCTGCTTTTGCACCAAATAAAGGGAATTTCTGCATTTTTGCCCCGATATTAGGGGAATTTCTGCAATTTTGCTCCAAAATACGGGGAATTTCTGCCTTTTGGCCCGAAATTAAAAGGATTTTCAGCCTTTTTGCCCCCAAATAAGAAAAATTTCTGCAATTTTATCTCAAAATAATGGGAATTTCTGATTTTTTCCCCAAAATATAAGGAATTTCTGCCTTTTTGCCTCAAAATAAGATAAATTTCCGCAATTTTGCCCCAAATTAAAGGAAATTTCTGGAATTTTGCCCCAAAATAAGGTGAATTTCTGATTTTTGCCCCAAAATAAAGGAAATGTCTGCCTTTTGCCCCAAAATTAGGGGAATTTCTGCAATTTTGCTTCAAAATAAGGGGAGTTTCTGCAATTTTGCCCGAAAATAAGAGGAATGCATACCTTTTTGCCATAAAAAAAGAAATTTCTTCATTTTTGTGCCAAATTAAGAGGAACTTCTGCCTTTTGCCTCTAAATAAGTGGAATTTCTGTCTTTTTTACCCCTAAAAAAGGGAATTTCTGTCTTTTTTGCCCCAAAATAAGGGGAATTTCTGACTTATTACCCTGAAATAAGTGAAATTTCTGCAATTTTGCCACAAAATAAAGAAAAATTTTTCCTTTTTGCCCCCAAATAAGAGGAATTTCAGCCTTTTTACCTCAAAATAAGGGGAATTTCTGCATTTTTGCCACAATATATTAGGAATTTCTGCCTTTTTGGCCTAAAATAAGGAAAATTTCTGGAATTTTGCCCCAAAATAAGTGGAATTTCTGAGTTTTGCCACAAAATAAGGAGAATTTCTGTCTTTTTGCCCCAACATATAAGGAATTTCTGCCGTTTTGCCTCACAATTAGGGGAATTTCTGCAATTTTACTTCAAAATACGGGGAATTTCTGCTTTTTTGCCTGAAAATAAGGGGAATGTATACCTTTTGCCACAAAAAAGGGAAATTTCTTCATTTTAACCCCATAATAAGAGTAATTTCTGCCTTTTTACCTCAAAATAAGTGAAATTTCTGCCCTTTTACCCAAAAATAAATGGAATTTCTGTCTTTTTGCCCCAAAATAAAAGGAATTTTTGAATTTTGCCTTGAAATAAGTGAAATTTCTGCCTTTTTGCGACAAAATAAGAGAAATTCCTGCCTTCTTTCCCTGAAATAAGTGAAATTTCTGCAATTTTGCCCAAAATAAGAAAAATTTCTGCAATTTTGCCACAAAAAAAAGGGAAATTTCTTCATTTTAGCCCCAAAATAAGAGTAATTTCTGCCTTTTTTAACCTCAAAATAAGTGAAATTTCTGCGTTTTTACCCAAAAATAAACGAATTTCTGTCTTTTTGCCCCAAACTAAAAGGAATTTTTGAATTTTGCCTTGAAATAAGTGAAATTTCTGCAATTTTGCCACAAAATGAGGGAAATTTCTGCCTTTTTGCCACAAAATCAGGGGAATTTCTGCATTTTTGCCCCAAAATAAAGAAAATTTCTGCAATTTTGTACCAAAATAAAAGAAATTTCTGCCCTTTTGCCCCAAAATAAGAAAAATTCCTAACTTCTTTCCCTGAAATAAGTGAAATTTCTGCAATTTTCCCCAAAATAAGAAAAATTTCTGCAATTTTGCCACAAAATAAGGGATATTTCTGCAATTTTGCCCCAAAATAAGGGGAATTTCTGACGTTATGCTCTGAAATAAGGAGAATTTCTGTCTTTTTGCCCCAAAATAATTTGAATTTCTGCATTTTCCCTCAAAATTAGATGTATTTGTGCAATTTTGCTTCAAGACACGGGGAATTTCTGCCTTATTACACCAAAATAATGGGAATTTCTGCATTTTTGCACCAATATAAGGGGAATTTCTGAGATTTTTCTCCAAAATACGGAAAATTTCTGCCTTATTGCC
This sequence comes from Micromys minutus, assembly GCF_963924665.1. Taxonomy (NCBI): domain Eukaryota; kingdom Metazoa; phylum Chordata; class Mammalia; order Rodentia; family Muridae; genus Micromys; species Micromys minutus. Next base: position 173,049 of record NW_027667674.1, on the reverse strand, counting down.
TAAAATTAAGTGGAATTTCTGCCTTTTTGCACTGAAATATTTGAAATTTCTGCAATTTTACCCCAAAATAAGGGGAATTTCTGTTTTTGGCCCCAAAATTAGGGGAATTTCTGCTTTTTGCCACAAAATAAGGCAAATTTCTGACTTTTTGCCCTAAAATAAGTGAAATTTCTGCAATTTTGCCCAAAAATAAGGGAAATTTGTGCCTTTTTGCCCCAAACTGTAGGGAATTTCTGCCTTTTTGCACCATAATATTGGGAATTTTAGCATTTTACCTCAAAATAAGGGGAATTTCAGGTTTTTTGCACCAAAATATGAGGAATTTCTGCCTTTTTGCCACAAAATAAGAAAAATTTCTGCAATTCTGTACCAAAATAAAAGAAATTTCAAAAATTTTGCCCGAAAATAAAGGAAATTTCTGCAATTTTGCCCCAAAATAAGGGAAATTTCTGCCTTTCTGCCACAAAATAAGGGAAATTTCTGTCTTTTTGCCCCAAAATAAAAGGAATTTCAGCCTTTTTACCTCATAATAAGGGGAATCTCTGCCTTTTTGCCCCAAAATATGGGGAATTTCTGCATTTTTGCCTCAAAATAAAGAAAATTCCTTCAATTTTGTACCAAAATAAAAGAAATTTCTGCCTTTTTGCCCCAAAATAAAAGAAATTCCTGCCTTCTTTCCCTGAAATAAGTGAAATTTCTGCAATTTTGCCCATAATAAGAAAAATTTCTGCAATTTTTCCACAAAATAAGGGAAATTTCTGCAATTTTGCCCCAAAATAAGGGGAATTTCTGACTTTTTGCCGTGAAATAAGGAGAATTTCTTTCTTTTTGCCCCAAAATAATGTGAATTTCTGCATTTTCTCTCAAAATTTGGAGAATTTGTGCAATTTTGCTTCAAAATATGGGGAATTTCTGCCTTATTGCACCAAAATAAAGGGAATTTCTGCAATTTTGCCTCAAAATAAGGGAAATTTCTGCATTTTTGCCACAAAATAAGGGGAATTTCTGCATTTTTGCCCCAAAATAAAGAAAATTTCTGCAATTTGGTACCAAAATAAAAGAAATTTCTGCCTTTTTGCCCCAAAATAAGAGAAATTCCTGCCTTCTTTCCCTGAAATAAGTGAAATTTCTGCAATTTTGCCCAAAATAAGAAAAATTTCTGCAATTTTGCCACAAAATAAGGGATATTTCTGCAATTTTGCCCCAAAATAAGGGGAATTTCTGACGTTATGCCCTGAAATAAGGAGAATTTCTGTCTATTTGCCCCGAAATAATTTGAATTTCTGCATTTTCCCTCAAAATTAGGGGAATTTGTGCAATTTTGCTTCCAAACACAGGGAATTTCTTCCTTATTACACCAAAATAATGGGAATTTCTCCATTTTTGCACCAATATAAAGGGAATTTCTGAGATTTTGCTCCAAAATACAGAAAATTTCTGCCTTATTGCCTAAAATTAAGTGGAATTTCTGCCTTTTTGCACTGAAATATTTGAAATTTCTGCAATTTTACCCAAAAATAAGGGGCATTTCTGTTTTTGGCCCCAAAATTAGGGGAATTTCTGCTTTTTGCCCAAAAATAAGGCAAATTTCTGACTTTTTGCCCTAAAATAAGTGAAATTTCTGCAATTTTGCCCCAAAATAAGAGAAATTTCTGCCTTTTTACCTCCAAATAAGGGGATTTTCAGCCTTTTTACCACAAAATAAGGAGAATTTCTGCATTTTTGCCTCAAAATATTAGAAATTTATGCCTTTTTGCCCAAAATAAGAAAAATTTCTGCAATTTTGTACCAAAATATGGGAAATTTCTGCCTTTTTGCCCCAAAATAAGAAAATTTCTGCTTTTTTCCCTGAAATAAGTGAAATTTCTCCAATTTTGCCCCAAAATAAGTGAAATTTCTTCAATTTTACCCCAAAATAAAAAAAATTTCTGAAATTTTGCCCCAAAATAAGTGGAATTTCTGAGTTTTGCCCCAAAAATAAGGAGAATTTCTGTCTTTTTGCCCCAACATATAGGAAATTTCTGCCTTTTTGTCCCACAATTAGGTTAATTTCTGCAATTTTGCTCCAAAATACGGGGAATTTCTGCCTTTTTGCCCGAAAATAAGAAGAATGTATACCTTTTTGCCATAAAAAAGTCAAATTTCTGTAATTTTGCTCCAAAATAAGAGGAATTTCTGCTTTTTTGCCTCTAAATATGTGGAATTTCTGTCTTTTTCCCCCAAAACAAAAGGAATTTCTGTCTTTTTTTCACCAAAATAAGGAAATTTTCTGACTTATTACCCTAAAATAAGTGAAATTTCTGCAATTTTGCCCCAACATAAGGGAAATTTCTGCCTTTTTGCCCACAAATAAGGGGAATTTCACACTTTTACCTCAAAATAAGGGGAATTTCTGCATTTTTGCCACAAAATAATAGGAATTTCTGCATTTTTGCCCCAAAATAAGAAAAATTTCTGCCTTTTTACCTGAAATAAGTGAAATTTCTGCAATTTTGCCTCAAAATAAAGGAAATCTCTGGAATTTTGCCCCAAAATAAGTGGAATTTCTGAGTTTTGCCCCCAAATAAGGAGAATTTCTGTCTTTTTGCCCCAACATATAGGGAATTTCTGCCTTTTTGCCCCACAATTAGGGGAATTTCTGACTTTTTGCCCGAAAATAATAAGAATGCATAACTTTTTGCCATGAAAAAGGGAAATTTCTTCATTTTTGCTCCAAAATAAGGGGAATTTCTGCTTTTTTGCCTCCAAATAAGTGGAATTTCTGTTCTTTTCCCCCAAAACAAAGGTAATTTCTGTCTTTTTTGCCACAAAATAAAAGAATTTCTGACTTATTACCCTGAAGTAAGTAAAATTTCTGCAATTTTGCCCGAAAATAAGGAAAAATTCTGCTTTTTTGCCTTTAAATAAGTGGAATTTATGTATTTTACCCCCAAAACAAAGGGAATTTCTGTCTTTTTTGCCGAAAATAAGGAAAATTTCTGACTTATTATTCTGAAATAAGTGAAATTTCTGCAATTTTTCCCCAAAATAAGGGAAATTTCTGCCTCTTTGCCCCCAAATAAGGGGAATTTCAGCCTTTTGACCTCAAAATAAAAGGAATTTCTGCATTTTTGCCACATAATATTAGGAATTTCTGCCTTTTTGCCCCAAAATAAGGTTAATTTTTGCATTTTTTCACTGAAATAAGTGAAATTTCTGCAATTTTGCCCCAAAATAAGTGATATTTCTGCAATTTTTCCCAAAATAAGGGAAATTTCTGGAATTTTGCCCCAAAATAAGTGGAATTTCTGAGTTTTGCCCCAAAATAAGGAGAATTTCTCTTTTTTGCCCTAACATATAGGGAATTTCTGCCTTTTTGCCCCACAATTAGGGGAATTTCTGCAATTTTGCTCCAAAATACAAAGAATTTCTGGTTTTTAGCCTGAAAATAAGGGGAATGTATACCTTTTGCCACAAAAAAGAGAAATTTCTTCATTTTTGCTCCAAAATGAAAGAAATTTCTGCTTTTTTGCCTCTATAAAAGTGGAATTTCTTCCTTTTTCCCCAAAAACAAAGGGAATTTCTGTCTTTTTGCCCCAAAATAAGGAAAATTTCTGACTTATTACCCTGAAATTAGTGATATTTTTGCAATTTTGCCCCAAAATAAGGGAATTTCTGCCTTTTTGCCCGCAAATAAGAGGAATTTCAGCCTTTTTCCTCAAAAAGGGGAATTTCTGCATTTTTGCCCCAAAATATAAGAAATTTCTGCCTTTTTACTCCAAAATAAGAAAAATTTCTGCAATTTTGTACCAAAAAAAAATTTCTGCCTTTTTGCCCCAAAATAAGAAAATTTCATTTTTTTTGAAATAAATGAAATTTCTGCAATTTTGCCCCAAAATAAATGTAATTTCTGCAATTTTGCCCCAAAATAAGTGAAATTTCTGGAATTTTGCTCCAAAATAAGTGGAATTTCTTAGTTTTGCCCTAAAATAAGGGGAATTTCTGTCTTTTTGCCCCAACATTTAGTGAATTTCTGCCTTTTTGTCCCACAATTTGGGAAATTTCTGCAATTTTGCTCCAAAATAAAGAGTATTTCGGCCTTTTTGCCCAAAAATAAGAAGAATGCATACCTTTATGCCCTTAAAAAGTGAAATTTCTTCATTTTTGCTCTAAAATAAGGGGAATTTCTTCTTTTTTGCCTCTAAAAAAGTAAAATTTCTGTCTTTTTCCCCCAAAACAAAGGGAATTTCTGTTTTTTGGCCCCAAAATAAGGAAAATTTCTGACTTATTACCCTGAAATAAGTGAAATTTCTGCAATTTTGCCCCAAAATAAGAGAAATTTCTGAATTTTCCCCCAAATAAGGGGAATTTCAGCCTTTTACCTCAAAATAAGAGAAATTTCTGAATTTTTGCCCCAAAATATGGGAAATTTCCTTCTTTTTGCCCCAAAATAAGAAAAAATTCTGTAATTTTGTTACAAAATAAAAGAAATTTCTGACTTTTGGCCCCAAAATAAGAAAATTTCTGCTTTTTTTTCTGAAATAAGTGAAATTTCTGCAATTTTGCCCCAAAATAAGTTAAATTTCTGAGTTTTGCCCTAAAATAAGGAGAATTTCTCTCTTTTTGCCCCAACATATAGGGAATTTCTGCCTTTTTGCCGCACAATTAGGGGAATTTCTGCAATTTTGCTCCAAAATACAGGGAATTTCTGCATTTTTTGTCCGAAAATAATAAGAATGCATACCTTTTTGCCAAAAAAAATGGAAATTTCTTCATTTTTGCTCCAAAATGAGGGGAATTTCTGCTTTTATGCCTCTAAATAAGTGGAATTTCTGTCTTTTTCCCCCAAAACAAAGGGAATTTCTGTCTTTTTTGCCCCAAAATAAGGAAAACTTCTGACTTATTACCCTGAAATAAGTGAAATTTCTGCAATTTTGCCCCAAAATAAGGGAAATTTCTGCCTTTTTACCCCCAAATAAAAGGAATTTCAGCCTTTTTACCTCAAAATAAGGGGAATTTCTGAATTTTCCCCCAAAATATGGGAATTTCTGCCTTTTTGCCCAAAATAAGAAAAATTTCTGCAATTTTGTACCAAAATATGGGAAGTTTCTGCCTTTTTGCCCCAAAATAAGGAAAATTTCTGCCTTTTTTCCCTGAAATAAGTGAAATTTCTCCAATTTTGTCCCAAAATAAGTGAAATTTCTGCAATTTTGCCCCAAAATATGGGAAATTTCTGGAATTTTGCCCCAAAACAAGTGGAATTTCTGAGTTTTGCCCCAAAATAAGGAGAATTTCTGTTTTTTGCCCTAACATATAGGGAATTTCTGCCTTTTTGCCCCACAATTAGGGGAATTTCTGCAATTTTGCTCCAAAATACAAAGAATTTCTGCTTTTTAGCCTGAAAATAAGGGGAATGTATACCTTTTGCCACAAAAAAGAGAAATTTCTTCATTTTTGCTCCAAAATAAAAAGAAGTTCTGGTTTTTTGCCTCTCAAAAAGTGGAATTTTTGGCTTTTTCCCCCAAAACAAAGGGAATTTCTGTCTTTTTGCCCCAAAATAAAGAAAATTTCTGACTTATTACCCTGAAATAAGTGAAATTTTTCAATTTTGCCACAAAATAAGGAAATTTCTGCCTATTTGCCCCCAATTAAGGGGAATTTCAGCCTTTTTTCCTCAAAATAAGGGGAATTTCTGCATTTTTGCCCCAAAATATAGGAAATTTCTGCCTTTTTACTCCAAAATAAGAAAAATTTCTGCAATTTTGTACCAAAATAAAAAAATTTCTGCCTTTTTGCCCCAAAATAAGAAAATTTCATTTTTTTTTTTGAAATAAGTGAAATTTCTGCAATTTTGCCAGAAAATAAGTGTAATTTCTGCAATTTTGCCCCAAAATAAGTGAAATTTCTGGAACTTTTCTCCAAAATAAGTGGAATTTCTGAGTTTGGCCCTAAAATAAGGAGAATTTCTGTCTTTTTGCCCCAACTTATTGGGAATTTCTGCCTTTCTGTCCAACAATTTGGGAAATTTCTGCAATTTTGCTCCAAAATAAGGGGAATTTTGGCCTTTTTGCCCAAAAATAAGAAGAATGCATACCTTTTTGCCCTTAAAAAGTGATATTTCTTCATTTTTGCTCCAAAATAAGGGGAATTTCTGCTTTTTGCCTCTAAAAAAGTGGAATTTCTGTCTTTTCCCCCCAAACAAAAGGAATTTCTGTTTTTTGGCCCCAAAATAAGGAAAATTTCTGACTTATTACCCTTAAATAAGTGAAATTGCTGCAATTTTTGCTGCCTTTTTACCCCCAAATAAGGGGAATTTCAGCCTATTTACCTCAAAATAAGGGAAATTTCTGCATTTTTGCCCCAAAATATGGGAAATTTCTGCGTTTTAGCCCCAAAATAAGAAAAATTTCGGCAATTTTGTACCAAAATAAAAAAAAATTCTGCCTTTTTGCCCCAAAATAAGAAAATTTCTGCTTTTTTTCTAAAATAAGTTAAATTTCTGCAATTTTGCCCAAAATAAGTGAAATTTCTGCAATTTTGTTCCAAAATAAGGGAAATTTCTGGAATTTTGCTCCAAAATAAGTGGTATTTCTGAGTTTTGCCCCAAAATAAGGAGAATTTCTGTCCTTTTGCCCCAACATATAGGGAATTTCTGCCTTTTTGCCCCACCTTTAAGGGAATTTCTGCAATTTTGCTCCAAAATACGGGGAATTTCTGCCTTTTTGTCGGAAAATAAGAAGAATGCATACCTTTTTGCCATAAAAAATGGAAATTTCTTCATTTTTGCTTCAAAATAAGGGGAATTTCTGCTTTTTTGCCTCTAAATAAGTGTAATTTCTGTGTTTTTCCCCCAAAACAAAGGGAATTTTTGTCTTTTTTGCCCTAAATAAAAAAAATTTCTGACTTAGTACCGTGAAATAAGTGAAATTTCTGCAATTTTCCCCCAAAATAAGGGAAATTTCTGCCCTTTTGCCCCCAAATATGGGGAATTTCAGCCTTTTTACCTAAAAGTAAGGGGAATTTCTGCATTTTTGCCACAAAATATTAGGAATTTCAGCCCTTTTGCCCCAAAATAAAGAAAATTTCTGCCTTTTTTCCCTGAAATAAGTGAAATTTCTCCAATTTTGTCCCAAAATAAGTGAAATTTCTGCAATTTTGCCCCAAAATAGAAAAAATTTCTGGAATTTTGCCCCAAAATAAGTGGAATTTCTGAGTTTTGCCCCAAAATAAGAAGAATTTCTGTCTTTTTGCCCCAACATATAGGGAATTTCTGCCTTTTTGACCCACAATTAGGGGAATTTCTGCAATTTTGCTCCAAAATATGGGGAATTTCTGCCTTTTTGTCCGAAAATAAGAAGAATGCATACCTTTTTGCCATAAAAAAGGGAAATTTCTTCATTTTTGCTCCAAAATAAGGAAAATTTTCGCTTTTTTGCCTCTAAATAAGTGGAATTTCTGTCTTTTTGCCCCAAAACAAAGGGAACTTCTGTCTTTTTTGCCCCAAAATTAAAAAAATTTCTGACTTATTACCCTGAAATAAGTGAAATTTCTGCAATTTTGCCCCAAAATAAGGGAAATTTCTGCCTTTTTGCCCACAAATATGGGAAATTTCAGCCTTTTTACCTAAAAGTAAGGGGAATTTCTGCATTTTTGCCACAAAATATTAGGAATTTCAGCCTTTTTGCTTCAAAATAAAGAAAATTACTGCCTTTTTTCCCTGAAATAATTGAAATTTCTGAAATTTTGCCCCCAAATAAGTTTAATTTCTGCAATTTTGTCCCAAAATAAGGGAAATTTATGGAATTTTGCCCCCAAATATGTGGAATTTTTGAGTTTTGCCCCAAAATAATGAGAATTTCTGTATTTTTGCCCCAACATATAGGGAATTTCTGCCTTGTTGCCCCACAATTAGGGGAATTTCTGCAATTTTGCTCCAAAATACGGGGAATTTCTGCCTTTTTGCCCGAAAATAAGTAGAATGCATAGCTTTTTGCCATAAAAAAAGAGAAATTTCTTCATTTTTGCTCCAAAATGAGGGGAATTTCCACTTTTTTTGCCTCTAAATGAGTGGAATTTCTGTCTTTTTCCCCCAAAACAAAGGGAATTTCTGTGTTTTTTGCACCAAAATAAGGAAAAATTTCTGCAATTTTGTCCCAAAATAAGTGAAATTTCTGCTTTTTTGCCTCTAAATAAGGGAATTTCAGCATTTTTACCCCAAAATAAGGGGAATTTCTGCATTTTTGCCCCAAAATATGAAAAATTTCTGCCTTTTTGCCCCAAAATAAGAAAAAATTCTGCAATTTTTTACCAAAATAAAAGAAATTTCTGCCTTTTTGCCTTAAAATAAGAAAATTTCTGCTTTTTTTTCTGAAATAACTGAAATTTCTGCAATTTTGCCCCAAAATAAGTGAAATTTCTGAGTTTTGCTACAAAATAAAGAGAATTTCTGTTATTTTGCCTTAACATATAAGGAATTTCTGCCTTTTTGCCCCACAATTAGGGGAATTTATGCAATTTTGCTCCATAATACGAGGAATTTCTGCCTTTTTGTCCGAAAATAAGAATGCATACCTTTTTGCCATAAAAAAGTGAAATTTTTTCATTTTTGCTCCAAAATAAGAGGAATTTCTGCTTTTTTCCTCTAAATAATTGGAATTTCTGTTTTTTCCCCCAAAACAAAAGGAATTTCTGTCTTTTTTGCCCCAAAATAAGGGAAAGTTCTGATTTATTACCCTGAAATAAGTAAAATTTCTGCAATTTTGCCCCAAAATTTGGGAAATTTCTGCCTTTTTGCCTTCAAATAAGGGGAATTTCAGTCTTTTTACCTCAAAATAAGTAACATTTCTGCATTTTTGCCACAAAATATTAGGAATTTCTGCCTTTTTGCCCCAAAATAAGGAAATTTCTGACTTATTACCCTAAAATAAGTGAAATATCTGAAATTTTGCCCCAAAATATGGGGAATTTCTGCCTTTTTTCCTACAAAATAAGAAAAATTTCTACAATTTTGTACCAAAATAATAGAAATTACTGCCTTTTTGTCCCAAAATAAGTGAAATTTCTGGAATTTCGCTCTAAAATAAGAGGAATTTCTGAATTTTGTCCCAAAATAAAGAGAATTTCTGTCTTTTTGCCTTACCATATAGGGAATTTCTGCCTTTTTGCCCCACAATTAGGGGAATTTCTGCAATTTTGCTCCAAAATACGGGGAATTTCTGCCTTTTTGCCCGAAAATAAGAAGAATGCATACCTTTTTGCCATAAAAAAGGGAAATTTCTTCATTTTTGCTCCTAAATAAGGGGAATTTCTGCTTTTTTGCCTCTAAATAAGTGGAATTTATGTATTTTTCCCCCAAAACAAAGGGAATTTCTGTCTTTTTTGCCCAAAATAAGGAAAATTTCTGACTTATTATCCTGAAATAAGTGAAATTTCTGCAATTTTGCCCCAAAATAAGGGAAATTTCTGCCTTTTTGCCCCCAAATAATGGGAATTTCAGCCTTTTTACCTAAAAATAAGGGGAATTTTTGCATTTGTGCCACAAAATATTAGGAATTTCTGCCTTTTTGCCCCAAAATAAGGAAAATTTTTTACTTATTATTCTGAATTAAGTGAAATTTTTGCAATTTTGCCCCAAAATAAGGAAATTTCTGACTTTTTGCTTCCAATTAAGGGGAATTTCAGCCTTTTTCATCAACATAAGGGGAATTTCGGCATTTTTGCCCCAAAATATGGGAAATTTCTGCTTTTTTGCTCCAAAATAAGAAAAATTTCTACAATTTTTTACCAAAATAAAAGAAATTTCTGCCTACTTGCCCCAAAATAAGAAAATTTCTGCTTTTTTTTGAAATAAGTGAAATTTCTGCAATTTTGCCCAAAAATAAGGGAAATCTTTAGAATTTTGCCCCAAAATAAGTGGAATTTCTGATTTCTGCCCCAAAATTAGGAGAATTTCTGTCTTTTTGCCCCAACATATAGGGAATTTCTGCCTTTTTGCCCCACAATTAGGGGAATTTCTGCAATTTTGCTCCAAAATACGAGGAATTTCTGCCTTTTTGCCCGAAAATAAGAAGAATGCATAGCTTTTTGCCATAAAAAAGTGAAATTTCTTCATTATTGCTCCAAAATAAGGGGAATTTCTGCTTTTTTGCATCTAAATAAGTGGAATTTATGTATTTTTCCCCCAAAACAAAGGGAATTTCTGTCTTTTTTGCACCAAAATAAGGAAAATTCCTGACTTATTACCCTGAAATAAGTGAAATTTCTGCAATTGTGCCCCAAAATAATGGAAATTTCTGCCTTTTTTGCCCCCAAATAAGGGGAATTTCAGCCTTTTTACCTCAAAATAAGGGGAATTTCTGCATTTTTGCCCCAAAATATGGGAAATTTCTGCTTTTTTGCTCCAAAATAAGAAAAATTTCTGCAATTTTTTACCAAAATAAAAGAAATTTCTGCCTTCCTGCCCCAAAATAAGAAAATTTCTGCTTTTTTTGAAATAAGTGAAATTTCTGCAATTTTGCCCAAAAATAAGGGAAATCTTTAGAATTTTGCCCCAAAATAAGTGGAATTTCTGAGTTCTGCCCCAAAATTAGGAGAATTTCTGTCTTTTTGCCCCAACATATAGGAAATTTCTGCCTTTTTGCCCCACAATTAGGGGAATTTCTGCAATTTTGCTCCAAAATACGGGGAATTTCTGCCTTTTTGCCTGAAAATAAGAAGAATGCATAACTTTTTGCCATAAAAAAGGAAAATTTCTTCATTTTTGCTCCAAAATAAGGGGAATTTCTGCTTTTTTGCCTCTAAATAAGTGGAATTTCTTTTTTTTTTCCCGAAAACAAAGGTAATTTCTGTATTTTTTGCAACAAATAAGGAAAATTTCTGACTTATTACCCTGAAGTAAGTGAAATTTCTGCAATTTTGCCACAAAATAAGGAGAATTTCTGCTTTTTTGCCTCTAAATAAGTGGAATCTATGTATTTTTCCCCCAAAACAAAGGGAAATTCTGTCTTTTTTGCCCAAAATAAGGAAAATTTCTGACTTATTACCCTAAAATAAGTGAAATTTCTGCAATTTTGCCCCAAAATAATGGAAATTTCTGCCTTTTTGCCCCCAAATAAGGGGAATTTCAGCCTTCTTATCTCAAAATAAGGGGAATTTCTGCATTTTGCCACAAAATATTAGGAATTTCTGCCTTTTTGCCGAAAATAAGAAAAATTTCTGACTTATTACCCTAAAGTAAGTGAAATTTTTGCAATTTTGCAACAAAATAAGGAAATCTCTGCCTGTTTGCCCCCAATTAAGGGGAATTTCAGGCTTTTTCCTCAAAATAAGGGGAATTTCTGCATTTTTGCCCCAAAATATGGGAAATTTCTGCCTTTTTGCTACAAAATAAGAAAAATTTCTACAATTTTGTACCAAAATAATAGAAATTTCTGCCTTTTTGCCCCAAAATAAGTGAAATTTCTGGAATTTCGCTCCAAAATAAGAGGAATTTCTGAGTTTTGCCCCAAAATAAAGAGAATTTCTGTCTTTTTGCCTTAACATATAGGGAATTTCTGCCTTTTTGCCCCACAATTAGGGGAATTTCTGCAATTTTGCTCCAAAATAAGGGAATTTCTGCCTTTTTGACCGAAAATAAGAAGAATGCATAGCTTTTTGCCATAAAAAAGTGAAATTTCTTCATTATTGCTCCAAAATAAGGGGAATTTCTGCTTTTTTGCATCTAAATAAGTGGAATTTATGTATTTTTCCCCCAAAACAAAGGGAATTTCTGTCTTTTTTGCACCAAAATAAGGAAAATTCCTGACTTATTACCCTGAAATAAGTGAAATTTCTGCAATTGTGCCCCAAAATAATGGAAATTTCTGCCTTTTTTGCCCCCAAATAAGGGGAATTTCAGCCTTTTTACCTCAAAATAAGGGGAATTTCTGCATTTTTGCCCCAAAATATGGGAAATTTCTGCTTTTTTGCTCCAAAATAAGAAAAATTTCTGCAATTTTTTACCAAAATAAAAGAAATTTCTGCCTTCTTGCCCCAAAATAAGAAAATTTCTGCTTTTTTTTGAAATAAGTGAAATTTCTGCAATTTTGCCCAAAAATAAGGGAAATCTTTAGAATTTTGCCCCAAAATAAGTGGAATTTCTGAGTTCTGCCCCAAAATTAGGAGAATTTCTGTCTTTTTGCCCCAACATATTGGGAATTTCTGCCTTTTTGCCCCACAATTAGGGGAATTTCTGCAATTTTGCTCCAAAATACGGGGAATTTCTGCCTTTTTGCCTGAAAATAAGAAGAATGCATAACTTTTTGCCATAAAAAAGGGAAATTTCTTCATTTTTGCTCCAAAATAAGGGGAATTTCTGCTTTTTTGCCTCTAAATAAGTGGAATTTCTGTCTTTCTCCCCGAAAACAAACGTAATTTCTGTATTTTTTGCCACAAAATAAGGAAAATTTCTGACTTATTACCCTGAAGTAAGTGAAATTTCTGCAATTTTGCCCCAAAATAAGGAGAATTTCTGCTTTTTTGCCTCTAAATAAGTGGAATTTATGTATTTTTCCCCCAAAACAAAGGGAAATTCTGTCTTTTTTGCCCAAAATAAGGAAAATTTCTGACTTATTACCCTAAAATAAGTGAAATTTTTGCATTTTTGCCCCAAAATATGGGAAATTTCTGCGTTTTAGCCCCAAAATAAGAAAAATTTCTGCAATTTTGTACCAAAATATAAAAAATTCTGCCTTTTTGCCCCAAAATAAGAAAATTTCTGCTTTTTTTCTAAAATAAGTTAAATTTCTGCAATTTTGCCCAAAATAAGTGAAATTTCTGCAATTTTGTTCCAAAATAAGGGAAATTTCTGGAATTTTGCTCCAAAATAAGTGGTATTTCTGAGTTTTGCCCCAAAATAAGGAGAATTTCTGTCCTTTTGCCCCAACATATAGGGAATTTCTGCCTTTTTGCCCCACCTTTAAGGGAATTTCTGCAATTTTGCTCCAAAATACGGGGAATTTCTGCCTTTTTGTCGGAAAATAAGAAGAATGCATACCTTTTTGCCATAAAAAATGGAAATTTCTTCATTTTTGCTTCAAAATAAGGGGAATTTCTGCTTTTTTGCCTCTAAATAAGTGTAATTTCTGTCTTTTTCCCCCAAAGCAAAGGGAATTTTTGTCTTTTTGCCCTAAATAAAAAAAATTTCTGACTTATTACCCTGAAATAAGTGAAATTTCTGCAATTTTGCCCAAAATAAGGGAAATTTCTGCCCTTTTGCCCCCAAATATGGGGAATTTCAGCCTTTTTACCTAAAAGTAAGGGGAATTTCTGCATTTTTGCCACAAAATATTAGGAATTTCAGCCCTTTTGCCCCAAAATAAAGAAAATTTCTGCCTTTTTTCCCTGAAATAAGTGAAATTTCTCCAATTTTGTCCCAAAATAAGTGAAATTTCTGCAATTTTGCCCCAAAATAGAAAAAATTTCTGGAATTTTGCCCCAAAATAAGTGGAATTTCTGAGTTTTGCCCCAAAATAAGGAGAATTTCTGTTTTTTGCCCCAACATATAGGGAATTTCTGCCTTTTTGACCCACAATTAGGGGAATTTCTGCAATTTTGCTCCAAAATACGGGGAATTTCTGCCTTTTTGCCCGAAAATAAGAAGAATGCATACCTTTTTGCCATAAAAAAGGGAAATTTCTCCATTTTTGCTCCTAAATAAGGGGAATTTCTGCTTTTTTGCCTCTAAATAAGTGGATTTTATGTATTTTTCCCCCAAAACAAAGGGAATTTCTGTCTTTTTTGCCCAAAATAAAGAAAATTTCTGACTTATTATCCTGAAATAAGTGAAATTTTGCAATTTTGCCCCAAAATAAGGGAAATTTCTGCCTTTTTGCCCCCAAATAATGGGAATTTCAGCCTTTTTACCTCAAAATAAGGGGAATTTTTGCATTTTTGTCACAAAATATTAGGAATTTCTGCCTTTTTGCCCCAAAATAAGGAAAATTTCTTACTTATTACCCTAAATTAAGTGAAATTTTTGCAATTTTGCCCCAAAATAAGGAAATTTCTGACTTTTTGCTTCCAATTAAGGGGAATTTCAGCCTTTTTCATCAACATAAGGGGAATTTCGGCATTTTTGCCCCAAAATATGGGAAATTTCTGCTTTTTTTGCTCCAAAATAAGAAAAATTTCTGCAATTTTTTACCAAAATAAAAGAAATTTCTGCCTTCTTGCCCCAAAATAAGAAAATTTCTGCTTTTTTTTGAAATAAGTGAAATTTCTGCAATTTTGCCCAAAAATAAGGGAAATCTTTAGAATTTTGCCCCAAAATAAGTGGAATTTCTGAGTTCTGCCCCAAAATTAGGAGAATTTCTGTCTTTTTGCCCCAACATATAGGGAATTTCTGCCTTTTTGCCCCACAATTAGGGGAATTTCTGCAATTTTGCTCCAAAATACGGGGAATTTCTGCCTTTTTGCCTGAAAATAAGAAGAATGCATAACTTTTTGCCATAAAAAAGTGATATTTCTTCATTTTTGCTCCTAAATAAGGGGAATTTCTGCTTTTTTGCCTCTAAATAAGTGGAATTTCTGTCTTTTTCCCCGAAAACAAAGGTAATTTCTGTATTTTTTGCCACAAAATAAGGAAAATTTCTGACTTATTACCCTGAAGTAAGTGAAATTTCTGCAATTTTGCCCCAAAATAAGGAGCATTTCTGCTTTTTTGCCTCTAAATAAGTGGAATTTATGTATTTTTCCCCCAAAACAAATGGAAATTTCGTCTTTTTCGCCCAAAATAAGGAAAATTTCTGACTTATTACCCTAAAATAAGTGAAATTTCTGCATTTTTGCCCCAAAATAATGGAAATTTCTGCCTTTTTGCCCCCAAATAAGGGGAATTTCAACCTTTATATCTCAAAATAAGGGGAATTTCTAGATTTTTGCCCCAAAATATGGGAAATTTCTGCTTTTTTGCTACAAAATAAGAAAAATTTCTAAAATTTTGTACCAAAATAATATAAATTTCTGCCTTTTTGCCCCAAAATAAGTGAAATTTCTGGAATTTCGCTCCAAAATAAGAGGAATTTCTGAGTTTTGCCCCAAAATAAAGAGAATTTCTGTCTTTTTGCCTTAACATATAGGGAATTTCTGCCTTTTTGCCCCACAATTAGGGGAATTTCTGCAATTTTGCTCCAAAATATGGGGAATTTCTGCCTTTTTGCCCGAAAATAAGAAGAATGCATAGCTTTTTGCCATAAAAAAGTGAAATTTCTTCATTATTGCTCCAAAATAAGGGGAATTTCTGCTTTTTTGCATCTAAATAAGTGGAATTTATGTTATTTTCCCCCAAAACAAAGGGAATTCCTGTCTTTTTTGCACCAAAATAAGGAAAATTCCTGACTTATTACCCTGAAATAAGTGAAATTTCTGCAATTGTGCCCCAAAATAATGGAAATTTCTGCCTTTTTTGCCCCCAAATAAGGGGAATTTCAGCCTTTTTACCTCAAAATAAGGGGAATTTCTGCATTTTTGCCCCAAAATATGGGAAATTTCTGCTTTTTTGCTCCAAAATAAGAAAAATTTCTGCAATTTTTTACCAAAATAAAAGAAATTTCTGCCTTCTTGCCCCAAAATAAGAAAATTTCTGCTTTTTTTTGAAATAAGTGAAATTTCTGCAATTTTGCCCAAAAATAAGGGAAATCTTTAGAATTTTGCCCCAAAATAAGT
Source organism: Micromys minutus (assembly GCF_963924665.1). Taxonomy (NCBI): domain Eukaryota; kingdom Metazoa; phylum Chordata; class Mammalia; order Rodentia; family Muridae; genus Micromys; species Micromys minutus. Next base: position 157,368 of record NW_027667674.1, on the reverse strand, counting down.
GGAATTTCTGAGTTCTGCCCCAAAATTAGGAGAATTTCTGTCTTTTTGCCCCAACATATAGGGAATTTCTGCCTTTTTGCCCCACAATTAGGGGAATTTCTGCAATTTTGCTCCAAAATACGGGGAATTTCTGCCTTTTTGCCTGAAAATAAGAAGAATGCATAACTTTTTGCCATAAAAAAGGGAAATTTCTTTATTTTTGCTCCAAAATAAGGGGAATTTCTGCTTTTTTGCCTCTAAATAAGTGGAATTTCTGTCTTTCTCCCCGAAAACAAACGTAATTTCTGTATTTTTTGCCACAAAATAAGGAAAATTTCTGACTTATTACCGTGAAGTAAGTGAAATTTCTGCAATTTTGCCCCAAAATAAGGAGAATTTCTGCTTTTTTGCCTCTAAATAAGTGGAATTTATGTATTTTTCCCACAAAACAATGGGAAATTCTGTCTTTTGTGCCCAAAATAAGGAAAATTTCTGACTTATTACCCTAAAATAAGTGAAATTTTTGCATTTTTGCCCCAAAATATGGGAAATTTCTGCGTTTTAGCCCCAAAATAAGAAAAATTTCTGCAATTTTGTACCAAAATAAAAAAAAATTCTGCCTTTTTGCCCCAAAATAAGAAAATTTCTGCTTTTTTTCTAAAATAAGTTAAATTTCTGCAATTTTGCCCAAAATAAGTGAAATTTCTGCAATTTTGCCCCAAAATAATGGAAATTTCTGCCTTTTTGCCCCCAAATAAGGGGAATTTCAGCCTTCTTATCTCAAAATAAGGGGAATTTCTGCATTTTGCCACAAAATATTAGGAATTTCTGCCTTTTTGCTCCAAAATAAGAAAAATTTCTGACTTATTACCCTGAAGTAAGTGAAATTTTTGCAATTTTGCCTCAAAATAAGGAAATTTCTGCCTGTTTGCCCCCAATTAAGGGGAATTTCAGGCTTTTTCCTCAAAATAAGGGGAATTTCTGCATTTTTGCCCCAAAATATGGGAAATTTCTGCATTTTTGCTACAAAATAAGAATAATTTCTACAATTTTGTACCAAAATAATAGAAATTTCTGCCTTTTTGGCCCAAAATAAGTGAAATTTCTGGAATTTCGCTCCAAAATAAGAGGAATTTCTGAGTTTTGCCCCAAAATAAAGAGAATTTCTGTCTTTTTTGCCTTAACATATAGGGAATTTCTGCCTTTTTGCCCCACAATTAGGGGAATTTCTGCAATTTTGCTCCAAAATATGGGGAATTTCTGCCTTTTTGCCCGAAAATAAGAAGAATGCATAGCTTTTTGCCATAAAAAAGTGAAATTTCTTCATTATTGCTCCAAAATAAGGGGAATTTCTGCTTTTTTGCCTCTAAATAAGTGGAATTTATGTATTTTTCCCCCAAAACAAAGGGAATTTCTGTCTTTTTTGCACCAAAATAAGGAAAATTCCTGACTTATTACCCTGAAATAAGTGAAATTTCTGCAATTGTTCCCCAATATAATGGAAATTTCTGCCTTTTTGCCCCCAAATAAGGGGAATTTCAGCCTTTTTACCTCAAAATAAGGGGAATTTCTGCATTTTTGCCCCAAAATATGGGAAATTTCTGCCTTTTTTGCTACAAAATAAGAAAATTTTCTACAATTTTGTACCAAAATAATAGAAATTACTGCCTTTTTGCCCCACAATAAGTGAAATTTCTGGAATTTTGCTCCAAAATAAGAGGAATTTCTGAGTTTTGCCCCAAAATAAAGAGAATTTCTGTCTTTTTGCCTTAACATATAGGGAATTTCTGCCTTTTTGCCCCACAATTAGGGGAATTTCTGCAATTTTGCTCCAAAATACGAGGAATTTCTGCCTTTTTGCCCGAAAATAAGAAGAATGCATACCTTTTTGCCATAAAAAAGGGAAATTTCTTCATTTTTGCTCCTAAATAAGGGCAATTTCTGCTTTTTTGCCTCTAAATAAGTGGAATTTATGTATTTTTCCCCCAAAACAAAGGAAATTTCTGTCATTTTTGCCCAAAATAAGGAAAATTTCTGACTTATTATCCTGAAATAAGTGAAATTTTGCAATTTTGCCCCAAAATAAGGGAAATTTCTGCCTTTTTGCCCCCAAATAATGGGAATTTCAGCCTTTTTACCTCAAAATAAGGGGAATTTTTGCATTTTTGTCACAAAATATTAGGAATTTCTGCCTTTTTGCCCCAAAATAAGGAAAATTTCTTACTTATTACCATGAATTAAGTGAAATTTTTGCAATTTTGCCCCAAAATAAGGAAATTTCTGACTTTTTGCTTCCAATTAAGGGGAATTTCAGCCTTTTTCATCAAAATAAGGGGAATTTCGGCATTTTTGCCCCAAAATATGGGAAATTTCTGCTTTTTTGCTCCAAAATAAGAAAAATTTCTACAATTTTTTACCAAAATAAAAGAAATTTCTGCCTTCTTGCCCCAAAATAAGAAAATTTCTGCTTTTTTTTGAAATAAGTGAAATTTCTGCAATTTTGCCCAAAAATAAGGGAAATCTTTAGAATTTTGCCCCAAAATAAGTGGAATTTCTGAGTTCTGCCCCAAAATTAGGAGAATTTCTGTCTTTTTGCCCCAACATATAGGGAATTTCTGCCTTTTTGCCCCACAATTAGGGGAATTTCTGCAATTTTGCTCCAAAATACGGGGAATTTCTGCCTTTTTGCCTGAAAATAAGAAGAATGCATAACTTTTTGCCATAAAAAAGGGAAATTTCTTCATTTTTGCTCCAAAATAAGGGGAATTTCTGCTTTTTTGCCTCTAAATAAGTGGAATTTCTGTCTTTTTCCCCGAAAACAAAGGTAATTTCTGTATTTTTTGCCACAAAATAAGGAAAATTTCTGACTTATTACCCTGAAGTAAGTGAAATTTCTGCAATTTTGCCCCAAAATAAGGAGAATTTCTGCTTTTTTGCCTCTAAATAAGTGGAATCTATGTATTTTTTCCCCAAAACAAAGGGAAATTCTGTCTTTTTTGCCCAAAATAAGGAAAATTTCTGACTTATTACCCTAAAATAAGTGAAATTTCTGCAATTTTGCCCCAAAATAATGGAAATTTCTGCCTTTTTGCCCCCAAATAAGGGGAATTTCAGCCTTCTTATCTCAAAATAAGGGGAATTTCTGCATTTTGCCACAAAATATTAGGAATTTCTGCCTTTTTGCCCCAAAATAAGAAAAATTTCTGACTTATTTCCCTGAAGTAAGTGAAATTTTTGCAATTTTGCCTCAAAATAAGGAAATTTCTGCCTGTTTACCCCAATTAAGGGGAATTTCAGGCTTTTTCCTCAAAATAAGGGGAATTTCTGCATTTTTGCCCCAAAATACGGGAAATTTCTGCCTTTTTGCTACAAAATAAGAAAAATTTCTACAATTTTGTACCAAAATAATAGAAATTTCTGCCTTTTTGTTCCAAAATAAGTGAAATTTCTGGAATTTCGCTCCAAAATAAGAGGAATTTCTGAGTTTTGCCCCAAAATAAAGAGAATTTCTGTCTTTTTTGCCTTAACATATAGGGAATTTCTGCCTTTTTGCCACACAATTAGGGGAATTTCTGCAATTTTGCTCCAAAATATGGGGAATTTCTGCCTTTTTGCCCGAAAATAAGAAGAATGCATAGCTTTTTGCCATAAAAAAGTGAAATTTCTTCATTACTGCTCCAAAATAAGGGGAATTTCTGCTTTTTTGCCTCTAAAGTGGAATTTATGTATTTTTCCCCCAAAACAAAGGGAATTTCTTTCTTTTTTGCACCAAAATAAGGAAAATTCCTGACTTATTACCCTGAAATAAGTGAAATTTCTGCAATTGTGCCCCAAAATAATGGAAATTTCTGCCTTTTTGCCCCCAAATAAGGGGAATTTCAGCCTTTTTACCTCAAAATAAGGAGAATTTCTGCATTTTTGCCCCAAAATATGGGAAATTTCTGCCTTTTTGCTACAAAATAAGAAAAATTTCTACAATTTTGTACCAAAATAATAGAAATTACTGCCTTTTTGCCCCAAAATAAGTGAAATTTCTGGAATTTTGCTCCAAAATAAGAGGAATTTCTGAGTTTTGCCCCAAAATAAAGAGAATTTCTGTCTTTTTGCCTTAACATATAGGGAATTTCTTCCTTTTTGCCCCACAATTAGGGGAATTTCTGCAATTTTGCTCCAAAATACGGGGAATTTCTGCCTTTTTGCCCGAAAATAAGAAGAATGCATACCTTTTTGCCATAAAAAAGGGAAATTTCTTCATTTTTGCTCCTAAATAAGGGGAATTTCTGCTTTTTTGCCTCTAAATAAGTGGAATTTATGTATTTTTCCCCCAAAACAAAGGGAATTTCTGTCTTTTTTGCCCAAAATAAGGAAAATTTCTGACTTATTATCCTGAAATAAGTGAAATTTCTGCAATTTTGCCCCAAAATAAGGGAAATTTCTGCCTTTTTGCCCCCAAATAATGGGAATTTCAGCCTTTTTACCTCAAAATAAGGGGAATTTTTGCATTTTTGTCACAAAATATTAGGAATTTCTGCCTTTTTGCCCCAAAATAAGGAAAATTTCTTACTTATTACCCTGAATTATGTGAAATTTTTGCAATTTTGCCCCAAAATAAGGAAATTTCTGACTTTTTGCTTCCAATTAAGGGGAATTTCAGCCTTTTTCATCAAAATAAGGGGAATTTCGGCATTTTTGCCCCAAAATATGGGAAATTTCTGCTTTTTTGCTCCAAAATAAGAAAAATTTCTGCAATTTTTTACCAAAATAAAAGAAATTTCTGCCTTCTTGCCCCAAAATAAGAAAATTTCTGCTTTTTTTTGAAATAAGTGAAATTTCTGCAATTTTGCCCAAAAATAAGGGAAATCTTTAGAATTTTGCCCCCAAATAAGTGGAATTTCTGAGTTCTGCCCCAAAATTAGGAGAATTTCTGTCTTTTTGCCCCAACATATAGGGAATTTCTGCCTTTTTGCCCCACAATTAGGGGAATTTCTGCAATTTTGCTCCAAAATACGGGGAAATTCTGCCTTTTTTCCTGAAAATAAGAAGAATGCATAACTTTTTGCCATAAAAAAGGGAAATTTCTTCATTTTTGCTCCAAAATAAGGGGAATTTCTGTTTTTTTGCCTCTAAATAAGTGGAATTTCTGTCTTTTTCCCCGAAAACAAAGGTAATTTCTGTGTTTTTTGCACCAAAATAAGGAAAATTTCTGACTTATTACCCTGAAGTAAGTGAAATTTCTGCAATTTTGCCCCAAAATAAGGAGAATTTCTGCTTTTTTGCCTCTAAATAAGTGGAATCTATGTATTTTTCCCCCAAAACAAAGGGAAATTCTGTCTTTTTTGCCCAAAATAAGGAAAATTTCTGACTTATTACTCTAAAATAAGTGAAATTTCTGCAATTTTGCCCCAAAATAATGGAAATTTCTGCCTTTTTGCCCCCAAATAAGGGGAATTTCAGCCTTCTTATCTCAAAATAAGGGGAATTTCTGCATTTTGCCACAAAATATTAGGAATTTCTGCCTTTTTGCCCCAAAATAAGAAAAATTTCTGACTTATTACCCTGAAGTAATTGAAATTTTTGCAATTTTGCCACAAAATAAGGAAATTTCTGCCTGTTTGCCCCCAATTAAGGGGAATTTCAGGCTTTTTCCTCAAAATAAGGGGAATTTCTGCATTTTTGCCCCAAAATATGAGAAATTTCTGCCTTTTTGCTACAAAATAAGAAAAATTTCTACAATTTTGTACCAAAATAATAGAAATTTCTTCCTTTTTGCCCCAAAATAAGTGAAATTTCTGGAATTTCGCTCCAAAATAAGAGGAATTTCTGAGTTTTGCCCCAAAATAAAGAGAATTTCTGTCTTTTTGCCTTAACATATAGGGAATTTCTGCCTTTTTGCCCCACAATTAGGGGAATTTCTGCAATTTTGCTCCAAAATATGGGGAATTTCTGCCTTTTTGCCCGAAAATAAGAAGAATGCATAGCTTTTTGCCATAAAAAAGTGAAATTTCTTCATTATTGCTCCAAAATAAGGGGAATTTCTGCTTTTTTGCCTCTAAATAAGTGGAATTTATGTATTTTTCCCCCAAAACAAAGGGAATTTCTGTCTTTTTTGCACCAAAATAAGGAAAATTCCTGACTTATTACCCTGAAATAAGTGAAATTTCTGCAATTGTGCCCCAAAATAATGGAAATTTCTGCCTTTTTGCCCCCAAATAAGGGGAATTTCAGGCTTTTTACCTCAAAATAAGGGGAATTTCTGCATTTTTGCCCCAAAATATGGGAAATTTCTGCCTTTTTGCTACAAAATAAGAAAAATTTCTACAATTTTGTACCAAAATAATAGAAATTACTGCCTTTTTGCCCCAAAATAAGTGAAATTTCTGGAATTTCGCTCCAAAATAAGAGGAATTTCTGAGTTTTGCCCCAAAATAAAGAGAATTTCTGTCTTTTTGCCTTAACATATAGGGAATTTCTGCCTTTTTGCCCCACAATTAGGGGAATTTCTGCAATTTTGCTCCAAAATACGGGGAATTTCTGCCTTTTTGCCCGAAAATAAGAAGAATGCATACCTTTTTGCCATAAAAAAGGGAAATTTCTTCATTTTTGCTCCTAAATAAGGGGAATTTCTGCTTTTTTGCCTCTAAATAAGTGGAATTTATGTATTTTTCCCCCAAAACAAAGGGAATTTCTGTCTTTTTTGCCCAAAATAAGGAAAATTTCTGACTTATTATCCTGAAATAAGTGAAATTTCTGCAATTTTGACCCAAAATAAGGGAAATTTCTGCCTTTTTGCCCCCAAATAATGGGAATTTCAGCCTTTTTACCTCAAAATAAGGGGAATTTTTGCATTTTTGTCACAAAATATTAGGAATTTCTGCCTTTTTGCCCCAAAATAAGGAAAATTTCTTACTTATTACCCTGAATTATGTGAAATTTTTGCAATTTTGCCCCAAAATAAGGAAATTTCTGACTTTTTGCTTCCAATTAAGGGGAATTTCAGCCTTTTTCATCAAAATAAGGGGAATTTCGGCATTTTTGCCCCAAAATATGGGAAGTTTCTGCTTGTTTGCTCCAAAATAAGAAAAATTTCTGCAATTTTTTACCAAAATAAAAGAAATTTCTGCCTTCTTGCCCCAAAATAAGAAAATTTCTGCTTTTTTTTGAAATAAGTGAAATTTCTGCAATTTTGCCCAAAAATAAGGGAAATCTTTAGAATTTTGCCCCCAAATAAGTGGAATTTCTGAGTTCTGCCCCAAAATTAGGAGAATTTCTGTCTTTTTGCCCCAACATATAGGGAATTTCTGCCTTTTTGCCCCACAATTAGGGGAATTTCTGCAATTTTGCTCCAAAATACGGGGAAATTCTGCCTTTTTTCCTGAAAATAAGAAGAATGCATAACTTTTTGCCATAAAAAAGGGAAATTTCTTCATTTTTGCTCCAAAATAAGGGGAATTTCTGCTTTTTTGCCTCTAAATAAGTTGAATTTCTGTCTTTTTCCCCGAAAACAAAGGTAATTTCTGTATTTTTTGCCACAAAATAAGGAAAATTTCTGACTTATTACCCTGAAGTAAGTGAAATTTCTGCAATTTTGCCCCAAAATAAGGAGAATTTCTGCTTTTTTGCCTCTAAATAAGTGGAATCTATGTATTTTTCCCCCAAAACAAAGGGAAATTCTGTCTTTTTTGCCCAAAATAAGGAAAATTTCTGACTTATTACTCTAAAATAAGTGAAATTTCTGCAATTTTTTCCCAAAATAATGGAAATTTCTGCCTTTTTGCCCCCAAATAAGGGGAATTTCAGCCTTCTTATCTCAAAATAAGGGGAATTTCTGCATTTTGCCACAAAATATTAGGAATTTCTGCCTTTTTGCCCCTTAATAAGAAAAATTTCTGACTTATTACCCTGAAGTAAGTGAAATTTTTGCAATTTTGCCACAAAATACGGAAATTTCTGCCTGTTTGCCCCCAATTAAGGGGAATTTCAGGCTTTTTCCTCAAAATAAGAGGAATTTCTGCATTTTTGCCCCAAAATATGAGAAATTTCTGCCTTTTTGCTACAAAATAAGAAAAATTTCTACAATTTTGTACCAAAATAATAGAAATTTCTTCCTTTTTGCCCCAAAATAAGTGAAATTTCTGGAATTTCGCTCCAAAATAAGAGGAATTTCTGAGTTTTGCCCCAAAATAAAGAGAATTTCTGTCTTTTTGCCTTAACATACAGGGAATTTCTGCCTTTTTGCCCCACAATTAGGGGAATTTCTGCAATTTTGCTCCAAAATATGGGGAATTTCTGCCTTTTTGCCCGAAAATAAGAAGAATGCATAGCTTTTTGCCATAAAAAAGTGAAATTTCTTCATTATTGCTCCAAAATAAGGGGAATTTCTGCTTTTTTGCCTCTAAATAAGTGGAATTTATGTATTTTTCCCCCAAAACAAAGGGAATTTCTGTCTTTTTTGCACCAAAATAAGGTAAATTCCTGACTTATTACCCTGAAATAAGTGAAATTTCTGCAATTGTGCCCCAAAATAATGGAAATTTCTGCCTTTTTGCCCCCAAATAAGGGGAATTTCAGCCTTTTTACCTCAAAATAAGGGGAATTTCTGCATTTTTGCCCCAAAATATGGGAAATTTCTGCCTTTTTGCTACAAAATAAGAAAAATTTCTACAATTTTGTACCAAAATAATAGAAATTACTGCCTTTTTGCCCCAAAATAAGTGAAATTTCTGGAATTTCGCTCCAAAATAAGAGGAATTTCTGAGTTTTGCCCCAAAATAAAGAGAATTTCTGTCTTTTTGCCTCAACATATAGGGAATTTCTGCCTTTTTGCCCCACAATTAGGGGAATTTCTGCAATTTTGCTCCAAAATACGGGGAATTTCTGCTTTTTTGCCCGAAAATAAGAAGAATGCATACCTTTTTGCCATAAAAAAGGGAAATTTCTTCATTTTTGCTCCTAAATAAGGGGAATTTCTGCTTTTTTGCCTCTAAATAAGTGGAATTTATGTATTTTTCCCACAAAACAAAGGGAATTTCTGTCTTTTTTGCCCAAAATAAGGAAAATTTCTGACTTATTATCCTGAAATAAGTGAAATTTCTGCAATTTTGTCCCAAAATAAGGGAAATTTCTGCCTTTTTGCCCCCAAATAATGGGAATTTCAGCCTTTTTACCTCAAAATAAGGGGAATGTTTGCATTTTTGTCACAAAATATTAGGAATTTCTGCCTTTTTGCCCCAAAATAAGGAAAATTTCTTACTTATTACCCTGAATTAAGTGAAATTTTTGCAATTTTGCCCCAAAATAAGGAAATTTCTGACTTTTTGCTTCCAATTAAGGGGAATTTCAGCCTTTTTCATCAACATAAGGGGAATTTCGGCATTTTTGCCCCAAAATATGGGAAATTTCTGCTTTTTTGCTCCAAAATAAGAAAAATTTCTGCAATTTTTTACCAAAATAAAAGAAATTTCTGCCTTCTTGCCCCAAAATAAGAAAATTTCTGCTTTTTTTTGAAATAAGTGAAATTTCTGCAATTTTGCCCAAAAATAAGGGAAATGTTTAGAATTTTGCCCCCAAATAAGTGGAATTTCTGAGTTCTGCCCCAAAATTAGGAGAATTTCTGTCTTTTTGCCCCAACATATAGGGAATTTCTGCCTTTTTGCTCCACAATTAGGGGAATTTCTGCAATTTTGCTCCAAAATACGGGGAATTTCTGCCTTTTTGCCTGAAAATAAGAAGAATGCATAACTTTTTGCCATAAAAAAGGGAGATTTCTTCATTTTTGCTCCAAAATAAGGGGAATTTCTGCTTTTTTGCCTCTAAATAAGTGGAATTCCTGTCTTTTTCCACGAAAACAAAGGTAATTTCTGTATTTTTTGCCACAAAATAAGGAAAATTTCTGACTTATTACCCTGAAGTAAGTGAAATTTCTGCAATTTTGCCCCAAAATAAGGAGAATTTCTGCTTTTTTGACTCTAAATAAGTGGAATTTATGTATTTTTCCCCCAAAACAAAGGGAAATTCTGTCTTTTTTGCCCAAAATAAAGAAAATTTCTGACTTATTACCCTAAAATAAGTGAAATTTTTGCATTTTTGCCCCAAAATATGGAAAATTTCTGCGTTTTAGCCCCAAAATAAGAAAAATTTCTGCAATTTTGTACCAAAATAAAGAAAATTCTGCCTTTTTGCCCCAAAATAAGAAAATTTCTGCTTTTTTTCTAAAATAAGTTAAATTTCTGCAATTTTGCCCAAAATAAGTGAAAGTTCTGCAATTTTGTTCCACAATAAGGGAAATTTCTGGAATTTTGCTCCAAAATAAGTGGTATTTCTGAGTTTTGCCCCAAAATAAGGAGAATTTCTGTCCTTTTGCCCCAACATATAGGGAATTTCTGCCTTTTTGCCCCACCTTTAAGGGAATTTCTGCAATTTTGCTCCGAAATACGGGGAATTTCTGCCTTTTTGTCCGAAAATAAGAAGAATGCATACCTTTTTGCCATAAAAAATGGAAATTTCTTCATTTTTGCTTCAAAATAAGGGGAATTTCTGCTTTTTTGCCTCTAAATAAGTGTAATTTCTCTCTTTTTCCCCCAAAACAAAGGGAATTTTTGTCTTTTTTGCCCTAAATAAAAAAAAATTTCTGACTTATTACCCTGAAATAAGTGAAATTTCTGCAATTTTGCCCCAAAATAAGGGAAATTTCTGCCCTTTTGCCCCCAAATATGGGGAATTTCAGCCTTTTTACCTAAAAGTAAGGGAAATTTCTGCATTTTTGCCACAAAATATTAGGAATTTCAGCCCTTTTGCCCCAAAATAAAGAAAATTTCTGCCTTTTTTCCCTGAAATAAGTGAAATTTCTCCAATTTTGTCCCAAAATAAGTGAAATTTCTGCAATTTTGCCCCAAAATAAGGGAAATTTCTGGAATTTTGCCCCAAAATAAGTGGAATTTCTGAGTTTTGCCCCAAAATAAGGAGAATTTCTGTCTTTTTGCCCCAACATATAGGGAATTTCTGCCTTTTTGACCCAAAATTAGGGGAATTTCTGCAATTTTGCTCCAAAATATGGGGAATTTCTGCCTTTTTGTCTGAAAATAAAAAGAATGCATACCTTTTTGCCATAAAAAAGGGAAATTTCTTCATTTTTGCTCCAAAATAAGGAAAATTTCTGCTTTTTTGCCTCTAAATAAGTGGAATTTCTGTCTTTTTGCCCCAAAACAAAGGAAACTTCTGTCTTTTTTGCCCCAAAATTAAAAAAATTTCTGACTTATTACCCTGAAATAAGTGAAATTTCTGCAATTTTGCCCCAAAATAAGAGAAATTTTTGCCTTTTTACCCCCAAATATGGGAAATTTCAGCCTTTTTACCTAAAAGTAAGAAGAATTTCTGCATTTTTGCCACAAAATATTAGGAATTTCAGCCTTTTTGCTTCAAAATGAAGAAAATTACTGCCTTTTTTCCCTGAAATAATTGAAATTTCTGAAATTTTGCACCCAAATAAGTGAAATTTCTGCAATTTTGTCCCAAAATAAGGGAAATTTATGGAATTTTGCCCCCAAATATGTGGAATTTTTGAGTTTTGCCCCAAAATAATGAGAATTTCTGTATTTTTGCCCCAACATATAGGGAATTTCTGCCTTGTTGCCCCACAATTAGGGGAATTTCTGCAATTTTGCTCCAAAATACGGGGAATTTCTGCCTTTTTGCCCGAAAATAAAAGAATGCATACCTTTTTGCCATAAAAAAGAGAAATTTCTTCATTTTTGCTCCAAAATGAAGAGAATTTCCGCTTTTTTTGCCTCTAAATGAGTGGAATTTCTGTCTTTTTCCCCCAAAACAAAGGGAATTTATGTCTTTTTTGCACCAAAATAAGGAAAATTTCTGCAATTTTGCCCCAAAATAAGTGAAATTTCTGCTTTTTTGCCCCCAAATAAGGGAATTTCAGCGTTTTTACCCCAAAATAAGGGGAATTTCTGCATTTTTGCCCCAAAATATGGGAAATTTCTGCCTTTTTGCCCCAAAATAAGAAAAAATTCTGCAATTTTGTACCAAAATAAAAGAAATTTCTGCCTTTTTGCCCCAAAATAAGAAAATTTCTGCTTTTTTTTCTGAAATAACTGAAATTTCTGCAATTTTGCCCCAAAATAAGTGAAATTTCTGAGTTTTGCTACAAAATATAGAGAATTTCTGTCTTTTTGCCCCAACATATAAGGAATTTCTGCCTTTTTGCCCCACAATTAGGGGAATTTATGCAGTTTTGCTCCATAATACGAGCAATTTCTGCCTTTTTGTCCGAAAATGAGAATGCATACCTTTTTGCCATAAAAAAGTGAAATTTTTCATTTTTGCTCCAAAAAAAGAGGAATTTCTGCTTTTTTCCTCTAAATAATTGGAATTTCTGTTTTTTCCCCCAAAACAAAAGGAATTTCTGTCTTTTTTGCCCCAAAATAAGGGAAATTTCTGATTTATTACCCTGAAATAAGTAAAATTTCTGCAATTTTGCCCCAAAATTTGGGAAATTTCTGCCTTTTTGCCTTCAAATAAGGGGAATTTCAGCCTTTTTACCTCAAAATAAGTAACATTTCTGCATTTTTGCCACAAAATATTAGGAATTTCTGCCTTTTTGCCCCAAAATAAGGAAAATTTCTGACTTATTACCCTGAAATAAGTGAAATATCTGCAATTTTGCCCCAAAATATGGGAAATTTCTGCCTTTTTGCTACAAAATAAGAAAAATTTCTACAATTTTGTACCAAAATAATAGAAATTACTGCCTTTTTGCCCCAAAATAAGTGAAATTTCTGGAATTTTGCTCCAAAATAAGAGGAATTTCTGAGTTTTGCCCCAAAATAAAGAGAATTTCTGTCTTTTTGCCTTAACATAGAGGGAATTTCTGCCTTTTTGCCCCACAATTAGGGGAATTTCTGCAATTTTGCTCCAAAATACGGGGAATTTCTGCCTTTTTTGCCCGAAAATAAGAAGAATGCATACCTTTTTGCCATAAAAAAGGGAAATTTCTTCATTTTTGCTCCTAAATAAGGGGAATTTCTGCTTTTTTGCCTCTAAATAAGTGGAATTTATGTATTTTTCCCCCAAAACAAAGGGAATTTCTGTCTTTTTTGCCCAAAATAAGGAAAATTTCTGACTTATTATCCTGAAATAAGTGAAATTTCTGCAATTTTGACCCAAAATAAGGGAAATTTCTGCCTTTTTGCCCCCAAATAATGGGAATTTCAGCCTTTTTACCTCAAAATAAGGGGAATTTTTGCATTTTTGCCACAAAATATTAGGAATTTCTGCCTTTTTGCCCCAAATTAAGGAAAATTTCTTACTTATTACCCTGAATTAAGTGAAATTTTTGCAATTTTGCCCCAAAATAAGGAAATTTCTGACTTTTTGCTTCCAATTAAGGGAAATTTCAGCCTTTTTCATCAAAATAAGGGGAATTTCGGCATTTTTGCCCCAAAATATGGGAAATTTCTGCTCTTTTGCTCCAAAATAAGAAAAATTTCTGCAATTTTTTACCAAAATAAAAGAAATTTCTGCCTTCTTGCCCCAAAATAAGAAAATTTCTGCTTTTTTTTTGAAATAAGTGAATTTTCTGCAATTTTGCCCAAAAATAAGGGAAATCTTTAGAATTTTGCCCCAAAATAAGTGGAATTTCTGAGTTCTGCCCCAAAATTAGGAGAATTTCTGTCTTTTTGCCCCAACATATAGGGAATTTCTGCCTTTTTGCCCCACAATTAGGGGAATTTCTGCAATTTTGCTCCAAAATACGGGGAATTTCTGCCTTTTTGCCTGAAAATAAGAAGAATGCATAACTTTTTGCCATAAAAAAGGGAAATTTCTTCATTTTTGCTCCAAAATAAGGGGAATTTCTGCTTTTTGGCCTCTAAATAAGTGGAATTTCTGTCTTTTTCCCCGAAAACAAAGGTAATTTCTGTATTTTTTGCCACAAAATAAGGAAAATTTCTGACTTATTACCCTGAAGTAAGAGAAATTTCTGCAATTTTGCCACAAAATAAGGAAATTTCTGCCTGTTTGCCCCCAATTAAGGGGAATTTCAGCCTTTTTCCTCAAAATAAGGGAAATTTCTGCATTTTTGCCCCAAAATATGGGAAATTTCTGCCTTTTTGCTACAAAATAAGAAAAATTTCTAAATTTTGTACCAAAATAATAGAAATTTCTGTCTTTTTGCCCCAAAATAAGTGAAATTTCTGGAATTTCGCTCCAAAATAAGAGGAATTTCTGAGTTTTGCCCCAAAATAAAGAGAATTTCTGTCTTTTTGCCTTAACATATAGTGAATTTCTGCATTTTTGCCCCACAATTAGGGGAATTTCTGCAATTTTGCTCCAAAATACGGGGAATTTCTGCCTTTTTGCCCGAAAATAAAAAGAATGCATAGCTTTTTGCCATAAAAAAGTGAAATTTCTTCATATTGCTCCAAAATAAGGGGAATTTCTGCTTTTTTGCCTCTAAATAAGTGGAATTTATGTATTTTTCCCCCAAAACAAAGGGAATTTCTGTCTTTTTTGCACCAATATAAGGAAAATTCCTGACTTATTACCCCGAAATAAGTGAAATTTCTGCAATTGTTGCCCAAAATAATGGAAATTTCTGCCTTTTTGCCCCCAAATAAGGGGAATTTCAGCATTTTTACCTCAAAATAAGGGGAATTTCTGCATTTTTGCCACAAAATATTAGGAATTTCTGCCTTTTTGCCCCAAAATAAGGAAAATTTCTGACTTATTACACTGAAATAAGTGAAATTTCTGCAATTTTGCCCCAAAATAAAAAAAATTTATGCTTTTTTTCTGAAATAAGTGAATTTTCTGCAATTTTGCCCAAAATAAGTGAATTTCTGCAATTTTGCCCCAAAATAAGGGAAATTATTTGAATTATGCCCCAAAATAAGTGGAATTTCTGAGTTTTGCCCCAAAATAAGGAGAATTTCTGTATTTTTGCCCTAACATATTGGGAATTTCTGCATTTTTGCCCCACAATTTGGGAAATTTCTGCAATTTTGCTCCAAAATAAGGGGAATTTCTGCTATTTTGCCCAAAAATAAGAAGAATGCATACCTTTTTGCCCTTAATAAGTGAAATTTCTTCATTTTTGCTCCAAATTAAGGGGAATTTCTGCTTTTTTGCCTCTAAAAAAGTGGAATTACTGTCTTTTTCCCTAAAAAAAGGTTATTTCTGATTTTTGGCCCCAAAATAAGGAAAATTTCTGACTTATTACCCTAAAATAAGTGAAATTTCTGCAATTTTGCCCCAAAATAAGAGAAATTTCTGCCTTTTTGCCCCCAAATAAGGGGAATTTCAGCCTTTTACCTCAAAATAAGAGAAATTTCTGCATTTTTGCCCCAAAATATGGGAAATTTCTGCCTTTTTGCCCCAAAATAAAAAAAATTCTGCAATTTTGTAACAAAATAAAAGAAATTTCTGCCTTTTGGCCCTCAAATAAAGTTAATTTCAGCCTTTTTACCTCAAAATAAGGGGAATTTCTGCATTTTTGCCACAACATATTAGGAATTTCTGCCTTTTTGCCCCAAAATAAGGAAAATTTCTTACATATTACCCTGTAATAATTGAAATTTTTGCAATTTTGCCCTAAAATAAGGAAATTTCTGACTTTTTGCCCCCAATTTAGGGGAATTTCAGCCTTTTTCCTCAAAATAAAAGGAATTTCTGCATTTTTGCCCCAAAATATGGGAAATTTCTGCTTTTTTGCTCCAAAATAAGAAAAATTTCTGAAATTTTGTACCAAAATAAAAGAAATTTCTGCACTTTTGCCCCAAAATAAGGGAAATCTCTGGAATTCTGCCCCAAAATAAGTGGAATTTCTGAGTTCTACCCCAAAATAAGGAGAATTTCTGTCTTTTTGCCCCAACATATAGGGAATTTCTGCCTTTTTGCCCCACAATTAGGGGAATTTCTGCAATTTTGCTCCAAAATACGGGGAATTTCTGCCTTTTTGCCCGAAAAAAGAAGAATACATAACTTTTTGCCATAAAAAAGGGAAATTTCTTCATTTTTCCTCCAAAATAAGGGGAATTTCTGCTTTTTTGCCTCTAAATAAGTGGAATTTCTGTCTTTTTTCCCCTAAAACAAAGGTAATTTTTGTATTTTTTGCCCCAAAATAAGGAAAATTTCTGACTCTTTACCCTGAAGTAAGTGAAATTTCTGCAATTTTGCCCCAAAATAAGGGGAATTTCTGCTTTTTTGCCTCTAAATTAGTGGAATTTATGTATTTTTTTCCCAAAGCAAAGAGAATTTCTGTCTATTTTGCCCAAAATAAGGAAAATTTCTGACTTATTATTAAATAAGAAAAATGCATACCTTTTTGCCATAAAAAAGGGAAATTTCTTCATTTTTGCTCCAAAATGAGGGGAATTTCTGCTTTTTTGCCTCTAAATAAGTGGAATTTCTGTCTTTTTTCCCAAAAACAAAAGGAAGTTCTGTCTTTTTGCCCCAAAATAAGGAAAATTTCTGACTTTTTTTCCTGAAATAAGTGAAATTTTTGCAATTTTGCCCCAAAATAAGTGAAATTTCTGCTTTATTGCCCCCAAATAAGGGAATTTCAGAGTTTTTACCCCAAAATAAGAGGAATTTCTGCATTTTTGCCCCAAAATATGGGAAATTTCTTTCTTTTTGCCCCAAAATAAGGAAAATTTCTGCAATTTTGTACCAAAATAAAAGAAATTTCTGCCTTTTTGCCCCAAAATAAGAAAATTTCTGCTTTTTTTTTCTGAAATAACTGAAATTTTTGCAATTTTGCCCCAAAATAAGTGAAATATCTGAGTTTTGCCACAACATAAGGAATTTCTGCTTTTTTGCCCCACAATTAGTAAAATTTCTGCAATTTTGCTCCAAAATACGGGGAATTTCTGCCTTTTTGTCTGAAAATAAGAAGAATGCATACCTTTTTGCCATAAAAAAGAGAAATTTTTTCATTTTTGCTCCAAAATAAGAAGAATTTCTGCTTTTTTTTTCTAAATAATTCTGATTTCTGTATTTCCCCCAAACAAAGAGAATTTCTGTCTTTTTTGCCCCAAAATAAAAAAAAATTTCTGATTTATTACCCTGAAATAAGTGAAATTACTGCAATTTTGCCTCAAAATAAGAGAAATTTCTGCCTTTTTGCCCCCAAATAAGGGGAATTTCAGCTTTTTTTACCTCAAAATAAGGGGAATTTCTGCATTTTTGCTTCAAACTTTGGGAAATTTCTGCCTTTTTGCCCCAAAATAAGAAAATTTTTGCTTTTTTTCCTTGAAATAAGTGAAATTTCTGCAATTTGGTTCCAAAATATGGGAAATTTCTGGAATTTTGCCCCAAAATAAGTGGAATTTCTCAGTTTTGACCCAAAAAAAAGAAGAATGTCTGTCTTTTTGCCCCAACATATAGGGAATTTCTGCCTTTTTGCCCCACAATTAGGGGAATTTCTGCAATTTTGCTCCAAAATACGGGGAATTTCTGCCTTTTTTGTCCGAAAATAATAATAATGCATACCTTTTTGCCATAAAAAAGGGAATTTTCTTCATTTTTCTCCAAAATGAGGGGAATTTTTGCTTTTATGCCTCTAAATAAGTGGAATTTCTGTCTTTTTCCCCCAAAACAAAGGGAATTTCTGTCTTTTTTGCCCCAAAATAAGGAAAATTTCTGACTTATTACTCTGAAATAAGTGAAATTTCTGCAATTTTGCCCCAAAATAAGAGAAATTTCTGTTTTTTAACCCCAAATAAGGGGAATTTCAGCATTTTACCTCAAAATAAGGGGAATTTCTGCATTTTTCCCCAAAATATGGGAAATTTTTGCCTTTTTGCCAAAAATAAGAAAAAATTTCTGCAATTTTGTACCAAAATATGGGAAATTTCTGACTTTTTGCCCCAAAATAAGGAAAATTTCTGCCTTTTTTCTCTGAAATAAGTGAAATTTCTCCAATTTTGTCCCAAAATAAGTGCAATTTCTGCAATTTTGCCCCAAAATAAGGAAAATTTCTGGAATTTTGCCCCAAAATATGTGGAATTTCTGAGTTTTGCCCCAAAATAAGGAGAATTTCTGTCTTTTTGCCCCAACATATAGGGAATATCTGCCTTTTTGCCCCACAATTAGGTTAATTTCTGCAATTTTGTTCCAAAATACAGAGAATTTCTGCCTTTTTGCCCGAAAATAAGAAGAATGCATACCTTTTTGCCATAAAAAAGGGAAATTTCTGTAATTTTGCTCCAAAATAAGGGGAATTTCTGCTTTTTGCCTCTAAATATGTGTAGTTTCTTTCTTTTTCCCCCAAAACAAAGAAAATTTCTGTCTTTTTTGCAACAAAATAAAGAAATTTTCTGACTTATTACCCTGAAATAAGTGAAATTTCTGCAATTTTGCCCCAAAATAAGGGAAATTTCTGCCCTTATGCCCCCAAATAAGAGGAATTTCACCCTTTTACCTCAAAATAAGGAGAATTTCTGCATTTTTGCAACAAAATATTAGGAATTTCTGCCTTTTTGCCCCAAAATAAGGAAAATTTCTGCCTTTTTTCCCTAAAATAAGTGAAATTTCTGCAATTTTGCCCCAAAATAAGGGACATCTCTGGAATTTTGCCCCAAAATAAGTGGAATTTCTGAGTTTTGCCCAAAAATAAGGAGAATTTATGTCTTTTTGCCCTAACATATAGGGAATTTCTGCCTTTTTGCCCCACAATTAGGGGAATTTCTAGAATTTTGCTCCAAAATACGGGGAATTTTTGCTTTTTAGGCCGAAAATAAAGGGAATGTATACTTTTTGCCACAAAAAAGGGAAATCTTCATTTTTGCTTCAAAATAAGAGGAATTTCTGCTTTTTTGCCTCTAAATAAGTGGAATTTCTGTCTTTTTCTTACAAAACAAAAGGAATTTCTGTATTTTTTGCCCCAAGATAAGGAAATTTTCTGACTTATCACCCTGAAATAAGTGAAATTGCTGTATTTTGCCTCAAAATAAGAAAAATTTCTCCCTTTTTGCCCCCAAATAAGGGGAATTTCAGCCTTTTTACGTCAAAAAAAAAAAATTTCTGCATTTTTGCCCAAAATATGGGAACTTTCTGCGTTTTTGTTCCAAAATAAGAAAAATTTCTTCAATTTTGTACCAAAATAAAAGAAATTTCTGCCTTTTTGCCCCAAAATAAAAAAATTTCTGCTTTTTTTCTGAAATAAGTGAAATTTCTGCAATTTTGCCCAAAATAAGTGAAATTTCTGCAATTTTGCCCCAAAATAACTGAAATTTCTGGAATTTTGCCTCAAAATAAATGGTATTTCTGAGTTTTGCCACAAAATGAGAATTTCTGTCCTTTTGCCCCAACATATAGGGAATTTCTGCCTTTTTGCCCCACAATTAGGGGAATTTCTGCAATTTTGCTCCAAAATACGAAGAATTTCTGCCTTTTTGTCCGAAAATAAGAAGAATGCATACCTTTTTGCCATAAAAAAGGGAAATTTCTTCATTTTTGCTTCAAAATAAGGGGAATTTCTGCATTTGCCTCTAAATAAGTGTAATTTCTGTGTTTTTCCCCCAAAACAAAGGAAATTTCTGTCTTTTTTGCCCCAAAATAAGGAAAATTTCTGACTTATTACCCTGAAATAAGTGAAATTTCTGCAATTTTGCCCCAAAATAAAGGAAATTTCTGCCTTTTTGCCCCCAAATAAGGGGAATTTCAGCCTTTTTACCTCAAAATAAGGGGAATTTCTGCTTTTTTGCCTCTAAATAAGTGGAATTTCTGTCTTTTTTCTCTAAAACAAAAGGAATTTCTGTCTTTTTGCCCCAAAATAAGGAAAATTTCTGACTTTTTTTCCTTAAATAAGTGAAATTTCTGCTTTTTTGCCCCCAAATAAGGGAATTTCAGACTTTTTACCCCAAAATAAGGGGAATTTTTGCATTTTTGCCCCAAAATATGGGAAATTTCTGCCTTTTTGCCCCAAAATAAGAAAAATTAATGCAATTTTGTACCAAAATAAAAGAAATTTCTGCCTTTTTGCCCCAAAATAAGAAAATTTATGCTTTTTTTTCTGAAATAACAGAAATTTCTGCAATTTTGCCCCAAAATAAGTGAAATTTCTGAGTTTTGCCACAAAATAAGGAGAATTTCTGTCTCTTTGCCGCAACATATAAGGAATTTCTGCCTTTTTGCCCCACAATTAGAGGAATTTCTGCAATTTTGCTCCAAAATACAAGGAATTTCTGCCTTTTTGTCTGAAAATAAGAAGAATGCATACCTTTTTGCCATAAAAAAGGGATATTTTTTCATTTTTGCTCCAAAATAAGAAGAATTTCTGCTTTTTTCCTCTAAATAATTCGAATTTCTGTTTTTTCCCCCAAAACAAATAGAATTTCTGTCTTTTTTGCCCCAAAATAAAGAAAATTTCTGATTTATTACCCTGAAATAAGTGAAATTTCTGCAATTTTGCCTCTAAATAAGAGAAATTTCTGCCTTTTTGCACCCAAATAAGGGGAATTTCAGCCTTTTTACCTCAAAATAAAGGGAATTTCTGCATTTTTGCTTCAAAATATGGGAAATTTCTGCCTTTTGCCCCAAAATAAAAAAATTTCTGCTTTTTTTCCCTGAAATAAGTGAAATTTCTGAAATTTTGCCCCAAAATAAGTGAAATTTCTGCAATTTGGCCCCAAAATATAGGAAAATTCTGGAATTTTGCCCCAAAATAAGTGGAATTTCTCAGTTTTGCCCCAAAATAAGAAGAATGTCTGTCTTTTTGCCCCAACATATAGGGAATTTCTGCCTTTTTGCCCCACAATTAGGGGAATTTCTGCAATGTTGCTCAAAATACAGGGAATTTCTGCCTTTTTGCCTGAAAATAAGAAGAATGCATACCTTTTTGCCATAAAAAAAATTTCTTCATTTTTGCTTCAAAATAAGGGGAATTTCTGCATTTTTGACTCTAAATAAGTGGAAGTTCTGTCTTTTTCCCCCAAAACAAAGGGAATTTCTGTCTTTTTTCTTCCAAAATAAAAAAAAATTTCTTACTTATTACCCTGAAATAACTGAAATTTCTTCAATTTTGCCCCAAAATAAGGGAAATTACTGCCTTTTTGCCCCCAAATAAGGGTAATTTCAGCCTTTTTACCTCAAAATAAGGGGAATTTCTGCATTTTTGCCACAAAATATTAGGAATTTCTGATTTTTGCCCCAACATAAGGAAAATTTCTGCCTTTTTTCCCTGAAATAAGTGAAATTTCTGCAATTTTGCCCCAAAATAAGTGAAATTTCTGCAATTTTGTTCTAAAATAAGGTAAATTTCTGGAATTTTGCCCCAAATAAGTGGAATTTCTGAGTTTCGCCCCAAAATAAGGAGAATTTCTGTCTTTTTGCTCCAACATATAGGGAATTTCTACCTTTTTGCCCGACAATTAGGGGAATTTCTGCAATTTTGCTCCAAAATACGGGGAATTTCTGCCTTTTTGCCTGAAAATAAGAAGAATGCATACCTTTTTGCCATATAAAAAAAAAATTTCTTCATTTTTGCTCCAAAATAAGGAAAATTTCTGCTTTTTTGCCTCTAAATAAGTGTAATTTCTGTTTTTTTCCCCCAAAACAGAGGGAATTTCTGTCTTTTTTGCCCCAAAATAAGGAAAATTTCTGACTTATTACCCTGAAATAAGTGAAATTTCTGCAATTTTGCCCCAAAATAACGAAAATTTCGGCCTTTTTACCCCCAAATAAGGGGAATTTCACCGATTCTACCTCAAAATAAAGGGAATTTCTGCATTTTTGCCACAAAATATTAGGAATTTCTGAATTTTTGCCCCAAAATAAGGAAAATTTCTGCCTTTTTTCCCTGAAATAAGTGAAATTTCTGCAATTTTGGCCCAAAATAAGTGAAATTTCTGCCTTTTTGCCCCCAAATAAGGGGAAATTTAGCCTTTTTACCTCAAAATAAGGGGAATTTCTGCATTTTTGCCCCAAAATATGGGAAATTTCTGCCTTTTTGCCCCAAACTAAGAAAAATTTCTGCAATTTTGTACCAAAATAAAAGAAATTTCTGCCCTTTTGCTTCCAAATAAAAAAATTTCTACTTTTTTTCTGAAAAAAGTGAAATTTCTGAAATTTTGCCCCAAAATAAGTGAAATTTCTACAATTTTGCCCCAAAATAAGTGAAATTTCTGGAATTTTGCCCCAAAATAAGTGGAATTTCTGAGTTTTGCACAAAAATAAGGAGAATTTCTGTATTTTTGCCTCAACATTTTGGGAATTTCTGCATTTTTGCCCCACAATTTGGGAAATTTCTGCAATTTTGCTCTAAAATAAGGGGAATTTCTGCCTTTTTGCCCAAAAATAAGAAGAATGCATACCTTTATGCCCTTAAAAAGTGAAATTTCTTAATTTTTGCTCCAAAATAAGGGGAATTTCTGCTTTTTTGCCTCTAAAAAAGTGGAATTTCTGTCTTTTTCCCCCCAAAACAAAGGTTATTTCTGTTTTCTGGCTCCAAAATAAGTTAAATTTCTGACTTATTACCCTGAAATAAGTGAAATTTCTGCAATTTTGCCCCAAAATAAGAGAAATTTCTGCCTTTTTGCCCCCAAATAAAGGGAATTTCAGCCTTTTACCTCAAAATAAGAGAAATTTCTGCATTTTTACCCCAAAATATGGGAAATTTCTGCCTTTTTGCCCCAAAATAAAAAAAAATTCTGCATTTTGTAACAAAATAAAAGAAATTTCTGCCTTTTGGCCCCAAAATAAGAAAATTTCTGCTTTTTTTTCTGAAATAAGTGAAATTTCTGCAATTTTGCCCCAAAATAATTTAAATTTCTGAGTTTTGCCCTAAAATAAGGAGAATTTCTGTCTTTTTGCCCCAACATATAGGGAATTACTGCATTTTTGCGCCACAATTAGGGGAATTTTCGAAATTTTGCTCTAAAATACGGGGAATTTCTGCCTTTTTTGTCCGAAAATAATAATGATGCATACCTTTTTGCCATAAAAAAGGGAATTTTCTTCATTTTTCTCCAAAATGTGGGGAATTTTTGCTTTTATGCCTCTAAATAAGTGGAATTTCTGTATTTTCCCCCAAAACAAAGGGAATTTCTGTCTTTTTTGCCCCAAAATAAGGAAAATTTCTGACTTATTACTCTGAAATAAGTGAAATTTCTGCAATTTTGCCCCAAAATAAGAGAAATTTCTGTTTTTTAACCCCAAATAACGGGAATTTCACCGATTCTACCCCAAAATAAAGGGAATTTCTGCATTTTTGCCACAAAATATTAGGAATTTCTGAATTTTTGCCCCAAAGTAAGGAAAATTTCTGCCTTCTTTCCCTGAAATAAGTGAAATTTCTGCAATTTTGGCCCAAAATAATTGAAATTTCTGCCTTTTTGCCCCCAAATAAGGGGAATTTTAGCCTTTTTACCTCAAAATAAGGGGAATTTCTGCATTTTTGCCCCAAAATATGGGAAATTTCTGCCTTTTTGCCCCAAACTAAGAAAAATTTCTGCAATTTTGTACCAAAATAAAAGAAATTTCTGCCCTTTTGCTTCCAAATAAAAAAATTTCTACTTTTTTCTGAAAAAAGTGAAATTTCTGAAATTTTGCCCCAAAATAAGTGAAATTTCTACAATTTTGCCCCAAAAAAGTGAAATTTCTGGAATTTTGCCCCAAAATATGTGGAATTTCTGAGTTTTGCACAAAAATAAGGAGAATTTCTGTATTTTTGCCTCAACATATTGGGAATTTCTGCATTTTTGACCCACAATTTGGGAAATTTCTGCAATTTTGCTCTAAAATAAGGGGAATTTCTGCCTTTTTGCCCAAAAATAAGAAGAATGCATACCTTTATGCCCTTAAAAAGTGAAATTTCTTAATTTTTGCTCCAAAATAAGGGGAATTACTGCTTTTTTGCCTCTAAAAAAAGTGGAATTTCTGTCTTTTTCCCCCCAAAACAAAGGTTATTTCTGTTTTCTGGCTCCAAAATAAGTTAAATTTCTGACTTATTACCCTGAAATAAGTGAAATTTCTGCAATTTTGCCCCAAAATAAGAGAAATTTCTGCCTTTTTGCCCCCAAATAAAGGGAATTTCAGCCTTTTACCTCAAAATAAGAGAAATTTCTGCATTTTTACCCCAAAATATGGGAAATTTCTGCCTTTTTGCCCCAAAATAAAAAAAAATTCTGCATTTTGTAACAAAATAAAAGAAATTTCTGCCTTTTGGCCCCAAAATAAGAAAATTTCTGCTTTTTTTTCTGAAATAAGTGAAATTTCTGCAATTTTGCCCCAAAATAATTTAAATTTCTGAGTTTTGCCCTAAAATAAGGAGAATTTCTGTCTTTTTGCCCCAACATATAGGGAATTACTGCATTTTTGCGCCACAATTAGGGGAATTTTCGAAATTTTGCTCTAAAATACGGGGAATTTCTGCCTTTTTTGTCCGAAAATAATAATGATGCATACCTTTTTGCCATAAAAAAGGGAATTTTCTTCATTTTTCTCCAAAATGTGGGGAATTTTTGCTTTTATGCCTCTAAATAAGTGGAATTTCTGTATTTTCCCCCAAAACAAAGGGAATTTCTGTCTTTTTT
Organism: Micromys minutus; assembly: GCF_963924665.1. NCBI lineage: Eukaryota > Metazoa > Chordata > Mammalia > Rodentia > Muridae > Micromys > Micromys minutus. The sequence continues at coordinate 132,850 of NW_027667674.1, read as the reverse complement.
GCCCCAAAATAAGGAAAATTTCTGACTTATTACTCTGAAATAAGTGAAATTTCTGCAATTTTGCCCCAAAATAAGAGAAATTTCTGTTTTTTAACCCCAAATAACGGGAATTTCACCGATTCTACCCCAAAATAAAGGGAATTTCTGCATTTTTGCCACAAAATATTAGGAATTTCTGAATTTTTGCCCCAAAGTAAGGAAAATTTCTGCCTTCTTTCCCTGAAATAAGTGAAATTTCTGCAATTTTGGCCCAAAATAATTGAAATTTCTGCCTTTTTGCCCCCAAATAAGGGGAATTTTAGCCTTTTTACCTCAAAATAAGGGGAATTTCTGCATTTTTGCCCCAAAATATGGGAAATTTCTGCCTTTTTGCCCCAAACTAAGAAAAATTTCTGCAATTTTGTACCAAAATAAAAGAAATTTCTGCCCTTTTGCTTCCAAATAAAAAAATTTCTACTTTTTTCTGAAAAAAGTGAAATTTCTGAAATTTTGCCCCAAAATAAGTGAAATTTCTACAATTTTGCCCCAAAAAAGTGAAATTTCTGGAATTTTGCCCCAAAATATGTGGAATTTCTGAGTTTTGCACAAAAATAAGGAGAATTTCTGTATTTTTGCCTCAACATATTGGGAATTTCTGCATTTTTGACCCACAATTTGGGAAATTTCTGCAATTTTGCTCTAAAATAAGGGGAATTTCTGCCTTTTTGCCCAAAAATAAGAAGAATGCATACCTTTATGCCCTTAAAAAGTGAAATTTCTTAATTTTTGCTCCAAAATAAGGGGAATTACTGCTTTTTTGCCTCTAAAAAAAGTGGAATTTCTGTCTTTTTCCCCCCAAAACAAAGGTTATTTCTGTTTTCTGGCTCCAAAATAAGTTAAATTTCTGACTTATTACCCTGAAATAAGTGAAATTTCTGCAATTTTGCCCCAAAATAAGAGAAATTTCTGCCTTTTTGCCCCCAAATAAAGGGAATTTCAGCCTTTTACCTCAAAATAAGAGAAATTTCTGCATTTTTACCCCAAAATATGGGAATTTTCTGCCTTTTTGCCCCCAAATAAGGGGAATTTTAGCCTTTTTACCTCAAAATAAGGGGAATTTCTGCATTTTTGCCCCAAAATATGGGAAATTTCTGCCTTTTTGCCCCAAACTAAGAAAAATTTCTGCAATTTTGTACCAAAATAAAAGAAATTTCTGCCCTTTTGCTTCCAAATAAAAAAATTTCTACTTTTTTCTGAAAAAAGTGAAATTTCTGAAATTTTGCCCCAAAATAAGTGAAATTTCTACAATTTTGCCCCAAAAAAGTGAAATTTCTGGAATTTTGCCCCAAAATATGTGGAATTTCTGAGTTTTGCACAAAAATAAGGAGAATTTCTGTATTTTTGCCTCAACATATTGGGAATTTCTGCATTTTTGACCCACAATTTGGGAAATTTCTGCAATTTTGCTCTAAAATAAGGGGAATTTCTGCCTTTTTGCCCAAAAATAAGAAGAATGCATACCTTTATGCCCTTAAAAAGTGAAATTTCTTAATTTTTGCTCCAAAATAAGGGGAATTACTGCTTTTTTGCCTCTAAAAAAAGTGGAATTTCTGTCTTTTTCCCCCCAAAACAAAGGTTATTTCTGTTTTCTGGCTCCAAAATAAGTTAAATTTCTGACTTATTACCCTGAAATAAGTGAAATTTCTGCAATTTTGCCCCAAAATAAGAGAAATTTCTGCCTTTTTGCCCCCAAATAAAGGGAATTTCAGCCTTTTACCTCAAAATAAGAGAAATTTCTGCATTTTTACCCCAAAATATGGGAAATTTCTGCCTTTTTGCCCCCCAAAAAAAAAATTCTGCATTTTGTAACAAAATAAAAGAAATTTCTGCCTTTTGGCCCCAAAATAAGAAAATTTCTGCTTTTTTTTTCTGAAATAAGTGAAATTTCTGCAATTTTGCCCCAAAATAATTTAAATTTCTGAGTTTTGCCCTAAAATAAGGAGAATTTCTGTCTTTTTGCCCCAACATATAGGGAATTACTGCATTTTTGCACAACAATTAGGGGAATTTTCGCAATTTTGCTCTAAAATACGGGGAATTTCTGCCTTTTTTGTCCGAAAATAATAATAATGCATACCTTTTTGCCATAAAAAAGGGAATTTTCTTCATTTTTCTCCAAAATGTGGGGAATTTTTGCTTTTATGCCTCTAAATAAGTGGAATTTCTGTCTTTTTCCCCAAAAAACAAAGGGAATTTCTGTCTTTTTTGCCCCAAAATAAGGAAAATTTCGGACTTATTACTCTGAAATAAGTGAAATTTCTGCAATTTTGCCCCAAAATAAGAGAAATTTCTGTTTTTTAACCCCAAATAAGGGGAATTTCAGCATTTTACCTCAAAATAAGGGGAATTTCTGCATTTTTTCCCCAAAATATGGGAAATTTTTGCCTTTTTGCCAAAAATAAGAAAAAATTTCTGCAATTTTGTACCAAAATATGGGAAATTTCTGACTTTTTGCCCCATAATAAGGAAAATTTCTGCCTTTTTTCTCTGAAATAAGTGAAATTTCTCCAATTTTGTCCCAAAATAAGTGCAATTTCTGCAATTTTGCCCCAAAATAAGGGAAATTTCTGGAATTTTGCCCCAAAATATGTGGAATTTCTGAGTTTTGCCCCAAAATAAGCAGAATTTCTGTCTTTTTGCCCCAACATATAGTGAATTTCTGCCTTTTTGCCCCACAATTAGGTTAATTTCTGCAATTTTGTTCCAAAATACAGAGAATTTCTGCCTTTTTGCCCGAAAATAAGAAGAATGCATACCTTTTTGCCATAAAAAAGGGAAATTTCTGTAATTTTGCTCCAAAATAAGGGGAATTTCTGCTTTTTGCCTCTAAATATGTGTAGTTTCTCTCTTTTTCCCCCAAAACAAAGAAAATTTCTGTCTTTTTTGCAACAAAATAAAGAAATTTTCTGAGTTATTACCCTGAAATAAGTGAAATATCTGAAATTTTGCCCCAAAATAAGGGAAATTTCTGCCCTTTTGCCCCCAAATAAGAGGAATTTCACCCTTTTACCTCAAAATAAGGAGAATTTCTGCATTTTTGCAACAAAATATTAGGAATTTCTGCCTTTTTGCCCCAAAATAAGGAAAATTTCTGCCTTTTTTCCTGAAATAAGTGAAATTTCTGCAATTTTGCCCCAAAATAAGGGACATCTCTGGAATTTTGCCCCAAAATAAGTGGAATTTCTGAGTTTTGCCCAAAATAAGGAGAATTTATGTATTTTTGCCCTAACATATAGGGAATTTCTGCCTTTTTGCCCCACAATTAGGAGAATTTCTAGAATTTTGCTCCAAAATACGGGGAATTTTTGCCTTTTAGGCCGAAAATAAAGGGAATGTATACCTTTTGCGACAAAAAAGGGAAATCTTCATTTTTGCTTCAAAATAAGGGGAATTTCTGCTTTTTTGCCTCTAAATTAGTGGAATTTCTGTCTTTTTCCCCCAAAACAAAGGGAATTTCTGTATTTTTTGCCCCAAGATAAGGAAAATTTCTGACTTATCACCCTGAAATAAGTGAAATTGCTGTATTTTGCCTCAAAATAAGAAAAATTTCTCCCTTTTTGCCCCCAAATAAGGGGAATTTCAGCCTTTTTACGTCAAAAAAAGGGAAATTTCTGCATTTTTGCCCCAAAATATGGGAACTTTCTGCGTTTTTGTTCCTAAATAAGAAAAATTTCTTCAATTTTGTACCAAAATAAAAGAAATTTCTGCCTTTTTGCCCCAAAATAAAAAAATTTCTGCTTTTTTTCTGAAATAAGTGAAATTTCTGCAATTTTGCCCAAAATAAGTGAAATTTCTGCAATTTTGCCCCAAAATAAGGGAAATTTCTGGAATTTTACCTCAAAATAAGTGGTATTTCTGAGTTTTGCCACAAAATAAGGAGAATTTATGTCCTTTTGCCCCAACATATAGGGAATTTCTGACTTTTTGCCCCACAATTAGGGGAATTTCTGCAATTTTGCTCCAAAATACGGAGAATTTCTGCCTTTTGGCCGAAAATAAGAAGAATGCATACCTTTTTGCCATAAAAAAGGGAAATTTCTTCATTTTTGCTCCAAAATAAGGGGAATTTCTGCATTTGCCTCTAAATAAGTGGAATTTCTGTCTTTTTCCCCCAAAACAAAGGAAATGTCTGTCTTTTTTGCCCCAAAATAAGGAAAATTTCTTACTTATTACCCTGAAATATGTGAAATTTCTGCAATTTTGCCCCAAAATAAAGGAAATTTCTGCCTTTTTGCCCCCAAATAAGGGGAATTTCAGCCTTTTTACCTCAAAATAAGGGGAATATCTGCTTTTTTGCCTCTAAATAAGTGGAATTTCTGTCTTTTTTCTCTAAAACAAAAGGAATTTCTGTCTTTTTGCCCAAAAATAAGGAAAATTTCTGACTTTTTTTCCTTAAATAAGTGAAATTTCGGCTTTTTTGCCCACAAATAAGGGAATTTCAGACTTTTTACCCCCAAATAAGGGGAATTTTTGCATTTTTCCCCAAAATATGGGAAATTTCTGCCTTTTTGCCCCAAAATAAGAAAAATTTCTGCAATTTTGTACCAAAATAAAGGAAATTTCTGCCTTTTTTCCCGAAAATAAGAAAATTTATGCTTTTTTTTCTGAAATAACTGAAATTTCTGCAATTTTGCCCCAAAATAAGTGAAATTTCTGAGTTTTGCCACAAAATAAGGAGAATTTCTGTCTTTTTGCCCCAACATATAAGGAATTTCTGCCTTTTTGCCCCACAATTAGAGGAATTTCTGCAATTTTGCTCCAAAATACGAGGAATTTCTGCCTTTTTGCCTGAAAATAAGAAAAATGCATACCTTTTTGCAATAAAAAAAGGAAATTTCTTCATTTTTGCTTCAAAATAAGGGGAATTTCTGCATTTTTGATTCTAAATAAGTGGAATTTCTGTCTTTTTCCCCCAAAACAAAGGGAATTTCTGTCTTTTTTCTTCCAAAATAAAAAAAAATTTCTTACTTATTACCCTGAAATAACTGAAATCTCTTCAATTTTGCCCCAAAATAAGGGAAATTACTGCCTTTTTGCCCCCAAATAAGGGTAATTTCAGCCTTTTTACCTCAAAATAAGGGGAATTTCTGCATTTTTGCCACAAAATATTAGGAATTTCTGATTTTTGCCCCAAAATAAAGAAAATTTCTGCTTTTTTCCCTGAAATAAGTGAAATTTCTGCAATTTTGCCCCAAAATAAATGAAATTTCTGCAATTTTGTTCTAAAATAAGGTAAATTTCTGGAATTTTGCCCCAAATAAGTGGAATTTCTGAGTTTTGCCCCAAAATAAGTAGAATTTCTGTCTTTTTGCCCCAACATATAGGGAATTTCTACCTTGTTGCCCGACAATTTGGGGAATTTCTGCAATTTTGCTCCAAAATACGGGGAATTTCTGCCTTTTTGCCCGAAAATAAGAAGAATGCATACCTTTTTGCCATAAAAAAGGGAAATTTCTTCATTTTTGCTTCAAAATAAGGGGAATTTCTGCATTTGCCTCTAAATAAGTGGAATTTCTGTCTTTTTCCCCCAAAACAAAGGAAATTTCTGTCTTTTTTGCCCCAAAATAAGGAAAATTTCTTACTTATTACCCTGAAATAAGTGAAATTTCTGCAATTTTGCCCCAAAATAAGGGAAATTTAGGCCTTTTTACCCCCAAATAAGGGGAATTTCACCCTTTTGACCTCAAAATAAATTGAATTTCTGCATTTTTGCCACAAAATATTAGGAACTTCTGCCTTTTTGCCCCAAAATAAGGAAAATTTCTGCCTTTTTTCCCTGAAATAAGTGAAATTTCCGCAATGTTGGCCCAAAATAAGTGAAATTTCTGCCTTTTTGCCCCAAAATAAGAAAAATTTCTGCAATTTTGTAACAAAATAAAAGAAATTTCTGACTTTTTGCTTCCAAATAGAAAAATTTCTACTTTTTTTTCTGAAAAAAGTTAAATTTCTGAAATTTTGCCCCAAAATAAGTGAAATTTCTACAATTTTGCCCTAAAATAAGTGAAATTTCTGGAATTTTGCCCCAAAATAAGTGGAATTTCTGTCTTTTTCCCCCAAAACAAAGGGAATTTCTGTATTTTTTGCCCCAAGATAAAGAAAATTTCTGACTTATTACCCTGAAATAAGTGAAATTGCTGCAATTTTGCCTCAAAATTAAAAAAATTTCTCCCTTTTTGCCCCCAAATAAGGGGAATTTCAGCCTTTTTACGTCAAAAAAAGGGAAATTTCTGCAGTTTTGCCCCAAAATATGGGAAATTTCTGCGTTTTTGCCCCAAAATAAGAAAAATTTCTTCAATTTTGTCCAAAATAAAAGAAATTTCTGCCTTCTTGCCCCAAAATAAAAAAAATTCTGCTTTTTTTCTGAAATAAGTGAAATTTCTGCAATTTTGCCCAAAATAAGTGAAATTTCTGCAATTTTTCCACAAAATAAGGAAAATTTCTGGAATTTTGCCTCAAAATAAGTGGTATTTCTGAGTTTTGCCACAAAATAAGGAGAATTTCTGTACTTTTGCCCCAACATATAGGGAATTTCTGCCTTTTTGCCCCACAATTAGGGGAATTTCTGCAATTTTGCTCCAAAATACTGGGAATTTCTGCCTTTTTGTCCGAAAATAAAAAGAATGCATACCTTTTTGCCATAAAAAAGGGAAATTTCTTCATTTTTGCTCCAAAATAAGGGGAATTTCTGCATTTGCCTCTAAATAAGTGGAATTTCTGTCTTTTTTGCCCCAAAATAAGGAAAATTTCTGACTTATTACCCTGAAATAAGTGAAATTTCTGCAATTTTGCCCCAAAATAAAGGAAATTTCTGCCTTTTTGCCCCCAAATAAGGGGAATTTCAGACTTTTACCTCAAAATAAGGGGAATTTCTGCTTTTTTGCCTCTAAATAAGTTGAATTTCTGTCTTTTTTCTCTAAAACAAAAGGAATTTCTGTCTTTTTGCCCCAAAATAAGGAAAATTTCTGACTTTTTTCCTTAAATAAGTGAAATTTCTGCTTTTTTCCCCCAAATAAGAGAATTTCAGACTTTTTACCCCAAAATAAGGGGAATTTCTGCATTTTTGCCCCAAAATATGGGAAATTTCTGGCTTTTTGCCCCAAAATAAGAAAATTTCTGCTTTTTTTCCCTGAAATAAGTGAAATTTCTGAAATTTTGCCCCAAAATAAGTTAAATTTCTGCAATTTGGCCCCAAAATATGGGAAATTTCTGAAATTTTGCCCCAAAATAAATGGAATTTCTGAGTTTTGCCCCAAAATAAGAAGAATGTCTGTTTTTTTGCCCCAACATATAGGGAATTTCTGCCTTTTTGCCTCACAATTAGGGGAATTTCTGCAATGTTGCTCAAAATACAGGGAATTTCTGCCTTTTTGCCTGAAAATAAAAAGAATGCATACCTTTTTGCCATAAAAAAAGGGAAATTTCTTCATTTTTGCTCCAAAATAAGGGGTATTTCTGCATTTTTGACTCTAAATAAGTGGAATTTCTGTCTTTTTCCCCCAAAACAAAGGGAATTTCTGTCTTTTTTGTTCCAAAATAAGGAAAATTTCTTACTTATTACCCTGAAATAAGTGAAATTTCTGCAATTTTTGCCCCAAAATAAGGAAAATTACTGCCTTTTTGCCCCCAAATAAGGGGAATTTCAGCCTTTTTACCTCAAAATAAGGGGAATTTCTGCATTTTTACCACAAAATATTAGGAATTTCTGTTTTTTGCCCCAAAATAAGGAAAATTTCTGCCTTTTTTCCCTGAAATAAGTGAAATTTCTGCAATTTTGCCCCAAAATAAGTGAAATTTCTGCAATTTTGCCCTAAAATAAGGTAAATTTCTGGAATTTTGCACCAAATAAGTGGAATTTCTGAGTTTCGCCCCAAAATAAGGAGAATTTCTGTCTTTTTGCCCCAACATATATGGAATTTCTACATTTTTGCCCGACAATTAGGGGAATTTCTGCAATTTTGCTCCAAAATACAAGGAATTTTTGCCTTTTTGCCCGAAAAGAAGTAGAATGCATACCTTTTTGCCATAAAAAAGGGAAATTTCTTCATTTTTGCTCCAAAATAAGGAAAATTTCTGCTTTTATGCCTCTAAATAAGTGATATTTCGGTCTTTTTCTTCCAAAACAAAGGGAATTTCTGTCTTTTTTGCCCCAAAATAAAAAAAAATTCTGACTTATTACCCTGAAATAAGTGAAATTTCTGCAATTTTGCACCAAAATAGGGAAATTTCGGCCTTTTTACCCCCAAATAAGGGGAATTTCACCCTTTTTACCTCAAAATAAAGGGAAATTCTGTATTTTTGCCACAAAATATTAGGAATTTCTGCCTTTTTGCCCCAAAATAAGGAAAATTTCTGCCTTTTTTCCCTAAAATAAGTGAAATTTCCGCAATTTTGGCCCAAAATAAGTGAAATTTCTGCCTTTTTGCCCCCAAATAACGGGAATTTCAGCCTTTTCACCTCAAAATAAGGGGAATTTCTGAATTTTTGCCCCAAAATATGGGAATTTTCTGCCTTTTTGCCCCAAAATAAGAAAAATTTCTGCAATTTTGTACCAAAATAAAAGAAATTTCTGCATTTTTGCTTCCAAATAGAAAAATTTCTATTTTTTTTTTCTGAAAATAAGTCAAATTTCTGAAATTTTGGCCCAAAATAAGTGAAATTTCTAGAATTTTGCCCCAAAATAAGTGAAATTTCTGGAATTTTGCCCCAAAATAAGTGGAATTTCTGAGTTTTACCCCAAAATAAGGAGAATTTCTGTCTTTTTGCCCCAACATATAGGGATTTTCTGCCTTTTTGCACCACAATTAGGGGAATTTCTGCAATTTTGCTCCAAAATACGGGGAATTCCTGCCTTTTTGCCCGAAAATAAGAATGCATACCTTTTTGCCATAAAAAAGGAAAATTTCTTCATTTTTGCTCCAAAATAAAAGGAATTTCTGCCTTTTTGACTCTAAATAAGTGGAATTTCTGTCTTTTTCTCCCAAAACAAAGGGAATTTCTGTTTTTTTTTGTTCCAAAATAATGAAAATTTCTGACTTATTACCCTGAAGTAAGTGAAATTTCTACAATTTTGCCCCAAAAAAGGAAAATTTCTGCCTTTTTGCCCCCAAATAAGGGGAATTTCAGCATTTTTACCTCAAAATAAGGGGAATTTCTGCATTTTTGCCACAAAATATTAGGAATTTCTGCCTTTTCGCCCCAAAATAAAAAAAAATTTCTGCCTTTTTTTCCTGAAATAAGTGAAATTTCTGAAATTTTACCCCAAAATAAGTGAAATTTCTGCAATTTTGCCCCAAAATAATGGAAATTTCTGCAATTTTGTACCAAAATAAAAGAAATTTCTGCCTTTTTGCTTCCAAATAAGAAAATTTCTGCTTTTTTTCTGAAATAAGTGAAATTTCTGAAATTTTTCCCCAAAATAAGTGAAATTTCTACAATTTTGCCCCAAAATAAGTGAAATTTCTGGAATTTTGCCTCAAAATAATTGGAATTTCATAGTTTTGACCCAAAATAAGGAGAATTTCTGTCTTTTTGCCTCAACATATAGGGAATTTCTGCCTTTTTTCCCACAATTAGGGGAATTTCTGCAATTTTGCTCCAAAATATGGGGTATTTCTGCCTTTTTGCCCGAAAATAAGAATGCATACCTTTTTGCCATAAAAAAGGAAAATTTCTTCATTTTTGCTCCAAAATAAAGGGAATTTTTGCTTTTTTGCCTCTAAATTAGTGGAATTTCTGTCTTTTTCCCCCAAAACAAAGGTAATTTCTGTCTTTTTTGCCCAAAAATAAGGAAAATTTCTGACTTATTACCCTGAAGTAAGTGAAATTTATGCAATTTTGCCCCAAAATAAGGGGAATTTCTGCTTTTTTGTCTCTAAATAAGTGGAATTTATGTATTTTTCCCCCAAAACAAAGGGAATTTATGTCTTTTTTGCGCAAAATAAGGAAAATTTCTGACTTATTACCATGAAATAAGGGAAATTTCTGGAATTTTGCCCCAAATAAGGGAAATTTCTGCCTTTTTGCCCGAAAATAAAAGAATGCATAACTATTTGCCATAAAAAAGGAAAATTTCTTCATTTTTGCTCCAAAATAAAGAGAATTTTTGCTTTTATGCCTCTAAATATGTGGAATTTCTGTCTTTGTCCCCCAAAAAAAAGGGAATTTCTGTATTTTTGCCCCAAAATAAGGAAAATTTCTGACTTATTACCCTGAAATAAGTGAAATTTCTGCAATTTTTTACCAAAATAAGGGAAATTTCTCCCTTTTTGCCCCAAAATAACGGGAATTTCAGCCTTTTTACCTCAAAATAAGGGGAATTTCTGCATTTTTGCCCCAAAATATGGGAAATTTCTGCCTTTTTGCCCAAAATAAAAAAATTTTCTGCAATTTTGTACCAAAATAAAAGAAATTTTTGACTTTTTGCCCCAGAAGAAGAAAATTTCTGCTTTTATTCCCTTAAATAAGTGAAATTTCTGCAATTTTGCCCCAAAATAAGTGAAATTTCTGCAATTTTGCCCCAAAATAAGGGAAATTTCTGGAATTTTGCCTTAAAATAAGTGGAATTTCTGAGTTTTGCCCCAAAATAAGAAGAATTTCTGTCTTTATGCCAAAAAATATAGGGAATTTCTGCCTTTTTGCCCCACAATTAGAGGAATTTCTGCAATTTTGCTCCAAAATACGAGAAATTTCTGGTATTTGCCCGAAAATAAGAAGAATGTATACCTTTTTGCCATAAAAAAGGGAAATTTCTTCATTTTTGCTCCAAAATAAGGGGAATTTCTGCTTTTTTGCCTCTAAATAAGTGGAATTTCTGTCTTTTTCCCCCAAAACAAAGGGAATTTCTGTATTTTTTGCCCCAAAATAAAAAAAATTTCTGACTTATTACCCTGACATAAGTGAAATTTCTCCAATTTTGCCCCAAAATAAGTGAAATTTCTGCAATTTTGCCCCAAAATAAGGAAAATTTCTGCCTTTTTTCCCTGAAATATGTGAAATTTCTGCAATTTTGCCCTAAAATAAAGGAAATGTCTGCCTTTTTGCCCCCAAATAAGGGGAATTTTAGCCTTTTTACCTCAAAATAAGGGGAATTTCTGCATTTTTGCCCTAAAATATGGGAAATTTCTGCCTTTTTGCCCCAAAATAAGAAAAATTTCTGAAATTTTTTACCAAAATATAAGAAATTTCTGCCATTTTGCTTCCAAATAAAAAAATTTCTACTTTTTTTTCTGAAAAAAGTGAAATTTCTGAAATTTTGCCCCAAAATAAGTGAAATTTCTACAATTTTGCCCCCAAAATAAGTTAAATTTCTGGAATTTTGCCCCAAAATAAGTGGAATTTCTGAGTTTTGCCCGAAAACAATGAAGGATTTCTGTCTTTTTGCACTAACATATAGGGAATTTCTGCCTTTTTGCCTCACAATTAGGGGAATTTTGGCAATTTTGCTCTAAAATACGGGGAATTTCTGCCTTTTTTGTCCGAAAATAATAATAATGCATGCCTTTTTGCCATAAAAAAGAGAATTTTCTTCATTTTTGTCTAAAATGAGGGGAATTTTTGCTTTTATGCCTCAAAATAAGTGGAATTTATGTCTTTTTCCACCAAAACAAAGGGACTTTCTGTCTTTTTTGCCCCAAAATAAGGAAAATTTCTGACTTATTACCCTGAAATAAGTGAAATTTCTGAAATTTTGCCCCAAAATAAAAGAAATTTCTGTTTTTTAACCTTAAATAAGGGGAATTTCAGCATTTTACCTCAAAATAAGGGGAATTTCTGCATTTTTTTCCAAAATATGGGAAATTTTTGCCTTTTTGCCAAAAATAAGAAAAAATTTCTGCAATTTTGTACCAAAATATGGGAAATTTCTGCCTTTTTGCCCCAAAATAAGGAAAATTTCTGCCTTTTTTCTCTGAAATAAGTGAAATTTCTCCAATTTTGTCCCAAAATAAGTGCAATTTCTGCAATTTTGCCCCAAAATAAGGGAAATTTCTGGAATTTTGCCCCAAAATATGTGGAATTTCTGAGTTTTGCCCCAAAATAAGCAGAATTTCTGTCTTTTTGCCCCAACATATAGGGAATTTCAGCCTTTTTGCCCCACAATTAGGTTAATTTCTGCAATTTTGTTCCAAAATACAGAGAATTTCTGCCTTTTTACCCGAAAATAAGAAGAATGCATACCTTTTTGCCATAAAAAAGGAAATTTCTGTAATTTTGCTCCAAAATAAGGGGAATTTCTGCTTTTTGCCTCTAAATATGTGGAGTTTCTCTCTTTTTCCACCAAAACAAAGAAAATTTCTATCTTTTTTGCAACAAAATAAAGAAATTTTCTTACTTATTACTCTGAAATAAGTGAAATTTCTGCAATTTTGCCCCAAAATAAGGGAAATTTCTGCCCTTTTGCCCCCAAATAAGAGGAATTTCACCCTTTTACCTCAAAATAAGGAGAATTTCTGCATTTTTGCAACAAAATATTAGGAATTTCTGCCTTTTTGCCCCAAAATAAGGAAAATTTCTGCCTTTTTTTCCCTGAAATAAGTGAAATTTCTGCAATTTTGCCCCAAAATAAGGGACATCTCTGGAATTTTGCCCCAAAATAAGTGGAATTTCTGAGTTTTGCCCAAAAATAAGGAGAATTTCTGTCTTTTTGCCCTAACATATAGGGAATTTCTGCCTTTTTGCCCCACAATTAGGGGAATTTCTAGAATTTTGCTCCAAAATACGGGGAATTTCTGCTTTTTAGCCCGAAAATAAGGGGAATGTATACCTTTTGCCACAAAAAAGAGAAATCTTCATTTTTGCTTCAAAATAAGGGGAATTTCTGCTTTTTTGCCTCTAAATAACTGAAATTTCTGTCTTTTCCCCCCAAAACAAAGGGAATTTCTGTATTTTTTGCCCCAAGATAAGGAAAATTTCTGACTTATCACCCTGAAATAAGTGAAATTGCTGTATTTTGCCTCAAAAAAGAAAAATTTCTCTCTCTCTGCCCCCAAATAATGGGAATTTCATCCTTTTTACGTCAAAATAAGGGAAATTTCTGCATTTTTGCCCCAAAATATGGGAACTTTCTGCGTTTTTGCCCCAAAATAAGAAAAATTTCTTCAATTTTGTACCAAAATAAAAGAAATTTCTACCTTTTTGCCCCAAAATAAAAAAAATTCTGCTTTTTTTTCTGAAATAAGTGAAATTTCTGCAATTTTGCCCAAAATAAGTGAAATTTCTGCAATTTTGCCCCAAAATAAGGGAAATTTCTGGAATTTTGCCTCAAAATAAGTGGTATTTCTGAGTTTTGCCACAAAATAAGGAGAATTTCTGTCCTTTTGCCCCAACATATAGGGAATTTCTGCCTTTTTGACCCACAATTAGGGGAATTTCTGCAATTTTGCTCCAAAATACGGAGAATTTCTGCCTTTTTGTCCGAAAATAAGAAGAATGCATACCTTTTTGCCATAAAAAAGGGAAATTTTTTCATTTTTGCTCCAAAATAAGGGGAATTTCTGCATTTGCCTCTAAATAAGTGGAATTTCTGTCTTTTTCCCCCAAAACAAAGGGAATTTCTGTCTTTTTTGCCCCAAAATAAGGAAAATTTCTGACTTATTACCCTGAAATAAGTGAAATTTCTGCAATTTTGCCCCAAAATAAAGGAAATTTCTGCCTTTTTGCCCCCAAATAAGGGGAATTTCAGCCTTTTTACCTCAAAATAAGGGGAATTTCTGCTTTTTTGCCTCTAAATAAGTGGAATTTCTGTCTTTTTTCTCTAAAACAAAAGGAATTTCTGTGTTTTTGCCCCAAAATAAGGAAAATTTCTGACTTTTTTTTCTTAAATAAGTGAAATTTCTGCTTTTTTGCCCCCAAATAAGGGAATTTCAGATTTTTACCCCAAATAAGCGGAATTTCTGCATTTTTGCCCCAAAATATGGGAAATTTCTGCCTTTTTGCCCCAAAATAAGAAAAATTTCTGCAATTTTGTAACAAAATAAAAGAAATTTCTGCCTTTTTGCCCCAAAATAAGAAAATTTATACTTTTTTTTCTGAAATAACTGAAATTTCTGCAATTTTGCCGCAAAATAAATGAAATTTCTGAGTTTTGCCCCAAAATAAGGAGAATTTCTGTCTTTTTGCCCCAACATATAAGGAATTTCTGCCTTTTTGCCCAACAATTAGAGGAATTTCTGCAATTTTGCTCCAAAATACGGGGAATTTCTGCCTTTTTGTCTGAAAATAAGAAGAATGCATACCTTTTTGCCATAAAAAGGGAAATTTTTTCATTTTTGCTCCAAAATAAGAAGAATTTCTGCTTTTTTCCTCTAAATAATTCGAATTTCTGTTTTTTCCTCCAAAACAAATAGAATTTCTGTCTTTTTTGCCCCAAAATAAAGAAAATTTCTGATTTATTACCCTGAAATAAGTGAAATTTCTGCAATTTTGCCTCTAAATAAGAGAAATTTCTGCCTTTTTGCACCCAAATAAGGGGAATTTCAGCCTTTTTACCTCAAAATAAAGGGAATTTCTGCATTTTTGCTTCAAAATATGGAAAATTTCTGCCTTTTTGCCCCAAAATAAAAAAAAATTTCTGCTTTTTTTCCCTGAAATAAGTGAAATTTCTGAACTTTTGCCCCAAAATAAGTGAAATTTCTGCAATTTGGCCCCAAAATATGGGAAATTTCTGGAATTTTGCCCCAAAATAAGTGGTATTTCTCAATTTTGCCCCAAAATAAGAAGAATGTCTGTCTTTTTGCCCCAAATATAGGGAATTTCTGCCTTTTTCCCCACAATTAGGGGAATTTCTGCAATGTTGCTCAAAATACAGGGAATTTCTGCCTTTTTGCCTGAAAATAAGAAGAATGCATACCTTTTTGCCATAAAAAAGGGAAATTTCTTCATTTTTGCTTCAAAATAAGGTGATTTTCTGCATTTTGACTCTAAATAAGTGGAATTTCTGTCTTTTTCCCCCAAAACAAAGGGAATTTCTGTCTTTTTTCTTCCAAAATAAAAAAAATTTCTTACTTATTACCCTGAAATAACTGAAATTTCTTCAATTTTGCCCCAAAATAAGGGAAATTACTGCCTTTTTGCCCCCAAATAAGGGTAATTTCAGCCTTTTTACCTCAAAATAAGAGGAATTTCTGCATTTTTGCCACAAAGTATTAGGAATTTCTGATTTTTGCCCCAAAATAAGGAAAATATCTGCCTTTTTTCCCTGAAATAAGTGAAATTTCTGCAATTTTGCCCCAAAATAAGGGAAATTTCGGCCTTTTTACCCCCAAATAAGGGGAATTTCACCCTTTTTACCTCAAAATAAAGGGAATTTCTGCATTTTTGCCACAAAATATTAGGAATTTCTGCCTTTTTGCCCCAAAATAAGGAAAATTTCTGCCTTTTTTCCCTGAAATGAGTGAAATTTCCGCAATTTTGGCCCAAAATAAGTGAAATTTCTGCCTTTTTGCCCCCAAATAAGGGGAATTTTAGCCTTTTTACCTCAAAATAAGGGGAATTTCTGCATTTTTGCCCCAAAATATGGGAAATTTCTGCCTTTTTGCCCCAAAATAAGAAAAATTTCTGCAATTTTGTACCAAAATAAAAGAAATTTCTGCCTTTTTGCTTCCAAATAGAAAAATTTCTACTTTTTTTTCTGAAAAAAGTGAAATTTCTGAAATTTTGCCCCAAAATAAGTGAAATTTCTACAATTTTGCCCCAAAATAAGTGAAATTTCTGGAATTTTGCCCCAAAATAAGTGGAATTTCTGTCTTTTTCCCCCAAAACAAAGGGAATTTCTCTATTTTTTGCCCCAAGATAAGGAAAATTTCTGACTTATTACCCTGAAATAAGTGAAATTGCTGCAATTTTTCCTCAAAATAAGAAAAATTTCTTTCTTTTTGCCCCCAAATAAGGAGAATTTCAGCCATTTTGCGTCAAAAAAAGGGAAATTTCTGCAGTTTTGCCCCAAAATATGGGAAATTTCTGCGTTTTTGCCCCAAAATAAGAAAAATTTCTTCAATTTTGTACCAAAATAAAAAAAATTTCTGCCTTTTTGCCCCGAAATAAAAAAAATTCTGCTTTTTTTCTGAAATAAGTGAAATTTCTGCAATTTTGCCCAAAATAAGTGAAATTTCTGCAATTTTTCCACAAAATAAGGGAAATTTCTGGAATTTTGCCTCAAAATAAGTGGTATTTCTGAGTTTTGCCACAAAATAAGGAGAATTTCTATCCTTTTGCCCCAACCTATAGGGAATTTCTGCCTTTTTGCCCCACAATTAGGGGAATTTCTTCAATTTTGCTTCAAAATACGGAGAATTTCTGCTTTTTTGTCCGAAAATCAGAAGAATGCATACCTTTTTGCCATAAAAAAGGGAAATTTCTTCATTTTTGCTCCAAAATAAGGGGAATTTCTGCATTTGCCTCTAAATAAGTGGAATTTCTGTCTTTTTCCCCCAAAACAAAGGGAATTTCTGTCTTTTTTGCCCCAAAATAAGGAAAATTTCTGACTTATTACCCTGAAATAAGTGAAATTTCTGCAATTTTGCCCCAAAATAAAGGAAATTTCTGCCTTTTTGCCCCCAAATAAGGGGAATTTCAGCCTTTTTACCTCAAAATAAGGGGAATTTCTGCTTTTTTGGCTCTAAATAAGTGGAATTTCTCTCTTTTTTCTCTAAAACAAAAGGAATTTCTGTCTTTTTGCCCCAAAATAAAGAAAATTTCTGACTTTTTTTCCTTAAATAAGTGAAATTTCTGCTTTTTTGCCCCCAAATAAGGGAATTTCAGACTTTTTACCCCAAAATAAGGGGAATTTCTGCATTTTTGCCCCAAAATATGGGAAATTTCTGCCTTTTTGCCACAAAATAAGAAAATTTCTGCTTTTTTTTCTGAAATAACTAAAATTTCTGCAATTTTGTCCCAAAATAAGTGAAATTTCTGAGTTTTGCCACAAAATAAGGAGAATTTCTGTCATTTTGCCCCAACATATAAGGAATTTCTGCCTTTTTGCCCAACAATTAGAGGAATTTCTGCAATTTTGCTCCAAAATATGGGGAATTTCTGCCTTTTTGTCTGAAAATAAGAAGAATGCATACCTTTTTCCATAAAAAAGAGAAATTTTTTCATTTTTGCTCCAAAATAAGAAGAATTTCTGCTTTATTCCTCTAAATAATTCGAATTTCTGTTTTTTCCCCCAAAACAAATAGAATTTCTGTCTTTTTTGCCCCAAAATAAAGAAAATTTCTGATTTATTACCCTGAAATAAGTGAAATTTCTGCAATTTTGCCTCAAAATAAGAGAATTTTCTGCCTTTTTGCACCCAAATAAGGGGAATTTCAGCCTTTTTACCTCAAAATAAGGGGAATTTCTGTATTTTTGCTTCAAAATATGGGAAATTTCTGCCTTTTTGCCCCAAAATAAAAAAATTCTGCTTTTTTTCCCTGAAATAAGTGAAATTTCTGCAATTTTGCCCCAAAATAAGTGAAATTTCTGCAATTTGGCCCCAAAATATGGGAAATTTCTGGAATTTTTCCCCAAAAAAAATGGAATTTCTGAGTTTTGCCCCAAAATAAGAAGAATGTCTGTCTTTTTGCCCCAACTTATAGGGAATTTCTGCCTTTTTGCCCCACAATTAGGGGAATTTCTGCAATGTTGCTCAAAATACAGGGAATTTCTGCCTTTCTGCCTGAAAATAAGAAGAATGCATACCTTTTTGCCATAAAAAAAGGGAAATTTCTTCATTTTTGCTCCAAAATAAGGGGTATTTCTGCATTTTTGACTCTAAATAAGTGGAATTTCTGTCTTTTTTCCCTAAAACAAAGGGAATTTCTGTCTTTTTTGTTCCAAAATAAGGAAAATTTCTTACTTATTACCCTGATATAAGTGAAATTTCATCAATTTTGCCCCAAAATAAGGGAAATTACTGCCTTTTTGCCCCCAAATAAGGGGAATTTCAGCCTTTTTACCTCAAAATAAGGGGAATTTCTGCATTTTTACCACAAAATATAAGGAATTTCTGTTTTTTGCCCCAAAATAAAGAAAATTTCTGCCTTTTTTCCCTGAAATAAGTGAAATTTCTGCAATTTTGCCCCAAAATAAGTGAAATTTCTGCAATTTTGCCCTGAAATAAGGTAAATTTCTGGAATTTTGCCCCAAATAAGTGGAATTTCTGAGTTTCGCCCCAAAATAAGGAGAATTTCTGTCTTTTTGCCCCAACATATATGGAATTTCTACCTTTTTGCCCGACAATTAGGGGAATTTCTGCAATTTTGCTCCAAAATACGTGGAATTTCTGCCTTTTTGCCCGAAAATAAGAAGAATGCATACCTTTTTGCCATAAAAAAGGGAAATTTCTTCATTTTTGCTCCAAAATAAGGAAAATTTCTGCTTTTTTGCCTCTAAAAAATGGTATTTTGGTCTTTTTCCACCAAAACAAAGGGAATTTCTGTCTTTTTTGCCCCAAAATAAAAAAAATTTCTGACTTATTACCCTGACATAAGTGAAATTTCTCCAATTTTGCCCCAAAATAAGTGAAATTTCTGCAATTTTGCCCCAAAATAAGGACAATTTCTGCCTTTTTTCCCTGACATATGTGAAATTTCTGCAATTTTGCCCCAAAATAAGGGAAATGTCTGCATTTTTGCCCCCAAATAGGGGAATTTCATCCTTTTTACCTCAAAAAAAGGGGAATTTCTGCATTTTTGCCCTAAAATATGGGAAATTTCTGCCTTTTTGCCCCAAAATAAGAAAAATTTCTGAAATTTTTTACCAAAATATAAGAAATTTCTGCCTTTTTGGCCCAAAATAAAATAATTTCTGATTTTTTTCCCATAAATAAGTGAAATTTCAGCAATTTTGCCCCAAAATAAGTGAAATTTCTGCAATTTTGCCCCAAAATAAGGGAAATTTCTGAGTTTTGCCCGAAAATAATGAGGATTTCTGTCTTTTTGCACTAACATATAGGGAATTTCTGCCTTTTTGCCCCACAATTAGGGGAATTTCTGCAATTTTGCTCCAAAATACGGGGAATTTCTGGTTTTTAGCCTAAAAATAAGGGGAATGTATACCTTTTGCTACAAAAAAGGGAAATTTCTTCATTTTTGCTAAAAAATAAAAGGAATTTCTGCTTTTTTGCCTCTAAAAAAGTGGAATTACTGTGTTTTCCCCACAAAACAAAGGGAATTTCTGTGTTTTTTGCCCAAAATAAGGAAATTTCTGACTTATTACCCTGAAATAAGAGAAATTTCTGCAATTTTGCCCCAAAATAAGGGAAATTTCTGCCTTTTTGCCCCCAAATAAAGGGAATTTCAGCCTTTTTCCTCAAAATAAGAAGAATTTCTGCATTTTTGCCCCAAAATATGGGAAATTTCTGCATTTTTGCTCCAAAGTAAGAAAAATTTCTGCAATTTTGTACCAAAATAAAAGAAATTTCTGCCTTTTTGCCCCAAAATAAGAAAATTTCTGCTTTTTTTTTCTGAAATAATTGAAATTTCTGCAATTTTGCCCCAAAATAAGGGAAATTTCTGGAATTTTGCCCTAAAATAAGTAAACTTCTGAGTTTTGCCCGAAAATAAGGAGAATTTCTGTCTTTTTGCACCAACATATAGGGAATTTCTGCCTTTTTGTTCCACAATTAGGGGAATTTCTGCAATTTTCCTCCAAAATACGGGGAATTTCTGCCTTTTTGCCCAAAAATAAGAAGAATGCATACCTTTTTGCCATAAAAAAGGGAAATTTCTTCATTTTTTCCCCAAATAAGAGGAATTTCTGCATTTTTGACTCTAAATAAGTAGAATTTCTGTCTTTTTCCCCCAAAACAAAGGAAATTTCTGTCCTTTTAGCCCCAAAATAAAGAAAATTTCTGACTTATTACCCTGAAATAAGTGAAATTTCTGCAATTTTGCCCCAAAATAAGGGAAATTACTGCTTTTTGCCCCAAAATAAGGGGAATTTCAGCCTTTTTACCTCAAAATAAGGGGAATTTCTAGATTTTTGCCACAAAATATTAGGAATTTCTGCCTTTTTGCCCCAAAATAAGGAAAATTTCTGCATTTTTTTCCTGAAATAAGTGAAATTTCTGCAATTTTGCCCCAAAATAAGTGAAATTTCTGCAATTTTGCCATAAAATAAGGTAAATTTCTGGAATTTTGCCCCAAATAAGTGGAATTTCTGAGTTTTGCCCCAAAATAAGGAGAATTTCTGTCTTTTTGCCCCAACATATAGGGAATTTCTACTTTTGCCCAACAATTAGGGGAATTTCTGCAATTTTGCTCCAAAATACGGGGCATTTCTGCCTTTTTGCCCGAAAATAAGAAGAATGCATAACTTTTTGCCATAAAAAAGGGAAATTTCTTCATTTTTGCTCCAAAATAATGAAAATTTCTGCTTTTTTGCCTCTAAATAAGTGGAATTTGTGTTTTTCCCCCAAACCAAAGGGAATTTCTGTATTTTTTGCCCCAAGATAAGGAAAATTTCTGACTTATTACCCTGAAATAAGTGAAATTGCTGTAATTTTGCCTCAAAATAAGAAAAATTTCTCCCTCTTTGCCCCCAAATAATGGGAATTTCATCATTTTTACGTCAAAATAAGGGAAATTTCTGCATTTTTGCCCCAAAATATGGGAAATTTCTGCGTTTTTGCCCCAAAATAAAAAAAATTTCTTCAATTTTGTACCAAAATAAAGAAATTTCTGCCTTTTTGCCCCAAAATAAAAAATTTCTGCTTTTTTTCTGAAATAAGTGAAATTTCTGCAATTTTGCCCAAAATAAGTGAAATTCCTGCAATTTTTCCCCAAAATAAGGGAAATTTCTGGAATTTTGCCCCAAAATAAGTGGTATTTCTGAGTTTTGCCCCAAAATAAGGAGAATTTCTGCCTTTTTGCCCCAACATATAGGGAATTTCTGCCTTGTTGCCCCACAATTAGGGGAATTTCTTCAATTTTGCTCCAAAATACGGGGAATTTCTGCTTTTTTGCCCGAAAATAAGTAGAATTCATACTTTTTTGCCATAAAAAAGGGAAATTTCTTCATTTTTGCTTCAAAATGAGGGGAATTTCTGCTTTTTTGCCTCTAAATAAGTGGAAGTTCTGTCTTTTTCCCCCAAAACAAAAGGAATTTCTGTCTTTTTTCTTCCAAAATAAAAAAAAATTTCTTACTTATTACCCTGAAATAACTGAAATTTCTTCAATTTTGCCCCAAAATAAGGGAAATTACTGCCTTTTTGCCCCCAAATAAGGGTAATTTCAGCCTTTTTATCTCAAAATAAGGGGAATTTCTGCATTTTTGCCACAAAATATTAGGAATTTCTGATTTTTGCCCCAACATAAGGAAAATTTCTGCCTTTTTTCCCTGAAATAAGTGAAATTTCTGCAATTTTGCCCCAAAATAAGTGAAATTTCTGCAATTTTGTTCTAAAATAAGGTAAATTTCTGGAATTTTGCCCCAAATAAGTGGAATTTCTGAGTTTCGCCCCAAAATAAGGAGAATTTCTGTCTTTTTGCTCCAACATATAGGGAATTTCTACCTTTTTGCCCGACAATTAGGGGAATTTCTGCAATTTTGCTCCAAAATACGGGGAATTTCTGCCTTTTTGCCCGAAAATAAGAAGAATGCATACCTTTTTGCCATATAAAAAAGAAATTTCTTCATTTTTGCTCCAAAATAAGGAAAATTTCTGCTTTTTTGCCTCTAAATAAGTGTAATTTCTGTTTTTTTCCCCCAAAACAGAGGGAATTTCTGTCTTTTTTGCCCCAAAATAAGGAAAATTTCTGACTTATTACCCTGAAATAAGTGAAATTTCTGCAATTTTGCCCCAAAATAACGAAAATTTCGGCCTTTTTACCCCCAAATAAGGGGAATTTCACCGATTCTACCTCAAAATAAAGGGAATTTCTGCATTTTTGCCACAAAATATTAGGAATTTCTGAATTTTTGCCCCAAAATAAGGAAAATTTCTGCCTTTTTTCCCTGAAATAAGTGAAATTTCTGCAATTTTGGCCCAAAATAAGTGAAATTTATGCCTTTTGCCCCCAAATAAGGGGAAATTTAGCCTTTTTACCTCAAAATAAGGGGAATTTCTGCATTTTTGCCCCAAAATATGGGAAATTTCTGCCTTTTTGCCCCAAACGAAGAAAAATTTCTGCAATTTTGTACCAAAATAAAAGAAATTTCTGCCCTTTTGCTTCCAAATAAAAAAATTTCTACTTTTTTTCTGAAAAAAGTGAAATTTCTGAAATTTTGCCCCAAAATAAGTGAAATTTCTACAATTTTGCCCCAAAATAAGTGAAATTTCTGGAATTTTGCCCCAAAATAAGTGGAATTTCTGAGTTTTGCACAAAAATAAGGAGAATTTCTGTATTTTTGCCTCAACATATTGAGAATTTCTGCATTTTTGCCCCACAATTTGGGAAATTTCTGCAATTTTGCTCTAAAATAAGGGGAATTTCTGCCTTTTTGCCCAAAAATAAGAAGAATGCATACCTTTATGCCCTTAAAAAGTGAAATTTCTTAATTTTTGCTCCAAAATAAGGGGAATTTCTGCTTTTTTGCCTCTAAAAAATTGGAATTTCTGTCTTTTTCCCCCCAAAACAAAGGTTATTTCTGTTTTCTGGCTCCAAAATAAGTTAAATTTCTGACTTATTACCCTGAAATAAGTGAAATTTCTGCAATTTTGCCCCAAAATAAGAAAAATTTCTGCCTTTTTGCCCCCAAATAAAGGGAATTTCAGCCTTTTACCTCAAAATAAGAGAAATTTCTGCATTTTTACCCCAAAATATGGGAAATTTCTGCCTTTTTGCCCCAAAATAAAAAAAAATTCTGCATTTTGTAACAAAATAAAAGAAATTTCTGCCTTTTGGCCCCAAAATAAGAAAATTTCTGCTTTTTTTTCTGAAATAAGTGAAATTTCTGCAATTTTGCCCCAAAATAATTTAAATTTCTGAGTTTTGCCCTAAAATAAGGAGAATTTCTGTCTTTTTGCCCCAACATATAGGGAATTACTGCATTTTTGCGCCACAATTAGGGGAATTTTCGCAATTTTGCTCTAAAATACGGGGAATTTCTGCCTTTTTTGTCCGAAAATAATAATAATGCATACCTTTTTGCCATAAAAAAGGGAATTTTCTTCATTTTTCTCCAAAATGAGGGGAATTTTTGCTTTTATGCCTCTAAATAAGTGGAATTTCTGTCTTTTTCCCCCAAAACAAAGGGAATTTCTGTCTTTTTTGCCCCAAAATAAGGAAAATTTCTGACTTATTACTCTGAAATAAGTGAAATTTCTGCAATTTTGCCCCAAAATAAGAGAAATTTCTGTTTTTTAACCCCAAATAACGGGAATTTCACCGATTCTACCTCAAAATAAAGGGAATTTCTGCATTTTTGCCACAAAATATTAGGAATTTCTGAATTTTTGCCCCAAAATAAGGAAAATTTCTGCCTTCTTTTCCTGAAATAAGTGAAATTTCTGCAATTTTGGCCCAAAATAATTGAAATTTCTGCCTTTTTGCCCCCAAATAAGGGGAAATTTAGCCTTTTTACCTCAAAATAAGGGGAATTTCTGCATTTTTGCCCCAAAATATGGGAAATTTCTGCCTTTTTGCCCCAAACTAAGAAAAATTTCTGCAATTTTGTACCAAAATAAAAGAAATTTCTGCCCTTTTGCTTCCAAATAAAAAAATTTCTACTTTTTTTCTAAAAAAAGTGAAATTTCTGAAATTTTGCCCCAAAATAAGTGAAATTTCTACAATTTTGCCCCAAAATAAGTGAAATTTCTGGAATTTTGCACCAAAATAAGTGGAATTTCTGAGTTTTGCACAAAAATAAGGAGAATTTCTGTATTTTTGCCTCAACATATTGGGAATTTCTGCATTTTTGCCCCACAATTTGGGAAATTTCTGCAATTTTGCTCTAAAATAAGGGGAATTTCTGCCTTTTTGCCCAAAAATAAGAAGAATGCATACCTTTATGCCCTTAAAAAGTGAAATTTCTTAATTTTTGCTCCAAAATAAGGGGAATTTCTGCTTTTTTGCCTCTAAAAAAAGTGGAATTTCTGTCTTTTTCCCCCCAAAACAAAGGTTATTTCTGTTTTCTGGCTCCAAAATAAGTTAAATTTCTGACTTATTACCCTGAAATAAGTGAAATTTCTGCAATTTTGCCCCAAAATAAGAGAAATTTCTGCCTTTTTGCCCCCAAATAAAAGGAATTTCAGCCTTTTACCTCAAAATAAGAGAAATTTCTGCATTTTTACCCCAAAATATGGGAAATTTCTGCCTTTTTGCCCCAAAATAAAAAAAAATTCTGCATTTTGTAACAAAATAAAAGAAATTTCTGCCTTTTGGCCCCAAAATAAGAAAATTTCTGCTTTTTTTTTTCTGAAATAAGTGAATTTTCTGCAATTTTGCCCCAAAATAATTTAAATTTCTGAGTTTTGCCCTAAAATAGGGAGAATTTCTGTCTTTTTGCCCCAACATATAGGGAATTACTGCATTTTTGCGCCACAATTATGGGAATTTTCGCAATTTTGCTCTAAAATACGGGGCATTTCTGCCTTTTTTGTCCGAAAATGATAATAATGCATACCTTTTTGCCATAAAAAAGGGAATTTTCTTCATTTTTCTCAAAAATGTGGGGAATTTTTGCTTTTGTGCCTCTAAATAAGTGGAATTTCTGTCTTTTTCCCCCAAAACAAAGGGAATTTCTGTCTTTTTTGCCCCAAAATAAAAAAAATTTCTGACTTATTACTCTGAAATAAGTGAAATTTCTGCAATTTTGCCCCAAAATAAGAGAAATTTCTGTTTTTTAACCCCAAATAAGGGGAATTTCAGCATTTTACCTCAAAATAAGGGGAATTTCTGCATTTTTCCCCAAAATATGGGAAATTTTTGCCTTTTTGCCAAAAATAAGAAAAAATTTCTGCAATTTTGTACCAAAATATAGGAAATTTCTGACTTTTTGCCCCAAAATAAGGAAAATTTCTGCCTTTTTTCTCTGAAATAAGTAAAATTTCTTCAATTTTGTCCCAAAATAAGTGCAATTTCTGCAATTTTGCCCCAAAATAAAGGAAATTTCTGGAATTTTGACCCAAAATATGTGGAATTTCTGAGTTTTGCCCCAAAATAAGCAGAATTTCTGTCTTTTTGCCCCAACATATAGAGAATTTCTGCCTTTTTGCCCCACAATTAGGTTAATTTCTGCAATTTTGTTCCAAAATACAAAGAATTTCTGCCTTTTTGCCCGAAAATAAGAAGAATGCATACCTTTTTGCCATAAAAAAGGGAAATTTCTGTAATTTTGCTCCAAAATAAGGGGAATTTCTGCTTTTTGCCTCTAAATATGTGGAGTTTCTCTCTTTTTCCCCCAAAACAAAGAAAATTTCTGTCTTTTTTGCAACAAAATAAAGAAATTTTCTGACTTATTACCCTGAAATAAGTGAAATTTCTGCAATTTTGCCCCAAAATAAGGGAAATTTCTGCCCTTTTGCCCCCAAATAAGAGGAATTTCACCCTTTTACCTCAAAATAAGGAGAATTTCTGCATTTTTGCAACAAAATATTAGGAATTTCTGCCTTTTTGCCCCAAAATAAGGAAAATTTCTGCCTTTTTTCCCTGAAATAAGTGAAATTTCTGCAATTTTGCCCCAAAATAAGGGACATCTCTGGAATTTTGCCCCAAAATAAGTGGAATTTCTGAGTTTTGCCCAAAAATAAGGAGAATTTAAGTCTTTTTGCCCTAACATATAGGGAATTTCTGCCTTTTTGCCCCACAATTAGGGGAATTTCTAGAATTTTGCTCCAAAATACGGGGAATTTTTGCTTTTTGGCCGAAAATAAAGGGAATGTTTACCTTTGCCACAAAAAAGGGAAATCTTCATTTTTGCTTCAAAATAAGGGGAATTTCTGCTTTTTTGCCTCTAAATAAGTGGAATTTCTGTCTTTTTCCCCCAAAACAAAGGGAATTTCTGTATTTTTTGCCCCAAGATAAGGAAAATTTCTGACTTATCACC
The DNA here is from genome assembly GCF_963924665.1 of Micromys minutus. NCBI lineage: Eukaryota > Metazoa > Chordata > Mammalia > Rodentia > Muridae > Micromys > Micromys minutus. Next base: position 106,846 of record NW_027667674.1, on the reverse strand, counting down.
CTGAAATAAGTGAAATTGCTGTATTTTGCCTCAAAATAAGAAAAATTTCTCTTTTTTTGCCCCCAAATAAGGGGAATTTCAGCCTTTTTACGTCAAAAAAAGGGAAATTTCTGCATTTTTGCCCCAAAATATGGGAACTTTCTGCGTTTTTGTTCCAAAATAAGAAAAATTTCTTCAATTTTGTACCAAAATAAAAGAAATTTCTGCCTTTTTGCTTCAAAATAAAAAAATTTCTGCTTTTTTTCTGAAATAAGTGAAATTTCTGCAATTTTGCCCAAAATAAGTGAAATTTTTGCAATTTTGCCCCAAAATAAGGGAAATTTCTGGAATTTTGCCTCAAAATAAGTGGTATTTCTGAGTTTTGCCACAAAATAAGGAGAATTTCTGTCCTTTTGCCCCAACATATAGGGAATTTCTGCCTTTTTGCCCCACAATTAGGGGAATTTCTGCAATTTTGCTCCAAAATACGGAGAATTTCTGCCTTTTGGCCGAAAATAAGAAGAATGCATACCTTTTTGCCATAAAAAAGGGAAATTTCTTCATTTTTGCTCCAAAATAAGGGGAATTTCTGCATTTGCCTCTAAATAAGTGGAATTTCTGTCTTTTTCCCCCAAAACAAAGGAAATTTCTGTCTTTTTTGCCCCAAAATAAGGAAAATTTCTGACTTATTACCCTGAAATAAGTGAAATTTCTGCAATTTTGCTCCAAAATAAAGGAAATTTCTGCCTTTTTGCCCCCAAATAAGGGGAATTTCAGCCTTTTTACCTCAAAATAAGGGGAATTTCTGCTTTTATGCCTCTAAATAAGTGGAATTTCTGTCTTTTTTCTCTAAAACAAAAGGAATTTCTGTCTTTTTGCCCCAAAATAAGGAAAATTTCTGACTTTTTTTCCTTAAATAAGTGAAATTTCTGCTTTTTTGCCCACAAATAAGGGAATTTCAGACTTTTTACCCCAAAATAAGGGGAATTTTTGCATTTTTCCCCAAAATATGGGAAATTTCTGGCTTTTTGCCCAAAAATAAGAAAATTTCTGCTTTTTTTTTCTGAAATAACTGAAATTTCTGCAATTTTGCCCCAAAATAAGTGAAATTTCTGAGTTTTGCCACAAAATAAGGAGAATTTCTGTCTTTTTGCCCCAACATATTAGGAATTTCTGCCTTTTTGCCCCACAATTAGAGGAATTTCTGCAATTTTGCTCCAAAATACGAGGAATTTCTGCCTTTTTGCCTGAAAATAAGAAGAATGCATACCTTTTTGCAATAAAAAAAGGAAATTTCTTCATTTTTGCTTCAAAATAAGGGGAATTTCTGCATTTTTGATTCTAAATAAGTGGAATTTCTGTCTTTTTCCCCCAAACAAAGGGAATTTCTGTCTTTTTTCTTCCAAAATAAAAAAAAATTCTTACTTATTACCCTGAAATAACTGAAATCTCTTCAATTTTGCCCCAAAATAGAGGAAATTACTGCCTTTTTGCCCCCAAATAAGGGTAATTTCAGCCTTTTTACCTCAAAATAAGGGGAATTTCTGCATTTTTGCCACAAAATATTAGGAATTTCTGATTTTTGCCCCAAAATAAGGAAAATTTCTGCTTTTTTCCCTGAAATAAGTGAAATTTCTGCAATTTTGCCCCAAAATAAGTGAAATTTCTGCAATTTTGTTCTAAAATAAGGTAAATTTCTGGAATTTTGCCCCTAATAAGTGGAATTTCTGAGTTTTGCCCCAAAATAAGTAGAATTTCTGTCTTTTTGCCCCAACATATAGGGAATTTCTACATTTTTGCCCGACAATTAGGGGAATTTCTGCAATTTTGCTCCAAAATACGGGGAATTTCTGCCTTTTTGCCCGAAAATAATAAAATGCATACCTTTTTGCAATAAAAAAGGGAAATTTCTTCATTTTTGCTCCAAAATAAGGAAAATTTCTGCTTTTTTGCCTCTAAATAAGTGGTATTTCTGTCTTTTTCCCCAAAAACAAAGGAAATTTCTGTCTTTTTTGCCCCAAAATAAGGAAAATTTCTTACTTATTACCCTGAAATAAGTGAAATTTCTGCAATTTTGCCCCAAAATAAGCGAAATTTCGGCAGTTTTACCCACAAATAAGGGGAATTTCACCCTTTTTACCTCAAAATAAAGGGAATTTCTGCATTTTTGCAACAATATATTAGGAATTTCTGCCTTTTTGCCCCAAAATAAGGAAAATTTCTGCCTTTTTTCCCTGAAATAAGTGAAATTTCTGCAATTTTGCCCCAAAATAAGTGAAATTTCTGCAATTTTGTTCTAAAATAAGGTAAATTTCTGGAATTTTGCCCCAAATAAGTGGAATTTCTGAGTTTTGCCCCAAAATAAGGAGAATTTCTGTCTTTTTGCCCCAACATATAGGGAATTTCTACATTTTTGCCCGACAATTAGGGGAATTTCTGCAATTTTGCTCCAAAATACGGGGAATTTCTGCCTTTTTTGCCCGAAAATAAGAAGAATGCATACCTTTTTGCCATAAAAAAGGGAAATTTCTTCATTTTTGCTCCAAAATAAGGAAAATTTCTGCTTTTTTGCCTCTAAATAAGTGGTATTTCTGTCTTTTTCCCCCAAAACAAAGGGAATTTCTGTCTTTTTTGCCCCAAAATATGGAAAATTTCTTACTTATTACCCTGAAATAAGTGAAATTTCTGCAATTTTGCCCCAAAATAAGCGAAATTTCGGCAGTTTTACCCACAAATAAGGGGAATTTCACCCTTTTTACCTCAAAATAAAGGGAATTTCTGCATTTTTGCAACAATATATTAGGAATTTCTGCCTTTTTGCCCCAAAATAAGGAAAATTTCTGCCTTTTTTCCCTGAAATAAGTGAAATTTCCGCAAGTTTGGCCCAAAATAAGTGAAATTTCTGCCTTTTTGCCCCCAAATAAGGGGAATTTTAGCCTTTTTACCTCAAAATAAGGGGAATTTCTGCATTTTTGCCCCAAAATATGGGAAATTTCTGCCTTTTTGCCCCAAAATAAGAAAAATTTCTGCAATTTTGTAACAAAATAAAAGAAATTTCTGACTTTTTGCTTCCAAATAGAAAATTTTCTACTTTTTTTTCTGAAAAAAGTGAAATTTCTGAAATTTTGCCCAAAAATAAGTGAAATTTCTACAATTTTGCCCCAAAATAAGTGAAATTTCTGGAATTTTGCCCCAAAATAAGTGGAATTTCTGTCTTTTTCCCCCAAAACAAAGGGAATTTCTGTATTTTTTGCCCCAAGATAAGGAAAATTTCTGACTTATTACCCTGAAATGAGTGAAATTGCTGCAATTTTGCCTCAAAATAAGAAAAATTTCTCCCTTTTTGCCCCCAAATAAGGGGAATTTCAGCCTTTTTACGTCAAAAGAAGGGAAATTTCTGCAGTTTTGCCCCAAAATATGGGAAATTTCTGCGTTTTTGCCCCAAAATAAGAATAATTTCTTCAATTTTGTACCAAAATAAAAGAAATTTCTGCCTTTTTGCCCCAAAATAAAAAAAATTCTGCTTTTTTTCTGAAATAAGTGAAATTTCTGCAATTTTGCCCAAAATAAGTGAAATTTCTGCAATTTTTCCACAAAATAAGGGAAATTTCTGGAATTTTGCCTCAAAATAAGTGGTATTTCTGAGTTTTGCCACAAAATAAAAAGAATTTCTGTCCTTTTGCCCCAACATATAGGGAATTTCTTCCTTTTTGCCCCACAATTAGGGGAATTTCTGCAATTTTGCTCCAAAATACGGGGAATTTCTGCCTTTTTGTCCGAAAATAAGAAGAATGCATACCTTTTTGCCATAAAAAAGGGAAATTTCTTCATTTTTGCTCCAAAATAAGGGGAATTTCTGCATTTGCCTCTAAATAAGTGGAATTTCTGTATTTTTCCCCCAAAACAAAGGGAATTTCTGTCTTTTTTGCCCCAAAATAAGGAAAATTTCTGACTTATTACCCTGAAATAAGTGAAATTTCTGCAATTTTGCCTCAAAATAAAGGAAATTTCTGCCTTTTTGCCCCAAAATAAGGGGAATTTCAGCCTTTTTACCTCAAAATAACGGGAATTTCTGCTTTTTTGCCTCTAAATAAGTGGAATTTCTGTCTTTTTTCTCTAAAACAAAAGGAATTTCTGTCTTTTTGCCCCAAAATAAGGAAAATTTCTGACTTTTTTTCCTTAAATAAGTGAAATTTCTGCTTTTTTGCCCCCATATAAGGGAATTTCAGATTTTTACCCCAAAATAAGGGGAATTTCTGCATTTTTGCCCCAAAATATGGGAATTTTCTGCCTTTTTGCCCCAAAATAAGAAAATTTCTGCTTTTTTTTTCTGAAATAACTGAAATTTCTGCAATTTTTTCCCAAATTAAGTGAAATTTCTGAGTTTTGCCACAAAATAAGGAGAATTTCTGTCTTTTTGCCCCAACATATAAGGAATTTCTGCCTATTTTGCCCCACAATTAGAGTAATTTCTGCAATTTTGCTCCAAAATACGGGGAATTTCTGCCTTTTTGTCTGAAAATAAGAAGAATGCATACCTTTTTGCCATAAAAAAGTAAAATTTTTTCATTTTTGCTCCAAAATAAGAATTTCTGCTTTTTTCCTCTAAATAATTCGAATTCCTGTTTTTTCCCCGAAAACAAATAGAATTTCTGTCTTTCTTGCCCCAAAATAAAGAAAATTTCTGATTTATTATCCTGAAATAAGTGAAATTTCTGCAATTTTGCCTCAAAATAAGAGAAATTTCTGCGTTTTTGCACCCAAATAAGGGGAATTTCAGCATTTTTACCTCAAAATAAGGGGAATTTCTGCATTTTTCTTCAAAATATGGGAAATTTCTGCCTTTTTGCCCCAAAATAAAAAAATTTCTGCTTTTTTTCCCTGAAATAAGTGAAATTTCTGAAATTTTGCCCCAAAATAAGTGAAATTTCTGCAATTTGGCCCCTAAATATGGGAAATTTCTGGAATTTTGCCCCAAAATAAGTGGAATTTCTGAGTTTTGCCCCAAAATAAGAAGAATGTCTGTCTTTTTGCCCCAACATATAGGGAATTTCTGCCTTTTTGCCCCACAATTAGGGGAATTTCTTCAATGTTGCTCAAAATACAGGGAATTTCTGCCTTTTTGCCTGAAAATAAGAAGAATGCATACCTTTTTGCCATAAAAAAAGGGAAATATCTTCATTTTTGCTCCAAAATAAGGGGAATTTCTGCTTTTTTGCGTCTAAATAAGTGGAATTTCTGTCTTTTTCCCCCAAAACAAAGGGAATTCCTGTCTTTTTTGCCCCAAATTAAAAAAAATTTCTGACTTATTACCCTGACATAAGTGAAATTTCTCCAATTTTGCCCCAAAATAAGTGAAATTTCTGCAATTTTGCCCCAAAATAAGGAAAATTTCTGACTTATTACCCTGAAATAAGTGAAATTTCTGCAATTTTGCCCCAAAATAAGGGAAATTTCTGTTTTTTTGCCCCCAAATAAGGGGAATTTCAGCCTTTTTCCTCAAAATAAGAATTTCTGCATTTTTGCCCCAAAATATGGGAAATTTCTGCATTTTTGCTCCAAAATAAGAAAAATTTCTGCAATTTTGTACCAAAATAAATGAAATGTCTGCCTTTTTGCCCCAAAATAAGAAAATTTCTGCTTTTTTTTTCTGAAATAAGTGAAATTTTTGCAATTTTGCCCCAAAATAGGTGAAATTTCAGCAATTTTGCCACAAAATAAGTGGAATTTCTGAGTTTTGCCCGAAAATAAGGAGGATTTCTGTCTTTTTGCACTAACATATAAGGAATTTCTGCCTTTTTGCCCCACAATTAGGGGAATTTCTACAATTTTGCTCCAAAATACGGGGAATTTCTGCTTTTTAGCCTAAAATAAGGGGAATGTATACCTTTTGCTACAAAAAAGGGAAATTTCTTCATTTTTGCTAAAAAATAAAAGGAATTTCTGCTTTTTTGCCTCTAAAAAAGTGGAATTTCTGTGTTTTCCCCACAAAACAAAGGGAATTTCTGTGTTTTTTGCCCAAAATAAGGAAAATTTATGACTTATTACCCTGAAATAAGTGAAATTTCTGCAATTTTGCCCCAAAATAAGGGAAATTTCTGCCTTTTTGCCCCCAAATAAGGGGAATTTCAGCCTTTTTCCTCAAAATAAGAATTTCTGCATTTTTGCCCCAAAATATGGGAAATTTCTGCATTTTTGCTCCAAAATAAGAAAAATTTCTGCAATTTTGTACCAAAATAAATGAAATTTCTGCCTTTTTGCCCCAAAATAAGAAAATTTCTGCTTTTTTTTCTGAAATAAGTGAAATTTCTGCAATTTTGCCCCAAAATAGGTGAAATTTCAGCAATTTTCCCCCAAAATAAGGGAAATTTCTGGAATTGTGCCCTAAAATAAGTAAACTTCTGAGTTTTGCCCGAAAATAAGGAGAATTTCTGTCTTTTTGCACCAACATATAGGGAATTTCTGCCTTTTTGTTCCACAATTAGGGGAATTTCTGCAATTTTCCTCCAAAATACGGGGAATTTCTGCCTTTTTGCCCAAAAATAAAAAGAATGCATACCTTTTTGCCATAAAAAAGGGAAATTTCTTCATTTTTTCCCCAAATAAGAGGAATTTCTGCATTTTTGACTCTAAATAAGTTGAATTTCTGTCTTTTTCCCCCAAAACAAAGGAAATTTCTGTCCTTTTAGCTTCAAAATAAAAAAAATTTCTGACTTATTACCCTGAAATAAGTGAAATTTCTGCAATTTTGCCCCAAAATAAAGGAAATTAATGCCTTTTTGCCCTCAAATAAGGGGAATTTCAGCCTTTTTACCTCAAAATAAGGGGAATTTCTAGATTTTTGCCACAAAATATTAGGAATTTCTGCCTTTTTGCCCCAAAATAAGGAAAATTTCTGCCTTTTTTTGCTGAAATAATTGAAATTTCTGCAATTTTGCCCCAAAATAAGTGAAATTTCTTTAATTTTGCCCCTAAAATAATGGAAATTTCTTGAATTTTGCCTCAAAATAAGTGGAATTTCTGAGTTTTGCCCCAAAATAAGGAGAATTTCTGTCTTTTTGCCCTAACATATAGGAAATTTCTGCCTTTTTGCCCCACAATTAGGAGAATTTCTGCAATTTTGCTCCAAAATACGGGGAATTTCTGCCTTTTTGCTCGATAATAAGAAGAATGCATACCTTTTTGCCATAAAAAAGGGAAATTTTTGCAATTTTGCTCCAAAATAAGGGAAATTTCTGCTTTTTTGCCTCTAAATATGTGGAATTTCTGTCTTTTTCCACGAAAACAAAGGAAATTTCTGTCTTTTTTGCCCCAAAATAAGGAAAATTTCTGCCTTTTTGCCCCCAAAGAAGGGGAATATCAGCCTTTTTACCTCAAAATAAGGGGAATTACTGCATTTTTGCCACAAAATATTAGGAATTTCTGTTTTTTTGCCCCAAAATAAGGAAAATTTCTGCCTTTTTTTCCTGAAATAAGTGAAATTTCTGCAATTTTGCCCCAAAATAAGTGAAATTTCTTCAATTTTGCCCCCAAAATAATGGAAATTTCTTGAATTTTGCCCCAAAATAAGTGGAATTTCTGAGTTTTGCCCCAAAATAAGGAGAATTTCTGTCTTTTTGCCCTAACATATAGGAAATTTCTGCCTTTTTGCCCCACAATTAGGGGATTTTCTGCAATTTTGCTCCAAAATACGGGGAATTTCTGCCTTTTTGCTCGATAATAAGAAGAATGCATACCTTTTTGCCATAAAAAAGGGAAATTTTTGCAATTTTGCTCCAAAATAAGGGAAATTTCTGCTTTTTTGCCTCTAAATATGTGGAATTTCTGTCTTTTTCCCCAAAAAAAGGGAATTTCTGTCTTTTTTGCCCCAAAATAAGGAAAATTTCTGCCTTTTTGCCCCCAAAGAAGGGGAATATCAGCCTTTTTACCTCAAAATAAGGGGAATTTCTGCATTTTTGCCACAAAATATTAGGAATTTCTGTTTTTTTGCCCAAAAATAAGGAAAATTTCTGCCTTTTTTCCCTGAAATAAGTGAATTTTCTGCAATTTTGCCCCAAAATAAGTGAAATTTCTGCAATTTTGCCCCAAAATAAGGGAAATTTCTGGAATTTTGCCCCAAAATAAAAGAAATTTCTGCTTTTTGACCTCAAATGAGGGGAATTTCAGCCTTTTTACCTCAAAATAAGGGGAATTTCTGCATTTTTGCCCCAAAATATGGGAAATTTCTGCCTTTTTGCCCCAAATTAAGAAAAATTTCTGCAATTTTGTACCAAAATAAAAGAAATTTCTGCCTTTTTGCCCCAAAATAAGAAAATTTTGCTTTTTTTCTGAAATAAATGAAATTTCTGCAATTTTGCCTCAAAATATTTTAAATTTCTGAATTTTGCCCTAAAATAAGGAGAATTTCTGTCTATTTGCCCCAACATATAGGGAATTTCTGCCTTTTTGCACCACAATTAGGGGAATGTCTGCAATTTTGCTCCAAAATAAGGGGAATTTCTGCCTTTTTGACTCTAAATAAGTGGAATTTCTGTCTTTTCCCCCAAAACAAAGGGAATTTCTGTCTTTTTTGTTCCAAAATAAGGAAAATTTCTGACTTATTACCCTGAAGTAAGTGAAATTTCTACAATTTTGCCCCAAAAAAAGGGAAATTTCTGCCTTTTTGCCCCCAAATAAGGGGAATTTCAGCCTTTTTACCTCAAAATAAGGGGAATTTCTGCATTTTTGCCACAAAATATTAGGAATTTCTGCCTTTTTGCCCCAAAATAAGGAAAATTTCTGCCTTCTTTTTCAGAAATAAGTGAAATTTCTGAAATTTTGCCCCAAAATAAGTGAAATTTCTGCAATTTTGCCCCAAAATAAAAGAAATTTCTGGAATTTTGTACCAAAATAAAAGAAATTTCTGCCTTTTTGCTTCAAAATTAGAAAATTTCTGCTTTTTTTCTGAAATATGTGAAATTTCTGAAATTTTTCCCCAAAATAAGTGAAATTTCTACAATTTTGCCCCAAAATAAGTGAAATTTCTGGAATTTTGCCTCAAAATAATTGGAATTTCTGAGTTTTGACCCAAAATAAGGAGAATTTCTGTCTTTTTGCCTCAACATATAGGGAATTTCTGCCTTTTTGCCCCACAATTAGGGGAATTTCTGCAATTTTGCTCCAAAATACGGGGAATTTCTGCCTTTTTGCCCGAAAATAAGAAGAATGCATACCTTTTTGCCATAAAAAAGGAAAATTTCTTCCTTTTTGCTCTAAAATAAGGGGATTTTCTGCTTTTATGCCTCTAAATATGTAGAATTTCTGTCTTTGTCCCCTAATACAAATAGAATTTCTGTCTTTTTGCCCCAAAATAAGGAAAATTTCTGACTTATTACCCTGAAATAAGTTAAATTTCTGAAATTTTGCCCCAAAATAAGTGAAATTTCTGCAATTTTGCCCCAAAATAAGTGAAATATCTGAAATTTTGCCCCAAAATAAGTTGAATTTCTGAGTTTTGACCAAAAATATGGAGAATTTCTGTCTTTTTGCCCCAACATATAGGGAATTTCTGCCTTTTTGCCCCACAATTAGGGGAATTTCTGCAATTTTGCTCCAAAATACGGGTAATTTCTGCCTTTTTGCGCGAAAATAAGTAGAATGCATAACTTTTTGCCATAAAAAAGGGAAATTTTTGCAATTTTGCTCCAAAATAAGGGGAATTTTTGCTTTTCTGCCTCTAACTAACTGGAATTTCTGTCTTTTCCCCCCAAAACAAAGGTAATTTTGCCCCAAAATAAGGAAAATTTCTGACTTATTACCCTGAAATAAGTTAAATTTCTGCAATTTTGCCCCAAAATAAGTGAAATTTCTGCAATTTTGCCCCAAAATAAGTGAAATATCTGAAATTTTGCCCCAAAATAAGTGGAATTTCTGAGTTTTGACCAAAAATATGGAGAATTTCTGTCTTTTTGCCCCAACATATAGGGAATTTCTGCCTTTTTGCCCCACAATTAGGGGAATTTCTGCAATTTTGCTCCAAAATACGGGTAATTTCTTCCTTTTTGCGCGAAAATAAGTAGAATGCATAACTTTTTGCCATAAAAAAGGGAAATTTTTGCAATTTTGCTCCAAAATAAGGGGAATTTTTGCTTTTCTGCCTCTAAATAACTGGAATTTCTGTCTTTTCCCCCCAAAACAAAGGTAATTTCTGCATTTTTTGCCCAAAAATAAGGAAAATTTCTGACTTATTACCCTGAAGTAAGTGAAATTTATGCAATTTTGCCCCAAAATAAGGGGAATTTCTGCTTTTTTGTCTCTAAATAAGTGGAATTTGTGTATTTTTTCCCCCAAAACAAAGGGAATTTCTGTCTTTTTTGCGCAAAATCTGGAAAATTTCTGACTTATTACTATGAAATAATGGAAATTTCTGAAATTTTGCCCCAAATAAGGGAAATTTCTGCCTTTTTGCCCCCAAATAAGGGGGATTTTAGCCTTTTTACCTCAAAATAAGGGGAATTTCTGCAATTTTGCTACAAAATATTAGGAATTTCTGCATTTTTGCCCCAAAATAAAAAAAAAAAATTTCTGCCTTTTTTCACTGAAATAAGTAAAATTTCTGCAATTTTGCCCCAAAATAAGTGAAATTTCTGCAATTTTGTCCCAAAATAAGGGAAATCTCTGGAATTTTGCCCCAAAATAAGTGGAAGTTCTGAGTTTTGCCCCAAAATAAGGAGAATTTCTGTTTTTTGCCCTAACATATAGGGAATTTCTGCCTTTTTGCCCCACAATAAGAGGAATTTCTGCAATTTTGCTCCAAAATACAGAGAATTTCTGCCTTTTTGCCTGAAAATAAGAAGAATGCATACCTTTTTGCCATAAAAAAGGGAAATTTCTTCATTTTTGCTCCAAAATAAGGGGAATTTCTGCTTTTTTGCCTCTAAATATGTGGAATATCTGTCTTTTTCCCCTAAAACAAATGGAATTTCAATTTTTTTGCCCCAAAATAAAGAAAAATTCTGACTTATTACCCTGAAGTAAGTAAAATTTCTGCAATTTTGCCCCAAAATAAGAAAAATTTCTGCCTTTTTGCACCCTATTAAGGGGAATTTCAGCCTTTTTACCTCAAAATAAGGGGAATTTTTGCTTTTTTGTTTCTAAATAAGTAGAATTTCTGTCTTTTTCCCCCAAAACAAAGGAAATTTCTGTCTTTTTTGCCCCAAAATAAGGAAAAATTCTGACTTATTACCCTGAAGTAAGTGAAATTTATGGAATTTTGCCCTAAAATAAGGGAATTTTCTGCGTTTTTGTTTACAAAATAATGGGAATTTCAGCCATTTTACCTCAAATTAGGGGAATTTCTGCATATTTACCCTCTATTAAGGGAATTTCAGTATTTTTACCTCAAAATAAGGGGAATTTATGCATTTTTGCCACAAAATATTAGGAATTTCTGCCTTTTTGGCCCAAAATAAGAAAATTTCTGCTTTTTTTTTCTCTGAAATTAGTGAAATTTCTGCAATTTTGCCCCAAAATAAGTGAAATATCTACAATTTTGCCCCAAATTAAGGGAAATTTCTGGAATTTTGCCCCAAAAAATGGAATTTCTGAGTTTTGCCCCAAAATAAGGAGAATTTCTGTTTTTTGCCCTAACATATAGGGAATTTCTGCCTTTTTGCCCCACAATAAGAGGAATTTCTGCAATTTTGCTCCAAAATACAGAGAATTTCTGCCTTTTTGCCTGAAAATAAGAAGAATGCATACCTTTTTGCCATAAAAAAGGGAAATTTCTTCATTTTTGCTCCAAAATAAGGGGAATTTCTGCTTTTTTGCCTCTAAATATGTGGAATATCTGTCTTTTTCCCCTAAAACAAATGGAATTTCAATTTTTTTGCCCCAAAATAAAGAAAAATTCTGACTTATTACCCTGAAGTAAGTAAAATTTCTGCAATTTTGCCCCAAAATAAGAAAAATTTCTGCCTTTTTGCACCCTATTAAGGGGAATTTCAGCCTTTTTACCTCAAAATAAGGGGAATTTTTGCTTTTTTGCTTCTAAATAAGTAGAATTTCTGTCTTTTTCCCCCAAAACAAAGGAAATTTCTGTCTTTTTTGCCCCAAAATAAGGAAAAATTCTGACTTATTACCCTGAAGTAAGTGAAATTTATGGAATTTTGCCCTAAAATAAGGGAATTTTCTGCGTTTTTGTTTACAAAATAATGGGAATTTCAGCCATTTTACCTCAAATTAGGGGAATTTCTGCATATTTACCCTCTATTAAGGGAATTTCAGTATTTTTACCTCAAAATAAGGGGAATTTATGCATTTTTGCCACAAAATATTAGGAATTTCTGCCTTTTTGGCCCAAAATAAGAAAATTTCTGCTTTTTTTTTTCTCTGAAATAAGTGAAATTTCTGCAATTTTGCCCCAAAATAAGTGAAATATCTACAATTTTGCCCCAAATTAAGGGAAATTTCTGGAATTTTGCCCCAAAAAATGGAATTTCTGAGTTTTGCCCCAAAATAAGGAGAATTTCTGTCTTTTTGCCCCAACATATAGAGAATTTCTGCCTTTTTGCCCTACAATTAGGCAAATTTCTGCAATTTTGCTCCAAAATACGGGGAATTTCTGCCTTTTTGCCCGAAAATAAGAAGAATGCAAACCTTTTTGCCATAAAAAATGGAAATTTCTTCATTTTTGCTCTAAAATAAAAGGAATTTCTGCTTTTTGGCCTCTAAATAAGTAGAATTTCTGTCTTTTTCCCCGAAAACAAAGAAAATTCCTGTCTTTTTTGCCCCAAAATAAGGAAAATTTCTGACTTATTACCCTGAAGTAAGTGAAATTTCTGCAATTTTGCCCTAAAATAAGAAAAATTTCTGCCTTTTTGCCCCCTATTAAGGGGAATTTCAGCCTTTTTACCTCAAAATAAGGGGAATTTCTGAATTTTGACACAAAATATTAGGAATTTCTGCCTTTTTGCCCCAAAATAAGAAAATTTCTGCTTTTTTTCCCTGAAATAAGTGAAATTTCTGCAATTATGCCCCAAAATAAGTGAAATTTCTGCAATTTTGCCCCAAAATAAGAGAAATTTCTGGAATTTTGCCTTAAAATATGTGGAATTTCTGAGTTTTGCCCCAAAATAAGAAAAATTTCTGTCTTTATGCCATAAAATATAGGGAATTTCTGCCTTTTTACCCCACAATTAGAGGAATTTCTGCAATTTTGCTCCAAAATACGGGAAATTTCTGGTTTTTGCCCGAAAATAAGAAGAATGCATACCTTTTTGCCATAAAAAAGAAAAAGTTCTTCATTTTTGCTCCAAAATAAGGGGAATTTCTGCTTTTTTGCGTCTAAATAAGTGGAATTTCTGTCTTTTTCCCCCAAAACAAAGGGAATTCCTGTCTTTTTTGCCCAAAATTAAAAAAAATTTCTGACTTATTACCCTGACATAAGTGAAATTTCTCCAATTTTGCCCCAAAATAAGTGAAATTTCTTCAATTTTGCCCCAAAATAAGGAAAATTTCTGACTTATTACCCTGAAATAAGTGAAATTTCTGCAATTTTGCCCCAAAATAACGGAAATTTCTGCCTTTTTGCCCCCAAATAAGGGGAATTTCAGCCTTTTTCCTCAAAATAAGAATTTCTGCATTTTTGCCGCAAAATATGGGAAATTTCTGCATTTTTGCTCCAAAATAAGAAAAATTTCTGCAATTTTGTACCAAAATAAATGAAATGTCTGCCTTTTTGCCCCAAAATAAGAAAATTTCTGCTTTTTTTTTCTGAAATAAGTGAAATTTTTGCAATTTTGCCCCAAAATAGGTGAAATTTCAGCAATTTTGCCCCAAAATAAGTGGAATTTCTGAGTTTTGCCCGAAAATAAGGAGGATTTCTGTCTTTTTGCACTAACATATAAGGAATTTCTGCCTTTTTGCCCCACAATTAGGGGAATTTCTACAATTTTGCTCCAAAATACGGGGAATTTCTGCTTTTTAGCCAAAAATAAGGGGAATGTATACCTTTTGCTACAAAAAAGGGAAATTTCTTCATTTTTGCTAAAAAATAAAAGGAATTTCTGCTTTTTTGCCTCTAAAAAAGTGGAATTTCTGTGTTTTCCCCACAAAACAAAGGGAATTTCTGTGTTTTTTGCCCAAAATAAGGAAAATTTATGACTTATTACCCTGAAATAAGTGAAATTTCTGCAATTTTGCCCCAAAATAAGTGGAATTTCTGAGTTTTGCCCGAAAATAAGGAGGATTTCTGTCTTTTTGCACTAACATATAAGGAATTTCTGCCTTTTTGCCCCACAATTAGGGGAATTTCTACAATTTTGCTCCAAAATACGGGGAATTTCTGCTTTTTAGCCTAAAATAAGGGGAATGTATACCTTTTGCTACAAAAAAGGGAAATTTCTTCATTTTTGCTAAAAAATAAAAGGAATTTCTGCTTTTTTGCCTCTAAAAAAGTGGAATTTCTGTGTTTTCCCCACAAAACAAAGGGAATTTCTGTGTTTTTTGCCCAAAATAAGGAAAATTTATGACTTATTACCCTGAAATAAGTGAAATTTCTGCAATTTTGCCCCAAAATAAGGGAAATTTCTGCCTTTTTGCCCCCAAATAAGGGGAATTTCAGCCTTTTTCCTCAAAATAAGAATTTCTGCATTTTTGCCCCAAAATATGGGAAATTTCTGCATTTTTGCTCCAAAATAAGAAAAATTTCTGCAATTTTGTACCAAAATAAATGAAATTTCTGCCTTTTTGCCCCAAAATAAGAAAATTTCTGCTTTTTTTTCTGAAATAAGTGAAATTTCTGCAATTTTGCCCCAAAATAGGTGAAATTTCAGCAATTTTCCCCCAAAATAAGGGAAATTTCTGGAATTTTGCCCTAAAATAAGTAAACTTCTGAGTTTTGCCCGAAAATAAGGAGAATTTCTGTCTTTTTGCACCAACATATAGGGAATTTCTGCCTTTTTGTTCCACAATTAGGGGAATTTCTGCAATTTTCCTCCAAAATACGGGGAATTTCTGCCTTTTTGCCCAAAAATAAAAAGAATGCATACCTTTTTGCCATAAAAAAGGGAAATTTCTTCATTTTTTCCCCAAATAAGAGGAATTTCTGCATTTTTGACTCTAAATAAGTTGAATTTCTGTCTTTTTCCCCCAAAACAAAGGAAATTTCTGTCTTTTTAGCTTCAAAATAAAAAAAATTTCTGACTTATTACCCTGAAATAAGTGAAATTTCTGCAATTTTGCCCCAAAATAAAGGAAATTAATGCCTTTTTGCCCTCAAATAAGGGGAATTTCAGCCTTTTTACCTCAAAATAAGGGGAATTTCTAGATTTTTGCCACAAAATATTAGGAATTTCTGCCTTTTTGCCCCAAAATAAGGAAAATTTCTGCCTTTTTTTGCTGAAATAATTGAAATTTCTGCAATTTTGCCCCAAAATAAGTGAAATTTCTTTAATTTTGCCCCTAAAATAATGGAAATTTCTTGAATTTTGCCCCAAAATAAGTGGAATTTCTGAGTTTTGCCCCAAAATAAGGAGAATTTCTGTCTTTTTGCCCTAACATATAGGAAATTTCTGCCTTTTTGCCCCACAATTAGGAGAATTTCTGCAATTTTGCTCCAAAATACGGGGAATTTCTGCCTTTTTGCTCGATAATAAGAAGAATGCATACCTTTTTGCCATAAAAAAGGGAAATTTTTGCAATTTTGCTCCAAAATAAGGGAAATTTCTGCTTTTTTGCCTCTAAATATGTGGAATTTCTGTCTTTTTCCACGAAAACAAAGGAAATTTCTGTCTTTTTTGCCCCAAAATAAGGAAAATTTCTGCCTTTTTGCCCCCAAAGAAGGGGAATATCAGCCTTTTTACCTCAAAATAAGGGGAATTACTGCATTTTTGCCACAAAATATTAGGAATTTCTGTTTTTTTGCCCCAAAATAAGGAAAATTTCTGCCTTTTTTTCCTGAAATAAGTGAAATTTCTGCAATTTTGCCCCAAAATAAGTGAAATTTCTTCAATTTTGCCCCCAAAATAATGGAAATTTCTTGAATTTTGCCCCAAAATAAGTGGAATTTCTGAGTTTTGCCCCAAAATAAGGAGAATTTCTGTCTTTTTGCCCTAACATATAGGAAATTTCTGCCTTTTTGCCCCACAATTAGGGGATTTTCTGCAATTTTGCTCCAAAATACGGGGAATTTCTGCCTTTTTGCTCGATAATAAGAAGAATGCATACCTTTTTGCCATAAAAAAGGGAAATTTTTGCAATTTTGCTCCAAAATAAGGGAAATTTCTGCTTTTTTGCCTCTAAATATGTGGAATTTCTGTCTTTTTCCCCAAAAAAAGGGAATTTCTGTCTTTTTTGCCCCAAAATAAGGAAAATTTCTGCCTTTTTGCCCCCAAAGAAGGGGAATATCAGCCTTTTTACCTCAAAATAAGGGGAATTTCTGCATTTTTGCCACAAAATATTAGGAATTTCTGTTTTTTTGCCCAAAAATAAGGAAAATTTCTGCCTTTTTTCCCTGAAATAAGTGAATTTTCTGCAATTTTGCCCCAAAATAAGTGAAATTTCTGCAATTTTGCCCCAAAATAAGGGAAATTTCTGGAATTTTGCCCCAAAATAAAAGAAATTTCTGCTTTTTGACCTCAAATGAGGGGAATTTCAGCCTTTTTACCTCAAAATAAGGGGAATTTCTGCATTTTTGCCCCAAAATATGGGAAATTTCTGCCTTTTTGCCCCAAATTAAGAAAAATTTCTGCAATTTTGTACCAAAATAAAAGAAATTTCTGCCTTTTTGCCCCAAAATAAGAAAATTTTGCTTTTTTTCTGAAATAAATGAAATTTCTGCAATTTTGCCTCAAAATATTTTAAATTTCTGAATTTTGCCCTAAAATAAGGAGAATTTCTGTCTATTTGCCCCAACATATAGGGAATTTCTGCCTTTTTGCACCACAATTAGGGGAATGTCTGCAATTTTGCTCCAAAATAAGGGGAATTTCTGCCTTTTTGACTCTAAATAAGTGGAATTTCTGTCTTTTCCCCCAAAACAAAGGGAATTTCTGTCTTTTTTGTTCCAAAATAAGGAAAATTTCTGACTTATTACCCTGAAGTAAGTGAAATTTCTACAATTTTGCCCCAAAAAAAGGGAAATTTCTGCCTTTTTGCCCCCAAATAAGGGGAATTTCAGCCTTTTTACCTCAAAATAAGTGGAATTTCTGCATTTTTGCCACAAAATATTAGGAATTTCTGCCTTTTTGCCCCAAAATAAGGAAAATTTCTGCCTTCTTTTTCAGAAATAAGTGAAATTTCTGAAATTTTGCCCCAAAATAAGTTAAATTTCTGCAATTTTGCCCCAAAATAAAAGAAATTTCTGGAATTTTGTACCAAAATAAAAGAAATTTCTGCCTTTTTGCTTCAAAATTAGAAAATTTCTGCTTTTTTTCTGAAATAAGTGAAATTTCTGAAATTTTTCCCCAAAATAAGTGAAATTTCTACAATTTTGCCCCAAAATAAGTGAAATTTCTGGAATTTTGCCTCAAAATAATTGGAATTTCTGAGTTTTGACCCAAAATAAGGAGAATTTCTGTCTTTTTGCCTCAACATATAGGGAATTTCTGCCTTTTTGCCCCACAATTAGGGGAATTTCTGCAATTTTGCTCCAAAATACGGGGAATTTCTGCCTTTTTGCCCGAAAATAAGAAGAATGCATACCTTTTTGCCATAAAAAAGGAAAATTTCTTCATTTTTGCTCTAAAATAAGGGGATTTTCTGCTTTTATGCCTCTAAATATGTAGAATTTCTGTCTTTGTCCCCTAATACAAATAGAATTTCTGTCTTTTTGCCCCAAAATAAGGAAAATTTCTGACTTATTACCCTGAAATAAGTTAAATTTCTGAAATTTTGCCCCAAAATAAGTGAAATTTCTGCAATTTTGCCCCAAAATAAGTGAAATATCTGAAATTTTGCCCCAAAATAAGTGGAATTTCTGAGTTTTGACCAAAAATATGGAGAATTTCTGTCTTTTTGCCCCAACATATAGGGAATTTCTGCCTTTTTGCCCCACAATTAGGGGAATTTCTGCAATTTTGCTCCAAAATACGGGTAATTTCTTCCTTTTTGCGCGAAAATAAGTAGAATGCATAACTTTTTGCCATAAAAAAGGGAAATTTTTGCAATTTTGCTCCAAAATAAGGGGAATTTTTGCTTTTCTGCCTCTAAATAACTGGAATTTCTGTCTTTTCCCCCCAAAACAAAGGTAATTTCTGCATTTTTTGCCCAAAAATAAGGAAAATTTCTGACTTATTACCCTGAAGTAAGTGAAATTTATGCAATTTTGCCCCAAAAATAAGGGGAATTTCTGCTTTTTTGTCTCTAAATAAGTGGAATTTATGTATTTTTTCCCCCAAAACAAAGGGAATTTCTGTCTTTTTTGCGCAAAATAAGGAAAATTTCTGACTTATTACTATGAAATAATGGAAATTTCTGAAATTTTGCCCCAAATAAGGGAAATTTCTGCTTTTTGCCCCCAAATAAGGGGGATTTTAGCCTTTTTACCTCAAAATAAGGGGAATTTCTGCAATTTTGCTACAAAATATTAGGAATTTCTGCATTTTTGCCCCAAAATAAAAAAAAATTTCTGCCTTTTTTCACTGAAATAAGTAAAATTTCTGCAATTTTGCCCCAAAATAAGTGAAATTTCTGCAATTTTGTCCCAAAATAAGGGAAATATCTGGAATTTTGCCCCAAAATAAGTGGAAGTTCTGAGTTTTGCCCCAAAATAAGGAGAATTTCTGTTTTTTGCCCTAACATATAGGGAATTTCTGCCTTTTTGCCCCACAATAAGAGGAATTTCTGCAATTTTGCTCCAAAATACAGAGAATTTCTGCCTTTTTGCCTGAAAATAAGAAGAATGCATACCTTTTTGCCATAAAAAAGGGAAATTTCTTCATTTTTGCTCCAAAATAAGGGGAATTTCTGCTTTTTTGCCTCTAAATATGTGGAATATCTGTATTTTCCCCTAAAACAAATGGAATTTCAGTTTTTTTGCCCCAAAATAAAGAAAAATTCTGACTTATTACCCTGAAGTAAGTAAAATTTCTGCAATTTTGCCCCAAAATAAGAAAAATTTCTGCCTTTTTGCACCCTATTAAGGGGAATTTCAGCCTTTTTACCTCAAAATAAGGGGAATTTCTGCTTTTTTGCCTCTAAATAAGTAGAATTTCTGTCTTTTTCCCCGAAAACAAAGGAAATTTCTGTCTTTTTTGCCCCAAAATAAGGAAAAATTCTGACTTATTACCCTGAAGTAAGTGAAATTTATGCAATTTTGCCCTAAAATAAGGGAATTTTCTGCGTTTTTGTTTACAAAATAAGGGGAATTTCAGCCATTTTACCTCAAATTAGGGGAATTTCTGCATATTTACCCTCTATTAAGGGAATTTCAGTATTTTTACCTCAAAATAAGGGGAATTTATGCATTTTTGCAACAAAATATTAGGAATTTCTGCCTTTTTGGCCCAAAATAAGAAAATTTCTGCTTTTTTTTCTCTGAAATAAGTGAAATTTCTGCAATTTTGCCCCAAATTAAGTGAAATTTCTACAATTTTGCCCCAAATTAAGGGAAATTTCTGGAATTTTGCCCCAAAAATTGGAATTTCTGAGTTTTGCCCCAAAATAAGGAGAATTTCTGTCTTTTTGCCCCAACATATAGAGAATTTCTGCATTTTTGCCCTACAATTAGGCAAATTTCTGCAATTTTGCTCCAAAATACGGGGAATTTCTGCCTTTTTGCCCGAAAATAAGAAGAATGCATACCTTTTTGCCATAAAAAATGGAAATATCTTCATTTTTGCTCTAAAATAAAAGGAATTTCTGCATTTTGTCCTCTAAATAAGTAGAATTTCTGTCTTTTTCCCCCAAAACAAAGAAAATTCCTGTCTTTTTTGCCCCAAAATAAGGAAAATTTCTGACTTATTACCCTGAAGTAAGTGAAATTTCTGCAATTTTGCCCTAAAATAAAAAAAAATTTCTGCCTTTTTGCCCCCTATTAAGGGGAATTTCAGCCTTTTTACCTCAAAATAAGGGGAAATTCTGAATTTTGACACAAAATACTAGGAATTTCTGCCTTTTTGCCCCAAAATAAGAAAATTTCTGCTTTTTTTCCCTGAAATAAGTGAAATTTCTGTAATTATGCCCCAAAATAAGTGAAATTTCTGCAATTTTGCCCCAAAATAAGGGAAATTTCTGGAATTTTGCCCCAAAATAATGGAATTTCTGAGTTTTGCCCCAAAATAAAAAGAATTTCTGTCTTTTTGCCCCAACATATAGAGAATTTCTGCCTTTTTGCCCCACAATTAGGCAAATTTCTGCAATTTTGCTCTAAAATACCGTGAATTTTTGCCTTTTTGCCCGAAAATAAGAAGAATGCATACATTTTTGCCATAAAAAAGGGAAATTTCTTCATTTTTGCTTCAAAATAAGGGGAAATTCTGCTTTTTTGCCTATAAATAAGTGGAATTTCTGTCTTTTCCCCCAAAACAAAGAATATTCCTGTCTTTTTTGCCCCAAAATAAGAAAAATTTCTGACTTATTACCCTGAAATAAGTGAAATTTCTGCAATTGTGCCCCAAAATAAGTGAAATTTCTGAACTTTTGTCCCAGAATAAGGGAAATTTCTGGAATTTTGCCCCAAAATAAGTGGAATTTCAGAGTTTTGCCCCAAAATAAGAAGAATTTCTGTCTTTTTGCCCCAACATATAGGGAATTTCTGCCTTTTTGCACCCCAATTAGGGGAATTTCTTCAATTTTGCTCCAAAATATGGGGAATTTCTGCCTTTTTGCCTGAAAATAAGAAGAATGCATACCATTTTGCCATCAAAAAAAAATTTTTCATTTTTGCTCCAAAATAAGGGGAATTTCTGCTTTTTTGCCTCTAAATAAGTGGAATTTCTGTCGTTTTCCCCCAAAACAAAGGGAATTTCTGTCTTTTTTGCCCCAAAATAATGAAAAGTTCTGACTTAAAACCCTGAAGTAAGTGAAATTTCTGCAATTTTGCCCCAAAATATGGAAGATTTCTTCATTTTGCCCCCAAATAAGGGGAATTTCAGCCTTTTAACCTCAAAATAAGGGGTATTTCTGCTTTTTTGCCACAAAATATTAGGAATTTCTGCTTTTTGCCCCAAAATAAGGAAAATTTCTGCTCTTATTCCCTGAAATAAGTGAAATTTCTGCAATTTTGCTTCAAAATAAGTGAAATTTCTGCAATTTTGCCCCCAAATAAGTGAAATTTCTGCAATTTTGCCCTAAAATAAGTGAAATTTCTGCAATTTTGCCCCAAAATAAGGGAAATTTTTGATATTTTGCCCCAAAATAAGTGGAATTTCTGAGTTTTGACCCACAATAATTAGAATTTCTTTCTTTTTTCCCCAACATATAGAGATTTTCTGAATTTTTGCCTCACAATTAGGGGAATTTCTGCAATTTTGCTCCAAATACGGGGAATTTCTGCCTTTTTGCCCGAAAATAAGTAGAATGCATACCTTTTTGCCATAAGAAAGGGAAATTTCTTTATTTTTGCTCCAAAATAAGGGGAATTTCTGCTTTTTTGCCTCTAAATAAGTGGAATTTCTGTCTTTTTCTACCCAAAACAAAAGGAATTTCTGTCTTTTTTGCCCCAAAATAAGGAAAAATTCTGACTTATTACCCTGAAGTAAGTGAAATTTCGGCAATTTTTCCCCAAAATAAGGGAAATTTCTGCGTTTTTGTTTCCAAAATAAGGGGAATTTCAGCCATTTTACCTCAAATTAGGAGAATTTCTGCATATTTACCCCCTATTAAGGGGAATTTCAGCATTTTTACCTCAAAATAAGGGGAATTTCTGCATTTTTGCCACAAAATATTAGGAATTTCTGCCTTTTTGGCCCAAAATAAGAAAATTTCTGCTTTTTTTCCCTGAAATAAGTGAAATTTCTGCAATTATGCCCCAAAATAAAAAAAATTTCTGCAATTTTGCCCCAAAATAAGGGAAATTTCTGGAATTTTGCCCCCAAAAATAGAATTCCTGAGTTTTGCCCCAAAATAAGGAGAATTTCTGTCTTTTTGCCCCAACATATAGAGAATTTCTGCCTTTTTGCCTTACAATTAGGCAAATTTCTGCAATTTTGCTCCAAATACGGGGAATTTCTGCCTTTTTGCCCGAAAATAAGAAGAATGCATACCGTTTTGCCATAAAAAAGGGAATTTTCTTCATTTTTGCTCCAAAATAAAAAGAATTTCTGCTATTTTGCCTCTAAATAAGTGGAATTTCTGTCTTTTTCCCCCAAAACAAAGAAAATTCCTCTCTTTTTTGCCCCAAAATAAGGAAAATTTCTGACTTATTACCCTGAAATACGTGAAATTTCTGCAATTTTGTGCCAAAATAAGTGAAATTTCTGCAATTTTTCCCCAAAATAAGAGAAATTTCTGGAATTTTGCCCCAAAATAAGTGGAATTTCTGAGTTTTGCCCCAAAATAAGGAGAATTTCTGTCTTTTTGCCCCAACATATAGGCAATTTGTGCCTTTTGGCCCCACAATTATGGGAATTTCTGCAATTTTGCTCCAAAATACAGAGAATTTCTGCCTTTTTGCCTGAAAATAAGAAAAATGCATACCTTTTTGCCATAAAAAGGAGAAATTTCTTCATTTTTGCTCCAAAATAAGGGGAATTTCTGCTTTTTTGCCTCTAAATAAGGGGAATATCTGTCTTTTTCCCCTAAAACAAATAGAATTTCTGTCATTTTGCCCCAAAATAATGAAAAATTCTGACTTATTACCCTGAACTAAGTGAAATTTCTGCAATTTTCCCCTAAAATAAGAAAAATTTCTGCCTTTTTGCCCCCTATTAAGGAGAATTTCAGCTTTTTTACCTCAAAATAAGGGGAATTTCTGCATTTTTGACACAAAATATTAGGAATTTCTGCCTCTTTGCCCCAAAATAAGAAAATTTCTGCTTTTTTTCCCTGAAATAAGTGAAATTTCTCCAATTATGCCCCAAAATAAGTTAAATTTCTGCAATTTTGCCCCAAAATAAGGGAAATTTCTGCAATTTTGCCCAAAAATAAGGGAAATTTCTGGAATTTTGCCCCAAAATAAGTGGAATTTCTGAGTTTTGCCCTAAAATAAGGAGAATTTCTGTCTTTTTGCCCCAGCATATAGAGATTTTCTTCATTTTTGCCCCACAATTAGGGGAATTTCTGCAATTTTGCTCCAAAATACGGGGAATTTCTGCTTTATTTCCCGAAAATAAGAAGAATGCATACATTTTGCCATAAAAAAGGGAAATTTCTTCATTTTTGCTCCAAAATAAGGGGAATTTCTGCTTTTTTGCCTCTAAATAAGTGGAATTTCTGTCTTTTTCCCCCAAAACAAGGGGAATTTCTTTCTTTTCCCCCCAAAATAAGGAAAAATTCTGAATTATTACCCTGAAGTATGTGAAATTTCTGGAATTTTGCCCCAAAATAAGGTACATTTCTGCGTTTTTGTTTCCAAAATAAATGGAATTTCAGCCATTTTACCTCAAATTAGGGGAATTTCTGCATATTTACCCCCTATTAAGGGGAATTTCAGCCTTTTTACCTAAAAATAAGGGGAATTTCTGCATTTTTGCCACAAAATATTAGGAATTTCTGCCCTTTGGCCCAAAATAAGAAAATTTCTGCTTTTTTTCCCTGAAATAAGTGAAATTTCTGTAATTTTGCCCCAAAATAAGTGAAATTTCAGCAATTTTGCCACAAAATAAGGGAAATTTCTGGAATTTTGCCCCAAAATAATGGAATTTCTGAGTTTTGCCCCAAAATAAAAAGAATTTCTGTCTTTTTGCCCCAACATATAGAGAATTTCTGCCTTTTTGTCCTACAATTAGGCAAATTTCTGCAATTTTGCTCCAAAGTACGGGGAATTTCTGCCTTTTTGCCCGAAAATAAGAAGAATGCATACCGTTTTGCCATAAAAATGGGAAATTTCTTCATTTTTGCTCCAAAATAAGGGGAATTTCTGCTTTTTTGCCTCTAAATAAGGGGAATATCTGTCTTTTTCCCCTAAAACAAATAGAATTTCTGTCTTTTTGCCCCAAAATAATGAAAAATTCTGACTTATTACCCTGAACTAAGTGAAATTTCTGCAATTTTCCCATAAATAAGAAAAATTTCTGCCTTTTTGCCCCCTATTAAGGAGAATTTAAGCCTTTTTACCTCAAAATAAGGGGAATTTCTGCATTTTTGACACAAAATATTAGGAATTTCTGCCTCTTTGCCCCAAAATAAGAAAATTTCTGCTTTTTTTCCCTGAAATAAGTGAAATTTCTCCAATTATGCCCCAAAATAAGTTAAATTTCTGCAATTTTGCCCCAAAATAAGGGAAATTTCTGCAATTTTGCCCAAAAATAAGGGAAATTTCTGGAATTTTGCCCCAAAATAAGTGGAATTTCTGAGTTTTGCCCTAAAATAAGGAGAATTTCTGTCTTTTTGCCCCAGCATATAGAGATTTTCTTCATTTTTGCCCCACAATTAGGGGAATTTCTGCAATTTTGCTCCAAAATACGGGGAATTTCTGCTTTATTTCCCGAAAATAAGAAGAATGCATACATTTTGCCATAAAAAAGGGAAATTTCTTCATTTTTGCTCCAAAATAAGGGGAATTTCTGCTTTTTTGCCTCTAAATAAGTGGAATTTCTGTCTTTTTCCCCCAAAACAAGGGGAATTTCTTTCTTTTCCCCCCAAAATAAGGAAAAATTCTGAATTATTACCCTGAAGTATGTGAAATTTCTGGAATTTTGCCCCAAAATAAGGTACATTTCTGCGTTTTTGTTTCCAAAATAAATGGAATTTCAGCCATTTTACCTCAAATTAGGGGAATTTCTGCATATTTACCCCCTATTAAGGGGAATTTCAGCCTTTTTACCTAAAAATAAGGGGAATTTCTGCATTTTTGCCACAAAATATTAGGAATTTCTGCCCTTTGGCCCAAAATAAGAAAATTTCTGCTTTTTTTCCCTGAAATAAGTGAAATTTCTGTAATTTTGCCCCAAAATAAGTGAAATTTCAGCAATTTTGCCACAAAATAAGGGAAATTTCTGGAATTTTGCCCCAAAATAATGGAATTTCTGAGTTTTGCCCCAAAATAAAAAGAATTTCTGTCTTTTTGCCCCAACATATAGAGAATTTCTGCCTTTTTGTCCTACAATTAGGCAAATTTCTGCAATTTTGCTCCAAAGTACGGGGAATTTCTGCCTTTTTGCCCGAAAATAAGAAGAATGCATACCGTTTTGCCATAAAAATGGGAAATTTCTTCATTTTTGCTCCAAAATAAGGGGAATTTCTGCTTTTTTGCCTCTAAATAAGGGGAATATCTGTCTTTTTCCCCTAAAACAAATAGAATTTCTGTCTTTTTGCCCCAAAATAATGAAAAATTCTGACTTATTACCCTGAACTAAGTGAAATTTCTGCAATTTTCCCATAAATAAGAAAAATTTCTGCCTTTTTGCCCCCTATTAAGGAGAATTTAAGCCTTTTTACCTCAAAATAAGGGGAATTTCTGCATTTTTGACACAAAATATTAGGAATTTCTGCCTCTTTGCCCCAAAATAAGAAAATTTCTGCTTTTTTTCCCTGAAATAAGTGAAATTTCTCCAATTATGCCCCAAAATAAGTTAAATTTCTGCAATTTTGCCCCAAAATAAGGGAAATATCTGGAATTTTGCCCCAAAATAATGGAATTTCTGAGTTTTGCCCCAAAAAAAGGAGAATTTCTGTCTTTTTGCCCCAACATATAGAGAATTTCTGCCTTTTTTCCCCACAATTAGGCAAATTTCTGCAATTTTGCTCCAAAATACCGTGAATTTTTGCCTTTTTGCCCGAAAATAAGAAGAATGCATACCTTTTTGCTATAAAAAAGGGAAATTTCTTCATTTTTGCTCCAAAATAAGGAAAATTTCTGCTTTTTTGCCTCTAAATAAATGGAATTTCTGTCTTTTTCCCACAAAGCAAAGAAAATTCCTGCCTTTTTTGCCCCAAAATAAGGAAAATTTCTGACTTATTACCCTGAAATAAGAGAAATTTCTGCAATTTTGCCCCAAAATAAGTGAAATTTCTGCCATTTTGCCCCAAAATAAGAAAAATTTCTGGAATTTTGCCCCAAAATAAGTGGAATTTCTGAGTTTTGCCCCAAAATAAGGAGAATTTCTGTCTTTTTGCCCCAACATATAGGCAATTTCTGCCTTTTTGCCCCACAATTATGGGAATTTCTGCAATTTTGCTCCAAAATACGGAGAATTTCTGACTTTTTTCCCGAACATAAGAAGAATGCATACCTTTTTGCCATAAAAAAGGGAAATTTCTTCATTTTTGCTCCAAAATAAGGGGAATTTCTGCTTTTTTGCCTCTAAATAAGTAGAATATCTGTCTTTTTCCCCTAAAACAAATGGAATTTCTGTCTTTTTTGCCCCAAAATAATGAAAAATTCTGACTTATTACCCTGTGTAAGTGAAATTTCTGCAATTTTGCCCTAAAATAAGAAAAATTTCTGTTTTTTTGCCCCCTATTAAGGGGAATTTCAGCCATTTTACCTCAAAATAAGGGGAATTTCTGCATTTTTGACACAAAATATTAGGAATTTCTGCCTTTTTGCACCAAAATAAGAAAATTTCTGCTTTTTTTTCCCTGAAATAAGTGAAATTTCTGCAATTATGCCCCAAAATAAGTGAAATTTCTGCAATTTTGCCCCAAAATATGGAAAATTTCTGCCTTTTTGCCCCCAAATAAGAGGAATTTCAGCCTTTTTACCTCAAAATAAGGGGAATTTCTGCATTTTTGCCACAAAATATTAGCAATTTCTGCCTTTTTGCCCCAAAATAAGGAAAATTAGTGCCTTTTTTCTCTGAAATAAGTGAAATTTCTGCAATTATGATCCAAAATATGTGAAATTTCTGCAATTTTGCCCTAAAATAAGTGAAATTTCTCCAATTTTGCCCCAAAATAAAGGAAATTTTTAGAATTTTGCCCCAAAATAAGTGGAATTTCTGAGTTTTGCCCCAAAATAAGGAGAATTTCTGTCTTTTTGCCCCAACATATAGAAAATTTCTGCCTTTTTGCCCTACAATTAGGAGAATTTCTGCAATTTTGCTCCAAAATATGGGGAATTTCTGCCTTTTTGCCTGAAAATAAGAAGAATGCATAACTTTTTGCCATCAAAAAAGGAAATTTCTTCATTTTTGCTCAAAAATGAGGGGAATTTCTGCTTTTTGCCTCTAAATAAGTGAAATTTCTGTCTTTTTCTCCCAAAGCAAAGGGAATTTCTGTTTTTTTTTGCCCTAAAATAAGGAAAAATTCTGACTTATTACCCTGAAGTAAGTGAAATTTCTGCAATTTTGCCCCAAAATAAAGGAAATCTCTGCCTTTTTGCCCCCAAATAAGGGGAATTTCAGCCTTTTTACCTAAAAATAAGGGGAATATCTGCATTTTTACCACAAAATATTAAAAATTTCTGCATTTTTGCCCCAAAATAAGGGAAATTTCTGAAATTTTGCCCCAAAATAAGTGGAATTTTTGAGTTTTGCCCCAAAATAAGGAGAATTTCTGTCTTTTTGCCCCAACATATAGGCAATTTCTGCCTTTTTGCCTCACAATTAGGGAAATTTTTGCAATTTTGCTCCAAAATACGGAGAATTTCTGCCTTTTTGCCCAAAAATAAGAAGAATGCATAACTTTTTGCCATAAAAAAGGGAAATTTCTTCATTTTTGCTCCAAAATAAGGGGAATTTCTGCTTTTTTGCCTCTAAATAAGTGGAATTTCTGTCTTTTTTCCCCAAAAAAAGGGAATTACTGTTTTTTTTTGCCGCAAAATAAGGAAAAATTCTGACTTATTCCCCTGAAGTAAGTAAAATTTCTGCAATTTTTCCCCAAAATAAAGGAAATTTCTGACTTTTTGCCCCCAAATAAGGGGAATTTCAGCCTTTTTACCTAAAATAAGAGGAATTTCTGAATTTTTGCCACAAAATATTAGGAATTTCTGCATTTTTGCCCCAAAATAAAGAAAATTTCTGCCTTTTTTTCTCTGAAATAAGTGAAATTTCCGAAATTTTGCCCCAAAATAAGTTAAAGTTCTGCAATTTTAGCCCAAAATAAGTGAAATTTCTGCAATTTTGCCCCAAAATAATGAAAATTTCTGCCTTTTTGCCCCCAAATAAGGGGAATTTCAGCCTTTTTACCTCAAAATAAGGGGAATTTCTGCATTTTTGCCACAAAATATTAGCAATTTCTGCCTTTTTGACCCAAAATAAGGAAAATTACTGCCTTTTTTCTCTGAAATAAGTGAAATTTCTGCAATTATGCCCCAAAATATGTGAAATTTCTGCAATTTTGCCCCAAAATAAGTGAAATTTCTGCAATTTTGCCCCAAAATAAGTGAAATTTCTGCAATTTGGCGCCAAATTAAGGGATATTTCTGGAATTTTGCCCCAAAATAAGTGGAATTTCTGAGTTTTGCCCCAAAATAAAGAGAATTTCTGTCATTTTGCCCCAACATATAAATATTTTCTGCATTTTTTCCCCACAATTAGGGGAATTTCTGCAATTTTGCTGCAAAATAAGGGGAATTTCTGAATTTTTGCCTCTAAATAAGTGGAATTTCTGTCTTTTTCCCCCAAAACAAAGGGAATTTCTGTCTTTTTTGCCCCAAAATAAGAAAAAATTCTGACTTATTACCCTGAAGTAAGTGAAATTTCTGCAATTTTGCCCCAAAATAAGGGAAATTTCTGCGTTTTTGTTTCCAAAATAAGGGGATTATCAGCCATTTTACCTCAAATTAGGGGAATTTCTGCATATTTACCCCCTATTAAGAGGAATTTTAGCATTTTTACCTCAAAATAAGGGGAATTTATGCATTTTTGCCACAAAATATTAGGAATTTCTGCCTTTTAGGCCCAAAATAAGAAAATTTCTGCTTTTTTTCTCTGAAATAAGTGAAATTTCTGCAATTTTGCCCCAAAATAAGTGAAATTTCTGCAATTTTGCCCCAAAATTAGGGAAATTTCTGGAATTTTGACCCCAAAAATGGAATTTCTGAGTTTTGCCCCAAAATAATGAGAATTTCTGTCTTTTTGCCCCAACATATAGAGAATTTCTGCCTTTTTGCCCTACAATTAGGCAAATTTCTGCAATTTTGCTCCAAAATACAAGGAATTTCTGCCTTTTTGCCCGAAAATAAAAAGAATGCATACCTTTTTGCCATAAAAAAGGGAAATTTCTTCATTTTTGCTCCAAAATAAAAAAAATTTCTGCTTTTTTGCCACTAAATAAGTGCAATTTCTGTCTTTTTCCCCCAAAACAAAGAAAATTCTTGTCTTTTTTGCCTCAAAATAAAGAAAATTTCTGACTTATTACCCTGAAATAAGAGAAATTTCTGCAATTTTGCCCCAAAATAAGTGAAATTTCTGCCATTTTGCCCCAAAATAAGAAAAATTTCTGGAATTTTGCCCCAAAATAAGTGGAATTTCTGAGTTTTGCCCCAAAATAAGGAGAATTTCTGTCTTTTTGCCCCAACATATAGGCAATTTCTGCCTTTTTGCCCCACAATTATGGGAATTTCTGCAATTTTGCTCCAAAATACGGAGGATTTCTGACTTTTTTCCCGAACATAAGAAGAATGCATACCTTTTTGCCATAAAAAAGGGAAATTTCTTCATTTTTGCTCCAAAATAAGGGGAATTTCTGCTTTTTTGCCTTTAAATAAGTAGAATATCTGTCTTTTTCCCCTAAAACAAATGGAATTTCTGTCTTTTTTGCCCCAAAATAATGAAAAATTCTGACTTATTACCCTGTGTAAGTGAAATTTCTGCAATTTTGCCCTAAAATAAGAAAAATTTCTGCCTTTTTGCCCGCTATTAAGGGGAATTTCAGCCTTTTTACCTCAAAATAAGGGGAATTTCTGCATTTCTGACACAAAATATTAGGAATTTCTGCCTTTTTGCACCAAAATAAGAAAATTTCTGCTTTTTTTTCCCTGAAATAAGTGAAATTTCTGCAATTATGCCCCAAAATAAGTGAAATTTCTGCAATTTTGCCCCAAAATATGGAAAATTTCTGCCTTTTTGCCCCCAAATAAGGGGAATTTCAGCCTTTTTACCTCAAAATAAGGGGAATTTCTGCATTTTTGCCACAAAATATTAGCAATTTCTGCCTTTTTGCCCCAAAATAAGGAAAATTAGTGCCTTTTTTCTCTGAAATAAGTGAAATTTCTGCAATTATGCCCCAAAATATGTGAAATTTCTGCAATTTTGCCCTAAAATAAGTGAAATTTCTCCAATTTTGCCCCAAAATAAAGGAAATTTTTAGAATTTTGCCCCAAAATAAGTGGAATTTCTGAGTTTTGCCCCAAAATAAGGAGAATTTCTGTCTCTTTGCCCCAACATATAGAAAATTTCTGCCTTTTTGCCCTACAATTAGGGGAATTTCTGCAATTTTGCTCCAAAATACGGGGAATTTCTGCCTTTTTGCCTGAAAATAAGAAGAATGCATAACTTTTTGCCATCAAAAAAGGAAATTTCTTCATTTTTGCTCAAAAATGAGGGGAATTTCTGCTTTTTGCCTCTAAATAAGTGAAATTTCTGTCTTTTTCTCCCAAAACAAAGGGAATTTCTGTTTTTTTTGCCCTAAAATAAGGAAAAATTCTGACTTATTACCCTGAAGTAAGTGAAATTTCTGCAATTTTGCCCCAAAATAAAGGAAATTTCTGCCTTTTTGCCCCCAAATAAGGGGAATTTCAGCCTTTTTACCTAAAAGTAAGGGGAATATCTGCATTTTTACCACAAAATATTAAAAATTTCTGCATTTTTGCCCCAAAATAAGGGAAATTTCTGAAATTTTGCCCCAAAATAAGTGGAATTTTTGAGTTTTGCCCCAAAATAAGGAGAATTTCTGTCTTTTTGCCCCAACATATAGGCAATTTCTGCCTTTTTGCCTCACAATTAGGGAAATTTTTGCAATTTTGCTCCAAAATACGGAGAATTTCTGCCTTTTTGCCCAAAAATAAGAAGAATGCATAACTTTTTGCCATAAAAAAGGGAAATTTCTTCATTTTTGCTCCAAAATAAAGGGAATTTCTGCTTTTTTGCCTCTAAATAAGTGGAATTTCTGTCTTTTTTCCCCAAAAAAAGGGAATTACTGTTTTTTTTGACGCAAAATAAGGAAAAATTCTGACTTATTCCCCTGAAGTAAGTAAAATTTCTGCAATTTTTCCCCAAAATAAAGGAAATTTCTGACTTTTTGCCCCCAAATAAGGGGAATTTCAGGCTTTTTACCTAAAATAAGAGGAATTTCTGAATTTTTGCCACAAAATATTAGGAATTTCTGCATTTTTGCCCCAAAATAAAGAAAATTTCTGCCTTTTTTTCTCTGAAATAAGTGAAATTTCCGAAATTTTGCCCCAAAATAAGTTAAAGTTCTGCAATTTTAGCCCAAAATAAGTGAAATTTCTGCAATTTTGCCCCAAAATAATGAAAATTTCTGCCTTTTTGCTCCCAAATAAGGGGAATTTCAGCCTTTTTACCTCAAAATAAGGGGAATTTCTGCATTTTTGCCACAAAATATTAGCAATTTCTGCCTTTTTGCCCCAAAATAAGGAAAATTAGTGCCTTTTTTCTCTGAAATAAGTGAAATTTCTGCAATTATGCCCCAAAATATGTGAAATTTCTGCAATTTTGCCCCAAAATAAGTGAAATTTCTGCAATTTTGCCCCCAAATAAGTGAAATTTCTGCAATTTTGCGCCAAATTAAGGGATATTTCTGGAATTTTGCCCCAAAATAAGTGGAATTTCTGAGTTTTGCCCCAAAATAAAGAGAATTTCTGTCATTTTGCCCCAACATATAAATATTTTCTGCATTTTTTCCCCACAATTAGGGGAATTTCTGCAATTTTGCTGCAAAATAAGGGGAATTTCTGAATTTTTGCCTCTAAATAAGTGGAATTTCTGTCTTTTTCCCCCAAAACAAAGGGAATTTCTGTCTTTTTTGCCCCAAAATAAGAAAAAATTCTGACTTATTACCCTGAAGTAAGTGAAATTTCTGCAATTTTGCCCCAAAATAAGGGAAATTTCTGCGTTTTTGTTTCCAAAATAAGGGGATTTTCAGCCATTTTACCTCAAATTAGGGGAATTTCTGCATATTTACCCCCTATTAAGAGGAATTTTAGCATTTTTACCTCAAAATAAGGGGAATTTATGCATTTTTGCCACAAAATATTAGGAATTTCTGCCTTTTAGGCCCAAAATAAGAAAATTTCTGCTTTTTTTCTCTGAAATAAGTGAAATTTCTGCAATTTTGCCCCAAAATAAGTGAAATTTCTGCAATTTTGCCCCAAAATAAGTGAAATTTCTGCAATTTTGCGCCAAATTAAGGGATATTTCTGGAATTTTGCCCCAAAATAAGTGGAATTTCTGAGTTTTGCCCCAAAATAAAGAGAATTTCTGTCATTTTGCCCCAACATATAAATATTTTCTGCATTTTTTCCCCACAATTAGGGGAATTTCTGCAACTTTGCTGCAAAATAAGGGGAATTTCTGAATTTTTGCCTCTAAATAAGTGGAATTTCTGTCTTTTTCCCCCAAAACAAAGGGAATTTCTGTCTTTTTTGCCCCAAAATAAGAAAAAATTCTGACTTATTACCCTGAAGTAAGTGAAATTTCTGCAATTTTGCCCCAAAATAAGGGAAATTTCTGCGTTTTTGTTTCCAAAATAAGAGGATTTTCAGCCATTTTACCTCAAATTAGGGGAATTTCTGCATATTTACCCCCTATTAAGAGGAATTTTAGCATTTTTACCTCAAAATAAGGGGAATTTATGCATTTTTGCCACAAAATATTAGGAATTTCTGCCTTTTAGGCCCAAAATAAGAAAATTTCTGCTTTTTTTCTCTGAAATAAGTGAAATTTCTGCAATTTTGCCCCAAAATAAGTGAAATTTCTGCAATTTTGCCCCAAAATTAGGGAAATTTCTGGAATTTTGACCCCAAAAATGGAATTTCTGAGTTTTGCCCCAAAATAATGAGAATTTCTGTCTTTTTGCCCCAACATATAGAGAATTTCTGCCTTTTTGCCCTACAATTAGGCAAATTTCTGCAATTTTGCTCCAAAATACAAGGAATTTCTGCCTTTTTGCCCGAAAATAAAAAGAATGCATACCTTTTTGCCATAAAAAAGGGAAATTTCTTCATTTTTGCTCCAAAATAAAAAAAATTTCTGCTTTTTTGCCACTAAATAAGTGCAATTTCTGTCTTTTTCCCCCAAAACAAAGAAAATTCTTGTCTTTTTTGCCTCAAAATAAAGAAAATTTCTGACTTATTACCCTGAAATAAGAGAAATTTCTGCAATTTTGCCCCAAAATAAGTGAAATTTCTGCCATTTTGCCCCAAAATAAGAAAAATTTCTGGAATTTTGCCCCAAAATAAGTGGAATTTCTGAGTTTTGCCCCAAAATAAGGAGAATTTCTGTCTTTTTGCCCCAACATATAGGCAATTTCTGCCTTTTTGCCCCACAATTATGGGAATTTCTGCAATTTTGCTCCAAAATACGGAGAATTTCTGACTTTTTTCCCGAACATAAGAAGAATGCATACCTTTTTGCCATAAAAAAGGGAAATTTCTTCATTTTTGCTCCAAAATAAGGGGAATTTCTGCTTTTTTGCCTCTAAATAAGTAGAATATCTGTCTTTTTCCCCTAAAACAAATGGAATTTCTGTCTTTTTTGCCCCAAAATAATGAAAAATTCTGACTTATTACCCTGTGTAAGTGAAATTTCTGCAATTTTGCCCTAAAATAAGAAAAATTTCTGCCTTTTTGCCCCCTATTAAGGGGAATTTCAGCCTTTTTACCTCAAAATAAGGGGAATTTCTGCATTTTTGACACAAAATATTAGGAATTTCTGCCTTTTTGCACCAAAATAAGAAAATTTCTGCTTTTTTTTCCCTGAAATAAGTGAAATTTCTGCAATTATGCCCCAAAATAAGTGAAATTTCTGCAATTTTGCCCCAAAATATGGAAAATTTCTGCCTTTTTGCCCCCAAATAAGGGGAATTTCAGCCTTTTTACCTCAAAATAAGGGTAATTTCTGCATTTTTGCCACAAAATATTAGCAATTTCTGCCTTTTTGCCCCAAAATAAGGAAAATTAGTGCCTTTTTCCTCTGAAATAAGTGAAATTTCTGCAATTATGCCCCAAAATATGTGAAATTTCTGCAATTTTGCCCTAAAATAAGTGAAATTTCTCCAATTTTGCCCCAAAATAAAGGAAATTTTTAGAATTTTGCCCCAAAATAAGTGGAATTTCTGAGTTTTGCCCCAAAATAAGGAGAATTTCTGTCTTTTTGCCCCAACATATAGAAAATTTCTGCCTTTTTGCCCCACAATTATGGGAATTTCTGCAATTTTGCTCCAAAATACGGAGGATTTCTGACTTTTTTCCCGAACATAAGAAGAATGCATACCTTTTTGCTATAAAAAAGGGAAATTTCTTCATTTTTGCTCCAAAATAAGGGGAATTTCTGCTTTTTTGCCTCTAAATAAGTAGAATATCTGTCTTTTTCCCCTAAAACAAATGGAATTTCTGTCTTTTTTGCCCCAAAATAATGAAAAATTCTGACTTATTACCCTGTGTAAGTGAAATTTCTGCAATTTTGCCCTAAAATAAGAAAAATTTCTGCCTTTTTGCCCCCTATTAAGGGGAATTTCAGCCTTTTTACCTCAAAATAAGGGGAATTTCTGCATTTCTGACACAAAATATTAGGAATTTCTGCCTTTTTGCACCAAAATAAGAAAATTTCTGCTTTTTTTTCCCTGAAATAAGTGAAATTTCTGCAATTATGCCCCAAAATAAGTGAAATTTCTGCAATTTTGCAGCAAAATATGGAAAATTTCTGCCTTTTTGCCCCCAAATAAGGGGAATTTCAGCCTTTTTACCTCAAAATAAGGGGAATTTCTGCATTTTTGCCACAAAATATTAGCAATTTCTGCCTTTTTGCCCCAAAATAAGGAAAATTAGTGCCTTTTTTCTCTGAAATAAGTGAAATTTCTGCAATTATGCCCCAAAATATGTGAAATTTCTGCAATTTTGCCCTAAAATAAGTGAAATTTCTCCAATTTTGCCCCAAAATAAAGGAAATTTTTAGAATTTTGCCCCAAAATAAGTGGAATTTCTGAGTTTTGCCCCAAAATAAGGAGAATTTCTGTCTTTTTGCCCCAACATATAGAAAATTTCTGCCTTTTTGCCCCACAATTAGGGGAATTTCTGCAATTTTGCTCCAAAATACGGGGAATTTCTGCCTTTTTGCCTGAAAATAAGAAGAATGCATAACTTTTTGCCATCAAAAATGGAAATTTCTTCATTTTTGCTCAAAAATGAGGGGAATTTCTGCTTTTTGCCTCTAAATAAGTGAAATTTCTGTCTTTTTCTCCCAAAACAAAGGGAATTTCTGTTTTTTTTGCCCTAAAATAAGGAAAAATTCTGACTTATTACCCTGAAGTAAGTGAAATTTCTGCAATTTTGCCCCAAAATAAAGGAAATTTCTGCCTTTTTGCCCCCAAATAAGGGGAATTTCAGCCTTTTTACCTAAAAGTAAGGGGAATATCTGCATTTTTACCACAAAATATTAAAAATTTCTGCATTTTTGCCCCAAAATAAAGGAAATTTCTGAAATTTTGCCCCAAAATAAGTGGAATTTTTGAGTTTTGCCCCAAAATAAGGAGAATTTCTGTCTTTTTGCCCCAACATATAGGCAATTTCTGCCTTTTTGCCTCACAATTAGGGAAATTTTTGCAATTTTGCTCCAAAATACGGAGAATTTCTGCCTTTTTGCCCAAAAATAAGAAGAATGCATAACTTTTTGCCATAAAAAAGGGAAATTTCTTCATTTTTGCTCCAAAATAAGGGGAATTTCTGCTTTTTTGCCTCTAAATAAGTGGAATTTCTGTCTTTTTTCCCCAAAAAAAGGGAATTACTGTTTTTTTTTTGCCGCAAAATAAGGAAAAATTCTGACTTATTCCCCTGAAGTAAGTAAAATTTCTGCAATTTTTCCCCAAAATAAAGGAAATTTCTGACTTTTTGCCCCCAAATAAGGGGAATTTCAGCCTTTTTACCTAAAATAAGAGGAATTTCTGAATTTTTGCCACAAAATATTAGGAATTTCTGCATTTTTGCCCCAAAATAAAGAAAATTTCTGCCTATTTTTCTCTGAAATAAGTGAAATTTCCGAAATTTTGCCCCAAAATAAGTTAAAGTTCTGCAATTTTAGCCCAAAATAAGTGAAATTTCTGCAATTTTGCCCCAAAATAATGAAAATTTCTGCCTTTTTGCCCCCAAATAAGGGGAATTTCAGCCTTTTTACCTCAAAATAAGGGGAATTTCTGCATTTTTGCCACAAAATATTAGCAATTTCTGCCTTTTTGACCCAAAATAAGGAAAATTACTGCCTTTTTTCTCTGAAATAAGTGAAATTTCTGCAATTATGCCCCAAAATATGTGAAATTTCTGCAATTTTGCCCCAAAATAAGTGAAATTTCTGCAATTTTGCCCCAAAATATGGAAAATTTCTGCCTTTTTGCCCCCAAATAAGGGGAATTTCAGCCTTTTTACCTCAAAATAAGGGGAATTTCTGCATTTTTGCCACAAAATATTAGCAATTTCTGCCTTTTTGCCCCAAAATAAGGAAAATTAGTGCCTTTTTCCTCTGAAATAAGTGAAATTTCTGCAATTATGCCCCAAAATATGTGAAATTTCTGCAATTTTGCCCTAAAATAAGTGAAATTTCTCCAATTTTGCCCCAAAATAAAGGAAATTTTTAGAATTTTGCCCCAAAATAAGTGGAATTTCTGAGTTTTGCCCCAAAATAAGGAGAATTTCTGTCTTTTTGCCCCAACATATAGAAAATTTCTGCCTTTTTGCCCCACAATTATGGGAATTTCTGCAATTTTGCTCCAAAATACGGAGGATTTCTGACTTTTTTCCCGAACATAAGAAGAATGCATACCTTTTTGCTATAAAAAAGGGAAATTTCTTCATTTTTGCTCCAAAATAAGGGGAATTTCTGCTTTTTTGCCTCTAAATAAGTAGAATATCTGTCTTTTTCCCCTAAAACAAATGGAATTTCTGTCTTTTTTGCCCCAAAATAATGAAAAATTCTGACTTATTACCCTGTGTAAGTGAAATTTCTGCAATTTTGCCCTAAAATAAGAAAAATTTCTGCCTTTTTGCCCCCTATTAAGGGGAATTTCAGCCTTTTTACCTCAAAATAAGGGGAATTTCTGCATTTCTGACACAAAATATTAGGAATTTCTGCCTTTTTGCACCAAAATAAGAAAATTTCTGCTTTTTTTTCCCTGAAATAAGTGAAATTTCTGCAATTATGCCCCAAAATAAGTGAAATTTCTGCAATTTTGCAGCAAAATATGGAAAATTTCTGCCTTTTTGCCCCCAAATAAGGGGAATTTCAGCCTTTTTACCTCAAAATAAGGGGAATTTCTGCATTTTTGCCACAAAATATTAGCAATTTCTGCCTTTTTGCCCCAAAATAAGGAAAATTAGTGCCTTTTTTCTCTGAAATAAGTGAAATTTCTGCAATTATGCCCCAAAATATGTGAAATTTCTGCAATTTTGCCCTAAAATAAGTGAAATTTCTCCAATTTTGCCCCAAAATAAAGGAAATTTTTAGAATTTTGCCCCAAAATAAGTGGAATTTCTGAGTTTTGCCCCAAAATAAGGAGAATTTCTGTCTTTTTGCCCCAACATATAGAAAATTTCTGCCTTTTTGCCCTACAATTAGGGGAATTTCTGCAATTTTGCTCCAAAATACGGGGAATTTCTGCCTTTTTGCCTGAAAATAAGAAGAATGCATAACTTTTTGCCATCAAAAAAGGAAATTTCTTCATTTTTGCTCAAAAATGAGGGGAATTTCTGCTTTTTGCCTCTAAATAAGTGAAATTTCTGTCTTTTTCTCCCAAAACAAAGGGAATTTCTGTTTTTTTTGCCCTAAAATAAGGAAAAATTCTGACTTATTACCCTGAAGTAAGTGAAATTTCTGCAATTTTGCCCCAAAATAAAGGAAATTTCTGCCTTTTTGCCCCCAAATAAGGGGAATTTCAGCCTTTTTACCTAAAAGTAAGGGGAATATCTGCATTTTTACCACAAAATATTAAAAATTTCTGCATTTTTGCCCCAAAATAAGGGAAATTTCTGAAATTTTGCCCCAAAATAAGTGGAATTTTTGAGTTTTGCCCCAAAATAAGGAGAATTTCTGTCTTTTTGCCCCAACATATAGGCAATTTCTGCCTTTTTGCCTCACAATTAGGGAAATTTTTGCAATTTTGCTCCAAAATACGGAGAATTTCTGCCTTTTTGCCCAAAAATAAGAAGAATGCATAACTTTTTGCCATAAAAAAGGGAAATTTCTTCATTTTTGCTCCAAAATAAGGGGAATTTCTGCTTTTTTGCCTCTAAATAAGTGGAATTTCTGTCTTTTTTCCCCAAAAAAAGGGAATTACTGTTTTTTTTTTGCCGCAAAATAAGGAAAAATTCTGACTTATTCCCCTGAAGTAAGTAAAATTTCTGCAATTTTTCCCCAAAATAAAGGAAATTTCTGACTTTTTGCCCCCAAATAAGGGGAATTTCAGCCTTTTTACCTAAAATAAGAGGAATTTCTGAATTTTTGCCACAAAATATTAGGAATTTCTGCATTTTTGCCCCAAAATAAAGAAAATTTCTGCCTTTTTTTCTCTGAAATAAGTGAAATTTCCGAAATTTTGCCCCAAAATAAGTTAAAGTTCTGCAATTTTAGCCCAAAATAAGTGAAATTTCTGCAATTTTGCCCCAAAATAATGAAAATTTCTGCCTTTTTGCCCCCAAATAAGGGGAATTTCAGCCTTTTTACCTCAAAATAAGGGGAATTTCTGCATTTTTGCCACAAAATATTAGCAATTTCTGCCTTTTTGACCCAAAATAAGGAAAATTACTGCCTTTTTTCTCTGAAATAAGTGAAATTTCTGCAATTATGCCCCAAAATATGTGAAATTTCTGCAATTTTGCCCCAAAATAAGTGAAATTTCTGCAATTTTGCCCCAAAATAAAGGAAATTTTTAGAATTTTGCCCCAAAATAAGTGGAATTTCTGAGTTTTGCCCCAAAATAAGGAGAATTTCTGTCTTTTTGCCCCAACATATAGAAAATTTCTGCCTTTTTGCCCCACAATTATGGGAATTTCTGCAATTTTGCTCCAAAATACGGAGGATTTCTGACTTTTTTCCCGAACATAAGAAGAATGCATACCTTTTTGCTATAAAAAAGGGAAATTTCTTCATTTTTGCTCCAAAATAAGGGGAATTTCTGCTTTTTTGCCTCTAAATAAGTAGAATATCTGTCTTTTTCCCCTAAAACAAATGGAATTTCTGTCTTTTTTGCCCCAAAATAATGAAAAATTCTGACTTATTACCCTGTGTAAGTGAAATTTCTGCAATTTTGCCCTAAAATAAGAAAAATTTCTGCCTTTTTGCCCCCTATTAAGGGGAATTTCAGCCTTTTTACCTCAAAATAAGGGGAATTTCTGCATTTCTGACACAAAATATTAGGAATTTCTGCCTTTTTGCACCAAAATAAGAAAATTTCTGCTTTTTTTTCCCTGAAATAAGTGAAATTTCTGCAATTATGCCCCAAAATAAGTGAAATTTCTGCAATTTTGCAGCAAAATATGGAAAATTTCTGCCTTTTTGCCCCCAAATAAGGGGAATTTCAGCCTTTTTACCTCAAAATAAGGGGAATTTCTGCATTTTTGCCACAAAATATTAGCAATTTCTGCCTTTTTGCCCCAAAATAAGGAAAATTAGTGCCTTTTTTCTCTGAAATAAGTGAAATTTCTGCAATTATGCCCCAAAATATGTGAAATTTCTGCAATTTTGCCCTAAAATAAGTGAAATTTCTCCAATTTTGCCCCAAAATAAAGGAAATTTTTAGAATTTTGCCCCAAAATAAGTGGAATTTCTGAGTTTTGCCCCAAAATAAGGAGAATTTCTGTCTTTTTGCCCCAACATATAGAAAATTTCTGCCTTTTTGCCCTACAATTAGGGGAATTTCTGCAATTTTGCTCCAAAATACGGGGAATTTCTGCCTTTTTGCCTGAAAATAAGAAGAATGCATAACTTTTTGCCATCAAAAAAGGAAATTTCTTCATTTTTGCTCAAAAATGAGGGGAATTTCTGCTTTTTGCCTCTAAATAAGTGAAATTTCTGTCTTTTTCTCCCAAAACAAAGGGAATTTCTGTTTTTTTTGCCCTAAAATAAGGAAAAATTCTGACTTATTACCCTGAAGTAAGTGAAATTTCTGCAATTTTGCCCCAAAATAAAGGAAATTTCTGCCTTTTTGCCCCCAAATAAGGGGAATTTCAGCCTTTTTACCTAAAAGTAAGGGGAATATCTGCATTTTTACCACAAAATATTAAAAATTTCTGCATTTTTGCCCCAAAATAAGGGAAATTTCTGAAATTTTGCCCCAAAATAAGTGGAATTTTTGAGTTTTGCCCCAAAATAAGGAGAATTTCTGTCTTTTTGCCCCAACATATAGGCAATTTCTGCCTTTTTGCCTCACAATTAGGGAAATTTTTGCAATTTTGCTCCAAAATACGGAGAATTTCTGCCTTTTTGCCCAAAAATAAGAAGAATGCATAACTTTTTGCCATAAAAAAGGGAAATTTCTTCATTTTTGCTCCAAAATAAGGGGAATTTCTGCTTTTTTGCCTCTAAATAAGTGGAATTTCTGTCTTTTTTCCCCAAAAAAAGGGAATTACTGTTTTTTTTTTGCCGCAAAATAAGGAAAAATTCTGACTTATTCCCCTGAAGTAAGTAAAATTTCTGCAATTTTTCCCCAAAATAAAGGAAATTTCTGACTTTTTGCCCCCAAATAAGGGGAATTTCAGCCTTTTTACCTAAAATAAGAGGAATTTCTGAATTTTTGCCACAAAATATTAGGAATTTCTGCATTTTTGCCCCAAAATAAAGAAAATTTCTGCCTTTTTTTCTCTGAAATAAGTGAAATTTCCGAAATTTTGCCCCAAAATAAGTTAAAGTTCTGCAATTTTAGCCCAAAATAAGTGAAATTTCTGCAATTTTGCCCCAAAATAATGAAAATTTCTGCCTTTTTGCCCCCAAATAAGGGGAATTTCAGCCTTTTTACCTCAAAATAAGGGGAATTTCTGCATTTTTGCCACAAAATATTAGCAATTTCTGCCTTTTTGACCCAAAATAAGGAAAATTACTGCCTTTTTTCTCTGAAATAAGTGAAATTTCTGCAATTATGCCCCAAAATATGTGAAATTTCTGCAATTTTGCCCCAAAATAAGTGAAATTTCTGCAATTTTGCCCCAAAATAAGTGAAATTTCTGCAATTTTGCGCCAAATTAAGGGATATTTCTGGAATTTTGCCCCAAAATAAGTGGAATTTCTGAGTTTTGCCCCAAAATAAAGAGAATTTCTGTCATTTTGCCCCAACATATAAATATTTTCTGCATTTTTTCCCCACAATTAGGGGAATTTCTGCAATTTTGCTGCAAAATAAGGGGAATTTCTGAATTTTTGCCTCTAAATAAGTGGAATTTCTGTCTTTTTCCCCCAAAACAAAGGGAATTTCTGTCTTTTTTGCCCCAAAATAAGAAAAAATTCTGACTTATTACCCTGAAGTAAGTGAAATTTCTGCAATTTTGCCCCAAAATAAGGGAAATTTCTGCGTTTTTGTTTCCAAAATAAGGGGATTATCAGCCATTTTACCTCAAATTAGGGGAATTTCTGCATATTTACCCCCTATTAAGAGGAATTTTAGCATTTTTACCTCAAAATAAGGGGAATTTATGCATTTTTGCCACAAAATATTAGGAATTTCTGCCTTTTAGGCCCAAAATAAGAAAATTTCTGCTTTTTTTCTCTGAAATAAGTGAAATTTCTGCAATTTTGCCCCAAAATAAGTGAAATTTCTGCAATTTTGCCCCAAAATTAGGGAAATTTCTGGAATTTTGACCCCAAAAATGGAATTTCTGAGTTTTGCCCCAAAATAATGAGAATTTCTGTCTTTTTGCCCCAACATATAGAGAATTTCTGCCTTTTTGCCCTACAATTAGGCAAATTTCTGCAATTTTGCTCCAAAATACAAGGAATTTCTGCCTTTTTGCCCGAAAATAAAAAGAATGCATACCTTTTTGCCATAAAAAAGGGAAATTTCTTCATTTTTGCTCCAAAATAAAAAAAATTTCTGCTTTTTTGCCACTAAATAAGTGCAATTTCTGTCTTTTTCCCCCAAAACAAAGAAAATTCTTGTCTTTTTTGCCTCAAAATAAAGAAAATTTCTGACTTATTACCCTGAAATAAGAGAAATTTCTGCAATTTTGCCCCAAAATAAGTGAAATTTCTGCCATTTTGCCCCAAAATAAGAAAAATTTCTGGAATTTTGCCCCAAAATAAGTGGAATTTCTGAGTTTTGCCCCAAAATAAGGAGAATTTCTGTCTTTTTGCCCCAACATATAGGCAATTTCTGCCTTTTTGCCCCACAATTATGGAAATTTCTGCAATTTTGCTCCAAAATACGAGAATTTCTGACTTTTTTCCCGAACATAAGAAGAATGCATACCTTTTTGCCATAAAAAAGGGAAATTTCTTCATTTTTGCTCCAAAATAAGGGGAATTTCTGCTTTTTTGCCTCTAAATAAGTAGAATATCTGTCTTTTTCCCCTAAAACAAATGGAATTTCTGTCTTTTTTGCCCCAAAATAATGAAAAATTCTGACTTATTACCCTGTGTAAGTGAAATTTCTGCAATTTTGCCCTAAAATAAGAAAAATTTCTGCCTTTTTGCCCCCTATTAAGGGGAATTTCAGCCTTTTTACCTCAAAATAAGGGGAATTTCTGCATTTCTGACACAAAATATTAGGAATTTCTGCCTTTTTGCACCAAAATAAGAAAATTTCTGCTTTTTTTCCCTGAAATAAGTGAAATTTCTGCAATTATGCCCCAAAATAAGTGAAATTTCTGCAATTATGCCCCAAAATATGGAAAATTTCTGCCTTTTTGCCCCCAAATAAGGGGAATTTCAGCCTTTTTACCTCAAAATAAGGGGAATTTCTGCATTTTTGCCACAAAATATTAGCAATTTCTGCCTTTTTGCCCCAAAATAAGGAAAATTAGTGCCTTTTTCCTCTGAAATAAGTGAAATTTCTGCAATTATGCCCCAAAATATGTGAAATTTCTGCAATTTTGCCCTAAAATAAGTGAAATTTCTCCAATTTTGCCCCAAAATAAAGGAAATTTTTAGAATTTTGCCCCAAAATAAGTGGAATTTCTGAGTTTTGCCCCAAAATAAGGAGAATTTCTGTCTTTTTGCCCCAACATATAGAAAATTTCTGCCTTTTTGCCCCACAATTAGGGGAATTTCTGCAATTTTGCTCCAAAATACGGGGAATTTCTGCCTTTTTGCCTGAAAATAAGAAGAATGCATAACTTTTTGCCATCAAAAAAGGAAATTTCTTTATTTTTGCTCAAAAATGAGGGGAATTTCTGCT
This sequence comes from Micromys minutus, assembly GCF_963924665.1. Lineage (NCBI taxonomy): Eukaryota > Metazoa > Chordata > Mammalia > Rodentia > Muridae > Micromys > Micromys minutus. The sequence goes on along the minus strand of NW_027667674.1, from coordinate 63,298 downwards.
TTTTGCCTCTAAATGAGTGAAATTTCTGTCTTTTTCTCCCAAAATAAAAGGGAATTTCTGTTTTTTTTGCCCTAAAATAAGGAAAAATTCTGACTTATTACCCTGAAGTAAGTGAAATTTCTGCAATTTTGCCCCAAAATAAAGGAAATTTCTGCCTTTTTGCCCCCAAATAAGGGGAATTTCAGCCTTTTTACCTAAAAATAAGGGGAATATCTGCATTTTTACCACAAAATATTAAAAATTTCTGCATTTTTGCCCCAAAATAAGGGAAATTTCTGGAATTTTGCCCCAAAATATGTGTAATTTCTGAGTTTTGCCCTAAAATAAGGAGAATTTCGGTCTTTTTGCTCTAACTAAAAGGAATTTCTGCCTTTTTGCTTCACAATTAGGGGAATTTCTGCAATTTTGCTCCAAAATACGGGGAATTTCTGCCTTTTTGCCTGAATATAAGAAGAATGCATACCTTTTTGCCATAAAAAAGTTAAATTTCTTCATTTTTGCTTCAAAATAAGGGGAATTTCTGCTTATTTGCCTCTAAATAAGTGGAATTTCTGTCTTTTCCCCTAAACAAAGAAAAGTCCTGTTTTTTTGCACCAAAATAAGAAAAATTTCTGATTTATTACCCTGAAATACGTGATATTTCTGTAATTTTGCCCCAAAATAAGTGAAATTTCTGCAATTTTTCCCCAAAATAAGGTAAATTTCGGAAATTTTGCCCCAAAATAAGTGGAATTTTTGAGTTTTGCCCCAAAATAAGGAGAATTTCTGTCTTTTTTCCCCAACATATTGGCAATTTCTGCCTTTTTGCCTCACAATTAGGGAAATTTTTGCAATTTTGCTCCCAAATACGGAGAATTTCTGCCTTTTTGCCCAAAAATAAGAAGAATGCATAACTTTTTGCCATAAAAAAGGGAAATTTCTTCATTTTTGCTCCAAAATAAGGGGAATTTCTGCTTTTTTGCCTCTAAATAAGTGGAATTTCTGTCCTTTTTCCCCCAAAAAAGGGAATTACTGTTTTTTTTTGCCGCAAAATAAGGAAAACTTCTGACTTATTTCCCTGAAGTAAGTAAAATTTCTGCAATTTTGCCTCAAAATAAGGGAAATTTCTGGAATTTTGCCCCAAAATAAGTGAAATTTCTGCAATTTTGCCCCAAAATAAGGAAAATTTCTGCCTTTTTGCCCCCAAATAAGGGGAATTTCAGCCTTTTTACCTCAAAATAAGGGGAATTTCTGCATTTTTGCCACAAAATATTAGCAATTTCTGCCTTTTTACCCCAAAATAAGGAAAATTACTGCCTTTTTCTCTGAAATAAGGGAAATTTCTGGAATTATGCCCCAAAATATGTGAAATTTCTGCAATTTTGCCCCAAAATAAGTGAAATTTCTCCAATTTTGCCCCAAAATAAAGGAAATTTCTAGAATTTTGCCCAAAAATAAGTGGAATTTCTGAGTTTTGCCCCAAAATAATGAGAATTTCTGTCTTTTTGCCCCAACATATAGAGAATTTCTGCCTTTTTGCCCTACAATTAGGCAAATTTCTGCAATTTTGCTCCAAAATACAAGGAATTTCTGCCTTTTTGCCCGAAAATAAAAAGAATGCATACCTTTTTGCCATAAAAAAGGGAAATTTCTTCATTTTTGCTCCAAAATAAAAAAAATTTCTGCTTTTTTGCCACTAAATAAGTGCAATTTCTGTCTTTTTCCCCCAAAACAAAGAAAATTCTTGTCTTTTTTGCCTCAAAATAAAGAAAATTTCTGACTTATTACCCTGAAATAAGAGAAATTTCTGCAATTTTGCCCCAAAATAAGTGAAATTTCTGCCATTTTGCCCCAAAATAAGAAAAATTTCTGGAATTTTGCCCCAAAATAAGTGGAATTTCTGAGTTTTGCCCCAAAATAAGGAGAATTTCTGTCTTTTTGCCCCAACATATAGGCAATTTCTGCCTTTTTGCCCCACAATTATGGGAATTTCTGCAATTTTGCTCCAAAATACGGAGAATTTCTGACTTTTTTCCCGAACATAAGAAGAATGCATACCTTTTTGCCATAAAAAAGGGAAATTTCTTCATTTTTGCTCCAAAATAAGGGGAATTTCTGCTTTTTTGCCTCTAAATAAGTAGAATATCTGTCTTTTTCCCCTAAAACAAATGGAATTTCTGTCTTTTTTGCCCCAAAATAATGAAAAATTCTGACTTAATACCCTGTGTAAGTGAAATTTCTGCAATTTTGCCCTAAAATAAGAAAAATTTCTGCCTTTTTGCCCCCTATTAAGGGGAATTTCAGCCTTTTTACCTCAAAATAAGGGGAATTTCTGCATTTCTGACACAAAATATTAGGAATTTCTGCCTTTTTGCACCAAAATAAGAAAATTTCTGCTTTTTTTTCCCTGAAATAAGTGAAATTTCTGCAATTATGCCCCAAAATAAGTGAAATTTCTGCAATTTTGCCCCAAAATATGGAAAATTTCTGCCTTTTTGCCCCCAAATAAGGGGAATTTCAGCCTTTTTACCTCAAAATAAGGGGAATTTCTGCATTTTTGCCACAAAATATTAGCAATTTCTGCCTTTTTGCCCCAAAATAAGGAAAATTAGTGCCTTTTTTCTCTGAAATAAGTGAAATTTCTGCAATTATGCCCCAAAATATGTGAAATTTCTGCAATTTTGCCCTAAAATAAGTGAAATTTCTCCAATTTTGCCCCAAAATAAAGGAAATTTTTAGAATTTTGCCCCAAAATAAGTGGAATTTCTGAGTTTTGCCCCAAAATAAGGAGAATTTCTGTCTTTTTGCCCCAACATATAGAAAATTTCTGCCTTTTTGCCCTACAATTAGGGGAATTTCTGCAATTTTGCTCCAAAATACGGGGAATTTCTGCCTTTTTGCCTGAAAATAAGAAGAATGCATAAGTTTTTGCCATCAAAAAAGGAAATTTCTTCATTTTTGCTCAAAAATGAGGGGAATTTCTGCTTTTTGCCTCTAAATAAGTGAAATTTCTGTCTTTTTCTCCCAAAACAAAGGGAATTTCTGTTTTTTTTGCCCTAAAATAAGGAAAAATTCTGACTTATTACCCTGAAGTAAGTGAAATTTCTGCAATTTTGCCCCAAAATAAAGGAAATTTCTGCCTTTTTGCCCCCAAATAAGGGGAATTTCAGCCTTTTTACCTAAAAGTAAGGGGAATATCTGCATTTTTACCACAAAATATTAAAAATTTCTGCATTTTTGCCCCAAAATAAGGGAAATTTCTGAAATTTTGCCCCAAAATAAGTGGAATTTTTGAGTTTTGCCCCAAAATAAGGAGAATTTCTGTCTTTTTGCCCCAACATATAGGCAATTTCTGCCTTTTTGCCTCACAATTAGGGAAATTTTTGCAATTTTGCTCCAAAATACGGAGAATTTCAGCCTTTTTGCCCAAAAATAAGAAGAATGCATAACTTTTTGCCATAAAAAAGGGAAATTTCTTCATTTTTGCTCCAAAATAAGGGGAATTTCTGCTTTTTTGCCTCTAAATAAGTGGAATTTCTGTCTTTTTTCCCCAAAAAAAGGGAATTACTGTTTTTTTTTGCCGCAAAATAAGGAAAAATTCTGACTTATTCCCCTGAAGTAAGTAAAATTTCTGCAATTTTTCCCCAAAATAAAGGAAATTTCTGACTTTTTGCCCCCAAATAAGGGGAATTTCAGCCTTTTTACCTAAAATAAGAGGAATTTCTGAATTTTTGCCACAAAATATTAGGAATTTCTGCATTTTTGCCCCAAAATAAAGAAAATTTCTGCCTTTTTTTCTCTGAAATAAGTGAAATTTCCGAAATTTTGCCCCAAAATAAGTTAAAGTTCTGCAATTTTAGCCCAAAATAAGTGAAATTTCTGCAATTTTGCCCCAAAATAATGAAAATTTCTGCCTTTTTGCCCCCAAATAAGGGGAATTTCAGCCTTTTTACCTCAAAATAAGGGGAATTTCTGCATTTTTGCCACAAAATATTAGCAATTTCTGCCTTTTTGACCCAAAATAAGGAAAATTACTGCCTTTTTTCTCTGAAATAAGTGAAATTTCTGCAATTATGCCCCAAAATATGTGAAATTTCTGCAATTTTGCCCCAAAATAAGTGAAATTTCTGCAATTTTGCCCCAAAATAAGTGAAATTTCTGCAATTTTGCGCCAAATTAAGGGATATTTCTGGAATTTTGCCCCAAAATAAGTGGAATTTCTGAGTTTTGCCCCAAAATAAAGAGAATTTCTGTCATTTTGCCCCAACATATAAATATTTTCTGCATTTTTTCCCCACAATTAGGGGAATTTCTGCAATTTTGCTGCAAAATAAGGGGAATTTCTGAATTTTTGCCTCTAAATAAGTGGAATTTCTGTCTTTTTCCCCCAAAACAAAGGGAATTTCTGTCTTTTTTGCCCCAAAATAAGAAAAAATTCTGACTTATTACCCTGAAGTAAGTGAAATTTCTGCAATTTTGCCCCAAAATAAGGGAAATTTCTCCGTTTTTGTTTCCAAAATAAGGGGATTTTCAGCCATTTTACCTCAAATTAGGGGAATTTCTGCATATTTACCCCCTATTAAGAGGAATTTTAGCATTTTTACCTCAAAATAAGGGGAATTTATGCATTTTTGCCACAAAATATTAGGAATTTCTGCCTTTTAGGCCCAAAATAAGAAAATTTCTGCTTTTTTTCTCTGAAATAAGTGAAATTTCTGCAATTTTGCCCCAAAATAAGTGAAATTTCTGCAATTTTGCCCCAAAATTAGGGAAATTTCTGGAATTTTGACCCAAAAAATGGAATTTCTGAGTTTTGCCCCAAAATAATGAGAATTTCTGTCTTTTTGCCCCAACATATAGAGAATTTCTGCCTTTTTGCCCTACAATTAGGCAAATTTCTGCAATTTTGCTCCAAAATACAAGGAATTTCTGCCTTTTTGCCCGAAAATAAAAAGAATGCATACCTTTTTGCCATAAAAAAGGGAAATTTCTTCATTTTTGCTCCAAAATAAAAAAAATTTCTGCTTTTTTGCCACTAAATAAGTGCAATTTCTGTCTTTTTCCCCCAAAACAAAGAAAATTCTTGTCTTTTTTGCCTCAAAATAAAGAAAATTTCTGACTTATTACCCTGAAATAAGAGAAATTTCTGCAATTTTGCCCCAAAATAAGTGAAATTTCTGCCATTTTGCCCCAAAATAAGAAAAATTTCCTGAATTTTGCCCCAAAATAAGTGGAATTTCTGAGTTTTGCCCCAAAATAAGGAGAATTTCTGTCTTTTTGCCCCAACATATAGGCAATTTCTGCCTTTTTGCCCCACAATTATGGGAATTTCTGCAATTTTGCTCCAAAATACGGAGAATTTCTGACTTTTTTCCCGAACATAAGAAGAATGCATACCTTTTTGCCATAAAAAAGGGAAATTTCTTCATTTTTGCTCCAAAATAAGGGGAATTTCTGCTTTTTTGCCTCTAAATAAGTAGAATATCTGTCTTTTTCCCCTAAAACAAATGGAATTTCTGTCTTTTTTGCCCCAAAATAATGAAAAATTCTGACTTATTACCCTGTGTAAGTGAAATTTCTGCAATTTTGCCCTAAAATAAGAAAAATTTCTGCCTTTTTGCCCCCTATTAAGGGGAATTTCAGCCTTTTTACCTCAAAATAAGGGGAATTTCTGCATTTTTGACACAAAATATTAGGAATTTCTGCCTTTTTGCACCAAAATAAGAAAATTTCTGCTTTTTTTTCCCTGAAATAAGTGAAATTTCTGCAATTATGCCCCAAAATAAGTGAAATTTCTGCAATTTTGCCCCAAAATATGGAAAATTTCTGCCTTTTTGCCCCCAAATAAGGGGAATTTCAGCCTTTTTACCTCAAAATAAGGGGAATTTCTGCATTTTTGCCACAAAATATTAGCAATTTCTGCCTTTTTGCCCCAAAATAAGGAAAATTAGTGCCTTTTTCCTCTGAAATAAGTGAAATTTCTGCAATTATGCCCCAAAATATGTGAAATTTCTGCAATTTTGCCCTAAAATAAGTGAAATTTCTCCAATTTTGCCCCAAAATAAAGGAAATTTTTAGAATTTTGCCCCAAAATAAGTGGAATTTCTGAGTTTTGCCCCAAAATAAGGAGAATTTCTGTCTTTTTGCCCCAACATATAGAAAATTTCTGCCTTTTTGCCCCACAATTAGGGGAATTTCTGCAATTTTGCTCCAAAATACGGGGAATTTCTGCCTTTTTGCCTGAAAATAAGAAGAATGCATAACTTTTTGCCATCAAAAAAGGAAATTTCTTCATTTTTGCTCAAAAATGAGGGGAATTTCTGCTTTTTGCCTCTAAATAAGTGAAATTTCTGTCTTTTTCTCCCAAAATAAAAGGGAATTTCTGTTTTTTTTGCCCTAAAATAAGGAAAAATTCTGACTTATTACCCTGAAGTAAGTGAAATTTCTGCAATTTTGCCCCAAAATAAAGGAAATTTCTGCCTTTTTGCCCCCAAATAAGGGGAATTTCAGCCTTTTTACCTAAAAGTAAGGGGAATATCTGCATTTTTACCACAAAATATTAAAAATTTCTGCATTTTTGCCCCAAAATAAGGGAAATTTCTGAAATTTTGCCCCAAAATAAGTGGAATTTTTGAGTTTTGCCCCAAAATAAGGAGAATTTCTGTCTTTTTGCCCCAACATATAGGCAATTTCTGCCTTTTTGCCTCACAATTAGGGAAATTTTTGCAATTTTGCTCCAAAATACGGAGAATTTCTGCCTTTTTGCCCAAAAATAAGAAGAATGCATAACTTTTTGCCATAAAAAAGGGAAATTTCTTCATTTTTGCTCCAAAATAAGGGGAATTTCTGCTTTTTTGCCTCTAAATAAGTGGAATTTCTGTCTTTTTTCCCCAAAAAAAGGGAATTACTGTTTTTTTTTTGCCGCAAAATAAGGAAAAATTCTGACTTATTCCCCTGAAGTAAGTAAAATTTCTGCAATTTTTCCCCAAAATAAAGGAAATTTCTGACTTTTTGCCCCCAAATAAGGGGAATTTCAGCCTTTTTACCTAAAATAAGAGGAATTTCTGAATTTTTGCCACAAAATATTAGGAATTTCTGCATTTTTGCCCCAAAATAAAGAAAATTTCTGCCTTTTTTTCTCTGAAATAAGTGAAATTTCCGAAATTTTGCCCCAAAATAAGTTAAAGTTCTGCAATTTTAGCCCAAAATAAGTGAAATTTCTGCAATTTTGCCCCAAAATAATGAAAATTTCTGCCTTTTTGCCCCCAAATAAGGGGAATTTCAGCCTTTTTACCTCAAAATAAGGGGAATTTCTGCATTTTTGCCACAAAATATTAGCAATTTCTGCCTTTTTGACCCAAAATAAGGAAAATTACTGCCTTTTTTCTCTGAAATAAGTGAAATTTCTGCAATTATGCCCCAAAATATGTGAAATTTCTGCAATTTTGCCCCAAAATAAGTGAAATTTCTGCAATTTTGCCCCAAAATAAGTGAAATTTCTGCAATTTTGCGCCAAATTAAGGGATATTTCTGGAATTTTGCCCCAAAATAAGTGGAATTTCTGAGTTTTGCCCCAAAATAAAGAGAATTTCTGTCATTTTGCCCCAACATATAAATATTTTCTGCATTTTTTCCCCACAATTAGGGGAATTTCTGCAATTTTGCTGCAAAATAAGGGGAATTTCTGAATTTTTGCCTCTAAATAAGTGGAATTTCTGTCTTTTTCCCCCAAAACAAAGGGAATTTCTGTCTTTTTTGCCCCAAAATAAGAAAAAATTCTGACTTATTACCCTGAAGTAAGTGAAATTTCTGCAATTTTGCCCCAAAATAAGGGAAATTTCTGCGTTTTTGTTTCCAAAATAAGGGGATTTTCAGCCATTTTACCTCAAATTAGGGGAATTTCTGCATTTTTACCCCCTATTAAGAGGAATTTTAGCATTTTTACCTCAAAATAAGGGGAATTTAGGCATTTTTGCCACAAAATATTAGGAATTTCTGCCTTTTAGGCCCAAAATAAGAAAATTTCTGCTTTTTTTCTCTGAAATAAGTGAAATTTCTGCAATTTTGCCCCAAAATAAGTGAAATTTCTGCAATTTTGCCCCAAAATTAGGGAAATTTCTGGAATTTTGACCCCAAAAATGGAATTTCTGAGTTTTGCCCCAAAATAATGAGAATTTCTGTCTTTTTGCCCCAACATATAGAGAATTTCTGCCTTTTTGCCCTACAATTAGGCAAATTTCTGCAATTTTGCTCCAAAATACAAGGAATTTCTGCCTTTTTGCCCGAAAATAAAAAGAATGCATACCTTTTTGCCATAAAAAAGGGAAATTTCTTCATTTTTGCTCCAAAATAAAAAAAATTTCTGCTTTTTTGCCACTAAATAAGTGCAATTTCTGTCTTTTTCCCCCAAAACAAAGAAAATTCTTGTCTTTTTTGCCTCAAAATAAAGAAAATTTCTGACTTATTACCCTGAAATAAGAGAAATTTCTGCAATTTTGCCCCAAAATAAGTGAAATTTCTGCCATTTTGCCCCAAAATAAGAAAAATTTCCTGAATTTTGCCCCAAAATAAGTGGAATTTCTGAGTTTTGCCCCAAAATAAGGAGAATTTCTGTCTTTTTGCCCCAACATATAGGCAATTTCTGCCTTTTTGCCCCACAATTATGGGAATTTCTGCAATTTTGCTCCAAAATACGGAGGATTTCTGACTTTTTTCCCGAACATAAGAAGAATGCATACCTTTTTGCCATAAAAAAGGGAAATTTCTTCATTTTTGCTCCAAAATAAGGGGAATTTCTGCTTTTTTGCCTCTAAATAAGTAGAATATCTGTCTTTTTCCCCTAAAACAAATGGAATTTCTGTCTTTTTTGCCCCAAAATAATGAAAAATTCTGACTTATTACCCTGTGTAAGTGAAATTTCTGCAATTTTGCCCTAAAATAAGAAAAATTTCTGCCTTTTTGCCCCCTATTAAGGGGAATTTCAGCCTTTTTACCTCAAAATAAGGGGAATTTCTGCATTTTTGACACAAAATATTAGGAATTTCTGCCTTTTTGCACCAAAATAAGAAAATTTCTGCTTTTTTTTCCCTGAAATAAGTGAAATTTCTGCAATTATGCCCCAAAATAAGTGAAATTTCTGCAATTTTGCCCCAAAATATGGAAAATTTCTGCCTTTTTGCCCCCAAATAAGGGGAATTTCAGCCTTTTTACCTCAAAATAAGGGGAATTTCTGCATTTTTGCCACAAAATATTAGCAATTTCTGCCTTTTTGCCCCAAAATAAGGAAAATTAGTGCCTTTTTCCTCTGAAATAAGTGAAATTTCTGCAATTATGCCCCAAAATATGTGAAATTTCTGCAATTTTGCCCTAAAATAAGTGAAATTTCTCCAATTTTGCCCCAAAATAAAGGAAATCTTTAGAATTTTGCCCCAAAATAAGTGGAATTTCTGAGTTTTGCCCCAAAATAAGGAGAATTTCTGTCTTTTTGCCCCAACATATAGAAAATTTCTGCCTTTTTGCCCCACAATTAGGGGAATTTCTGCAATTTTGCTCCAAAATACGGGGAATTTCTGCCTTTTTGCCTGAAAATAAGAAGAATGCATAACTTTTTGCCATCAAAAAAGGAAATTTCTTCATTTTTGCTCAAAAATGAGGGGAATTTCTGCTTTTTGCCTCTAAATAAGTGAAATTTCTGTCTTTTTCTCCCAAAATAAAAGGGAATTTCTGTTTTTTTTGCCCTAAAATAAGGAAAAATTCTGACTTATTACCCTGAAGTAAGTGAAATTTCTGCAATTTTGCCCCAAAATAAAGGAAATTTCTGCCTTTTTGCCCCCAAATAAGGGGAATTTCAGCCTTTTTACCTAAAAGTAAGGGGAATATCTGCATTTTTACCACAAAATATTAAAAATTTCTGCATTTTTGCCCCAAAATAAGGGAAATTTCTGAAATTTTGCCCCAAAATAAGTGGAATTTTTGAGTTTTGCCCCAAAATAAGGAGAATTTCTGTCTTTTTGCCCCAACATATAGGCAATTTCTGCCTTTTTGCCTCACAATTAGGGAAATTTTTGCAATTTTGCTCCAAAATACGGAGAATTTCTGCCTTTTTGCCCAAAAATAAGAAGAATGCATAACTTTTTGCCATAAAAAAGGGAAATTTCTTCATTTTTGCTCCAAAATAAGGGGAATTTCTGCTTTTTTGCCTCTAAATAAGTGGAATTTCTGTCTTTTTTCCCCAAAAAAAGGGAATTACTGTTTTTTTTTGCCGCAAAATAAGGAAAAATTCTGACTTATTCCCCTGAAGTAAGTAAAATTTCTGCAATTTTTCCCCAAAATAAAGGAAATTTCTGACTTTTTGCCCCCAAATAAGGGGAATTTCAGCCTTTTTACCTAAAATAAGAGGAATTTCTGAATTTTTGCCACAAAATATTAGGAATTTCTGCATTTTTGCCCCAAAATAAAGAAAATTTCTGCCTTTTTTTCTCTGAAATAAGTGAAATTTCCGAAATTTTGCCCCAAAATAAGTTAAAGTTCTGCAATTTTAGCCCAAAATAAGTGAAATTTCTGCAATTTTGCCCCAAAATAATGAAAATTTCAGCCTTTTTGCCCCCAAATAAGGGGAATTTCAGCCTTTTTACCTCAAAATAAGGGGAATTTCTGCATTTTTGCCACAAAATATTAGCAATTTCTGCCTTTTTGACCCAAAATAAGGAAAATTACTGCCTTTTTTCTCTGAAATAAGTGAAATTTCTGCAATTATGCCCCAAAATATGTGAAATTTCTGCAATTTTGCCCCAAAATAAGTGAAATTTCTGCAATTTTGCCCCAAAATAAGTGAAATTTCTGCAATTTTGCGCCAAATTAAGGGATATTTCTGGAATTTTGCCCCAAAATAAGTGGAATTTCTGAGTTTTGCCCCAAAATAAAGAGAATTTCTGTCATTTTGCCCCAACATATAAATATTTTCTGCATTTTTTCCCCACAATTAGGGGAATTTCTGCAATTTTGCTGCAAAATAAGGGGAATTTCTGAATTTTTGCCTCTAAATAAGTGGAATTTCTGTCTTTTTCCCCCAAAACAAAGGGAATTTCTGTCTTTTTTGCCCCAAAATAAGAAAAAATTCTGACTTATTACCCTGAAGTAAGTGAAATTTCTGCAATTTTGCCCCAAAATAAGGGAAATTTCTGCGTTTTTGTTTCCAAAATAAGGGGATTTTCAGCCATTTTACCTCAAATTAGGGGAATTTCTGCATTTTTACCCCCTATTAAGAGGAATTTTAGCATTTTTACCTCAAAATAAGGGGAATTTATGCATTTTTGCCACAAAATATTAGGAATTTCTGCCTTTTAGGCCCAAAATAAGAAAATTTCTGCTTTTTTTCTCTGAAATAAGTGAAATTTCTGCAATTTTGCCCCAAAATAAGTGAAATTTCTGCAATTTTGCCCCAAAATTAGGGAAATTTCTGGAATTTTGACCCCAAAAATGGAATTTCTGAGTTTTGCCCCAAAATAATGAGAATTTCTGTCTTTTTGCCCCAACATATAGAGAATTTCTGCCTTTTTGCCCTACAATTAGGCAAATTTCTGCAATTTTGCTCCAAAATACAAGGAATTTCTGCCTTTTTGCCCGAAAATAAAAAGAATGCATACCTTTTTGCCATAAAAAAGGGAAATTTCTTCATTTTTGCTCCAAAATAAAAAAAATTTCTGCTTTTTTGCCACTAAATAAGTGCAATTTCTGTCTTTTTCCCCCAAAACAAAGAAAATTCTTGTCTTTTTTGCCTCAAAATAAAGAAAATTTCTGACTTATTACCCTGAAATAAGAGAAATTTCTGCAATTTTGCCCCAAAATAAGTGAAATTTCTGCCATTTTGCCCCAAAATAAGAAAAATTTCCTGAATTTTGCCCCAAAATAAGTGGAATTTCTGAGTTTTGCCCCAAAATAAGGAGAATTTCTGTCTTTTTGCCCCAACATATAGGCAATTTCTGCCTTTTTGCCCCACAATTATGGGAATTTCTGCAATTTTGCTCCAAAATACGGAGGATTTCTGACTTTTTTCCCGAACATAAGAAGAATGCATACCTTTTTGCCATAAAAAAGGGAAATTTCTTCATTTTTGCTCCAAAATAAGGGGAATTTCTGCTTTTTTGCCTCTAAATAAGTAGAATATCTGTCTTTTTCCCCTAAAACAAATGGAATTTCTGTCTTTTTTGCCCCAAAATAATGAAAAATTCTGACTTATTACCCTGTGTAAGTGAAATTTCTGCAATTTTGCCCTAAAATAAGAAAAATTTCTGCCTTTTTGCCCCCTATTAAGGGGAATTTCAGCCTTTTTACCTCAAAATAAGGGGAATTTCTGCATTTTTGACACAAAATATTAGGAATTTCTGCCTTTTTGCACCAAAATAAGAAAATTTCTGCTTTTTTTTCCCTGAAATAAGTGAAATTTCTGCAATTATGCCCCAAAATAAGTGAAATTTCTGCAATTTTGCCCCAAAATATGGAAAATTTCTGCCTTTTTGCCCCCAAATAAGGGGAATTTCAGCCTTTTTACCTCAAAATAAGGGGAATTTCTGCATTTTTGCCACAAAATATTAGCAATTTCTGCCTTTTTGCCCCAAAATAAGGAAAATTAGTGCCTTTTTCCTCTGAAATAAGTGAAATTTCTGCAATTATGCCCCAAAATATGTGAAATTTCTGCAATTTTGCCCTAAAATAAGTGAAATTTCTCCAATTTTGCCCCAAAATAAAGGAAATCTTTAGAATTTTGCCCCAAAATAAGTGGAATTTCTGAGTTTTGCCCCAAAATAAGGAGAATTTCTGTCTTTTTGCCCCAACATATAGAAAATTTCTGCCTTTTTGCCCCACAATTAGGGGAATTTCTGCAATTTTGCTCCAAAATACGGGGAATTTCTGCCTTTTTGCCTGAAAATAAGAAGAATGCATAACTTTTTGCCATCAAAAAAGGAAATTTCTTCATTTTTGCTCAAAAATGAGGGGAATTTCTGCTTTTTGCCTCTAAATAAGTGAAATTTCTGTCTTTTTCTCCCAAAATAAAAGGGAATTTCTGTTTTTTTTGCCCTAAAATAAGGAAAAATTCTGACTTATTACCCTGAAGTAAGTGAAATTTCTGCAATTTTGCCCCAAAATAAAGGAAATTTCTGCCTTTTTGCCCCCAAATAAGGGGAATTTCAGCCTTTTTACCTAAAAGTAAGGGGAATATCTGCATTTTTACCACAAAATATTAAAAATTTCTGCATTTTTGCCCCAAAATAAGGGAAATTTCTGAAATTTTGCCCCAAAATAAGTGGAATTTTTGAGTTTTGCCCCAAAATAAGGAGAATTTCTGTCTTTTTGCCCCAACATATAGGCAATTTCTGCCTTTTTGCCTCACAATTAGGGAAATTTTTGCAATTTTGCTCCAAAATACGGAGAATTTCTGCCTTTTTGCCCAAAAATAAGAAGAATGCATAACTTTTTGCCATAAAAAAGGGAAATTTCTTCATTTTTGCTCCAAAATAAGGGGAATTTCTGCTTTTTTGCCTCTAAATAAGTGGAATTTCTGTCTTTTTTCCCCAAAAAAAGGGAATTACTGTTTTTTTTTGCCGCAAAATAAGGAAAAATTCTGACTTATTCCTCTGAAGTAAGTAAAATTTCTGCAATTTTTCCCCAAAATAAAGGAAATTTCTGACTTTTTGCCCCCAAATAAGGGGAATTTCAGCCTTTTTACCTAAAATAAGAGGAATTTCTGAATTTTTGCCACAAAATATTAGGAATTTCTGCATTTTTGCCCCAAAATAAAGAAAATTTCTGCCTTTTTTTCTCTGAAATAAGTGAAATTTCCGAAATTTTGCCCCAAAATAAGTTAAAGTTCTGCAATTTTAGCCCAAAATAAGTGAAATTTCTGCAATTTTGCCCCAAAATAATGAAAATTTCTGCCTTTTTGCCCCCAAATAAGGGGAATTTCAGCCTTTTTACCTCAAAATAAGGGGAATTTCTGCATTTTTGCCACAAAATATTAGCAATTTCTGCCTTTTTGACCCAAAATAAGGAAAATTACTGCCTTTTTTCTCTGAAATAAGTGAAATTTCTGCAATTATGGCCCAAAATATGTGAAATTTCTGCAATTTTGCCCCAAAATAAGTGAAATTTCTGCAATTTTGCCCCAAAATAAGTGAAATTTCTGCAATTTTGCGCCAAATTAAGGGATATTTCTGGAATTTTGCCCCAAAATAAGTGGAATTTCTGAGTTTTGCCCCAAAATAAAGAGAATTTCTGTCATTTTGCCCCAACATATAAATATTTTCTGCATTTTTTCCCCACAATTAGGGGAATTTCTGCAACTTTGCTGCAAAATAAGGGGAATTTCTGAATTTTTGCCTCTAAATAAGTGGAATTTCTGTCTTTTTCCCCCAAAACAAAGGGAATTTCTGTCTTTTTTGCCCCAAAATAAGAAAAAATTCTGACTTATTACCCTGAAGTAAGTGAAATTTCTGCAATTTTGCCCCAAAATAAGGGAAATTTCTGCGTTTTTGTTTCCAAAATAAGAGGATTTTCAGCCATTTTACCTCAAATTAGGGGAATTTCTGCATATTTACCCCCTATTAAGAGGAATTTTAGCATTTTTACCTCAAAATAAGGGGAATTTATGCATTTTTGCCACAAAATATTAGGAATTTCTGCCTTTTAGGCCCAAAATAAGAAAATTTCTGCTTTTTTTCTCTGAAATAAGTGAAATTTCTGCAATTTTGCCCCAAAATAAGTGAAATTTCTGCAATTTTGCCCCAAAATTAGGGAAATTTCTGGAATTTTGACCCCAAAAATGGAATTTCTGAGTTTTGCCCCAAAATAATGAGAATTTCTGTCTTTTTGCCCCAACATATAGAGAATTTCTGCCTTTTTGCCCTACAATTAGGCAAATTTCTGCAATTTTGCTCCAAAATACAAGGAATTTCTGCCTTTTTGCCCGAAAATAAAAAGAATGCATACCTTTTTGCCATAAAAAAGGGAAATTTCTTCATTTTTGCTCCAAAATAAAAAAAATTTCTGCTTTTTTGCCACTAAATAAGTGCAATTTCTGTCTTTTTCCCCCAAAACAAAGAAAATTCTTGTCTTTTTTGCCTCAAAATAAAGAAAATTTCTGACTTATTACCCTGAAATAAGAGAAATTTCTGCAATTTTGCCCCAAAATAAGTGAAATTTCTGCCATTTTGCCCCAAAATAAGAAAAATTTCTGGAATTTTGCCCCAAAATAAGTGGAATTTCTGAGTTTTGCCCCAAAATAAGGAGAATTTCTGTCTTTTTGCCCCAACATATAGGCAATTTCTGCCTTTTTGCCCCACAATTATGGGAATTTCTGCAATTTTGCTCCAAAATACGGAGAATTTCTGACTTTTTTCCCGAACATAAGAAGAATGCATACCTTTTTGCCATAAAAAAGGGAAATTTCTTCATTTTTGCTCCAAAATAAGGGGAATTTCTGCTTTTTTGCCTCTAAATAAGTAGAATATCTGTCTTTTTCCCCTAAAACAAATGGAATTTCTGTCTTTTTTGCCCCAAAATAATGAAAAATTCTGACTTATTACCCTGTGTAAGTGAAATTTCTGCAATTTTGCCCTAAAATAAGAAAAATTTCTGCCTTTTTGCCCCCTATTAAGGGGAATTTCAGCCTTTTTACCTCAAAATAAGGGGAATTTCTGCATTTTTGACACAAAATATTAGGAATTTCTGCCTTTTTGCACCAAAATAAGAAAATTTCTGCATTTTTTTCCCTGAAATAAGTGAAATTTCTGCAATTATGCCCCAAAATAAGTGAAATTTCTGCAATTTTGCCCCAAAATATGGAAAATTTCTGCCTTTTTGCCCCCAAATAAGGGGAATTTCAGCCTTTTTACCTCAAAATAAGGGGAATTTCTGCATTTTTGCCACAAAATATTAGCAATTTCTGCCTTTTTGCCCCAAAATAAGGAAAATTAGTGCCTTTTTCCCCTGAAATAAGTGAAATTTCTGCAATTATGCCCCAAAATATGTGAAATTTCTGCAATTTTGCCCTAAAATAAGTGAAATTTCTCCAATTTTGCCCCAAAATAAAGGAAATTTTTAGAATTTTGCCCCAAAATAAGTGGAATTTCTGAGTTTTGCCCCAAAATAAGGAGAATTTCTGTCTTTTTGCCCCAACATATAGAAAATTTCTGCCTTTTTGCCCCACAATTAGGGGAATTTCTGCAATTTTGCTCCAAAATACGGGGAATTTCTGCCTTTTTGCCTGAAAATAAGAAGAATGCATAACTTTTTGCCATCAAAAAAGGAAATTTCTTCATTTTTGCTCAAAAATGAGGGGAATTTCTGCTTTTTGCCTCTAAATAAGTGAAATTTCTGTCTTTTTCTCCCAAAATAAAAGGGAATTTCTGTTTTTTTTGCCCTAAAATAAGGAAAAATTCTGACTTATTACCCTGAAGTAAGTGAAATTTCTGCAATTTTGCCCCAAAATAAAGGAAATTTCTGCCTTTTTGCCCCCAAATAAGGGGAATTTCAGCCTTTTTACCTAAAAATAAGGGGAATATCTGCATTTTTACCACAAAATATTAAAAATTTCTGCATTTTTGCCCCAAAATAAGGGAAATTTCTGGAATTTTGTCCCAAAATATGTGTAATTTCTGAGTTTTGCCCTAAAATAAGGAGAATTTCGGTCTTTTTGCTCTAACTAAAAGGAATTTCTGCCTTTTTGCTTCACAATTAGGGGAATTTCTGCAATTTTGCTCCAAAATACGGGGAATTTCTGCCTTTTTGCCCGAATATAAGAAGAATGCATACCTTTTTGCCATAAAAAAGTTAAATTTCTTCATTTTTGCTTCAAAATAAGGGGAATTTCTGCTTATTTGCCTCTAAATAAGTGGAATTTCTGTCTTTTCCCCAAAACAAAGAAAAGTCCTGTTTTTTTGCACCAAAATAAGGAAAATTTCTGATTTATTACCCTGAAATACGTGATATTTCTGTAATTTTGCCCCAAAATAAGTGAAATTTCTGCAATTTTTCCCCAAAATAAGGGAAATTTCTGAAATTTTGCCCCAAAATAAGTGGAATTTTTGAGTTTTGCCCCAAAATAAGGAGAATTTCTGTCTTTTTTCCCCAACATATTGGCAATTTCTGCCTTTTTGCCTCACAATTAGGGAAATTTTTGCAATTTTGCTCCAAAATACGGAGAATTTCTGCCTTTTTGCCCAAAAATAAGAAGAATGCATAACTTTTTGCCATAAAAAAGGGAAATTTCTTCATTTTTGCTCCAAAATAAGGGGAATTTCTGCTTTTTTGCCTCTAAATAAGTGGAATTTCTGTCTTTTTTCCCCAAAAAAAGGGAATTACTGTTTTTTTTTTGCCGCAAAATAAGGAAAAATTCTGACTTATTTCTCTGAAGTAAGTAAAATTTCTGCAATTTTGCCTCAAAATAAGGGAAATTTCTGGAATTTTGCCCCAAAATAAGTAAAATTTCTGCAATTTTGCCACAAAATAAGGAAAATTTCTGCCTTTTTGCCCCCAAATAAGGGGAATTTCAGCCTTTTTACCTCAAAATAAGGGGAATTTCTGCATTTTTGCCACAAAATATTAGCAATTTCTGCCTTTTTACCCCAAAATAAGGAAAATTACTGCCTTTTTCTCTGAAATAAGGGAAATTTCTGCAATTATGCCCCAAAATGTGAAATTTCTGCAATTTTGCCCCAAAATAAGTGAAATTTCTCCAATTTTGCCCCAAAATAAAGGAAATTTCTAGAATTTTGCCCAAAAATAAGTGGAATTTCTGAGTTTTGCCCCAAAATAATGAGAATTTCTGTCTTTTTGCCCCAACATATAGAGAATTTCTGCCTTTTTGCCCTACAATTAGGCAAATTTCTGCAATTTTGCTCCAAAATACAAGGAATTTCTGCCTTTTTGCCCGAAAATAAAAAGAATGCATACCTTTTTGCCATAAAAAAGGGAAATTTCTTCATTTTTGCTCCAAAATAAAAAAAATTTCTGCTTTTTTGCCACTAAATAAGTGCAATTTCTGTCTTTTTCCCCCAAAACAAAGAAAATTCTTGTCTTTTTTGCTTCAAAATAAAGAAAATTTCTGACTTATTACCCTGTAATAAGAGAAATTTCTGCAATTTTGCCCCAAAATAAGTGAAATTTCTGCCATTTTGCCCCAAAATAAGAAAAATTTCTGGAATTTTGCCCCAAAATAAGTGGAATTTCTGAGTTTTGCCCCAAAATAAGGAGAATTTCTGTCTTTTTGCCCCAACATATAGGCAATTTCTGCCTTTTTGCCCCACAATTATGGGAATTTCTGCAATTTTGCTCCAAAATACGGAGGATTTCTGACTTTTTTCCAGAACATAAGAAGAATGCATACCTTTTTGCCATAAAAAAGGGAAATTTCTTCATTTTTGCTCCAAAATAAGGGGAATTTCTGCTTTTTTGCCTCTAAATAAGTAGAATATCTGTCTTTTTCCCCTAAAACAAATGGAATTTCTGTCTTTTTTGCCCCAAAATAATGAAAAATTCTGACTTATTACCCTGTGTAAGTGAAATTTCTGCAATTTTTCCCTAAAATAAGAAAAATTTCTGCCTTTTTGCCCCCTATTAAGGGGAATTTCAGCCTTTTTACCTCAAAATAAGGGGAATTTCTGCATTTCTGACACAAAATATTAGGAATTTCTGCCTTTTTGCACCAAAATAAGAAAATTTCTGCTTTTTTTTCCCTGAAATAAGTGAAATTTCTGCAATTATGCCCCAAAATAAGTGAAATTTCTGCAATTTTGCCCCAAAATATGGAAAATTTCTGTCTTTTTGCCCCCAAATAAGGGGAATTTCAGCCTTTTTACCTCAAAATAAGGGGAATTTCTGCATTTTTGCCACAAAATATTAGCAATTTCTGCCTTTTTGCCCCAAAATAAGGAAAATTAGTGCCTTTTTTCTCTGAAATAAGTGAAATTTCTGCAATTATGCCCCAAAATATGTGAAATTTCTGCAATTTTGCCCTAAAATAAGTGAAATTTCTCCAATTTTGCCCCAAAATAAAGGAAATTTTTAGAATTTTGCCCCAAAATAAGTGGAATTTCTGAGTTTTGCCCCAAAATAAGGAGAATTTCTGTCTTTTTGCCCCAACATATAGAAAATTTCTGCCTTTTTGCCCTACAATTAGGGGAATTTCTGCAATTTTGCTCCAAAATACGGGGAATTTCTGCCTTTTTGCCTGAAAATAAGAAGAATGCATAACTTTTTGCCATCAAAAAAGGAAATTTCTTCATTTTTGCTCAAAAATGAGGGGAATTTCTGCTTTTTGCCTCTAAATAAGTGAAATTTCTGTCTTTTTCTCCCAAAACAAAGGGAATTTCTGTTTTTTTTTTGCCCTAAAATAAGGAAAAATTCTGACTTATTACCCTGAAGTAAGTGAAATTTCTGCAATTTTGCCCCAAAATAAAGGAAATTTCTGCCTTTTTGCCCCCAAATAAGGGGAATTTCAGCCTTTTTACCTAAAAGTAAGGGGAATATCTGCATTTTTACCACAAAATATTAAAAATTTCTGCATTTTTGCCCCAAAATAAGGGAAATTTCTGAAATTTTGCCCCAAAATAAGTGGAATTTTTGAGTTTTGCCCCAAAATAAGGAGAATTTCTGTCTTTTTGCCCCAACATATAGGCAATTTCTGCCTTTTTGCCTCACAATTAGGGAAATTTTTGCAATTTTGCTCCAAAATACGGAGAATTTCTGCCTTTTTGCCCAAAAATAAGAAGAATGCATAACTTTTTGCCATAAAAAAGGGAAATTTCTTCATTTTTGCTCCAAAATAAGGGGAATTTCTGCTTTTTTGCCTCTAAATAAGTGGAATTTCTGTCTTTTTTCCCCAAAAAAAGGGAATTACTGTTTTTTTTTTGCCGCAAAATAAGGAAAAATTCTGACTTATTCCCCTGAAGTAAGTAAAATTTCTGCAATTTTTCCCCAAAATAAAGGAAATTTCTGACTTTTTGCCCCCAAATAAGGGGAATTTCAGCCTTTTTACCTAAAATAAGAGGAATTTCTGAATTTTTGCCACAAAATATTAGGAATTTCTGCATTTTTGCCCCAAAATAAAGAAAATTTCTGCCTTTTTTTCTCTGAAATAAGTGAAATTTCCGAAATTTTGCCCCAAAATAAGTTAAAGTTCTGCAATTTTAGCCCAAAATAAGTGAAATTTCTGCAATTTTGCCCCAAAATAATGAAAATTTCTGCCTTTTTGCCCCCAAATAAGGGGAATTTCAGCCTTTTTACCTCAAAATAAGGGGAATTTCTGTATTTTTGCCACAAAATATTAGCAATTTCTGCCTTTTTGACCCAAAATAAGGAAAATTACTGCCTTTTTTCTCTGAAATAAGTGAAATTTCTGCAATTATGCCCCAAAATATGTGAAATTTCTGCAATTTTGCCCCAAAATAAGTGAAATTTCTGCAATTTTGCCCCAAAATAAGTGAAATTTCTGCAATTTTGCGCCAAATTAAGGGATATTTCTGGAATTTTGCCCCAAAATAAGTGGAATTTCTGAGTTTTGCCCCAAAATAAAGAGAATTTCTGTCATTTTGCCCCAACATATAAATATTTTCTGCATTTTTTCCCCACAATTAGGGGAATTTCTGCAATTTTGCTGCAAAATAAGGGGAATTTCTGAATTTTTGCCTCTAAATAAGTGGAATTTCTGTCTTTTTCCCCCAAAACAAAGGGAATTTCTGTCTTTTTTGCCCCAAAATAAGAAAAAATTCTGACTTATTACCCTGAAGTAAGTGAAATTTCTGCAATTTTGCCCCAAAATAAGGGAAATTTCTGCGTTTTTGTTTCCAAAATAAGGGGATTTTCAGCCATTTTACCTCAAATTAGGGGAATTTCTGCATATTTACCCCCTATTAAGAGGAATTTTAGCATTTTTACCTCAAAATAAGGGGAATTTATGCATTTTTGCCACAAAATATTAGGAATTTCTGCCTTTTAGGCCCAAAATAAGAAAATTTCTGCTTTTTTTCTCTGAAATAAGTGAAATTTCTGCAATTTTGCCCCAAAATAAGTGAAATTTCTGCAATTTTGCCCCAAAATTAGGGAAATTTCTGGAATTTTGACCCCAAAAATGGAATTTCTGAGTTTTGCCCCAAAATAATGAGAATTTCTGTCTTTTTGCCCCAACATATAGAGAATTTCTGCCTTTTTGCCCTACAATTAGGCAAATTTCTGCAATTTTGCTCCAAAATACAAGGAATTTCTGCCTTTTTGCCCGAAAATAAAAAGAATGCATACCTTTTTGCCATAAAAAAGGGAAATTTCTTCATTTTTGCTCCAAAATAAAAAAAATTTCTGCTTTTTTGCCACTAAATAAGTGCAATTTCTGTCTTTTTCCCCAAAAACAAAGAAAATTCTTGTCTTTTTTGCCTCAAAATAAAGAAAATTTCTGACTTATTACCCTGAAATAAGAGAAATTTCTGCAATTTTGCCCCAAAATAAGTGAAATTTCTGCCATTTTGCCCCAAAATAAGAAAAATTTCTGGAATTTTGCCCCAAAATAAGTGGAATTTCTGAGTTTTGCCCCAAAATAAGGAGAATTTCTGTCTTTTTGCCCCAACATATAGGCAATTTCTGCCTTTTGCCCCACAATTATGGGAATTTCTGCAATTTTGCTCCAAAATACGAGAATTTCTGACTTTTTTCCCGAACATAAGAAGAATGCATACCTTTTTGCCATAAAAAAGGGAAATTTCTTCATTTTTGCTCCAAAATAAGGGGAATTTCTGCTTTTTTGCCTCTAAATAAGTAGAATATCTGTCTTTTTCCCCTAAAACAAATGGAATTTCTGTCTTTTTTGCCCCAAAATAATGAAAAATTCTGACTTATTACCCTGTGTAAGTGAAATTTCTGCAATTTTGCCCTAAAATAAGAAAAATTTCTGCCTTTTTGCCCCCTATTAAGGGGAATTTCAGCCTTTTTACCTCAAAATAAGGGGAATTTCTGCATTTCTGACACAAAATATTAGGAATTTCTGCCTTTTTGCACCAAAATAAGAAAATTTCTGCTTTTTTTCCCTGAAATAAGTGAAATTTCTGCAATTATGCCCCAAAATAAGTGAAATTTCTGCAATTTTGCCCCAAAATATGGAAAATTTCTGCCTTTTTGCCCCCAAATAAGGGGAATTTCAGCCTTTTTACCTCAAAATAAGGGGAATTTCTGCATTTTTGCCACAAAATATTAGCAATTTCTGCCTTTTTGCCCCAAAATAAGGAAAATTAGTGCCTTTTTCCTCTGAAATAAGTGAAATTTCTGCAATTATGCCCCAAAATATGTGAAATTTCTGCAATTTTGCCCTAAAATAAGTGAAATTTCTCCAATTTTGCCCCAAAATAAAGGAAATTTTTAGAATTTTGCCCCAAAATAAGTGGAATTTCTGAGTTTTGCCCCAAAATAAGGAGAATTTCTGTCTTTTTGCCCCAACATATAGAAAATTTCTGCCTTTTTGCCCCACAATTAGGGGAATTTCTGCAATTTTGCTCCAAAATACGGGGAATTTCTGCCTTTTTGCCTGAAAATAAGAAGAATGCATAACTTTTTGCCATCAAAAAAGGAAATTTCTTCATTTTTGCTCAAAAATGAGGGGAATTTCTGCTTTTTGCCTCTAAATGAGTGAAATTTCTGTCTTTTTCTCCCAAAATAAAAGGGAATTTCTGTTTTTTTTGCCCTAAAATAAGGAAAAATTCTGACTTATTACCCTGAAGTAAGTGAAATTTCTGCAATTTTGCCCCAAAATAAAGGAAATTTCTGCCTTTTTGCCCCCAAATAAGGGGAATTTCAGCCTTTTTACCTAAAAATAAGGGGAATATCTGCATTTTTACCACAAAATATTGAAAATTTCTGCATTTTTGCCCCAAAATAAGGGAAATTTCTGGAATTTTGCCCCAAAATATGTGTAATTTCTGAGTTTTGCCCTAAAATAAGGAGAATTTCGGTCTTTTTGCTCTAACTAAAAGGAATTTCTGCCTTTTTGCTTCACAATTAGGGGAATTTCTGCAATTTTGCTCCAAAATACGGGGAATTTCTGCCTTTTTGCCCGAATATAAGAAGAATGCATACCTTTTTGCCATAAAAAAGTTAAATTTCTTCATTTTTGCTTCAAAATAAGGGGAATTTCTGCTTATTTGCCTCTAAATAAGTGGAATTTCTGTCTTTTCCCCAAAACCAAGAAAAGTCCTGTTTTTTTGCACCAAAATAAGGAAAATTTCTGATTTATTACCCTGAAGTACGTGATATTTCTGTAATTTTGCCCCAAAATAAGTGAAATTTCTGCAATTTTTCCCCAAAATAAGGGAAATTTCTGAAATTTTGCCCCAAAATAAGTGGAATTTTTGAGTTTTGCCCCAAAATAAGGAGAATTTCTGTCTTTTTTCCCCAACATATTGGCAATTTCTGCCTTTTTGCCTCACAATTAGGGAAATTTTTGCAATTTTGCTCCAAAATACGGAGAATTTCTGCCTTTTTGCCCAAAAATAAGAAGAATGCATAACTTTTTGCCATAAAAAAGGGAAATTTCTTCATTTTTGCTCCAAAATAAGGGGAATTTCTGCTTTTTTGCCTCTAAATAAGTGGAATTTCTGTCTTTTTTCCCCAAAAAAAGGGAATTACTGTTTTTTTTTTGCCGCAAAATAAGGAAAAATTCTGACTTATTTCCCTGAAGTAAGTAAAATTTCTGCAATTTTGCCTCAAAATAAGGGAAATTTCTGGAATTTTGCCCCAAAATAAGTAAAATTTCTGCAATTTTGCCCCAAAATAAGGAAAATTTCTGCCTTTTTGCCCCCAAATAAGGGGAATTTCAGCCTTTTTACCTCAAAATAAGGGGAATTTCTGCATTTTTGCCACAAAATATTAGCAATTTCTGCCTTTTTACCCCAAAATAAGGAAAATTACTGCCTTTTTCTCTGAAATAAGGGAAATTTCTGCAATTATGCCCCAAAATATGTGAAATTTCTGCAATTTTGCCCCAAAATAAGTGAAATTTCTCCAATTTTGCCCCAAAATAAAGGAAATTTCTAGAATTTTGCCCAAAAATAAGTGGAATTTCTGAGTTTTGCCCCAAAATAATGAGAATTTCTGTCTTTTTGCCCCAACATATAGAGAATTTCTGCCTTTTTGCCCTACAATTAGGCAAATTTCTGCAATTTTGCTCCAAAATACAAGGAATTTCTGCCTTTTTGCCCGAAAATAAAAAGAATGCATACCTTTTTGCCATAAAAAAGGGAAATTTCTTCATTTTTGCTCCAAAATAAAAAAAATTTCTGCTTTTTTGCCACTAAATAAGTGCAATTTCTGTCTTTTTCCCCCAAAACAAAGAAAATTCTTGTCTTTTTTGCCTCAAAATAAAGAAAATTTCTGACTTATTACCCTGAAATAAGAGAAATTTCTGCAATTTTGCCCCAAAATAAGTGAAATTTCTGCCATTTTGCCCCAAAATAAGAAAAATTTCCTGAATTTTGCCCCAAAATAAGTGGAATTTCTGAGTTTTGCCCCAAAATAAGGAGAATTTCTGTCTTTTTGCCCCAACATATAGGCAATTTCTGCCTTTTTGCCCCACAATTATGGGAATTTCTGCAATTTTGCTCCAAAATACGGAGGATTTCTGACTTTTTTCCCGAACATAAGAAGAATGCATACCTTTTTGCCATAAAAAAGGGAAATTTCTTCATTTTTGCTCCAAAATAAGGGGAATTTCTGCTTTTTTGCCTCTAAATAAGTAGAATATCTGTCTTTTTCCCCTAAAACAAATGGAATTTCTGTCTTTTTTGCCCCAAAATAATGAAAAATTCTGACTTATTACCCTGTGTAAGTGAAATTTCTGCAATTTTGCCCTAAAATAAGAAAAATTTCTGCCTTTTTGCCCCCTATTAAGGGGAATTTCAGCCTTTTTACCTCAAAATAAGGGGAATTTCTGCATTTCTGACACAAAATATTAGGAATTTCTGCCTTTTTGCACCAAAATAAGAAAATTTCTGCTTTTTTTTCCCTGAAATAAGTGAAATTTCTGCAATTATGCCCCAAAATAAGTGAAATTTCTGCAATTTTGCCCCAAAATATGGAAAATTTCTGCCTTTTTGCCCCCAAATAAGGGGAATTTCAGCCTTTTTACCTCAAAATAAGGGGAATTTCTGCATTTTTGCCACAAAATATTAGCAATTTCTGCCTTTTTGCCCCAAAATAAGGAAAATTAGTGCCTTTTTTCTCTGAAATAAGTGAAATTTCTGCAATTATGCCCCAAAATATTTGAAATTTCTGCAATTTTGCCCTAAAATAAGTGAAATTTCTCCAATTTTGCCCCAAAATAAAGGAAATTTTTAGAATTTTGCCCCAAAATAAGAAGAATTTCTGTCTTTTTGCCCCAACATATAGAAAATTTCTGCCTTTTTGCCCTACAATTAGGGGAATTTCTGCAATTTTGCTCCAAAATACGGGGAATTTCTGCCTTTTTGCCTGAAAATAAGAAGAATGCATAACTTTTTGCCATCAAAAAAGGAAATTTCTTCATTTTTGCTCAAAAATGAGGGGAATTTCTGCTTTTTGCCTCTAAATAAGTGAAATTTCTGTCTTTTTCTCCCAAAACAAAGGGAATTTCTGTTTTTTTTGCCCTAAAATAAGGAAAAATTCTGACTTATTACCCTGAAGTAAGTGAAATTTCTGCAATTTTGCCCCAAAATAAAGGAAATTTCTGCCTTTTTGCCCCCAAATAAGGGGAATTTCAGCCTTTTTACCTAAAAGTAAGGGGAATATCTGCATTTTTACCACAAAATATTAAAAATTTCTGCATTTTTGCCCCAAAATAAGGGAAATTTCTGAAATTTTGCCCCAAAATAAGTGGAATTTTTGAGTTTTGCCCCAAAATAAGGAGAATTTCTGTCTTTTTGCCCCAACATATAGGCAATTTCTGCCTTTTTGCCTCACAATTAGGGAAATTTTTGCAATTTTGCTCCAAAATACGGAGAATTTCTGCCTTTTTGCCCAAAAATAAGAAGAATGCATAACTTTTTGCCATAAAAAAGGGAAATTTCTTCATTTTTGCTCCAAAATAAGGGGAATTTCTGCTTTTTTGCCTCTAAATAAGTGGAATTTCTGTCTTTTTTCCCCAAAAAAAGGGAATTACTGTTTTTTTTTTGCCGCAAAATAAGGAAAAATTCTGACTTATTCCCCTGAAGTAAGTAAAATTTCTGCAATTTTTCCCCAAAATAAAGGAAATTTCTGACTTTTTGCCCCCAAATAAGGGGAATTTCAGCCTTTTTACCTAAAATAAGAGGAATTTCTGAATTTTTGCCACAAAATATTAGGAATTTCTGCATTTTTGCCCCAAAATAAAGAAAATTTCTGCCTTTTTTTCTCTGAAATAAGTGAAATTTCCGAAATTTTGCCCCAAAATAAGTTAAAGTTCTGCAATTTTAGCCCAAAATAAGTGAAATTTCTGCAATTTTGCCCCAAAATAATGAAAATTTCTGCCTTTTTGCCCCCAAATAAGGGGAATTTCAGCCTTTTTACCTCAAAATAAGGGGAATTTCTGTATTTTTGCCACAAAATATTAGCAATTTCTGCCTTTTTGACCCAAAATAAGGAAAATTACTGCCTTTTTTCTCTGAAATAAGTGAAATTTCTGCAATTATGCCCCAAAATATGTGAAATTTCTGCAATTTTGCCCCAAAATAAGTGAAATTTCTGCAATTTTGCCCCAAAATAAGTGAAATTTCTGCAATTTTGCGCCAAATTAAGGGATATTTCTGGAATTTTGCCCCAAAATAAGTGGAATTTCTGAGTTTTGCCCCAAAATAAAGAGAATTTCTGTCATTTTGCCCCAACATATAAATATTTTCTGCATTTTTTCCCCACAATTAGGGGAATTTCTGCAATTTTGCTGCAAAATAAGGGGAATTTCTGAATTTTTGCCTCTAAATAAGTGGAATTTCTGTCTTTTTCCCCCAAAACAAAGGGAATTTCTGTCTTTTTTGCCCCAAAATAAGAAAAAATTCTGACTTATTACCCTGAAGTAAGTGAAATTTCTGCAATTTTGCCCCAAAATAAGGGAAATTTCTGCGTTTTTGTTTCCAAAATAAGGGGATTTTCAGCCATTTTACCTCAAATTAGGGGAATTTCTGCATATTTACCCCCTATTAAGAGGAATTTTAGCATTTTTACCTCAAAATAAGGGGAATTTATGCATTTTTGCCACAAAATATTAGGAATTTCTGCCTTTTAGGCCCAAAATAAGAAAATTTCTGCTTTTTTTCTCTGAAATAAGTGAAATTTCTGCAATTTTGCCCCAAAATAAGTGAAATTTCTGCAATTTTGCCCCAAAATTAGGGAAATTTCTGGAATTTTGACCCCAAAAATGGAATTTCTGAGTTTTGCCCCAAAATAATGAGAATTTCTGTCTTTTTGCCCCAACATATAGAGAATTTCTGCCTTTTTGCCCTACAATTAGGCAAATTTCTGCAATTTTGCTCCAAAATACAAGGAATTTCTGCCTTTTTGCCCGAAAATAAAAAGAATGCATACCTTTTTGCCATAAAAAAGGGAAATTTCTTCATTTTTGCTCCAAAATAAAAAAAATTTCTGCTTTTTTGCCACTAAATAAGTGCAATTTCTGTCTTTTTCCCCAAAAACAAAGAAAATTCTTGTCTTTTTTGCCTCAAAATAAAGAAAATTTCTGACTTATTACCCTGAAATAAGAGAAATTTCTGCAATTTTGCCCCAAAATAAGTGAAATTTCTGCCATTTTGCCCCAAAATAAGAAAAATTTCTGGAATTTTGCCCCAAAATAAGTGGAATTTCTGAGTTTTGCCCCAAAATAAGGAGAATTTCTGTCTTTTTGCCCCAACATATAGGCAATTTCTGCCTTTTGCCCCACAATTATGGGAATTTCTGCAATTTTGCTCCAAAATACGAGAATTTCTGACTTTTTTCCCGAACATAAGAAGAATGCATACCTTTTTGCCATAAAAAAGGGAAATTTCTTCATTTTTGCTCCAAAATAAGGGGAATTTCTGCTTTTTTGCCTCTAAATAAGTAGAATATCTGTCTTTTTCCCCTAAAACAAATGGAATTTCTGTCTTTTTTGCCCCAAAATAATGAAAAATTCTGACTTATTACCCTGTGTAAGTGAAATTTCTGCAATTTTGCCCTAAAATAAGAAAAATTTCTGCCTTTTTGCCCCCTATTAAGGGGAATTTCAGCCTTTTTACCTCAAAATAAGGGGAATTTCTGCATTTCTGACACAAAATATTAGGAATTTCTGCCTTTTTGCACCAAAATAAGAAAATTTCTGCTTTTTTTCCCTGAAATAAGTGAAATTTCTGCAATTATGCCCCAAAATAAGTGAAATTTCTGCAATTTTGCCCCAAAATATGGAAAATTTCTGCCTTTTTGCCCCCAAATAAGGGGAATTTCAGCCTTTTTACCTCAAAATAAGGGGAATTTCTGCATTTTTGCCACAAAATATTAGCAATTTCTGCCTTTTTGCCCCAAAATAAGGAAAATTAGTGCCTTTTTCCTCTGAAATAAGTGAAATTTCTGCAATTATGCCCCAAAATATGTGAAATTTCTGCAATTTTGCCCTAAAATAAGTGAAATTTCTCCAATTTTGCCCCAAAATAAAGGAAATTTTTAGAATTTTGCCCCAAAATAAGTGGAATTTCTGAGTTTTGCCCCAAAATAAGGAGAATTTCTGTCTTTTTGCCCCAACATATAGAAAATTTCTGCCTTTTTGCCCCACAATTAGGGGAATTTCTGCAATTTTGCTCCAAAATACGGGGAATTTCTGCCTTTTTGCCTGAAAATAAGAAGAATGCATAACTTTTTGCCATCAAAAAAGGAAATTTCTTCATTTTTGCTCAAAAATGAGGGGAATTTCTGCTTTTTGCCTCTAAATGAGTGAAATTTCTGTCTTTTTCTCCCAAAATAAAAGGGAATTTCTGTTTTTTTTGCCCTAAAATAAGGAAAAATTCTGACTTATTACCCTGAAGTAAGTGAAATTTCTGCAATTTTGCCCCAAAATAAAGGAAATTTCTGCCTTTTTGCCCCCAAATAAGGGGAATTTCAGCCTTTTTACCTAAAAATAAGGGGAATATCTGCATTTTTACCACAAAATATTGAAAATTTCTGCATTTTTGCCCCAAAATAAGGGAAATTTCTGGAATTTTGCCCCAAAATATGTGTAATTTCTGAGTTTTGCCCTAAAATAAGGAGAATTTCGGTCTTTTTGCTCTAACTAAAAGGAATTTCTGCCTTTTTGCTTCACAATTAGGGGAATTTCTGCAATTTTGCTCCAAAATACGGGGAATTTCTGCCTTTTTGCCCGAATATAAGAAGAATGCATACCTTTTTGCCATAAAAAAGTTAAATTTCTTCATTTTTGCTTCAAAATAAGGGGAATTTCTGCTTATTTGCCTCTAAATAAGTGGAATTTCTGTCTTTTCCCCAAAACCAAGAAAAGTCCTGTTTTTTTGCACCAAAATAAGGAAAATTTCTGATTTATTACCCTGAAGTACGTGATATTTCTGTAATTTTGCCCCAAAATAAGTGAAATTTCTGCAATTTTTCCCCAAAATAAGGGAAATTTCTGAAATTTTGCCCCAAAATAAGTGGAATTTTTGAGTTTTGCCCCAAAATAAGGAGAATTTCTGTCTTTTTTCCCCAACATATTGGCAATTTCTGCCTTTTTGCCTCACAATTAGGGAAATTTTTGCAATTTTGCTCCAAAATACGGAGAATTTCTGCCTTTTTGCCCAAAAATAAGAAGAATGCATAACTTTTTGCCATAAAAAAGGGAAATTTCTTCATTTTTGCTCCAAAATAAGGGGAATTTCTGCTTTTTTGCCTCTAAATAAGTGGAATTTCTGTCTTTTTTCCCCAAAAAAAGGGAATTACTGTTTTTTTTTTGCCGCAAAATAAGGAAAAATTCTGACTTATTTCCCTGAAGTAAGTAAAATTTCTGCAATTTTGCCTCAAAATAAGGGAAATTTCTGGAATTTTGCCCCAAAATAAGTAAAATTTCTGCAATTTTGCCCCAAAATAAGGAAAATTTCTGCCTTTTTGCCCCCAAATAAGGGGAATTTCAGCCTTTTTACCTCAAAATAAGGGGAATTTCTGCATTTTTGCCACAAAATATTAGCAATTTCTGCCTTTTTACCCCAAAATAAGGAAAATTACTGCCTTTTTCTCTGAAATAAGGGAAATTTCTGCAATTATGCCCCAAAATATGTGAAATTTCTGCAATTTTGCCCCAAAATAAGTGAAATTTCTCCAATTTTGCCCCAAAATAAAGGAAATTTCTAGAATTTTGCCCAAAAATAAGTGGAATTTCTGAGTTTTGCCCCAAAATAATGAGAATTTCTGTCTTTTTGCCCCAACATATAGAGAATTTCTGCCTTTTTGCCCTACAATTAGGCAAATTTCTGCAATTTTGCTCCAAAATACAAGGAATTTCTGCCTTTTTGCCCGAAAATAAAAAGAATGCATACCTTTTTGCCATAAAAAAGGGAAATTTCTTCATTTTTGCTCCAAAATAAAAAAAATTTCTGCTTTTTTGCCACTAAATAAGTGCAATTTCTGTCTTTTTCCCCCAAAACAAAGAAAATTCTTGTCTTTTTTGCCTCAAAATAAAGAAAATTTCTGACTTATTACCCTGAAATAAGAGAAATTTCTGCAATTTTGCCCCAAAATAAGTGAAATTTCTGCCATTTTGCCCCAAAATAAGAAAAATTTCCTGAATTTTGCCCCAAAATAAGTGGAATTTCTGAGTTTTGCCCCAAAATAAGGAGAATTTCTGTCTTTTTGCCCCAACATATAGGCAATTTCTGCCTTTTTGCCCCACAATTATGGGAATTTCTGCAATTTTGCTCCAAAATACGGAGGATTTCTGACTTTTTTCCCGAACATAAGAAGAATGCATACCTTTTTGCCATAAAAAAGGGAAATTTCTTCATTTTTGCTCCAAAATAAGGGGAATTTCTGCTTTTTTGCCTCTAAATAAGTAGAATATCTGTCTTTTTCCCCTAAAACAAATGGAATTTCTGTCTTTTTTGCCCCAAAATAATGAAAAATTCTGACTTATTACCCTGTGTAAGTGAAATTTCTGCAATTTTGCCCTAAAATAAGAAAAATTTCTGCCTTTTTGCCCCCTATTAAGGGGAATTTCAGCCTTTTTACCTCAAAATAAGGGGAATTTCTGCATTTCTGACACAAAATATTAGGAATTTCTGCCTTTTTGCACCAAAATAAGAAAATTTCTGCTTTTTTTTCCCTGAAATAAGTGAAATTTCTGCAATTATGCCCCAAAATAAGTGAAATTTCTGCAATTTTGCCCCAAAATATGGAAAATTTCTGCCTTTTTGCCCCCAAATAAGGGGAATTTCAGCCTTTTTACCTCAAAATAAGGGGAATTTCTGCATTTTTGCCACAAAATATTAGCAATTTCTGCCTTTTTGCCCCAAAATAAGGAAAATTAGTGCCTTTTTTCTCTGAAATAAGTGAAATTTCTGCAATTATGCCCCAAAATATTTGAAATTTCTGCAATTTTGCCCTAAAATAAGTGAAATTTCTCCAATTTTGCCCCAAAATAAAGGAAATTTTTAGAATTTTGCCCCAAAATAAGAAGAATTTCTGTCTTTTTGCCCCAACATATAGAAAATTTCTGCCTTTTTGCCCTACAATTAGGGGAATTTCTGCAATTTTGCTCCAAAATACGGGGAATTTCTGCCTTTTTGCCTGAAAATAAGAAGAATGCATAACTTTTTGCCATCAAAAAAGGAAATTTCTTCATTTTTGCTCAAAAATGAGGGGAATTTCTGCTTTTTGCCTCTAAATAAGTGAAATTTCTGTCTTTTTCTCCCAAAACAAAGGGAATTTCTGTTTTTTTTGCCCTAAAATAAGGAAAAATTCTGACTTATTACCCTGAAGTAAGTGAAATTTCTGCAATTTTGCCCCAAAATAAAGGAAATTTCTGCCTTTTTGCCCCCAAATAAGGGGAATTTCAGCCTTTTTACCTAAAAGTAAGGGGAATATCTGCATTTTTACCACAAAATATTAAAAATTTCTGCATTTTTGCCCCAAAATAAGGGAAATTTCTGAAATTTTGCCCCAAAATAAGTGGAATTTTTGAGTTTTGCCCCAAAATAAGGAGAATTTCTGTCTTTTTGCCCCAACATATAGGCAATTTCTGCCTTTTTGCCTCACAATTAGGGAAATTTTTGCAATTTTGCTCCAAAATACGGAGAATTTCTGCCTTTTTGCCCAAAAATAAGAAGAATGCATAACTTTTTGCCATAAAAAAGGGAAATTTCTTCATTTTTGCTCCAAAATAAGGGGAATTTCTGCTTTTTTGCCTCTAAATAAGTGGAATTTCTGTCTTTTTTCCCCAAAAAAAGGGAATTACTGTTTTTTTTTTGCCGCAAAATAAGGAAAAATTCTGACTTATTCCCCTGAAGTAAGTAAAATTTCTGCAATTTTTCCCCAAAATAAAGGAAATTTCTGACTTTTTGCCCCCAAATAAGGGGAATTTCAGCCTTTTTACCTAAAATAAGAGGAATTTCTGAATTTTTGCCACAAAATATTAGGAATTTCTGCATTTTTGCCCCAAAATAAAGAAAATTTCTGCCTTTTTTTCTCTGAAATAAGTGAAATTTCCGAAATTTTGCCCCAAAATAAGTTAAAGTTCTGCAATTTTAGCCCAAAATAAGTGAAATTTCTGCAATTTTGCCCCAAAATAATGAAAATTTCTGCCTTTTTGCCCCCAAATAAGGGGAATTTCAGCCTTTTTACCTCAAAATAAGGGGAATTTCTGCATTTTTGCCACAAAATATTAGCAATTTCTGCCTTTTTGACCCAAAATAAGGAAAATTACTGCCTTTTTTCTCTGAAATAAGTGAAATTTCTGCAATTTTGCCCCAAAATAAGGGAAATTTCTGCGTTTTTGTTTCCAAAATAAGGGGATTTTCAGCCATTTTACCTCAAATTAGGGGAATTTCTGCATATTTACCCCCTATTAAGAGGAATTTTAGCATTTTTACCTCAAAATAAGGGGAATTTATGCATTTTTGCCACAAAATATTAGGAATTTCTGCCTTTTAGGCCCAAAATAAGAAAATTTCTGCTTTTTTTCTCTGAAATAAGTGAAATTTCTGCAATTTTGCCCCAAAATAAGTGAAATTTCTGCAATTTTGCCCCAAAATTAGGGAAATTTCTGGAATTTTGACCCCAAAAATGGAATTTCTGAGTTTTGCCCCAAAATAATGAGAATTTCTGTCTTTTTGCCCCAACATATAGAGAATTTCTGCCTTTTTGCCCTACAATTAGGCAAATTTCTGCAATTTTGCTCCAAAATACAAGGAATTTCTGCCTTTTTGCCCGAAAATAAAAAGAATGCATACCTTTTTGCCATAAAAAAGGGAAATTTCTTCATTTTTGCTCCAAAATAAAAAAAATTTCTGCTTTTTTGCCACTAAATAAGTGCAATTTCTGTCTTTTTCCCCAAAAACAAAGAAAATTCTTGTCTTTTTTGCCTCAAAATAAAGAAAATTTCTGACTTATTACCCTGAAATAAGAGAAATTTCTGCAATTTTGCCCCAAAATAAGTGAAATTTCTGCCATTTTGCCCCAAAATAAGAAAAATTTCCTGAATTTTGCCCCAAAATAAGTGGAATTTCTGAGTTTTGCACCAAAATAAGGAGAATTTCTGTCTTTTTGCCCCAACATATAGGCAATTTCTGCCTTTTTGCCCCACAATTATGGGAATTTCTGCAATTTTGCTCCAAAATACGAGAATTTCTGACTTTTTTCCCGAACATAAGAAGAATGCATACCTTTTTGTCATAAAAAAGGGAAATTTCTTCATTTTTGCTCCAAAATAAGGGGAATTTCTGCTTTTTTGCCTCTAAATAAGTAGAATATCTGTCTTTTTCCCCTAAAACAAATGGAATTTCTGTCCTTTTTGCCCCAAAATAATGAAGAATTCTGACTTATTACCCTGTGTAAGTGAAATTTCTGCAATTTTGCCCTAAAATAAGAAAAATTTCTGCCTTTTTGCCCCCTATTAAGGGGAATTTCAGCCTTTTTACCTCAAAATAAGGGGAATTTCTGCATTTCTGACACAAAATATTAGGAATTTCTGCCTTTTTGCACCAAAATAAGAAAATTTCTGCTTTTTTTCCCTGAAATAAGTGAAATTTCTGCAATTATGCCCCAAAATAAGTGAAATTTCTGCAATTTTGCCCCAAAATATGGAAAATTTCTGCCTTTTTGCCCCCAAATAAGGGGAATTTCAGCCTTTTTACCTCAAAATAAGGGGAATTTCTGCATTTTTGCCACAAAATATTAGCAATTTCTGCCTTTTTGCCCCAAAATAAGGAAAATTAGTGCCTTTTTCCTCTGAAATAAGTGAAATTTCTGCAATTATGCCCCAAAATATGTGAAATTTCTGCAATTTTGCCCTAAAATAAGTGAAATTTCTCCAATTTTGCCCCAAAATAAAGGAAATTTTTAGAATTTTGCCCCAAAATAAGTGGAATTTCTGAGTTTTGCCCCAAAATAAGGAGAATTTCTGTCTTTTTGCCCCAACATATAGAAAATTTCTGCCTTTTTGCCCCACAATTAGGGGAATTTCTGCAATTTTGCTCCAAAATACGGGGAATTTCTGCCTTTTTGCCTGAAAATAGGAAGAATGCATAACTTTTTGCCATCAAAAAAGGAAATTTCTTCATTTTTGCTCAAAAATGAGGGGAATTTCTGCTTTTTGCCTCTAAATGAGTGAAATTTCTGTCTTTTTCTCCCAAAATAAAAGGGAATTTCTGTTTTTTTTGCCCTAAAATAAGGAAAAATTCTGACTTATTACCCTGAAGTAAGTGAAATTTCTGCAATTTTGCCCCAAAATAAAGGAAATTTCTGCCTTTTTGCCCCCAAATAAGGGGAATTTCAGACTTTTTACCTAAAAATAAGGGGAATATCTGCATTTTTACCACAAAATATTAAAAATTTCTGCATTTTTGCCCCAAAATAAGGGAAATTTCTGGAATTTTGCCCCAAAATATGTGTAATTTCTGAGTTTTGCCCTAAAATAAGGAGAATTTCGGTCTTTTTGCTCTAACTAAAAGGAATTTCTGCCTTTTTGCTTCACAATTAGGGGAATTTCTGCAATTTTGCTCCAAAATACGGGGAATTTCTGCCTTTTTGCCTGAATATAAGAAGAATGCATACCTTTTTGCCATAAAAAAGTTAAATTTCTTCATTTTTGCTTCAAAATAAGGGGAATTTCTGCTTATTTGCCTCTAAATAAGTGGAATTTCTGTCTTTTCCCCAAAACAAAGAAAAGTCCTGTTTTTTTGCACCAAAATAAGGAAAATTTCTGATTTATTACCCTGAAATACGTGATATTTCTGTAATTTTGCCCCAAAATAAGTGAAATTTCTGCAATTTTTCCCCAAAATAAGGGAAATTTCTGAAATTTTGCCCCAAAATAAGTGGAATTTTTGAGTTTTGCCCCAAAATAAGGAGAATTTCTGTCTTTTTTCCCCAACATATTGGCAATTTCTGCCTTTTTGCCTCACAATTAGGGAAATTTTTGCAATTTTGCTCCAAAATACGGAGAATTTCTGCCTTTTTGCCCAAAAATAAGAAGAATGCATAACTTTTTGCCATAAAAAAGGGAAATTTCTTCATTTTTGCTCCAAAATAAGGGAAATTTCTGCTTTTTTGCCTCTAAATAAGTGGAATTTCTGTCTTTTTTCCCCAAAAAAAGTGAATTACTGTTTTTTTTTTGCCGCAAAATAAGGAAAAATTCTGACTTATTTCCCTGAAGTAAGTAAAATTTCTGCAATTTTGCCTCAAAATAAGGGAAATTTCTGGAATTTTGCCCCAAAATAAGTAAAATTTCTGCAATTTTGCCCCAAAATAAGGAAAATTTCTGCCTTTTTGCCCCCAAATAAAAGGAATTTCAGCCTTTTTACCTCAAAATAAGGGGAATTTCTGCATTTTTGCCACAAAATATTAGCAATTTCTGCCTTTTTACCCCAAAATAAGGAAAATTACTGCCTTTTTCTCTGAAATAAGGGAAATTTCTGGAATTATGCCCCAAAATATGTGAAATTTCTGCAATTTTGCCCCAAAATAAGTGAAATTTCTCCAATTTTGCCCCAAAATAAAGGAAATTTCTAGAATTTTGCCCAAAAATAAGTGGAATTTCTGAGTTTTGCCCCAAAATAATGAGAATTTCTGTCTTTTTGCCCCAACATATAGAGAATTTCTGCCTTTTTGCCCTACAATTAGGCAAATTTCTGCAATTTTGCTCCAAAATACAAGGAATTTCTGCCTTTTTGCCCGAAAATAAAAAGAATGCATACCTTTTTGCCATAAAAAAGGGAAATTTCTTCATTTTTGCTCCAAAATAAAAAAAATTTCTGCTTTTTTGCCACTAAATAAGTGCAATTTCTGTCTTTTTCCCCCAAAACAAAGAAAATTCTTGTCTTTTTTGCCTCAAAATAAAGAAAATTTCTGACTTATTACCCTGAAATAAGAGAAATTTCTGCAATTTTGCCCCAAAATAAGTGAAATTTCTGCCATTTTGCCCCAAAATAAGAAAAATTTCCTGAATTTTGCCCCAAAATAAGTGGAATTTCTGAGTTTTGCCCCAAAATAAGGAGAATTTCTGTCTTTTTGCCCCAACATATAGGCAATTTCTGCCTTTTTGCCCCACAATTATGGGAATTTCTGCAATTTTGCTCCAAAATACGGAGGATTTCTGACTTCTTTCCCGAACATAAGAAGAATGCATACCTTTTTGCCATAAAAAAGGGAAATTTCTTCATTTTTGCTCCAAAATAAGGGGAATTTCTGCTTTTTTGCCTCTAAATAAGTAGAATATCTGTCTTTTTCCCCTAAAACAAATGGAATTTCTGTCTTTTTTGCCCCAAAATAATGAAAAATTCTGACTTATTACCCTGTGTAAGTGAAATTTCTGCAATTTTGCCCTAAAATAAGAAAAATTTCTGCCTTTTTGCCCCCTATTAAGGGGAATTTCAGCCTTTTTACCTCAAAATAAGGGGAATTTCTGCATTTCTGACACAAAATATTAGGAATTTCTGCCTTTTTGCACCAAAATAAGAAAATTTCTGCTTTTTTTTCCCTGAAATAAGTGAAATTTCTGCAATTATGCCCCAAAATAAGTGAAATTTCTGCAATTTTGCCCCAAAATATGGAAAATTTCTGCCTTTTTGCCCCCAAATAAGGGGAATTTCAGCCTTTTTACCTCAAAATAAGGGGAATTTCTGCATTTTTGCCACAAAATATTAGCAATTTCTGCCTTTTTGCCCCCAAATAAGGAAAATTAGTGCCTTTTTTCTCTGAAATAAGTGAAATTTCTGCAATTATGCCCCAAAATATTTGAAATTTCTGCAATTTTGCCCTAAAATAAGTGAAATTTCTCCAATTTTGCCCCAAAATAAAGGAAATTTTTAGAATTTTGCCCCAAAATAAGAAGAATTTCTGTCTTTTTGCCCCAACATATAGAAAATTTCTGCCTTTTTGCCCTACAATTAGGGGAATTTCTGCAATTTTGCTCCAAAATACGGGGAATTTCTGCCTTTTTGCCTGAAAATAAGAAGAATGCATAACTTTTTGCCATCAAAAAAGGAAATTTCTTCATTTTTGCTCAAAAATGAGGGGAATTTCTGCTTTTTGCCTCTAAATAAGTGAAATTTCTGTCTTTTTCTCACAAAACAAAGGGAATTTCTGTTTTTTTTTGACCTAAAATAAGGAAAAATTCTGACTTATTACCCTGAAGTAAGTGAAATTTCTGCAATTTTGCCCCAAAATAAAGGAAATTTCTGCCTTTTTGCCCCCAAATAAGGGGAATTTCAGCCTTTTTACCTAAAAATAAGGGGAATATCTGCATTTTTACCACAAAATATTAAAAATTTCTGCATTTTTGCCCCAAAATAAGGGAAATTTCTGAAATTTTGCCCCAAAATAAGTGGAATTTTTGAGTTTTGCCCCAAAATAAGGAGAATTTCTGTCTTTTTGCCCCAACATATAGGCAATTTCTGCCTTTTTGCCTCACAATTAGGGAAATTTTTGCAATTTTGCTCCAAAATACGGAGAATTTCTGCCTTTTTGCCCAAAAATAAGAAGAATGCATAACTTTTTGCCATAAAAAAGGGAAATTTCTTCATTTTTGCTCCAAAATAAGGGGAATTTCTGCTTTTTTGCCTCTAAATAAGTGGAATTTCTGTCTTTTTTGACCAAAAAAAGGGAATTACTGTTTTTTTTTGCCGCAAAATATGGAAAAATTCTGACTTATTCCCCTGAAGTAAGTAAAATTTCTGCAATTTTTCCCCAAAATAAAGGAAATTTCTGACTTTTTGCCCCCAAATAAGGGGAATTTCAGCCTTTTTACCTAAAATAAGAGGAATTTCTGAATTTTTGCCACAAAATATTAGGAATTTCTGCATTTTTGCCCCAAAATAAAGAAAATTTCTGCCTTTTTTTCTCTGAAATAAGTGAAATTTCCGAAATTTTGCCCCAAAATAAGTTAAAGTTCTGCAATTTTAGCCCAAAATAAGTGAAATTTCTGCAATTTTGCCCCAAAATAATGAAAATTTCTGCCTTTTTGCCCCCAAATAAGGGGAATTTCAGCATTTTTACCTCAAAATAAGGGGAATTTCTGCATTTTTGCCACAAAATATTAGCAATTTCTGCCTTTTTGACCCAAAATAAGGAAAATTACTGCCTTTTTTCTCTGAAATAAGTGAAATTTCTGCAATTATGCCCCAAAATATGTGAAATTTCTGCAATTTTGCCCCAAAATAAGTGAAATTTCTGCAATTTTGCCACAAAATAAGTGAAATTTCTGCAATTTTGCGCCAAATTAAGGGATATTTCTGGAATTTTGCCCCAAAATAAGTGGAATTTCTGAGTTTTGCCCCAAAATAAAGAGAATTTCTGTCATTTTGCCCCAACATATAAATATTTTCTGCATTTTTTCCCCACAATTAGGGGAATTTCTGCAATTTTGCTGCAAAATAAGGGGAATTTCTGAATTTTTGCCTCTAAATAAGTGGAATTTCTGTCTTTTTGCCCCAAAACAAAGGGAATTTCTGTCTTTTTTGCCCCAAAATAAGAAAAAATTCTGACTTATTACCCTGAAGTAAGTGAAATTTCTGCAATTTTGCCCCAAAATAAGGGAAATTTCTGCATTTTTGTTTCCAAAATAAGGGGATTTTCAGCCATTTTACCTCAAATTAGGGGAATTTCTGCATATTTACCCCCTATTAAGAGGAATTTTAGCATTTTTACCTCAAAATAAGGGGAATTTATGCATTTTTGCCACAAAATATTAGGAATTTCTGCCTTTTAGGCCCAAAATAAGAAAATTTCTGCTTTTTTTCTCTGAAATAAGTGAAATTTCTGCAATTTTGCCCCAAAATAAGTTAAATTTCTGCAATTTTGCCCCAAAATTAGGGAAATTTCTGGAATTTTGACCCCAAAAATGGAATTTCTGAGTTTTGCCCCAAAATAATGAGAATTTCTGTCTTTTTGCCCCAACATATAGAGAATTTCTGCCTTTTTGCCCTACAATTAGGCAAATTTCTGCAATTTTGCTCCAAAATACAAGGAATTTCTGCATTTTGCCCGAAAATAAAAAGAATGCATACCTTTTTGCCATAAAAAAGGGAAATTTCTTCATTTTTGCTCCAAAATAAAAAAAATTTCTGCTTTTTTGCCACTAAATAAGTGCAATTTCTGTCTTTTTCCCCCAAAACAAAGAAAATTCTTGTCTTTTTTGCCTCAAAATAAAGAAAATTTCTGACTTATTACCCTGAAATAAGAGAAATTTCTGCAATTTTGCCCCAAAATAAGTGAAATTTCTGCAATTTTGCCCCAAAATAAGAAAAATTTCTGGAATTTTGCCCCAAAATAAGTGGAATTTCTGAGATTTGCCCAAAAATAAGGAGAATTTCTGTCTTTTTGCCCCAACATATAGGCAATTTCTGCATTTTTGCCCCACAATTATGGGAATTTCTGCAATTTTGCTCCAAAATACGGAGAATTTCTGACTTTTTTCCCGAACATAAGAAGAATGCATACCTTTTTGCCATAAAAAAGGGAAATTTCTTCATTTTTGCTCCAAAATAAGGGGAATTTCTGCTTTTTTGCCTCTAAATAAGTAGAATATCTGTCTTTTTCCCCTAAAACAAATGGAATTTCTGTTTTTTTGCCCCAAAATAATGAAAAATTCTGACTTATTACCCTGTGTAAGTGAAATTTCTGCAATTTTGCCCTAAAATAAGAAAAATTTCTGCCTTTTTGCCCCCTATTAAGGGGAATTTCAGCCTTTTTACCTCAAAATAAGGGGAATTTCTGCATTTTTGACACAAAATATTAGGAATTTCTGCCTTTTTGCACCAAAATAAGAAAATTTCTGCTTTTTTTTCCCTGAAATAAGTGAAATTTCTGCAATTATGCCCCAAAATAAGTGAAATTTCTGCAATTTTGCCCCAAAATATGGAAAATTTCTGCCTTTTTGCCCCCAAATAAGGGGAATTTCAGCCTTTTTACCTCAAAATAAGGGGAATTTCTGCATTTTTGCCACAAAATATTAGCAATTTCTGCCTTTTTGCCCCAAAATAAGGAAAATTAGTGCCTTTTTTCTCTGAAATAAGTGAAATTTCTGCAATTATGCCCCAAAATATGTGAAATTTCTGCAATTTTGCCCTAAAATAAGTGAAATTTCTCCAATTTTGCCCCAAAATAAAGGAAATTTTTAGAATTTTGCCCCAAAATAAGTGGAATTTCTGAGTTTTGCCCCAAAATAAGGAGAATTTCTATCTTTTTGCCCCAACATATAGAAAACTTCTGCCTTTTTGCCCCACAATTAGGGGAATTTCTGCAATTTTGCTCCAAAATACGGGGAATTTCTGCCTTTTTGCCTGAAAATAAGAAGAATGCATAACTTTTTGCCATCAAAAAAGGAAATTTCTTCATTTTTGCTCAAAAATGAGGGGAATTTCTGCTTTTTGCCTCTAAATAAGTGAAAATTCTGTCTTTTTCTCCCAAAACAAAGGAAATTTCTGTTTTTTTTGCCCTAAAATAAGGAAAAATTCTGACTTATTACCCTGAAGTAAGTGAAATTTCTGCAATTTTGCCCCAAAATAAAGGAAATTTCTGCCTTTTTGCCCCCAAATAAGGGGAATATCAGCCTTTTTACCTAAAAATAAGGGGAATATCTGCATTTTTACCACAAAATATTAAAAATTTCTGCATTTTTGCCCCAAAATAAGGGAAATTTCTGGAATTTTGCCCCAAAATATGTGTAATTTCTGAGTTTTGCCCTAAAATAAGGAGAATTTCGGTCTTTTTGCTCTAACTAAAAGGAATTTCTGCCTTTTTGCTTCACAATTAGGGGAATTTCTGCAATTTTGCTCCAAAATACGGGGAATTTCTGCCTTTTTGCCCGAATATAAGAAGAATGCATACCTTTTTGCCATAAAAAAGTTAAATTTCTTCATTTTTGCTTCAAAATAAGGGGAATTTCTGCTTTTTTGCCTCTAAATAAGTGGAATTTCTGTCTTTTCCCCAAAACAAAGGAAAGTCCTGTCCTTTTTGCACCAAAATAAGGAAAATTTCTGATTTATTACCCTGAAATACGTGATATTTCTGTAATTTTGCCCCAAAATAAGTGAAATTTCTGCAATTTTTCCCCAAAATAAGGGAAATTTCTGAAATTTTGCCCCAAAATAAGTGGAATTTTTGAGTTTTGCCCCAAAATAAGGAGAATTTCTGTCTTTTTTCCCCAACATATTGGCAATTTCTGCCTTCTTGCCTCACAATTAGGGAAATTTTTGCAATTTTGCTCCAAAATACGGAGAATTTCTGCCTTTTTGCCCAAAAATAAGAAGAATGCATAACTTTTTGCCATAAAAAAGGGAAATTTCTTCATTTTTGCTCCAAAATAAGGGGAATTTCTGCTTTTTTGCCTCTAAATAAGTGGAATTTCTGTCTTTTTTCCCCAAAAAAAGGGAATTACTGTTTTTTTTTGCCGCAAAATAAGGAAAAATTCTGACTTATTTCCCTGAAGTAAGTAAAATTTCTGCAATTTTGCCTCAAAATAAGGGAAATTTCTGGAATTTTGCCCCAAAATAAGTAAAATTTCTGCAATTTTGCCCCAAAATAAGGAAAATTT
The DNA here is from genome assembly GCF_963924665.1 of Micromys minutus. Classification (NCBI taxonomy): domain Eukaryota; kingdom Metazoa; phylum Chordata; class Mammalia; order Rodentia; family Muridae; genus Micromys; species Micromys minutus. The sequence goes on along the minus strand of NW_027667674.1, from coordinate 21,084 downwards.
CTGCCTTTTTGCCCCCAAATAAGGGGAATTTCAGCCTTTTTACCTCAAAATAAGGGGAATTTCTGCATTTTTGCCACAAAATATTAGCAATTTCTGCCTTTTTACCCCAAAATAAGGAAAATTACTGCCTTTTTCTCTGAAATAAGGGAAATTTCTGCAATTATGCCCCAAAATATGTGAAATTTCTGCAATTTTGCCCCAAAATAAGTGAAATTTCTCCAATTTTGCCCCAAAATAAAGGAAATTTCTAGAATTTTGCCCAAAAATAAGTGGAATTTTTGAGTTTTGCCCCAAAATAAGGAGAATTTCTGTCTTTTTGCCCTAACATATAGGCAATTTCTGCCTTTTTGCCTCACAATTAGGGGAATTTTTGCAATTTTGCTCCAAAATACAGAGAATTTCTGCCTTTTTGCCCAAAAATAAGAAGAATGCATACCTTTTTGCCATAAAAAAGGGAAATTTCTTCATTTTTGCTCCAAAATAAGGGGAATTTCTGCTTTTTTGCCTCTAAATAAGTGGAATTTCTGTCTTTTTCCCCCAAATCAAAGGGAATTACTGTTTTTTTTTGCCGCAAAATAAGGAAAAATCCTGACTTATTTCCCTGAAGTAAGTAAAATTTCTGCAATTTTTCCCCAAAATAAAGGAAATTTCTGACTTTTTGCCCTCAAATAAAGGGAATTTCAGCCTTTTTACCTAAAATAAGAGGAATTTCTGAATTTTTGCCACAAAATATTAGGAATTTCTGCATTTTTGCCCCAAAATAAGAAAATTTCTGCTTTTTTTCTCTGAAATAAGTGAAATTTCTGAAATTTTGCCCCAAAATAAGTTGAAGTTCTGCAATTTTAGCCCAAAATAAGTAAAATTTCTGCAATTTTGCCTCAAAATAAGGGAAATTTCTGGAATTTTGCCCCAAAATAAGTGGAATTTCTGAGTTTTGCCCCAAAATAAGGAGAATTTCTGTCTTTTTGGCCCAACATATGGAGAAATTCTGCCTTTTTGCCCCACAATTAGGGGAATTTCTGCAATTTTGCTCCAAAATACGGGGAATTTCTGCCTTTTTGCCCGAAAATAAGAAGAATGCATAACTTTTTGCCATAAAAAAGGGAAATTTCTTTATTTTTGCTCCAAAATAAGGGGAATGTTTGCCTTTTTGCCTTTAAATAAGTGGAATTTCTGTCTTTTTCCCCCAAAACATAGGGAATTCCTGTCTTTTTTGCCCCAAAATAAGCAAAATTTCTGACTTATTACCCTGAAATAAGTGAAATTTCTGCACTTTTGCCCCAAAATAAAGGAAATTTTTCCTTTTTGCCCCCAAATAAGGGGAATTTCAGCCTTTTTACCTCAAAATAAGGGGAATTTCTGCATTTTTGCCACAAAATATTAGGAATTTCTGCCTTTTTGCCCCAAAATAAGAAAATTTCTGCTTTTTTTCCCTGAAATAAGTGAAATTTCTGCAATTTTGCCCCAAAATAAGTGAAATTTCAGCAATATTGCCCCAAAATAAGGGAAATTTCTGGAATTTTGCCCCAAAATAAGTGGAAATTCTGCAATTTTGCCCCAAAATAAGGGAAATTTCTGGAATTTTGCCCCAAAATAAGTGGAATTTCTGAGTTTTGCCCCAAAATAAAGAGAATTTCTGTTTTTTTGCCCCAACATATAGGCAATTTGTGTCGTTTTGCCCCACAATTAGGGGAATTTCTGCAATTTTGCTCCAAAATACAGGGTATTTCTGCCTTTTTGCCTGAAAATAAGAAGAATGCATACCTTTTTGCCATAAAAATGGGAAATTTCTTCATTTTTGCTCCATAATAAAAGAAATTTCTGCTTTTTTGCCTCTAAATAAGTGGAATTTCTGTCTTTTTCTCCCAAAACAAAGGAAATTTCTGTCTTTTTTGCCCCAAAATAAGCAAAAATTCTGACTTATTACTCTGAAGTAAGTGAAGTTTCTGCAATTTTGCCCCAAAATAAGGGATATTTTTGGAATTTTGCCCCAAAATAAGTGGAAATTCTGAGTTTTGCCCCAAAATAAAGAGAATTTCTGCCTTTTTGCCCCAACATATGTAGAATTTCTGTTTTTTTGCCCCACAATTAGGGGAATTTCTGCAATTTTGCTCCAAAATACGGGTAATTTCTACATTTTTGCCTAAAAATAAGAAGAATGCATACCTTTTGCCATAAAAATGGGAAATTTCTTCATTTTTGCTCCAAAATAAAAGGAATTTCTGCTTTTTTGCCTCTAAATAAGTGGAATTTCTGTCTTTTTCCCCCAAAACAAAGAGAATTTTTGTCTTTTTTGCCCCAAAATAAAGAAAAATTCTGACTTATTATCTTGTAGTAAGTGAAATTTCTGCAATTTTGCCCCAAAATAAGGGAACTTTCTGCCTTTTTACCCCCGAATAAGGGGAATTTCAGCCTTTTTACCTCAAAATAAAGGGAATTTCTGCATTTTTGCCCCCAAATAAGGGGAATTTCAGCCTTTTTACCTCAAAATAAGGGGAATTTCCGCATTTTTGCCACAAAATATTAGGAATTTCTGCATTTTTGCCCCAAAATAATAAAATTTCTGCTTTTTTTCCCTGAAATAAGTGAAATTTCTGCAATTTTGCCCCAAAATAAGTGGAATTTCTGAGTTTTGCCCTAAAATAAGGAGAATTTCTGTCTTTTTGCCCCAGCATATAGACATTTTCTGCATTTTTGCCCCACAATTAGGGGAATTTCTGCAATTTTGCTTCAAAATACGGGGAATTTCTGCTTTATTTCCCGAAAATAAAAGAATGCATACCTTTTTTGCCATAAAAAAGGGAAATTTCTTCATTTTTGCTCCAAAATAAGGGGAATTTCTGCTTTTTTGCCTCTAAATAAGTGGAATTTCTGTCTTTTTCCCCCAAAACAAGGGGAATTTCTGTCTTTTTTGCCCCAAAATAAGGAAAAATTCTGAATTATTACCCTGAAGTATGTGAAATTTCTGGAATTTTGCCCCAAAATAAGGTACATTTCTGCGTTTTTGTTTCCAAAATAAATGGAATTTCAGCCATTTTACCTCAAATTAGGGGAATTTCTGCATATTTACCCCCTATTAAGGGGAATTTCAGCCTTTTTACCTAAAAATAAGGGGAATTTCTGCATTTTTGCCACAAAATATGAGGAATTTCGGCCCTTTGGCCCAATATAAGAAAATTTCTGCATTTTTCCCTGAAATAAGTGAAATTTCTGTAATTTTGCCCCAAAATAAGTGAAATTTCAGCAATTTTGCCACAAAATAAGGGAAATTTCTGGAATTTTGCCCCCAAATAATGGAATTTCTGAGTTTTGCCCCAAAATAAAAAGAATTTCTGTCTTTTTGCCCCAACATATAGAGAATTTCTGCCTTTTTGCCCTACAATTAGGCAAATTTCTGCAATTTTGCTCCAAAATACGGGGAATTTCTGCCTTTTTGCCCGAAAATAAGAAGAATGCATACCTTTTTGCCATGAAAAAAAGAAATTTCTTCATTTTTGCTCCAAAATAAGGGGAATTTCTGCTTTTTTGCCTCTAAATAAGTAGAATTTCTGTCTTTTCCCCCAAAACAAAGAAAATTCCTGTCTTTTTTGCCCCAAAATAATGAAAATTTCTGACTTATTACCCTGAAATAAGTGAAATTTCTGCAATTTTGCCCTAAAATAAGTGAAATTTCTGCACTTTTGTCCCAAAATAATGGAAATTTCTGGAATTTTGCCCCAAAATAAGTGGAATTTCTGAGTTTTGCCCCAAAATAAGGAGAATTTCTGTCTTTTTGCCCCAACATATAGGGAATTTCTGCATTTTTGCCCCACAATTATGGGAATTTCTGCAATTTTGCTCCAAAATACGGAGAATTTCTGACTTTTTTCCCGAACATAAGAAGAATGCATACCTTTTTGCCATAAAAAAGGGAAATTTCTTCATTTTTGCTCCAAAATAAGGGGAATTTCTGCTTTTTTGCCTCTAAATAAGTGGAATATCTGTCTTTTTCCCCTAAAACAAATGGAATTTCTGTCTTTTTTGCCCCAAAATAATGAAAAATTCTGACTTATTACCCTGTGTAAGTGAAATTTCTGCAATTTTGCCCTAAAATAAGAAAAATTTCTGCCTTTTTGCCCCCTATTAAGGGGAATTTCAGCCTTTTTACCTCAAAATAAGGGGAATTTCTGCATTTTTGACACAAAATATTAGGAATTTCTGCCTTTTTGCACCAAAATAAGAAAATTTCTTCTTTTTTTTCCCTGAAATAAGTGAAATTTCTGCAATTATGCCCCAAAATATGTGAAATTTCTGCAATTTTGCCCCAAAATATGGAAAATTTCTGCCTTTTTGCCCCCAAATAAGGGGAATTTCAGCCTTTTTACCTAAAATAAGAGGAATTTCTGAATTTTTGCCACAAAATATTAGGAATTTCTGCATTTTTGCCCCAAAATAAAGAAAATTTCTGCCTTTTTTCTCTGAAATAAGTGAAATTTCCGAAATTTTGCCCCAAAATAAGTTAAGTTCTGCAATTTTAGCCCAAAATAAGTGAAATTTCTGCAATTTTGCCCCAAAATAAGAAAAATTTCTGCCTTTTTGCCCCCAAATAAGGGGAATTTCAGCCTTTTTACCTCAAAATAAGGGGAATTTCTGCATTTTTGCCACAATATATTAGCAATTTCTGCCTTTTTGCCCCAAAATAAGGAAAATTACTGCCTTTTTTCTCTGAAATAAGTGAAATTTCTGCAATTATGCCCCAAAATATGTGAAATTTCTGCAATTTTGCCCCAAAATAAGTGAAATTTCTCCAATTTTTCCCCAAAATAAAGGAAATTTCTAGAATTTTGCCCCAAAATATGTGGAATTTTTGAGTTTTGAACCAAAATAAGGAGAATTTCTGTCTTTTTGCCCCAACATATAGAAAATTTCTGCCTTTTTGCCCCACAATTAGGGGAATTTCTGCAATTTTGCTCCAAAATACGGGGAATTTCTGCCTTTTTGCATTTTAATAAGAAGAATGCATAACTTTTTGCCATCAAAAAAGAAAATTTCTTCATTTTTGCTCAAAAATGAGGGGAATTTCTGCTTTTTGCCTCTAAATAAGTGAAATTTCTGTCTTTTTCTCCCAAAACAAAGGGAATTTCTGTCTTTTTTGCCCTAAAATAAGGAAAAATTCTGACTTATTACCCTGAAGTAAGTGAAATTTCTGCAATTTTGCCCCAAAAGAAAGGAAATTTCTGCCTTTTTGGCCCCAAATAAGGGGAATTTCAGCCTTTTTACCTAAAAATAAGGGGAATATCTGCATTTTTACCACAAAATATTAGGAATTTCTGCATTTTTGCTCCAAAATAAGGAAAATTTCTGCATTTTTCCCTGATATAAGTGAAATTTCTGCCTTTTTGTCCCAAAATAAGGGAAATTTCTGGAATTTTGCCCCAAAATATGTGTAATTTCTGAGTTTTGCCCCAAAATAAGGAGAATTTCTGGCTTTTTGCTCTAACTAAAGGGAATTTCTGCCTTTTTGCCTCACAATTAGGGGAATTTTTGCAATTTTGCTCCAAAATACGTGGAATTTCTGCCTTTTTGCCCGAAAATAAGAAGAATGCATACCTTTTTGCCATAAAAAAGTTAAATTTCTTCATTTTTGCTTCAAAATAAGATGAATTTCTACTTTTTTGCCTCTAAATAAGTGGAATTTCTGTCTTTTCCCCAAAACAAAAAAAAGTCCTGTCTTTTTTGCCCCAAAATAAGGAAAATTTCTGACTTATTACCCTGAAATACGTGATATTTCTTTAATTTTGCCCCAAAATAAGTGAAATTTCTGCAATTTTGCCTCAAAATAAGGGAAATTTCTGAAATTTTGCCCCAAAATAAGTGGAATTTTTGAGTTTTGCCCGAAAATAAGGAGAATTTCTGTCTTTTTGCCCCAACATATAGGCAATTTCTGCCTTTTTGCCTCACAATTAGGGGAATTTTTGCAATTTTGCTCCAAAATACGTGGAATTTCTGCCTTTTTGCCCGAAAATAAGAAGAATGCATACCTTTTTGCCATAAAAAAGGGAAATTTCTTCATTTTTGCTACAAAATAAGGGGAATTTCTGCTTTTTTGCCTATAAATAAGTGGAATTTCTGTCTTTTTTCCCCAAAACAAAAGAAATTACTGGTTTTTTTGCCGCAAAATAAGGAAAAATTCTGACTTATTTCCCTGAAGTAAGTAAAATTTCTGCAATTTTTCCCCAAAATAAAGGAAATTTCTGACTTTTTGCCGCCAAATAAGGGGAATTTCAGCCTTTTTACCTAAAATAAGAGGAATTTCTGAATTTTTGCCACAAAATATTAGGAATTTCTGCATTTTTGCCCCAAAATAAATAAAATTTCTGCCTTTTTTCTCTGAAATAAGTGAAATTTCTGAAATTTTGCCCCAAAATAAGTTAAAGTTCTGCAATTTTAGCCCAAAATAAGTGAAATTTCTGCAATTTTGCCCCAAAATAAGGAAAATTTCTGCATTTTTGCCCCCAAATAAGGGGAATTTCAGCCTTTTTACCTCAAAATAAGGGGAATTTCTGCATTTTTGCCACAAAATATTAGCAATTTCTGCCTTTTTGCCCCAAAATAAGGAAAATTACTGCCTTTTTCTCTGAAATAAGGGAAATTTCTGCAATTATGCCCCAAAATATGTGAAATTTCTGCAATTTTGCCCCAAAATAAGTGAAATTTCTCCAATTTTGCCCCAAAATAAAGGAAATTTCTAGAATTTTGCCCAAAAATAAGTGGAATTTCTGAGTTTTGCCCCAAAATAAGAAGAATTTCTGTCTTTTTGCCCTAACATATAGGCAATTTCTGCCTTTTTGCCTCACAATTAGGGGAATTTTTGCAATTTTGCTCCAAAATACGGAGAATTTCTGCCTTTTTGCCCAAAAATAAGAAGAATGCATATCTTTTTGCCATAAAAAAGGGAAATTTCTTCATTTTTGCTCCAAAATAAGAGGAATTTCTGCTTTTTTGCCTCTAAATAAGTGGAATTTCTGTCTTTTTCCCCCAAAACAAAGGGAATTACTGTTTTTTTTGCCGCAAAATAAGGAAAAATCCTGACTTATTTCCCTGAAGTAAGTAAAATTTCTGCAATTTTTCCCCAAAATAAAGGAAATTTCTGACTTTTTGCCCTCAAATAAGGGGAATTTCAGCCTTTTTACCTAAAATAAGAGGAATTTCTGAATTTTTGCCACAAAATATTAGGAATTTCTGCATTTTTGCACCAAAATAAGAAAATTTCTGCTTTTTTCTCTGAAATAAGTGAAATTTCTGAAATTTTGCCCCAAAATAAGTTGAAGTTCTGCAATTTTAGCCCAAAATAAGTAAAATTTCTGCAATTTTGCCTCAAAATAAGGGAAATTTCTGGAATTTTGCCCCAAAATAAGTGGAATTTCTGAGTTTTGCCCCAAAATAAGGAGAATTTCTGTCTTTTTGGCCCAACATATAGAGAATTTCTGCCTTTTTGCCCCACAATTAGGGGAATTTCTGCAATTTTGCTCCAAAGTACGGGGAATTTCTGCCTTTTTGCCCGAAAATAAGAAGAATGCATACCTTTTTGCCATAAAAAAGTTAAATTTCTTCATTTTTGCTTCAAAATAAGGGGAATTTCTGCTTTTTTGCCTCTAAATAAGTGGAATTTCTGTCTTTTCCCCCAAAACAAAGAAAAGTCCTGTCTTTTTTGCCCCAAAATAAGCAAAATTTCTGACTTATTACCCTGAAATACGTGAAATTTCTGTAATTTTGCCCCAAAATAAGTGAAATTTCTGCAATTTTGCCCCAAAATAAGTGGAATTTCTGTCTTTTTGCCCCAACATATAGGCAATTTCTGCCTTTTTGCCCCACAATTAGGGGAATTTCTGCAATTTTGCTCCAAAATACGGGGAATTTCTGCCTTTTTGCCCGAAAATAAGAAGAATGCCTACCTTTTTGCCATCAAAAAAGGAAATTTCTTCATTTTTGCTCCAAAATAAGGGGAATTTCTGTTTTTTTGCCTCTAAATAAGTGGAATTTCTGTCTTTTTCCCCCCAAAACAAAGGGAATTTCTGTCTTTTTTGAAAAATAAGGAAAAATTCTGACTTATTACCCTGAGGTAAGTGAAATTTCTGCAATTTTGCCCCAAAATAAGGGAATTTTCTGCATTTTTGTTTCCAAAATAAGGGGAATTTTAGCCATTTTACCTCAAATTAGGGGAATTTCTGCATATTTACCCCCTATTAAGGGGAATTTCAGCATTTTTACCTCAAAATAAGGGGAATTTATGCATTTTTGCCACAAAATATTAGGAATTTCTGCCTTTTTGGCCCAAAATAAGAAAATTTCTGCTTTTTTTCCCTGAAATAAAGGAAATTTCTGACTTTTTGCCCCCAAATAAGGGGAATTTCAGCCTTTTTACCTAAAATAAGAGGAATTTCTGAATTTTTGCCACAAAATATTAGGAATTTCTGCATTTTTGCCCCAAAATAAATAAAATTTCTGCCTTTTTTCTCTGAAATAAGTGAAATTTCTGAAATTTTGCCCCAAAATAAGTTAAAGTTCTGCAATTTTAGCCCAAAATAAGTGAAATTTCTGCAATTTTGCCCCAAAATAAGGAAAATTTCTGCCTTTTTGACCCCAAATAAGGGGAATTTCAGCCTTTTTACCTCAAAATAAGGGGAATTTCTGCATTTTTGCCACAAAATATTAGCAATTTCTGCCTTTTTGCCACAAAATAAAGAAAATTACTACCTTTTACTCTGAAATAAGGGAAATTTCTGCAATTATGCCCCAAAATATGTGAAATTTCTGCAATTTTGCCCCAAAATAAGTGAAATTTCTCCAATTTTGCCCCAAAATAAAGGAAATTTCTAGAATTTTGCCCAAAAATAAGTGGAATTTCTGAGTTTTGCCCCAAAATAAGGAGAATTTATGTCTTTTTGTCCTAACATATAGGCAATTTCTGCCTTTTTGCCTCACAATTAGGGGAATTTTTGCAATTTTGCTCCAAAATACGGAGAATTTCTGCCTTTTTGCCCAAAAATAAGAAGAATGCATACCTTTTTGCCATAAAAAAGGGAAATTTCTTCATTTTAGCTCCAAAATAAGGGGAATTTCTGCTTTTTTGCCTCTAAATAAGTGGAATTTCTGTCTTTTTCCCCCAAAACAAAGGGAATTACTGTTTTTTTTGCCGCAAAATAAGGAAAAATCCTGACTTATTTCCCTGAAGTAAGTAAAATTTCTGCAATTTTTCCCCAAAATAAAGGAAATTTCTGACTTTTTGCCCTCAAATAAGGGGAATTTCAGCCTTTTTACCTAAAATAAGAGGAATTTCTGAATTTTTGCCACAAAATATTAGGAATTTCTGCATTTTTGAACCAAAATAAGAAAATTTCTGCTTTTTTTGTCTGAAATAAGTGAAATTTCTGAAATTTTGCCCCAAAATAAGTTGAAGTTCTGCAATTTTAGCCCAAAATAAGTGAAATTTCTGCAATTTTGCCTCAAAATAAGGGAAATTTCTGGAATTTTGCCCCAAAATAAGTGGAATTTCTGAGTTTTGCCCCAAAATAAGGAGAATTTCTGTCTTTTTGGCCCAACATATAGAGAATTTCTGCCTTTTTGCCCCACAATTAGGGGAATTTCTGCAATTTTGCTCCAAAATACGGGGAATTTCTGCCTTTTTGCCCGAAATAAGAAGAATGCATAACTTTTTGCCATAAAAAAGGGAAATTTCTTCATTTTTGCTCCAAAATAAGGGGAATGTTTGCTTTTTTGCTTTTAAATAAGTGGAATTTCTTTTTCCCCCAAAACATAGGTAATTCCTGTCTTTTTTGCCCCAAAATAAGCAAAATTTCTGACTTATTACCCTGAAATAAGTGAAATTTCTGCACTTTTGCCCCCCAAAAAAGGAAATTTTTGCCTTTTTGCCCCCAAATAAGGGGAATTTCAGCCTTTTTACCTCAAAATAAGGGGAATTTCTGCATTTTTGCCACAAAATATTAGGAATTTCTGCCTTTTTTCCCCAAAATAAGAAAATTTCTGCTTTTTTCACTGAAATAAGTGAAATTTCTGCAATTTTGCCCCAAAATAAGTGAAATTTCAGCAAAATTGCCCCAAAATAAGGGAAATTTCTGGAATTTTGCCCCAAAATAAGTGGAAATTCTGCAATTTTGCCCCAAAATAAGGGAAATTTCTGGAATTTTGCCCCAAAATAAGTGGAATTTCTGAGTTTTGCCCCAAAATAAAGAGAATTTCTGTTTTTTTGCCTCAACATATAGGCAATTTGTGCCGTTTTGCCCCACAATTAGGGGAATTTCTGCAATTTTGCTCCAAAATACTGGGTATTTCTGCCTTTTTGCCCGAAAATAAGAAGAATGCATACCTTTTGCCATAAAAATGGGAAATTTCTTCATTTTTGCTCCATAATAAAAGGAATTTCTGCATTTTTGCCTCTAAATAAGTGGAATTTCTGTCTTTTTCCCCCAAAACAAAGGAAATTTCTGTCTTTTTTGCCCCAAAATAAGGAAAAATTCTGACTTATTACTCTGAAGTAAGTGAAGTTTCTGCAATTTTGCCCCAAAATAAGGGAAATTTTTGGAATTTTGCCCCAAAATAAGTAGAAATTCTGAGTTTTGCCCCAAAATAAAGAGAATTTCTGCCTTTTTGCCCCAACATATGGAGAATTTCTGTTTTTTTGCCCCACAATTAGGGGAATTTCTGCAATTTTGCTCCAAAATACGGGTAATTTCTGCCTTTTTGCCTAAAAATAAGAAGAATGCATACCTTTTTGCCATAAAAATGGGAAATTTCTTCATTTTTGCTCCAAAATAAAAGGAATTTCTGCTTTTTTGCCTCTAAATAAGTGGAATTTCTGTCTTTTTTCCCCAAAACAAAGAGAATTTTTGTCTTTTTTGCCCCAAAATAAAGAAAAATTCTGACTTATTACCTTGTAGTAAGTGAAATTTCTGCAATTTTGCCCCAAAATAAAGGAACTTGCTGCCTTTTTACCCCCAAATAAGGGGAATTTCAGCCTTTTTACCTCAAAATAAAGGGAATTTCTGCATTTTTGCCACCAAATAAGGGGAATTTCAGCCTTTTTACCTCAAAATAAGGGGAATTTCCGCATTTTTGACACAAAATATTAGGAATTTCTGCATTTTTCCCCCAAAATAAGAAAATTTCTGCTTTTTTCCCTGAAATAAGTGAAATTTCTGCAATTTTGCCCCAAAATAAGTGAAATTTCTGCAATTTTGTCCTAAAATAAAGGAAATTTCTGGAATTTTGCCCCAAAATAAGTGGAATTTCTGAGTTTTGCCCCAAAATAAGATGTATTTCTGTCTTTTTACCCCAACATATAGGGAATTTCTGCCTTTTTGCCCCACAATTAGGGGAATTTCTGCAATTTTGCTCCAAAATACGGGGAATTTCTGCCTTTTTGCCTGAAAATAAGAAGAATGCCTACCTTTTTGCCATCAAAAAAGGAAATATCTTCATTTTTGCTCCAAAATAAGGGGAATTTCTGTTTTTTTGCCTCTAAATAAGTGGAATTTCTGTCTTTTTCCCCCCAAAACAAAGGGAATTTCTGTCTTTCTTGACATAAAATAAGGAAAAATTCTGACTTATTACCCTGAAGTAAGTGAAATTTCTGCAATTTTGCCCCAAAATAAGGGAATTTTCTGCATTTTTGTTTCCAAAATAAGGGGAATTTTAGCCATTTTACCTCAAATTAGGGGAATTTCTGCATATTTACCCCCTATTAAGGGGAATTTCAGCATTTTTACCTCAAAATAAGGGGAATTTATGCATTTTTGCCACAAAATATTAGGAATTTCTGCCTTTTTGGCCCAAAATAAGAAAATTTCTGCTTTTTTTCCCTGAAATAGGTGAAATTTCTGCAATTTTGCCCAAAAATAAGTGAAATTTCTGCAATTTTGCCCCAAAATAAGGGAAATTTCTGGAATTTTGCCCCAAAAATGGAATTTCTGAGTTTTGCCCCAAAATAAGTATTTCTGTCTTTTTGCACCAACATATAGAGAATTTCTGCCTTTTTGCCCTACAATTAGGCAAATTTCTGCAATTTTGCTCCAAAATACGGAGAATTTCTGCCTTTTTGCCCGAAAATAAGAAGAATGCATACCTTTTTGCCATAAAAAAGGGAAATTTCTTCATTTTTGCTCCAAAATAAAAGGAATTTCTGCTTTTTTGCCACTAAATAAAGAAAATTACTGCCTTTTTCTCTTAAATAAGGGAAATTTCTGCAATTATGCCCCAAAATATGTGAAATTTCTGCAATTATGCCCCAAAATAAGTGAAATTTCTCCAATTTTGCCCCAAAATAAAGGAAATTTCTAGAATTTTGCCCAAAAATAAGTGGAATTTCTGAGTTTTGCCCCAAAATAAGGAGAATTTCTGTCTTTTTGCCCCAACATATAGAAAATTTCTGCCTTTTTCCCCACAATTAGGGGAATTTCTGCAATTTTGCTCCAAAATACGGGGAATTTCTGCCTTTTTGCCCGAAAATAAGAAGAATGCATAACTTTTTGCCATCAAAAAAGGAAATTTCTTCATTTATGCTCAAAAATGAGGGGAATTTCTGCTTTTTGCCTCTAAATAAGTGAAATTTCTGTCTTTTTCTCCCAAAACTAAGGGAATTTCTGTCTTTTTTGCCCTAAAATAAGGAAAAATTCTGACTTATTACCCTGAAGTAAGTGAAATTTCTGCAATTTTGCCCCAAAATAAAGGAAATTTCTGCCTTTTTGCCCCCAAATAAGGGGAATTTCAGCCTTTTTACCTAAAAATAAGGGGAATATCTGCATTTTTACCACAAAATATTAGGAATTTCTGCATTTTTGCCACAAAATAAGGAAAATTTCTGCCTTTTTTCCCTGATATAAGTGAAATTTCTGCCTTTTTGCCCCAAAATAAGGGAAATTTTTGGAATTTTGCCCCAAAATATGTGTAATTTCTGAGTTTTGCCCCAAAATAAGGAGAATTTCTGTCTTTTTGCCCTAACTAAAGGGAATTTCTGCCTTTTTGCCTCACAATTAGGGGAATTTCTGCAATTTTGCTCCAAAATACGTAAAATTTCTTCTTTTTTGCCCGAAAATAAGAAGAATGCATACCTTTTTGCCATAAAAAAGTTAAATTTCTTCATTTTTGCTTCAAAATAAGGGGAATTTCTGCTTTTTTGCCTCTAAATAAGTGGAATTTCTGTCTTTTCCCCCAAAACAAAGAAAAGTCCTGTCTTTTTTGCCCCAAAATAAGCAAAATTTCTGACTTATTACCCTGAAATACGTGAAATTTCTGTAATTTTGCCCCAAAATAAGTGAAATTTCTGCAATTTTGCCCCAAAATAAGGGAAATTTCTGAAATTTTGCCCCAAAATAAGTGGAATTTCTGAGTTTTGCCAAAAAATAAGGAGAATTTCTGTCTTTTTGCCCTAACATATAGGCAATTTCTGCCTTTTTGCCTCACAATTAGGGGAATTTTTGCAATTTTGCTCCAAAATACGGAGAATTTCCGCCTTTTTGCCCAAAAATAAGAAGAATGCATACCTTTTTGCCATAAAAAAGGGATATTTCTTCATTTTTGCTCCAAAATAAGGGGAATTTCTGCTTTTCTGCCTCTAAATAAGTGGAATTTCTGTCTTTTTTCCCCAAAACAAAGGGAATTACTGTTTTTTTTTGCCGCAAAATATGGAAAAATCCTGACTTATTTCCCTGAAGTAAGTAAAATTTCTGCAATTTTTCCCCAAAATAAAGGAAATTTCTGACTTTTTGCCCTCAAATAAGGAAAATTTCAGCCTTTTTACCTAAAATAAGAGTAATTTCTGAATTTTTGCCACAAAATATTAGGAATTTCTGCATTTTTGCCCCAAAATAAGAAAATTTCTGCTTTTTTTGTCTGAAATAAGTGAAATTTCTGAAATTTTGCACCAAAATAAGTTGAAGTTCTGGAATTTTAGCCCAAAATAAGTGAAATTTCTGCAATTTTGCCTCAAAATAAGGGAAATTTCTGGAATTTTGCCCCAAAATAAGTGGAATTTCTGAGTTTTGCCCCAAAATAAGGAGAATTTCTGTCTTTTTGGCCCAACATATAGAGAATTTCTGCCTTTTTGCCCCACAATTAGGGGAATTTCTGCAATTTTGCTCCAAAATACGGGGAATTTCTGCCTTTTTGCCTAATAATAAGAAGAATGCATACCTTTTTGCCATAAAAATGGGAAATTTCTTTATTTTTGCTCCAAAAAAAAAGGAATTTCTGCTTTTTTGCCTCTAAATAAGTGGAATTTCTGTCTTTTCCCCCCAAAACAAAGAGAATTTTTGTCTTTTTTGCCCCAAAATAAAGAAAAATTCTGACTTATTACCTTGTAGTAAGTGAAATTTCTGCAATTTTGCCCCAAAATAAGGCAACTTTCTGCCTTTTTACCCCCAAATAAGGGGAATTTCAGCCTTTTTACCTCAAAATAAAGGGAATTTCTGCATTTTTGCTCCCAAATAAGGGGAATTTCAGCCTTTTTACCTCAAAATAAGGGGAATTTCCGCATTTTTGCCACAAAATATTAGGAATTTCTGCATTTTTGCCCCAAAATAAGAAAATTTCTGCTTTTTTTCCCTGAAATAAGTGAAATTTCTGCAATTTTGCCCCAAAATAAGTGAAATTTCTGCAATTTTGTCCTAAAATAAAGGAAATTTCTGGAATTTTGCCCCAAAATAAGTGGAATTTCTGAGTTTTGCCCCAAAATAAGATGAATTTCTATCTTTTTGCCCCAACATAGAGGGAATTTCTGCCTTTTTGCCCCACAATTAGGGGAATTTCTGCAATTTTGCTCCAAAATACGGGGAATTTCTGCCTTTTTGCCCGAAAATAAGAAGAATGCCTACCTTTTTGCCATCAAAAAAGGAAATTTCTTCATTTTTGCTCCAAAATAAGGGGAATTTCTGTTTTTTTGCCTCTAAATAAGTGGAATTTCTGTCTTTTTCCCCCCAAAACAAAGGGAATTTCTGTCTTTTTTGACATAAAATAAGGAAAAATTCTGACTTATTACCCTGAAGTAAGTGAAATTTCTGCAATTTTGCCCCAAAATAAGGGAATTTTCTGCATTTTTGTTTCCAAAATAAGGGGAATTTTAGCCATTTTACCTCAAATTAGGGGAATTTCTGCATATTTACCCCCTATTAAGGGGAATTTCAGCATTTTTACCTCAAAATAAGGGGAATTTATGTATTTTTGCCACAAAATATTAGGAATTTCTGCCTTTTTGGCCCAAAATAAGAAAATTTCTGCTTTTTTTCCCTGAAATAAGTGAAATTTCTGCAATTTTGCCTCAAAATAAGTGAAATTTCTGCAATTTTGCCCCAAAATAAGGGAAATTTCTGGAATTTTGCCCCAAAAATGGAATTTCTGAGTTTTGCCCCAAAATAAGTATTTCTGTCTTTTTGCACCAACATATATAGAGTTTCTGCATTTTTGCCTTACAATTAGGCAAATTTCTGCAATTTTGCTCCAAAATACGGAGAATTTCTGCCTTTTTGCCCGAAAATAAGAAGAATGCATACCTTTTTGCCATAAAAAAGGGAAATTTCTTCATTTTTGCTCTAAAATAAAAGGAATTTCTGCTTTTTTGCCACTAAATAAGTGGAATTTCTGTCTTTTTCCCCCAAAACAAAGGGAATTTCTGTCTTTTTTGCCCCAAAATAAGGAAAAATTCTGTCTTATTACCCTGAACTAAGTAAAATTTTTGCAATATTGCCCCAAAATAAGGGAAATTTCTGACTTTTTGCCCCCAAATAAGGGGAATTTCAGCCTTTTTACCTAAAATAAGAGGAATTTCTGAATTTTTGCCACAAAATATTAGGACTTTCTGCATTTTTTCCCAAAATAAGGAAAATCTCTTCCTTTTTTCTCTGAAATAAGTGAAATTTCTGAAATTTTGCCCCAAAATAAGTGAAAGTTCTGCAATTTTAGCCCAAAATAAGTGAAATTTCTGCAATTTTGCCCCAAAATAAGGGAAATTTCTGGAATTTTGCCCCAAAATAAGTGGAATTTCTGAGTTTTGCCCCAAAATAAGGAGTATTTCTGTCCTTTTGCCCCAACATATAGAGAATTTCTGCCTTTTTGCCCCACAATTATGCAAATTTCTGCAATTTTGCTCCAAAGTACCGTGAATTTTTGCCTTTTTGCCCGAGAATAAGAAGAATGCATACCTTTTTGCCATAAAAAAAGGAAATTTCTTCATTTTTGCCCAAAAATAAGGGGAATTTCTGCTTTTTTGCCTAAATAAGTGGAATATCTGTCTTTTTCCCCTAAAACAAATGGAATTTCTGTGTTTTTTGCCTCAAAATAATGAAAAATTCTGACTTATTACACTGAAGTAAGTGAAATTTCTGCAATTTTCCCCTAAAATAAGAAAAATTTCTGCATTTTTGCCCTCTATTAAGGGGAATTTCAGCCTTTTTACCTCAAAATAAGGGGAATTTCTGCATTTTTGACACAAAATATTAAGAATTCCTGACTTTTTGAACCAAAATAAGAAAATTTCTGCTTTTTTCTCTGAAATAAGTGAAATTTCTGCAATTATGCCCCAAAATAAGTGAAATTTCTGCAATTTTGCCCCAAAATAAGGGAAATTGCTGGAATTTTGCCCCCAAATAATGGAATTTCTGAGTTTTGCACCAAAATAAGGAGAATTTCTGTCTTTTTGCCCCAACATATAGAAAATTTCTGCCTTTTTGCCCCACAATTAGGCAAATTTCGGCAATTTTGCTTTAAAATACCGTGAATTTTTGCCTTTTTGCCCGAAAATAAGAAGAATGCATACCTTTTTGCCATAAAAAAGGGAAATTTCTTCATTTTTGCTCCAAAATAAGGGGAATTTCTTTTTTTTGCCTCTAAATAAGTGGAATTTCTGTCTTTTTCCCCCAAAACAAAGAAAATTCCTGTCTTTTTTGCCCCAAAATAAGAAAAATTTCTTACTTATTACCCTGAAATAAGTGAAATTTCTGCAATTTTGCCTCAAAATAAGTGAAATTTTTGCACTTTTGTCCCAAAATAAGGGAAATTTCTGGAATTTTGCCGCAAAATAAGTGGAATTTCTGAGTTTTGCCCCAAAATAAGGAGAATTTCTGTCTTTTTGCCCCAACATATAGGAAATTTCTGCTTTTTTGCCCCACAATTAGGGGAATTTCTTCAATTTTGCTTCAAAATACGGGGAATTTCTGCCTTTTTGCCCGAAAATAAGAAGAATGCATACCTTTTTGCCATAAAAAAAGGAAATTTCTTCATTTCTGCAATTTTGCCCCAAAATAAGTGAAATTTTTGCAATTTTGCCCCAAAATAAGGGAAATTTCTGGAAATTTGCCCAAAAATAAGTGGAATTTCTGAGTTTTGCCCCCAAAAAAGAGAATTTCTGTCTTTTTGCCCCAACATATAGAGATTTTCTGCATTTTTGTCGTACAATTAGGGGAATTTCTTCAATTTTGCTCCAAAATACGGGGAATTTCTGCTATTTTGCCGGAAAATAAGAAAAATGCATATCTTTTTGCCATAAAAAAGGGAAATTTCTTCATTTTTGCTCCAAAATAAGAGGAATTTCTGCTTTTTTGCCTCTAAAGAAGTGGAATTTCTGTCTTTTTCCCCAAAACAAAGGGAATTCCTTTCTTTTTTGCCCCATAATATGGATAAATTCTGAATTATTACCCTGAAGTATGTGAAATTTCTGGAATTTTGCCCCAAAATAAGGTAAATTTCTGCGTTTATGTTTCCAAAATAAAGGGAATTTCAGCCATTTATCTCAAATTAGGGGAATTTCTGCATATTTACCCCGTATTAAGAGGAATTTCAGTTTTTTTACCTCAAAATAAAGGGAATTTCTGCATTTTTGACAAAAATATTAGGAATTTCTGCCCTTTGGCCCAAAATAAGAAAATTTCTGCTTTTTTTTCTGAAATAAGTGAAATTTCTATAATTTTGCCCCAAAATAAGTGAAATTTCAGCAATTGTGCTACAAAATAAGAGAAATTTCTGAGTTTTGCCCCAAAATAAGGAGAATTTCTGTCTTTTTGCCCAAACATATAGAGAATTTCTGCCTTTTTGCCCCACAAATAGGGGAATTTCTGCAATTTTGCTCCAAAATACGGGGAATTTCTGCCTTTTTGCCTGAAAATAAGAAGAATGCATACCTTTTTGCCATAAAAAAGGGAAATTTCTTCATTTTTGCTCCAAATTAAGGGGAATTTCTGCTTTTTTGCCTCTAAATAAGTGGAATTTCTGTCTTTTTCCCCCCAAACAAAAAAAATTCCTGTCTTTTTTGCCCCAAAATAAGGAAAATTTCTGACTTATTACCCTGAAATAAGTGAAATTTCTGCAATTTTGCCCCAAAATAAGTGAAATTTCTGCAATTTTGCCCCAAAATAAGGAAAATTTCTAGAATTTTGCCCCAAAATAAGTGGAATTTCTGAGTTTTGCCCCAAAATAAGAAGAATTTCTGTCTTTTTGCCCCAACATATAGGCCATTTCATCCTTTTTGCCCCACAATTAGGGGAATTTCTGCAATTTTGCTCCAAAATACGGAGAATTTCTGCCTTTTTGCCCGAAAATAAGAAGAATGCATACATTTGCCATAAAAAAGGGAAATTTCTTCATATTTGCTCCAAAATAAGGGGAATTTCTGCTTTTTTGCCTCTAAATAAGTGAAATTTCTGTCTTTTTATCCCAAAACAAAAGGAATTCCTGTCTTTTTTGCCCCAAAATAAGGAAAAATTCTGACTTATTACCCTGAAGTAAGTGAAATTTCTGCAATTTTGCCCCAAAATAAGGGAAATTTCTGCCTTTTTGCCCCCAAATAAGAGGAATTTCAGCCTTTTTACATCAAAATAAATATCTGCATTTTTACCACAAAATATTAGGAATTTCTGCATTTTTGCCCCAAAATAAGGAAAATTTCTGCTTTTTTTCCCTGAAATAAGTGAAATTTCAGCAATTGTGCCCCAAAATAAGTGACATTTCTGCAATTTTGTCCTAAAATAAGGGAAATTTCTGGAATTTTGCCCCAAAATAAGTGGAATTTCTGAGTTTTGCCCCAAAATAAGGAGAATTTCTGTCTTTTTGCCCCAACATATAGGGAATTTCTGCCTTTTTGTCCCATAATTAGGGGAATTTCTGCAATTTTGCTCCAAAATACGGGGAAATTCTGCCTTTTTGCCCGAAAATAAGAAGAATGCATACCTTTTGGCCATCAAAAAAGGAAATTTCTTCATTTTTGCTCCGAAATAAGAGGAATTTCTGTTTTTTTGCCTCTAAATAAGTGGAATTTCTGTCTTTTTCCCCCCAAAACAAAGGGAATTTCTGTCTTTTTTGCCCTAAAATAAAGAAAAATTCTGACTTATTACCCTGAAGTAAGTGAAATTTCTGCAATTTTTCCCCAAAATAAGGGAAATTTCTGCGTTTTTGTTTCCAAAATAAGGGGAATTTCAGCCATTTTACCTCAAATTAGGAAAATTTCTGGATATTTACCCCCTATTAAGGGGAATTTCAGCCATTTTACCTCAAATTAGGGGAATTTCTGCATATTTACTCCCTATTAAGGGGAATTTCAGCATTTTTACCTCAAAATAAGGGGAATTTATGCATTTTTGCCACAAAATATTAGGAATTTCTGCCTTTTTGGCCCAAAATAAAAAATTTCTGCTTTTTTTCCCTGAAATAAGTGAAATTTCTGCAATTTTGCCCCAAAATAAGTTAAATTTCTGCAATTTTGCCCCAAAATAAGGGAAATATCTGGAATTTTGCCCCAAAATGGAATTTCTGAGTTTTTCCCCAAAATAAGGAGAATTTCTGTCTTTTTGCCCCAACATATAGAGAATTTCTGCCTTTTTGCCCTACAATTAGGCAAATTTCTGCAATTTTGCTCCAAAATACGGGGAATTTCTGCCTTTTTGCCCGAAAATAAGAAGAATGCATACGTTTTTGCAATAAAAAAGGGAAATTTCTTCATTTTTGCTCCAAAATAAGGGGAATTTCTGCTTTTTTGCCTCTAAATAAGTGGAATTTCTGTCTTTTTCCCCCAAAACAAAGGGTATTACTGTTTTTTTTGCCGCAATATAAGGAAAAATCCTGACTTATTTCCCTGAAGTAAGTAAAATTTCTGCAATTTTTCCCCAAAATAAAGGAAATTTCTGACTTTTTGCCCTCAAATAAGGGGAATTTCAGCCTTTTTACCAAAAATAAGAGGAATTTCTGAATTTTTGCCACAAAATATTAGGAATTTCTGCATTTTTGCCCCAAAATAAGAAAATTTCTGCTTTTTTTGTCTGAAATAAGTGAAATTTCTGAAATTTTGCCCCAAAATAAGTTGAAGTTCTGCAATTTTAGCCCAAAATAAGTGAAATTTCTTCAATTTTGCCTCAAAATAAGGGAAATTTCTGGAATTTTGCCCCAAAATAAGTGGAATTTCTGAGTTTTGCCCCAAAATAAGGAGAATTTCTGTCTTTTTGGCCCAACATATAGAGAATTTCTGCCTTTTTGCCCCACAATTAGGGGAATTTCTGCAATTTTGCTCCAAAATACGGGGAATTTCTGCCTTTTTGCCCGAAAATAAGAAGAATGCATAACTTTTTGCCATAAAAAAGGGAAATTTCTTCATTTTTGCTCCAAAATAAGGGGAATGTTTGCTTTTTTGCCTTTAAATAAGTGGAATTTCGTTTTCCCCCAAAACATAGGTAATTCCTGTCTTTTTTGCCCCAAAATAAGCATAATTTCTGACTTATTACCCTGAAATAAGTGAAATTTCTGCACTTTTGCCCCCCAAAAAAGGAAATTTTTGCCTTTTTGCCCCCAAATAAGGGGAATTTCAGCCTTTTTACCTCAAAATAAGGGGAATTTCTGCATTTTTGCCACAAAATATTAGGAATTTCTGCCTTTTTCCCCAAAATAAGAAAATTTCTGCTTTTTTCACTGAAATAAGTGAAATTTCTGCAATTTTGCCCCAAAATAAGTGAAATTTCAGCAAAATTGCCCCAAAATAAGGGAAATTTCTGGAATTTTGCCCCAAAATAAGTGGAAATTCTGCAATTTTGCCCCAAAATAAGGGAAATTTCTGGA